>NC_134382.1:1422500-2047500 GCF_035582795.1 Mycteria americana | reverse complement strand
ATTTATCCTGCAGAGCTGCCCCCAGGCCAGGGAAGTCTGCTCAGCTCCTGGTGGATTAAGGTAAACTGCCGAAGTCCCAAGCGCCAGCCTAGACAAGGGTCTGGCTGCGATCGCTGTTGTGTGGCCGTGCAGAGGCTTGGGGTCATCACGTGAGAGATGTCAGCTGCTCCCCTCCCCGTGTGCTGCAGATTTTGTTGCAGCAGGGGACAGGTCATCTGCCTTTTTACATCAGTGGATTTTCATTAAGCTTGTTTTACACTCCAGTGGTGGTTTTGGCTTGGTTTATTTCTCCAGCAATTTGGAGAAGCCACAGGGCTCCACTAAGAGGAATCCAAAGAATCTGAGGCCGTCCCAGATAAAAAGGATGTAGAAAAGTGCCTTTCAAGGACTTGAATGATTCATTTTGCCTCCAAGTGATGTGGGGCTCAAGGGTTTCAGTCATGAAAAGTAACTTTCTGTCCGCTGTGGAAATGAAGCTCTGTTTATTTTTTGCATTGTTGCTGCACACATGCACCTGGAGACACCATCAGGATAAATCTGTCTCTGCTTACACATTCATGGGGGTGACATCTCAAAGTGATAGTGGCTCTGAGAGCTGGGATGCTCCAAATCTGATCTCCTTTATGTGTCACAGGGCAACTCCCTTTTCCAGCATTCATTTTCCCCACGCACAGTTCAAACACCTTCCATGAGTAAGGGACAACCAGGCAAGCCAACAGCTGAGTGAGTGTCTTTGGCACTGGGCAATTTGCGCCATTGGGCAATTGTCACCAATTTAGTGACCATTTCCAACCTGGAAATGACAAAAAGACCATTTTTCGAACCTGGAAATGGTCTCTAAAGCTCTGTTTCTTTTGTCACAAGGGAACAAAAAGGAGTCACAGTTCACGGAACAAGGTAACTGATCCCACAGGGCCAGGTTAAATGCTGCCAGCAAATCTTTGGCGTTAGCAGCCCAGCTGTACTCTGGCCAGTCCTGGAAGGGGCTTGGCACAAAGCAGGCTGGAAGAACAAAGACCTTTTTTTTTTTTTTTTCTATTTTGGTTCTTTTTGCAGTTTGTTAAATCTTTGCTTTGAAATACTCAGAAACCCAATGGAGGGAACCTATGTATAGTTTGTTCAGAAACAACAGTTCAGGAAAGTCAGCTTAGATATTTTGAGACTTTTACCATCTTTGCTCAGCTGAGTTCATCACATGTCAGAAAGTGTGTATCTCTCACAGTCTTTTCTGCTGTATTTGTCACTTCACCATGTCCCATGGCGGAAAAGCTCTTTCTACATCGTAGTTTAGGCTGGTCACAAAGTGCTTGATGCTTCTGTCAGAGCTGGAGCACACCTTGTGATGAGAGTATCACCAGGTAGCACTATCCCAGATTGGATGCTCTTTGTGTTCACTTTAACTGTTTTCTTCTCCTTCCTTTTTAGCTATTATATTACATGCATTAAATACTGCTGGGGGGACCAAGCTCCTAAGCACAGTCTCTGCCTCTGAAAGTGCTCAGTAAAATTAGGTAAGACAGGCAGGGAGTGAAAATGAGACAGGACAGCTAGCCTCGCTTTCTAGGTAGAAAATGGCAGTGCAGAGGGATAATATGGATTTGTACAAGGTCTCCCATGTGGACTTAGGGGCAGAACTGCAACCAGGACCTTCCAGCCTTGGAAGCGGTGAAGAGTCAGAAACTCATGGGTCTTCACTAGCTTCGCAGTTGACTGTGAAGGAACCGTTTGCTCCAGGGGACAAGAGCTGCCAGATACCAGCTGCCTGAGTGTGTCGCTATCTGGCTAGAAGCTTTTCCCTCTGACTAGACTTCAGAAAGTCTCTCTGAGGTCTGGCTGACTCCACTAAACCGCTTTCAAACTCAGACATCCAGTCCCAGCCCATCCCTTATTCACAGAGTTGGGAGCCTCTCTCTGCACAAGCCGTTGCCTCACCGGTGGTGAAGATGTGTGATAAGGACCATGTTTTGTAGCATTGCAGTGTGCTATGCTCTGTTAGCAAAAGCACAGGCAAAAAATTGAGGAGAGTCATTGTTCCCATCTGCTCGGCACTCATGAGGCCACTCTGGTGTACTGTGTCCACTTTGGGGCTCCTCAGTACTACAGAGACATCAACAAACTGGAGCAGATCCAGCAGGAGGATCACTAGGATGGGCCAGGGGCTGGAGCACAAGACATTTGAGGATAGCTGAGAGAGCTGGGTTTGGCCAGCCTGGAGAGGAGGAGGCTGAGGGGCATCTAGCTACAGTCTTCCACTTCAAAAGGGAGTTTAAAGAGAAGACAGAGCCAGACTCATCCCAGAGGTGCACAGTGAGAGGACAGTAGTCATGGCCACAAGGTGCAATGAGGGAAGCTCCAATGGGATGTGAGGAAAACCTTCTTCCCCACAAGAGCGAGGCAGCTGGGCACTGGTGCTCCAAGAGCCTATGGGATCCCTATCCCTGAACATATTCAGATCTCAACTGGGCACAGTCCTGAGCAAAGTGATCTGACTTTGAAATTACTCTGCAAGCCAGTTGGACTAGAAACCTCCAGAGGTCACTTCTGACCTAAAGCTTTCTGTGATTTTATTATGATGTATTTCCCTGATGTCTGTGATAACAGGAGCAGTTACTGAGAAGATGCAATGGTGGAGGTTCCTGCCTATCCAGAGACACTCCTTTGCCCCAGGTGTAGGAAAAGCACTGAAGTTGCTGTAGTCATTCATCTCACCTGCCTCCTCCCCAACATGCAGTGTATTTGCCTCATTAAGTCTCATTAGATGAGCCCCACCTCATCCATTTGGTTCTTTTCTCTGAGCCAGACGAGGGCAGGTTCACCAAGTACACAGCTGCTTGGGCTGTGGCTGGTCACAAATGATTCACACATGCATGGCAGTGGGAGAAGAGCATCCCAGGGACCTCATTCCTACCTGGAGGGACCTGGAGCTGAGGAGTTTCTCCAGCTGCAAGGTCAGCCATTGAACCTGTGTCTAAATCATGGGACTTTGCCACATCCCAGTTTTGTGGTGGAATTGGTCAGGGTGTATGCAGCCCCTGTCCTGGAATAGCCTCTATGAGTGTGGGATCAGTTCCCAGAGCGTGTGCAGCTCAGATGTGCCAGAGAGACCACAGGCTGCATACTCATCTCAGTCCAGTCCCAATCCAGGCTGCAGGGCCATCTGTAGCTTGGTCACATCTTCCTTCCAAGGCCTTTCTCCACAGAGGGAGAAATGTTTGTCTTGGAGATTGCAGATGTCCTATGAAATCTGTGTCGACAAGGAAGCAGCAGGCTCTGGCAAGAGCTGACGGGCTCCAGAAATGTTACCTGTGTTTTATCTTAACACCAGCATGAGAAACTAATCCCAAGAGTTTGTAAATATGGGCCCTGAAAGCGGTGGCACTGGGATGTTAAGGTGGGCGGGAAGCAGTGCTGTATGCCACAGAGCAAGGGAAGGTCTGAGATGATACAGACAGTGTCAGACTGGTGGGTGATGGGGCTTGGCTTAACCAGAAATGGATGGAGGGATTGGCATTTCAGAGGAGGTGAGGCTTTGGTCTCAGGATCTGTTAGAATCACAGAATGGTTTGGGTCAGAAGACGACCTTAAAGATCATCCAGTCTAACCCACCTGCCGTGGACAGGGACATCTTTCATTAGGTCAGGCTGCTCAGACTCCCATCCAACCTCACCCTGAACAATTCCAGTGATGGAAGTTCTCTGCCCTCGTTCAATTTTAGTAAGTGCTGGACAAAACCAGAGATTGCCAGCACTTTGCTGAGGCTAACCCGCATTGCACCTTCCTTCAAGGGTGGGGAAACCCAGGGAGATGAAGGGAAATGGTGCATCAGTGTGGTGGCAGATTTTGCTTTACCCATACCCAGCCCGTACTGCCCTTGGCACGCAGGCGTTGAACGTCCTGGGAGCTACAGTCCAGAAAACCAGTAGTGAAGTGAAGAGGCAAAGATGGTGGATCAGAAAAATGGCTTTTGTTGCTATACTTTGAGAGGAGTTACTCAGCTGTAATTCATTACAGTGATGTGCAAGAACATGCTGCAGCCATGCTGGTCCAAGTAGTGCAGTCCTACCACTGCCGTGTCTGCAGTTCTTAGCTGGCATGGTTTCTGTCGCTGCTTGTGATGCCAAGGGAAACCAGACTCGAGATGGGTGAGAGGTGCTTTGCTTTGTGTGCCGTTCCTCCAAGCTGTTTCTCAGACCTGTCAAATGAGTTGTTCTTCCATGAAATATTGAAAGGGTTGGACCTGGTAAAAGCCCTTCTGAGTGCAAGCCTCTCTGCATCCATTTGTAACCGGGCCTGGCATGCAAGTGATGGGGAAGCTTTCTCACTACCACTTTCCAGTCCTCTCCCACCCCTGAGGCTTCCCCTGTGCCCTGAAGCTGCTGAAGCAGTGAGTCTGCACTGGCAGGTGTGCCAGGGCTAACGCTGTGCTGGAGTTAGTACTCTCCAAGGCTGGGCTGGCACTGGGTGAGGTCTGGGATGGCATCCGGACTGACATCTGTGGAGGCTGTGTTGGCAGTGCCATCCCAGGCTGGGCGCAGGGTGGGCAAGGACACGTGCTCAGCATACTGGTCTCAGACGCAGTGAAGAGGAGGCAGCATGGGCATCTGTGTGTGTCAGCCCCTCCAGCAAGGGTGGGGGGCTGTAGGCTGATACCTGCAATGCTGTGGCATCTCTGCTATCAACACCTGAGCCAAACAGATTAAAAGCAGTCCAGGCTGCTTGCTCACCTGCCCTGGTCCACAACAAGCAGGATCAGAGCTGGTCAGAGTTTCCCAGGGAGGTAGCAGCTCCGTGCCATGGTCCCTGCCCCATGGACTTGTTAGCACAGGTCCCTGGAGGACAGTTTTCCCACGGTGTGGCACCAGCCGAGACTGCACTGTTCCTACCTGGCCATGTGTCAAGCCATGTAGGCAATGCAGGGCAGTGCAAGGGGTGGACAGCTGGCTGGGTTGTCTGAAGAGCTGCTGGAAGGTCCCATTGTGCTCAGTGGGACAAGTGGCGTCTGTGGGTGTGCTATTTCCAGGGCACTCTGACAAGGCGAGCAACTCACCATTGTCAGCATGTCAGGTCAGGTTTGTGTTGCATGCTCAGGCTGCTTGTATGCACCTCCCTTGATTGGCATGTGCAACTTGCAGACCCAGCACACCAAGGCAGAGAGGAGCTGCTTGCTTCCTGCATCTGCCTATGCCTTATAAAGTTTCTCTATGCAAATGTCAAAGTACAAAAGCCCCTAATTCCCCATGGCAAGCAGGGAGGATTGCATGTTGCTGGGCTGGTAGTGCTTTTTCCAGGGGAACAAGGCTGCGTTTGCTCCAACCCTGGGCTCGTTTTGCCTGGGAATGATCTGTTTTCCTGGCCAAGATGCTGCCCTACATGTTTTCTAATTACAAACTCTTAGTGAGCAGTGGAAACATTTTCTTCTCCCCTAACTGCTCTCTACAAACAGCAAAAACCAGGATCTCCTGAACCCTGGACAGCCCTGCCACTGCTGGAAGTGAATTCAATAGCTCCAAATAGCAATAATACACCTGCCTGCCTCCGGCCAGGGAATGCAGGTCCTGCCCGTGCAGGCATCTGACTGAGGCCTCTCTCTCACTCTCTCTTCCAGCTCCTTCAGCTGTGTCCATCATGCACCAGGTCAGCCGCACCGTGGACAGCATTACTCTCTCATGGTCTCAGCCTGACCAACCCAACGGAGTCATCCTGGATTATGAGCTGCAATATTATGAGAAGGTACTGCAGGACCTTGGCAGGGTTCAGCTGCAGGTTTTTGGGAGAGGAGGTGGTGGTGTAAAGCTTCGTGTAAGGGCGTAACACCGACTACAGCAGTTGGTTGATCAATAGGTTACTTCTCTTGCTGTGGCTGGCCATGTGGATGGCAGTGGCTGTCAACCCTTTGGAGCCCAGTGGTGGTTCCAGTGACCCTGCGTAGATAGTGCAAGTGTCGAAAATCTGCTGGTCTTCCAGGAGGAGCTTCTCCCTTCACCTCTCCAGCACTTGTGGCAGGTGGACCCATTGCAGGGAGAGCTAGGTAGCCAGGGTCTCCAGGGTCTAAGTTTTCCCTTTCCCCTACTGGGACATGAGTGGGGAATGAGGATGGTAGGGATGTCAGAGAGCATCTAGTCACAGGCTGGACCACACTAGCTGAGTGTCCAGTCTTTGAGATTTTGTGTAATGCTGTAGGTCAGTGCATTTACACCAAAGGGGAGTTTGACGTCTGGTGTGCAGCAGCCTGAAGCCCTTTACCCAGGTGTTGTACCAGGGAGAAGCTGTCCCATACTCCCATGGAGGGTACATACTGCACTATGGAGTTGGGGGAGGCTGATGTGAAGGGGTCCCACAGCTCTGGCTCTTTCATCCCTGAGGAACATGCCCCTTCCACCTCCCTGCTGCCCAGGCAAGCAGAGGGACTGCAAGCCAGGGCTGTGCCAGGGTGTCCATCCCATGGGGCTGGAGTTGTGTGGCTGCTGAGAGACCTGAAGGCCATGTTGATGTTGGTCCCAGGACCTGCCAAGCTCTGACTGGCTGGTGAACTTCATCTGTGCTACCCGGGGGAGGTGGGGAGCAGGAGATTTTTCCTTCCAGGAATCTTCCCCCTTACACAAGAGCTTATAAACTATACATTAAAAATTGCAAACTAACTAATTAAAAAGCTTTATGATTAAATGGAACTGAAAATATTTTTCCCAGCAGTTGCCGGAAGAAATGATTAATCCCCCCCACTGCCTGCCTGTGACCTATTTTCTCATCACCAAGAGCCAGAGGGAGAACAGGGAGGGGAGGGAGCTTCTTTGTAAACTGTTAAATAGGTCCTGACCTATATTGCATAAATCACAGCCATTTATTTGACCCTTGGAAATTATCCCAGAATACATGGCAAGATGGATGAGTAGGTAACAAGACAGATCTGGAAAACAAGAGGGGTCCTTTCCCTGGTGACCCTTGAAGTAGAGACAGAAGATCTCAGGGAGTTCATTCTCCTCCTCTTACTTTCTCTTAATCTCTCCCTCTCTTTCTTTCTTCCTCTCCCCTCTGTTTTCTTGGGGAGGCTGTAAATAAAGGGAATTTTTGTCTAAAGGGGAAGCTGCTGTTCGTGGCCAGTCTTCGCAGCCAGCCGCAAGGTGAGCATCTGCTTGCCCTGTCATCAGGGCTTAGGGCACAGCGTGTCCCTGATCATGGGGAGAAGGGGCCCAAGCCATGCTGAGGCAATGCTTTTCATGGCAGCAGGCTCTCAGGTGGAACATTAGCCCTGGCAAAGAGGACAACGCAAGCAGCCCCACGTGCTTGTGCTGAGGCACTCTCTGTCCTGGTATTTAAAACTCTCGGTATATTTTTTTGCTGGTGCTTTGGTTGAAGAAGAAAGGCAAGTCTTTATCTCCTCCTCATCAAGATGTATGTCATTCTCAGAAAGGGTTCATAGAATCATAGAATGGTTTAGGTTGGAAGGGACCTTTAAAGGTCATCTGGTCCAACCCCCCTGCCATAAGCAGGGACATCTTCAACTAGATCAGGTTGCTCAGAGCCCAGTCCAACCTGACCTTGAATGTTTCCAGGGATGGGGCATCCACAACCTCTCTGGCAACCTGTTCCAGTGTTTCACCACCCTCATTGTAAAACATTTCTTCCTTATATCTAGTCTAAATCTACCCTCTTTAATTTAAAACCATTACCCCTTGTCCTATTGCTACAGGCCCTACTAAAAAGTCTGTCCCCATCTTTCTTATAAGCTGCCTTTAAGTACTGGAAGGCTGCAATAAGGTCTCCCCAGAGCCTTCTCTTCTCCAGGCTGAACAACCTCAACTCTCTCAGCCTTTCCTCATAGCAGAGGTGTTCCATCCCTCTGATCATTTTTGTGGCCCTCCTCTGGACCTGCTCCAACAAGTCCATGTCTGTCTTGTACTGAGGACTCCAGGGCTGGGTGCAGTACTCCAGGTGGGGTCTCACCAGAGCGGCGTAGAGGGACAGAATCATTTGAAACTCTTGGTATATTTTCTTGTTGGTGCTTTGGTTGAAGAAGAAAGGTATGTCTTTATCTCCTCCCCAAGATGTATGTCATTCTCAGAAAGGGATCATTGGGTCAAAGCTTAGTCCCACAGCAAGCAAACCTCAGAGGATTTGGAAACAGGTTAAAAAAGAAGTGGAATAACCAAGAGCTAGCGGCAGGGCCTGGCCAATGGCAGCGGATTTGTCTCTCCCCAAACTCCTCTGTATGTGTAAGCCTTTACTCTGAAGTCCCAGTTGCACGCTCAAGGTCTGATCCATCAGTAGTCAAGCCAAGGTCTTCATATGCTTCAGCTGGTCAGTCAAGAGCCCTCTGCATTTTCAACAATGCAATGACACTATATCCTTCTCTGCCTGCTTGGCAGAGCTGAATCTCCTGTTAGTCTAGCCATTGCAGTGCTGAGTTTTGCATTTGAAAGCTATTTACTTGATCCCTGGGAACAGTCCCAAAATGCACAGCTTTGGATATGCCATGCGCTTCCCCTGCTTCCCATCAGGACTGCAATTTGGATGGGGTGTGTGACACATCCCAGGTGTGTTCTCACTCGACTGCCAGTCTGTACAGAGGTGATTTTCTTCCAAAATGTTTCATTGCAAACTGTCCCATGTGCTTCTGAATGCTCAGAAAATATCTCTGGAGCTAGTTAAGTTGTTTCTGGTGGATTTTTTTTTCCCCAGTAGAAAATTATATTTTATTAGCATGAAAACAGTTCAAATGTAAGAATAGCATCATATCCATCTTGTATAAAAAGTGTTTTCGCTCTTCATTTTGAATTGCTTCTCTTCTATATAAAGACATAAATTAAATAATTAAAAAATGGAATAAGTGTTTTAGCATTAACAGAAAAGAGCTGTTCACAATACCTGAAACAAAGGTATATTTTTGTTTCTGTTTCACAGATTATTTATAACATTGCTATTATTAGATGCTATTAAAAATGCCTGTACACAGGCAACAAGATGATTTTCCTTCACATGTAGTTAGAGCAAATCAGTGCAGATTGTTACGCAGACACTGAATGATGTGTCTGCTCTCTATGGTCCTCTCTTTAATGTATTTTTTTTTTACCTCCAAGAGGCACCTGGCAATATTTGTCATATTAAAAAAGTGAGTGTTTTCTTTATTTAGAAAGGGCATAGCAGTTTTTGTCCAAAGTTGCCAAATTCATCCCAGAGTGTGGGAACTGGAGACCCACTGCAGTGTCAAGCACTGCAAAGAATAATTAGCTCTCCTTGTTATGCAAAATGATTGGGCTCAGGGTATGCCATAAGTTACCCATTTTGTAACTGTTTGAAGACATTCAGCCCATCCCTCGTGTCCAGTTCAGTCACCAATGCAAATGTTTTAGGAGGCACAGGAGCCCTTTGATGTCTCCAACCAATGCTGGGGAAAGGGCGTGGGTTGGCTGGGGGGCTGAAGGGTGCAGGAGAGGTGACCTGTGGCAGGCTGATGGTGGAGGTGTGAGTAGAGCTGGCTGTAGCCTCCATGGTGCCCAGGAGCTTCTGGCAGGAGCCCAGCATCTCCAGAACTGGATGTCACAAGGGCATGTACCAAAGATGACTGGAAGCACTGCTCCTGGGCTGGCTCAGAGGACTTTCCTGGTCTCCAGCCTGCAGTGTTGGACACCAGCATCCCCAAGTCTGGGGCCAAAGCTGCTGCCTGGTATTTCCTACCTGTCCCCAGGGTGGAGCAAGAGCTGGGATGCCCCTTCCCCCCATGCTGCCCAAACCCTTGGAGGGGGCTCTGTCTGGGGAAAACTGTGAGATCAAGAAGATTAAGAGGAAACCTTGCCAGGGAGCCCTGTGATAGCTTTCCTGCAGTCCCAGTCCCTGCCCAGGGTCCATGCTGCTTCTGTCCAGGGCTCAGTTTTCTTGTGAGAGGCATCCAGACACTCTTACCACAACACACTTGATCAGATAACTGGCTGGAACGGCAAATGGTCTTGATATCTCCCCACAAGTGATGTTCCCCATGAGAGTCCAGGAGCTGTGGACCCCATGGACCCACCCTCAGAGTGGCCGGCAGGACCCTGTTACCACATCTGAGCATCCCTCCTAACGTACTCGATCCCATGGGGGCCGAAATTCAAATGTGTGTGATGATTTGGCACACAGCCTTGGACTAGCTTTGTACGTGTGGCCCTGTTTGCTTCAGGAACCACAGCAGATTGCCGCTGTGCAGATGCACAGAGGAGCTGTCTGCCAAATTAAGTTAGTTGACATTTTTTGTTGGCTTTTTTTTTCTTTTGGCTGATAAAACATGACTTTTTAGAAACAATTTTTGCAAATCCTTTCAGTGTTTCACGGACTATCTGTGCTTCAAGAAACTCTTTCTTTGTTGATCAGACTTTGGTTTCACTCAGGGGAAGGGGAACCAGATGAGGACTCAAAATCAAACCTATGAGGAAATAAGTGTGTTGTTTTGAATTGGGATGTCCAAACTCAAACCAAAATCAGCAGTGGAAAAAAAACCAAACAACAAACCACCACCAAAGCTCTGCAAAAAACCAGCTGGGAGGAACAGCAAAGGGATTTGGACTTTAAACCACCTGGGATGCGCTGGACCTGCTGGAGAAGCCCAGAAGGGTGAAAGGGGAGAAGTGTTTGAAATGACTTGCTAGAGAGGTGATGGCTGAGCAATATGCCAAGGAGAAAGAACAGGTCTGATAGGGGAGGGTGGAGAGCTGTAAATGCTCTTTCCTTGCAGTCTGGGATTAAAAGAGAGCACCAGCATGAGTATACCTTTCTGAGTCAGACAGATATCAATTTCCCAGGCTATAAACTGTCTTGTGAGCATGCCCATTGCATTCAATTTAAAGTCCTCCAGGAGCAGGCATGAGGTTCCCTCAAACACTTGGACAAATTATTTTAAAACAATTGTGGTGTTAGTGCCATCCAAGGGCCTGGGAGGATTCATCCAAGCCCTTGAGCACTAAAACTGTAAACATTTCTTGACCTGTTTCTCTCCTAGCCTGCCTGGGAAGGGTCCAAGGGAGCACTGAGGCCTGATCAGACAAACAAGGCAATCAGTTTTCTGTGCGCTCATCTCTTCTTGATCTTTCTTGTCTGTGTATCTGTACTAGAGCTTTTCATCGTCATTAGTCTAATTCCCAAACACCCCAGTGATACCCAGGCACCTTCAGCACCAGGTCCGGATGGATAAAACTGATGTTGTAGTTTTTAGAAGAGAAAACTGTTTCTGAACACTGTTAAATTTGCAGACCTGCTCTGCATTACCCTACAGAATGATGTGCCATCGGCATTTCCAAGCCTCCGAGTTTGACTGCACACTTGGAGAAACACATTCCTGCCAGACCTCTCTCTTACCAGCCATGCACACCAGAGCACTGCTCAATCAAAAGCTTAATACAAGAAGAAATTAACTCCATGAATGTTGTCTTTCAGCTGCTTTGCAGCTGTGAGGCAAATAGTCTGCACACACCCATGTCATGAGTATAATCCATCTTGCAAATGCCAGTGCACTTGCAATTCTGCTCCAGCACAATGACTAATTGAGAAAGCACCAGGCTCTCCCAGGAACATGAGGAGAACATTGATTCAACATGGTCTGCTGTATGGAGCCCCATAGTGAATGACTGTTCTTTGTGAGCCTCTAATGTTGCTGGTACCGCAGCTTCTGGCTGTGCAGAAGATCCTCTGAGTGAAGGCAGCAGTGCTGTTCTCAGAAGTGAATGGGCATGAAAGCAAAGTCACCAGATGGCTAGCAATGTGGAGAGTGGAAAAGAAAGGAGACCAGCAGCCCCCAAAGGCAATCATTTATTGGTGGGCAAGACAACCTCTGACTCATCCTGTGGTCCGGCAGCTGAGGAGGCTGAGGACACAGGCCCCTCTGTGCAAAGTTGGGTGCAAGACTTTCCGTTGACTTTTGCTTCACTGTTGCCTGCAGGCAACCAAAGCAGCACAAGAGAGCAACAGCCTGCACAACTTGAACCTTTGTGTGAGGAAACCTTGATTCATCACAAGATGGGACCTTCTGCCTGGTTGCCTCTGATACTCTGTTCTTCAGGACTCCACTGCAGAAGAAGTTGGTGAGGACGAGTGGACACTTTGCTCCTCACTGGGAGTTTCACTCTGATCTTATGGTAGCATGGTACGAGAAGCAATCCCTCCATGCCCCTCCAGTGGAGTTTCACAGCTGAGACAAAAGCCCAGTCCCTTGATCACACCCTCAGTCCCACTTGATGGGATTGCACAAACTATGTGCCTGACCTCTTTCTGCCAGTCCCTGCCTACTTCTCATGAGGTTATCTCACCTCTCTGGTGAGTCTGTGTGGGGTGGGAGTTCTTGGCCTTGCTGAGCCTTTTGCAGTGACTTGAAGTTAGCAGATCTCAGGGACTTGCTTGTAAACTTGCCAGCTCAGATTTTGAGCTGTCAGCTGCTGATCTGTTCCAACCAGTGATCCTGCCAAGGCAGCCTGACCTGCAGATCGGAGGTGTTACCAGAAAGGATAAGCACTTTCAACGTAGCTACAGAAATTCAATTAAAAAATTGGTGCCTATGTCTCCTTTTCTAGGGGCTCATACTCACAGCTTGGCTTTCCTAAGATTTTTCTGTTTTCCAGAAACATCGTACTGTTTGCATATATTGCTGCTTTGCACTGACTTTCAGGACTTCATTGCTGCCAGGCACCTGGCCACCTTGCCCTGATCATAGGAAGCACCACATTCAGTACCATCTTTCATCCTCCTCTGTTGACCTGTTTCTCCATGTCCCTGCGGGGGACAGGGACTATCTTTTCTCTTGTACAGTGGCTAGCACAAGGAGATCCTGGCCTATCCACTAGTGCTTCTGGATGCTCAGCTAAGGGCATAATTACTAAGGGCAGTGATGGATCCATCACCTACACAAGTGCAATACCATCTATACCGTTATGATATGACTGTTCAAGTCCTCAGCTAGAAAAACTGCACACATGGGGTGGGACAGAAATTTGGAAGTAGTCTCACTGTCACTTTTAAATATGCTATTTGGTTCCCCAGCTTTGAAAACCTAGCCATGGTCCCTGGTGAAGCAGGCCCTGGGCAGGGGGATGGTAGCAGTACTTCTCCCAAGGGTTAAAACCCCAGGTGGGCTTTACCTCCAGCACAGGCAAAGGGAGATGGGGAAGAGCAAATGGAGAGGGTGCTAAGGCTGGATCAGGCACAGGAGGAGGGGGTGGGGAAGAAGGACAGTGCTGAGAGAAAGCAGGCACAGAAGAGGGAAGCACTTCCCATCCCCATTGAGCTCAAGGCTTGGAGAATTGACCTGAGTTTTCTAGTTAACACCTTCATCAGAACCTTTCCTGAGAGGTGGTGGGTATCCCTGGGATATCTGTATTCCCATTCCTGCTTCTGTGTCTCCCTGCCAGGAGGCAGGCTCAGAGGAATGACCTGTTTGTTCAGGCCCATGGTCTCCCCATGGTGGTCTCTCCATCCATGCTACCCTGGTCTCCTGTGCTTCCTCCTAGAAATGCAGCGCCTGATTCTGGACTCATTTTTCTGATGACAGATTTGTATTTTCTTGGCAGGATCTGAGTGAATTAAATTCGACAACAGTGAAGAGCCCCACCAACACTGTGGCAGTGCAAAACCTCAAAGCTGGCACCATTTACGTCTTCCAGGTGCGGGCGCGTACTGTGGCCGGGTATGGCCGGTATAGTGGCAAGATGTATTTCCAGACCATGACTGAAGGTGAGTCTTCAGCTGCCTCTGCATAAAGGTGACAGAGGGCCTAGAGAGACTTGAACAAGATGGAGATGCACTGGCAGCAGTGCTGGTCCCCTTGCTGTTAGTCCCTTCAAGGGTGCACTGGCAAGTCACATGCATTTATTCAACCTGGCAAGACCTGGAGAGAGGCATGGGCACTTGGTGGTCCATGCAGGGAATCACATAACCTAGGACAATTTCTGCCAAGCTTTTCTGGCATGGGGATGTGTTCACTCAGTTGATTTAGAGGAAACGAAATTTATGATTTTCATGTGCACAGCTGTGGTTGACAAATGGAGACCTGTGACTCTATTTTCTAAATTTGTGCTGCTAAATAAAACAGGCCAAGCCAGTTTTCTGTCCCTGAGGCCAAGGAGCAAGGCACAGCATGCATGCATCCATGGGACTAAACTTTCCCACCCAAAAGGGATAGCTCCATCCAACCTTCCTACTGGGGCCCATCCCCTGTCATTGCCAACCTGAGCCATGCCTAGCTGGACAGCATTAGCTGTCCCAGACCAAAACCATGCCAGGAAGCCCATTAGCAATAGCCATGCAAATGTGGGCAGTGCTCAGGGCCATGCTCTGACTTCCACGAACTTGTTAGCGTCAACCCATCCTGTGCTGCAGTAACCTGTTCCCTCTTCCTTGCGTGCCAGCCGAGTACCAAACCAGCGTCCAGGAGAAGCTGCCGCTCATCATCGGCTCCTCCGCAGCAGGACTGGTGTTCCTTATTGCTGTAGTCGTCATCATTATTGTGTGCAACAGGTAGGTCAGTCTGAGAGCACAACCCAGGGCTGGGGCTTTGCAAGGGGGTGGCAACTGGACACGGAGGGTGGCAAGGGACAGAGGAGGATGGAGACAGGAAGGTGAAGGGGGAAAGAGATGCCCCTGCAGTGCGTCTCTCAGCCCCGATGGACCCATGCTGGTGCTCAGGACTCCCTTTCTTTCCAGAAGACGGGGCTTTGAGCGTGCTGACTCTGAGTACACCGACAAGCTGCAGCACTATACCAGTGGCCACAGTACGTACCGCGGCCCCCCACCAGGCCTGGGGGTCCGCTCTCTCTTCGGTTTGTGTTCCTGTTCACTCATTCCTTGCGGTGTGTGGGGAGGGCTCAGGCCACCTAGCCGGGCAGGCATGTGCATGTGTAGACAGGAGGACCTCCATGCTGTCTAGATTCCTCACCAGTCCCCTACGGCCTAGGTCCCTGCCCTGCCTCGTAGAGTCTGTGCTCTCCAGACCTGCGTACTGTTGGGTGCCAACCGTGAACACCTGTGCATGCTCTACAAACCCCTGTGACATCCAACACACAACCCCCTCCACGTGCCCCTGAAGCCTCACCCTCTTCTGCGGTGCAGCCCCTGCCACCACACCTTGTCTTGCTACTCCAACTCCTGAGCTTTGCCCAGCTTGTGAGCAGCAGTGAGACCCCTTTCCCAAGCTACCCACGTCCTGCAGAGTGCTGTCCTTGTGCCAGAAGCCACATACCTCGTGGTGCCTTTGCTAGAGCCCATCACAGTGCTCCCAGAATCCTAGTAGATATCAGATATTTCTATTTATATATAGGTATATGATACAATACGTAACATGCCCTATCTTGCAGCGTCTCTCTTCCAACATCCCTGTGTACTGCAAGGCACTCCCTCACATCCACCATTCCTGCTTGAGACCTCACTGCACACCCTGCCTCACCGCAGTGCATCCTCCTTCCCCTCATTAACCCCTGGCTGCATGCCCGCTGAAACACCTTTCTCCTCCCTCACTAGAGACCTGTCACTATAAGACCTGTCACTAGAGACTGTCCTGCTTTGTTTGAATCTCAGTTGTTATTTACCTCGTGTTATACTTGCAGCTTCAGGATTTCTGTCCTTTTTATACCTTGTTCCTGTACAGACCTGGGCCTTATTCAGATAATGGAAAACATCAGTAGTGTTTCAGCACAGGACTCACTAATTCTTCTGCGTTTACCTGGGAAACATTTCCCAAAAGGCAGGGCACTGAACTGCAGCTCTGTGCCAGAGCAGCAATGTGTTGGCTGCATTGCTATAACTTCCCAGGAAAAATGACGCTCTTCAAGAAAGATTATGTAAATGCAACTCTCAGTTGTTTGTCAGTCCACGCTGCATGTGTAAACATACATTCACACTCTCTCCCGGGGTCTGGTGCGTAACGTGACAGCTTCAGCCTGGGATGGCATTAGTTGCTGTGCCTTCATGACTGTTGGAACAGGCTCGATGCCACTGGATGCAGATGAACTGATAACAGGTCTGGGGTGCAGTTTAGCCACATCGTCACTCAGGACACCAGTACAAGGCACAGTCCCTGCTCAGCTCCCCAGCAGTGATTGCTGTGGAGAGGCTACAGCTTATGGTTAGCAAATTGCCAAGATGCGGGGGAGCCTGTAAGTATTGCAGCAATTCCCCTGAATCCTACCAGCATCCTACATGTGGAGCTGGAAGTCATGCCTCTGGTTCTGTGTTGGGCCCCTTATTTAGTGAGCTGTGAGCTCTGCTCTCCAAATACCCCCAATTTTGGAGCAAGCTAGAGACCAGCAAAATGAGTATAGAAAGGGGAGAACTGCAGGACTGCAGGTAAGAGCTGTCCCACGGTGTAGGTAGCATGCAATGTGGCATCAGCAGTCCAGCCTCACCAGGTCCCATGGCCATTGCCTTTCACATAAGCATATCGCTGTGTCTTCTGGTCTGCCTAGCAGGAAGAGCTTGGCTTTTGCAATTTCCTCAGTGTCCCCTACAGCTTGTCTTGGCTGTGTTGAGGCTACCAAGAGGGAACCCAGCCTCAGGCAGGGTTATCTGTCAGGTGAACAGGGGGCAGACTGAACTGTCTGTCCTGCTTGCACTGCTCCTGGAAGGGTCACAGACACCCCCGTGGAGGAGTCAATCTGGCTTGGTGGCTGTGTCAGTAGCACCAAGCACCTAGAGGTGCCTCCCCTGTAGATCTCCATGTAGAGAGCCAAGAGCAGGATGTGCCTCAGTTTACATCCCAAGGCAGACCTTCACCGTCTCGTGTCTGAGTGCTGAGCCCAAGTCTCCTCCTCCACTTTCCCATGCCTCTGATGGGATGGTGTGCTGAGGTGGAAGCAGCATGCAGAGGAGGCCAGTGGGGCAGAGCTGCAGTCTTTACAAATGGTCCTCTTGCAGTGTTGCAGCATGATGAGCATGGTGTGACATTGGTGTGCCTACGCAGCATCTCCTGAGAGAAAACGCTTTTCTTGCTTTTCCTGCTTTTCCTCTGTATCTGCTAAAGCCCAATCCTGCTGCAGAGGATGTGTGGTTCTCTGTGGTCACGGTTTGCAGTCCTAGCTAATGGTGCAGCCCTCCACTGCCCCAACAATGACTTATGGGCCAATATTCGTTAGAATCTAGCTTTACCAGTCCTCTGCAAACATGGCTCTGCACGTTCTTTCTCAAACTGCTTTGCTGTGTCTGCTTCATGCCCTTGATTATGTGACTTCCTGAGGTAAATAATACCCTCACACAAATAGGTTTCTCTTTTCCTTGATGCCAGCCATCAGTCGTTCCATTTGCATCTATCTGTCTGACTCTCTCCCTCACCTTTATGCAGTGACTCCAGGGATGAAGATTTATATCGATCCATTCACCTACGAAGATCCCAATGAGGCTGTCAGGGAATTTGCAAAAGAAATTGATATCTCTTGTGTCAAAATCGAGCAGGTGATCGGGGCAGGTAGGTGAACTGTGAATGTCTGGCTGGCCCTCAGCAGCACAGTCTCCTTTGTGGTCTTAGGCTTTGGTGAGGATTTAGCCTTACACGTACTGGGAAGACTAGTGTCAGTAAGGTCTTACACTTAGCCCCAGCCTGGACTAGCAGGAGCAAGATGGTCCAGTGCTGGAGGAGCAAGTCCATCCAGTACTGGAGACAAGGAGTTCCCATGTCCATATAGTGTCTAGTGCTCCTCACCAATGATGAGTCCACCTGAAGGGAGGTCTTTGGTGTGGAGTGAGGGAGGAAGCACAGAGCAGGTGGTTGGCTCAGGGGCATGCAGGGCAGGCACAGCTGGAGCCTGTGGGAGCAGGGTCCCTTGGGTAGAAAGGCAGAGATATGGGAGGCTGACAAGCCCTACCTGTTTCCCTCTGTTCACAGGCGAGTTTGGTGAGGTGTGCAGTGGGCATCTCAAGCTTCCTGGCAAAAGAGAGATCTTTGTGGCCATCAAGACCCTGAAGTCTGGTTACACAGAGAAGCAGAGACGGGACTTCTTGAGTGAAGCCAGCATCATGGGGCAGTTCGACCACCCCAACGTCATCCACCTGGAGGGGGTGGTGACCAAGAGTTCACCAGTCATGATCATTACTGAGTTCATGGAGAATGGCTCACTGGACTCCTTCTTGCGGGTATGAGATGCCAGGAGCATGCAGCCCCAGAGATTGTGTTGGGCCAGAGGAGGACTGGAGGAGAAGGTTCCCTCCCCTGTGCCAGTATAACAGTGCCCTTCACTGCCCAGCATCCCCTGCCACTGGGGCAGCTGCTGCATAGTCCAGAGGTCTGTGTCTCAGGAACTGAGGTGTAAGTGGCACCAAGGCTGTCATCTGTTATGTGTGTGTGTGTCCGTACTAGCGAAAGGCTGTGCCTACCTGTACACATGCCCACAGATGCATTTACAAACTGCTTCTGTGAACATGGAGGGACAGTCTGACGTAGCTTTAACACAGCAGGACTTCACCTCCAGCTGCTCTGTCTAAATATTTATAGGTTTGAGTTTGAAATGGATAATTCACTGTGTTGAAGGGAGATAACCTGCTTAATAGGAATAGATTGCCCCTTCTGAACTGTCCTGTGCAAGGTGTGGCAGACCTTTGGATGAGAACAGCCATTGGTAGTGATGCCCATAGGGTGTGTGAGGGTGACTTCCAGTCCCTGTGAGCTCTCCACTCTCCACCCTCTTGTTTTGAGAGAGAGCTTACGTACTCGTGGCACAGCTGTGTCTTGACGTGCAGTGTAGACAGAGGCTACGGGCTGTTTGCCGGACCATGGCAGGCTGTGAATTTGCTCCTCTCATGTGGACTCTTTCCCTCTCTTCCCCTAAGCAAAACGACGGTCAGTTCACTGTGATCCAGCTGGTGGGCATGCTGCGGGGCATCGCAGCAGGCATGAAGTACCTGGCTGATATGAACTACGTGCACAGGGACCTGGCTGCCCGCAACATCCTAGTGAACAGCAACCTGGTCTGCAAGGTGTCCGACTTTGGCCTCTCCCGTTTTCTGGAGGATGACACCTCTGATCCCACCTACACCAGTGCACTGGTAAAGCTGCTCTTGCAGAGAGGGACGGGTGGGTGGTGAAAGAAGGAGTCAGGGAGAGAGAGGGAAAGAGGGAGATCCCCCCCTTGACCTGGGGAGCACTTTTTCAGGGTGCCAACAATGGAAATAAGGTGCCAGATGGGATAGACCAATGAAATGAACCAAGGAATATTTTCTTTTGCAAGGTCCTGTCCAGTTGCCCAGTGGCTGTTGATGGGCCCTATAGTAATTCCTGTGGATAATTGAGCCTCTTCCAAATGTGTCTGCAAACATATACATGTCCCTGATAAATCCTTTAGTTGAGATGATGCATTATATCTGTCCAGCATGAACCAGCTGGGGGTCCTCTGAGATGCTGCCCTGACAGATCTATTGCCAGAGCAGCAAGTCTGGGGTTTTTTTTACCATGACTGTCCAGTTGTGCTGCCCTGCTGTCTGCCATGATCCTTTTTCATGTCATGTCACGGGCTCAGCCCCAGGTATGACAAACTGAAGTGTGGATGCGTGCTGGGTGAAGCCCTGCAGTACTAGGTACTGATCTTCCAGAGAGTCTTTCTGAATTAGACAGAGAAACGTTCCCAGAAATGGCTTCATAATCACATAACAGCTTCCCAGGAAAGCCCCGGTGCCAGTGACACAAGTGCCACTGAGGACTCATAGCCTGTCTCAGGTTACAGAATGTGCACAGGGACCAAAGGATAATTTGGCGACTGTCGTTGGTCGGTGAGATTGCAGCCAGGAGTTCTCATAAATACCATTGTCTGCAAAGGCATACAGCATTGCTCTACAATGACGCTACAGGATCAATGCCTACATACAATGCCTACGACAGGAAGGAAATAAGTGTTGATAGAGCTGGAGCATGATCTGTAGGAAATAATCTCTCCCAGATCTTTTGAAACTGCCAGTGATGAGATGTCTAGTGTACTCTTAGCGAATTGTAACAGTAGTTGAATACCTAACAAACACCTAAAAATGTGCGCTTTTATTCTCATCTGAACTTGTGTAGCTTCAAATATCAGCCATTCAATCTTATACGGTCATCCTATGGCTTTTAGAAACACTAGCAACATTTATTTTTCACAACATGATCCTTACATCCAATTACCTTTCCCCTTGTTAAGCTAAATACATGGGAGCTTCTGGTGTTTACTACTGTTTTCTATTCCTATTATTGTGCCTGTAGCTTTTCTCTCTGTTGTCTCTAATTTATTCTTCTTGAACTGTGGGCACTGTAGCAGGACATACATTATCTATAAGGATAGAGTACTGGAAGTAATAGTATCTTCCTCTTCAAAATGCACCATCCTCAAACATCCCAAGATACATGAGTGTTTTTTATTATAATTAGCCCAGAGACCTTGTGTCCATGGATGGGCAACAGCCACAAGCTATGGCTTGGGAGGTTCATGCTGGACCTTAGAAAAATCTCCTTCTCCAAGAGGGTGGTGGAGCTCTGGGTCAGATCACCAGAGAGGTGGGAGGTCTCACTGAATTAAGTTCCCATGAACATCCTCCAAATATATGCAGTCTCTCATTTCTGCGTTAGGACTTCTTTTTTAGCCAATTTTTAAATCCACTGCTTGTCAAGAGCTCTCTTAAGAGTATGTCTGATGTAGAGGACATCATGTTTGGTATGCAATGCTTGGTCTCTCCCTCTTGTGGAAAACAAAATATTTTGTCTGAGGTTTGTGCCTGTGAGAAGGTTAAGGAACATTATGGTTTTTTCATTATTCTAGCATGTGTAGGGTCTGAGTCCTATTAAGTCCTAGGAGACCCTTCATAAGACACGGTAGTTATTCAGTGACAAAATATAATGTTCCTTATCTTCTCACAGCCACAGAACGCAGACAATTTTCCTTATTTTCCAGCACAGGGGAATATTTTCCCTTCAGAAGGTCCTTTGAGTTGTGAATGGCTCAAGTCCAAAGACCCTGGTGGAAAATGAGGAGGCTGCAAGAGCTTAAGCAGAGCACTGCAATCCCTGTGGCCCCATGCTGTGTACACCACTCTTGTGCACTTCTGTGCATAACTCCTCTGTGGGAGTGGAGAGTCCTTCTGATTTCTCCAGAGCTTCTGTTGCCCAGCAGGATCACGGAAGACCCCAGTGCCCACCCATTTCCCACCGGTGATCAAGCATGCCATTCTAAAGAAGATGTTCACTCCACCTGTGTCTCCAGAAATGGGCAGGATCAAAAACTGCTGGATCATGTATATATCAACAAACAGACTGACACACGAGGACTTCAGCTCAAGAGGATGACATATCACTGACTTGAAAGAGTCTACAGATGTAGAAAGCTGAAGAAGATGGTGTTCTAATTCCTTTTATTCTGCTCTGGAAATAGCTAGGTGACAGCAAAAAGATGGAGGGAGATTCAAAGGGGATCAGTTTGGATTTTTCTACATTCTAAGCCATTCATTTTTCTACAAAAGACCCTACTAGCACAATGGGCATTTTGTCATGCTGAAGATTGCTATAGCAGTAGGCAGGTGGAAGGAGCTGGGCTTGTTTAATATGATGAAGAGGAGGCTGAGGGGACATGTACAAGTGACCTGCAGTACTTGAAGGGCAGTTACAAAGAAGACAGAGCCAAACTCTTTGCAGTGGTACCAGATAATATAATAAGGGACAATAGACAAAATCATGGCTTGGGAGCTTCATGGTGAATAACAGGAAAAGCTTCTTCCCCGAGAGGGTGGTGCAGCCCTGGGACAGGTCACCAGACAAATGGGGGGAATCATCATCCTTGAAGGTTTCCCAGACTTGGCTAGATAAGGCACAGCCACCCTGAGCTAGTGTTAATGATAGTCCTGTGGTCCCTTCCTTCTAGGATTTTACCAGCATATTGGAGGCAAATATTTTGGATACTCACCTTTTTCAGTTATTCTTGCTCTTTCTGTTACCATCCTCTCTGGTTTTTTCCTGCAGGGTGGGAAGATCCCAATACGGTGGACAGCACCTGAGGCAATTCAGTACCGAAAATTCACATCAGCCAGTGATGTGTGGAGCTACGGAATAGTCATGTGGGAGGTGATGTCGTACGGCGAGAGGCCTTACTGGGATATGACCAATCAAGATGTGAGTTGTTAAGAAACAAGGAGCAGAAATACTGAAATTGGGAGTATTGCAAGGCGAATGCATTGCTACAGCTAGACCCAGCCTGTGGCATGTCCGGAGCCTTCTCTGTCATGGGAGATGTGTCCAAGGTCAACACCTTTGGAAGAAGTAATGGGGATAACTTTGGCTTTTGTTCTAGTCCCATTGTGCTGCTGTGGCAGAGATCAGGGATTGTACAACGCTCACTACAGGTGTTGGGTTAATGTGAGCACCCTCAGTGGTGGTAGACAGGTGCCCAGGAGAAAAGGGAGCAGGTGGGTGGAAAATGAAATGCTGCCACTGACCCGAGAGCTCCTGGAGCAGCAGGCAGATCTTCATCTGTAGGAGACCACAGGCATTTGGTGAAAGTCTGTTATAGAGTCATAGAATGGTTTGGGTTGGAAGGGACCTTTAAAGATCATCTAGTCTAACTCCCCTGCCATGGTCAAGGACATCTTCCACTAGATGGTCATTAAATCTCCCATGCCAAGCTTGGACTGTGATGTGTAAGAAGCCAAGCAACTTGTACACAGCTAGAAGCCAAAACCACAAGATATTTCAGAACATGCTTAATTTTAAATACTTTATGACTCTTCTCTAATTCAGGTGGAACTGTTATGTGCACTCCTTGCTCCCTGCGACCCAGGCAGTTTCTGTGAGTCCTTGCCTCCATGCAAGGATGACCTGTGGCTGCAGTCCACACCTTCATCATAGCAATGCCATTTTCCCTGTTTCTCTTGACCTGATACCTGAGTAGTCAAAGCCCATCCATCCAGTGGCAATGAGTACCATGCAGAGTGCTTCACTTGCACGTGTGTGTACAGAAGACCCCTTTGGTGTGGGGCTCCCAGGTCTCTTGTAACATTGTCTCTCTGAAGAGCTGCCCTTCTTCATGCGGTCTTCACCTTGTGAACCCTCAGGATCTAACACCAAAGTCCTGGGTAGACCCTTGGTGTGCAGAAGGCTTGTCATTCCCCTCTGCTGCAAGCCTGGGTCTTGCAAACCTGCATGTTACAGCATCTGCCTGGCTTCCAGCTTGTTTCAGAGCTGCCTCTGGGCAGTCCATTGGAAGCCTTCAGACTGCCACCTCCACCTCCATCATCCTCTGAGCTCCTGAAAAAACCCTGCCTTACAGGGAGAGAGTGAGAGCCAAGCTCCCACCTGATTCTTGCAACTCCTCCCACCCCGATGGCAAGTCAGACCTTTTTCAAATCAATATAACTCCATCTATGCCATGTCAGATTTCTCCACAGTGGGACAATTTCCTCCCTAGTGCCTGATGGGGAATTTATTCAAGTGAGTCCCCAACGCCTGGAGCAGATACATGATATCTTAGCATCTTTGGCTGTTCATGGCCTTGCCCCAGACCCTGGCATACCAGAAAAGTCTTTGCATCAATTGTTTGAGCCAAAGGGAAAGGAGTTAGGTGTATGTACTTCTCAGAAAGACAATTCCCTTCCTGTTAAGGCTTCATTATCGCCTGCAGTTTCAAGCATTTCCTGCAGTCAGGTGTCACTGCCCTTCTCCCTGCCTTGGCGTCCCTCTGTACGCATAGCCCTCTGCTGTCCCTCTCCCTTGTCTTCCTCCCCTGGACCTCTTCCCTCACTGGTTTCTCCTGCTGCAACCCCTGTGCTGCGGCAGCACCGATTCAGCTGGCGGGGATGGCAGAGCCCATGCCTGTCTCCTTGGCACACCCTGCTGCATGGTGCCTGTCCCCAGCCTCTTCTTCCCCTTCTTCTGCTGCAGGACACTGCACCCCAGAAGCTGTCACCACTTAATTGCAGCTGGTCCTCCCTGTGAATGAGTATGTGGCAGATATTTGCTGCAGATTAGCCTCCTAACCCTGGGGTGTGAGCGCTTGAAGAGGCTGTGGGGGGAGAGGAGATGGAGAGTGCAGCCTGTGCCCCCTCATTGGTTGTGTCTGCTGGCAGCAAGGCGGGAGGCTTGTTGGGAAACCGTTGGTCCATGCCAGAGACAAGCACTTGATGCTTGCATGATGACCCTCCCCAGCCCTGCTCCCCCTGTGCTTCCCCTCCCCTCCCCTCCCCTCCCCTCCCCTTCCCTTCCCTTCCCTCCCTTCCCTTCTGTCTTGAATAGATCTGCCATCCAGAGAGCTGGGAGAGGTGACAGCTTGCACCTCTTGGGAGAATCCCTGAATGGGAGCCAAGAGCTGCACAAAGCACACCAGCGATGCCTCAGGTTGGACCTTCACAGGCCCAGTGGGGCACCTTCATGTCCAGCCGGAGGGGCAGAGCGGAGGGAGGACTCCTTCCATCTGTCACATTTTGGCAACAGCCATGCAAGCCCTCATCTGTCTCTGGTCAGCCTGCCCAGCACCTTGGCCACACACATCAGTGTCTGGAGCACCCTCCCAATCCATTTTCTCCCTGAAGCCACAGTCCATCTTAAACCCTTCCAGATGCGTCACCTCACACCCTGGATTGCTTGTATTGGATCTGCCACCTACCCTCCCTTGGAGCAGCAGCCTTCTACTGCCACAGCACCTCCAGCGTCACCTCTCTGCCAACTCTTCCCTGCTGCTCTCCCAATCCCAACTGCAGTATCCTCAATTTTCTCTATGCAGCCTTCCTGCTCAACAATGTATTCATCATGCTGCTGTATGGGTATGGGTGGTATCCCCAGAGGGTGGTACAGCTCTGGGGTAGCCCACCAGACAGATTTCTGTCCTTGGAATTATGCAAGACATGGCTTGACAAAGCCATGGCAGCCTTGATCACATGGTGACAATAACTAGAGACATTGAGGTACTTCCTCTGGATCCCTGAAGGAGGCTCAGTCAATCTCGCTCCCCTTTTTTATTATCTCTGTGGAGAGTTGGTCATTTCAAAATGCCGCCCCTGATTTCAGTTACTGCAGTATCCTTGGTTCTGTTTTTTGTCCTCACTTCTGGTTTTTGTTGTCATGCACAAGCCTGTTTCTAATGTCCATGGCTCCTTCTGCTTGCCTTTCATTGCCCATGCTGTGTGTATGACCATAGGATGCATAAGGCCAAGAAGGTAGGAGAAGCTTGCCTGTCACATGCCTCTGTCAGAGGAACATATGCCCCTGGAAGAAGCTGTGCAGCTCCATCCTCCTTGATTACCCAGGAGAGGATGGAGGGCTACAGGTGCAGAGTGACAGAAGTATGGGGTTCCCCCCTTGAAGATCCTCTGGCCCTTGTGCATGTGCTATTTCCACTGAACGTTGCAAGAACAGGCATTTTCTCAGGTCGTGCGGTGCAGTAAGGAGAGACCAAACAGGCAGCAGCCAAAGCCTTCTTGCGCTGGCCCACAGAGCTGCAGCGTGGCTTAGGGAAGGTGTGCTACAACCCTTCTCTGCATGCTGTAGCAAAGTTGTCCTGTGTTTGGCTCTGCTGACCAAGGTCTTGGGCCTCCCCACTGTGTGCTTCAGTTTGCATGTGCAGACTGTGGGGAGATCCAGCTCTTACTGATGGCTCAGTGCATCCAGCCCAATCCCATGGCACAACCCTGTCACCTGGAAGGGCTGGGTTGTTGGCAGGAGTAGAAAGCAGCACTGGAGGAAGGAAAACACAGGGGCAGCTTCCCCTGTCTGTAACTCACGAGCAGACCCTTCACTGGATGGGGATGTTCTCCTCCCAGTGAGCTGTTTACGTTGTGCTGTGTACCTGTCTGAAAACATGAACCTTTCTCTCTGACTCACCTCTCTGATGCCTGGAGCTGTGGGCTCACACATCCTTGTCAAGGTAGCGGGGATGCTCTCTTTCCCCAGATTAGGAGACTGATGGGCATGTCTCATCACAAGTAGTGAGCAAAGCTGCATGTCAGCTGGGCAAGGCTGGCATTGCCTCACAGGACGACATGACATGCAGAGGGCTAGGAGTTAGAGAGTAGTGTGTTGCTACATGAATCAGTGGCTGAGATAATAGGCAGCAGTAAGTGTAGGCAGAGCAGCCCTGCTGCAGTATGGTTGGCCATGCCAGTCACCCTCAGGATCCAAGAAAAGGAACATTATGAATTAAATAGGTTTTATTGCCACTGTATTGATCTCTTTTTCTTCTCTCGCAGGTGATAAATGCTATCGAGCAGGACTATCGGCTGCCACCGCCTATGGATTGTCCAAATGCCCTGCACCAGCTAATGCTTGACTGTTGGCAGAAGGATCGAAACCACAGACCCAAATTTGGGCAAATTGTCAACACCTTAGATAAAATGATCCGAAATCCTAACAGCCTGAAAGCCATGGCACCTCTTTCCTCTGGGTATGTATCCCTGTCTTCCTCTTGTCCTTTGGCTTCTGTTTGCAGATCTGCTGTCCTTCGTTCGTGTCCTGGTGGGCACCATCCTTGCATCTCTCTAGACTAGCTGTTTTAGAGGCAGCTTGGCCTGTGTTGTTTGTAAAAGATGTCAAGGTCACTCTGGTACTTCTCCTTGGACAGGTTCGATCTGGTGAACACAGACATCTCATTGAGTTGGACAGTGTACTCTGCACAGTTAGAAGAGCATCTTGGTTTCATGTACACGTGATTGCTGGATGGGTGTGGTTGCTTTGATAGGCCAATTGCACAGGCAGTGGAGGCAAATAAAGCCTCGTCAGGCAGTATGATGTTTCCCTGGACTGGGTGGGGATACACCAACTTGTGGGAAGCACTGGCCCCATTATGAGAATGTACTTTCTCCGCTTGTGCAGCCAGGATTTTAGAGCTGCATCCCATTGTCTTTGATGGCTCCTACCTTTCCTGTACGAACTGATCCAGAAAGACTTCTCTGATGCTCTACACAATCCTTCCCTCAGTTGAATAGAGTGCTTTCTGGGTGGTACTTCTTAATACGGTGTGGTGCAGGCACTGTGAATGATGCTGGTCCAGGTCCCTCCAGCTGATGGAGAGTGCAGAAATACACATGCTTGCCACTGTTTGTTCTGCTCATTCCCCATTTCTGTGTTTCAGGATGAACCTCCCCCTACTTGACCGCACAATCCCGGATTATACTAGCTTCAACACTGTGGATGAATGGCTAGATGCCATCAAGATGAGCCAGTACAAGGAGAGCTTTGCCAGTGCTGGCTTCACCACCTTTGACGTAGTATCTCAGATGACTGTAGAGTAAGTGCCCAGGCTTCTAGTCCCAAAGCACAAGGAAAAGTCTCAGTAGTTTAACAGCAATTGGTCGCTATTGAATTAGTTTTTATTTTCACATGATGTAGTTTTATAGAATTTGTTGCTTTGTGGACCCACGTTTAGTCTACTCGGTTTCTGCAGAACTACTCTGTTTTGCAGGCTCTGTCTTGTCTCCAGACTCTGTGTCTTGTCTGTTGCTCCATATCTGCAGAATTCATTTCCACATTATCACGCTGCATGTCCACACTGTGAAAACGAAAACCCCCACAAGGGTCTCCAAAACCCCAACATGGAACAAATGGAGATTTCAGGCCGGCTTCAGGCAATTCTCCAGCCACTCAAGAGCACTTTTAGACTCTGCAGTCCTCTTGGATGTATGGCTTATTGCTGATGGAGACAAGGAAGCTGCAAACAAATTTCTGCCTAAGAAAGGCCTCTGAAAGCCCAGATAGTTTCAAGTTTGTTCTGAATTGTCCTGCATCCACTAAAAAAATCCCTCAGTGGCAAAATCTTAGCAAGTTCTTCAGAGAAAGCAGGCAGCTGAAGTCCATTCGTGGCGATTTTTGAAATCCCTTAGGGCTAGCTGGGGCTTTGATGCCTCTGGTGAAAGATCTGTGGTTGGTTGCAGTTAGCTTTAGAAACCTTGCCCAAGAAAGCACCAAGCATTAAAACCATCTGTAAGTGCTACGATGTCTCTGTGCCTGGTAACCAGGAAGGTTTTTGGGTTTGGTGCCTAATTCCACACTTTAAATCTACCAATGAATCAGAATCCATTCACACAAACAGCCCAACTAACCTTTTCTGGCTTTTTGTTCTTATTTGCTGCCAGGAAATTCACATGGCAATTCTGACTGTTTCAGTACATCCGTGATACAACCCCAAGGCCCTGGGGATGATTTTGGCACACTACAGACTGTGTGCATACAACAGAAAGAGGGTCCATAAAATATGAAGGATAGGGAAGAAGAACTTTGGTCAAACTGGGACATCACAACCCAACCCTGCCTAGGTTGTGCTATTTGCAATATATCTAACAGCAAACAGTTCTGCAGGCAGTCCAGATAATGAAGTCTGTTTTTTCATGGACATGCTTGGTGTCCCTTGAATGCCACTTCTCCCAGTTCCTTACCATGTCCATCACAATATCTTTCCAAGTCCTCTCTGAGTGCCTTCATCACAATCACAAGAGTATCCTCAGCTCATGTCCCCACCAGTTTTGACAAACCTCCCTTCCACATTTCTCACCTCCTTGGCTGGACATAATAAGAGAGAGAAGGACACTCCAAGTCCTTTTTCCTTGGGAAATCATGCTGCAACATTACTTGAAACCACCTTCTAATGTTCGCTGGTCTTTGCAGAAGTAGATAATAATGTAAGTGGAGCTGAATTGCCATGAGACACTGTTTTCTTCAAATTTGGATAGCTAGCAAAGTGTAAATGTTTACTGAAGACTGCTTCAGTTCACCAAATCCACGTGTTTTCAACACTGACCTACTTGAAAGGTTTCTCACTGGTTTGTCTGCAGGCTGGGACACCTGGGCCACCAAAGGATCTATGCCCAGGACAGAAAGCTGAGGAAGCACAGGGCTGTGCAGGGCCACAGTCTTATTCTGGTTTACAGATATGAATGAACACTCTGGGCTTTGTTCCCAATCAGAACAAAAGCAAAAGTCAAAGTGCCAAACTCGTCCAAGGAGGAAAATTCCCTAGCTCAGCATATCCATCTGGGGCAGAGGAAGGAATGGAAAGCCCTTGCAGTAAGAAAAACAGTCACTGTGAAGAACATGGTCCTAGGTGCCAGAGTTGTGTAGTGTGCTAGCAGGTTTCCAGTTGCTTTGCTGAGCGGGAGTCTGGGTGGCAGCAAAGCTGTGGCTTGGATGTGCACTTTCACACCGATCTCAGAGGGCATGGCTGAAGCATGCTCCAACGGTGGTCTCCAACCAGTTACCACCAGCCAGAATGTGTAAATCTGTGGCATAGCCCCCTGCCCAGCTTTCCTTCTTCATGCTCCTTTTGTTTGACCAAAGAGGCAAGGTCTAAAGCAATCTCTAAAGCAAATATACAGGCTCATGTGCCACTCGTGCTAGAGGATTTTTTTTTCCACCTTTCCTTGGGGCTCCTGTTTACCCGTCTTTGCTCATTGACTTCCACTCTAAAACAGGCAAGGGTTTTGCCACACTTCCTCTTAAAGTCTGTTCCTAACACTCAAGGAAGGATAAAAGGCAACTGAAAATCCTTAGAGTCAGGTATGGGTCACATCTCATGAATGCCATCCGTTCCCTGATCAGAAGAATTCATGACTGAGATTTATCCACCAAGAGGGAGATGAGTAGCAAACTCAGCTAGAGTGATCACAGATAGGACCAACGCAGAGTCACACTCATGCTCTTGGCATGACCTTTATTTTTCCCAGGTGCCTAATATCTATAAAAAATAGAAGCAATGCAAAAATTAGATTGCTGTGATTTAGCAAAGAGGATAACTAGCAAAAGTTTATCACTTCATGGCCTCATCTGATCAAAGCAAAAGTAGCAAGAACAGCCATCATCTGCACGGGGGGAGTGAGATTCACACTGATGAGGGTGTAGGACATCCTGTTCATGTGTTTCTAGGGATGGAAAAAATGGGTTACTGTGTCACAAAATGAGAGAGAGAATCCAAACATGCAAAGAAACAGAATTATGCAGGGGTAGAAAACCTAAGGCAAATTCACTTACAAGCAGTGAGCAGAGTCTGTGGTATTTGGTTTCACACTCTCTATTGAGGCTTCCAGTACTCTGGGGGTGCTGCAGGTAGGTAGCAAATGCAAAGATTGGGAGGATAAGCCAGGAAGAGTCAAAGAGAAAGAGTAGAGGTTTCACCAGGTTTGCAGACGTTTGTTGCATTTATGGAACAAATCTGTGGAGACTTCACCTCCCTACACACCATGCTCATATATGGACTGGTTCTGCTGTGAGAAAATGTCTTCTGATACTTATGCAGTGTTTGTTTCTTTTCCTCTCAAAGGGACATTCTGCGAGTTGGGGTCACTTTAGCAGGACACCAGAAGAAAATTCTGAACAGTATCCAGGTGATGAGAGCACAGATGAACCAAATTCAATCTGTGGAGGTTTGATAGCTACGTGTCCTCCTACTCCTCTTCCTTGAGGCCCTGCTCCCCTTTGCCCCATATGTCCGAGCTCCAGTTCTTGAGTGTTCTGCATGGACCAGAGACAGGCAGCTGCTCTGAGGATCATGGCAACAAGAAGAAACACCCTGTCATCAATAATGAGAAGTCACCAAGAGCTTCTAGAATTTAAGCAATGGAAAAAGGGAACAAAAAGACAACTATTTTGAAAAAAAAAAACCCCAAACTATGAAATATTTTTAAATAATAATAAAGCAATTGCATTCTTGAAAAGGGCTCCAAGACCAATGGGAGTCTCCAAAAGAAGAGAAAAGAGCAGCTTCGTCTACTTCCTCTTGCACAAGGCTGCTGCAGCTGGGTCCAGACACTGCTGGAGCAATGAGACTTTTTCAAGAAGATGAATGCAAAGAAAGGTCACGAGAAGCACTTCTCTTTCTCACGTGGGATAGTGGCTCTGGGTATGTCCTGCAGCCAGCAGTCCTTCCCAAAAGCCCCTGTCAGCAAATCAAAGGGGAGAGAGAGCTGAAGCTCTTTGGTGCTGTGGAACCTAGTGCATCTCAGAAATTGATGGACTTCTTCAAAAGCTAAAGACTTTTTTTTAAAACAAATAAACTGAGACTAGAAGAGGCTGTTTCCAACAAATGAGAAGGAATCTGTAATGCTTGGGGGGTGGGGATGGGAAAAACCAATCCTTTTTACATCTCTTATTTTCTCTTGTCATGGAACAGTTTTGTGAGTGACAGTTTCCTAAGGGTCCGTCCATCCACCCTCCGATGGCATCATTGTCTCATACATATCATATGCACAAGACTTTTAGTGATGTCCTCACTAGATGCCAATGATCTTTTCCCAGAAGACTTCCCAAGTACAGTATGTAGTAGTTTTTGATTACAAATGCTGATGTGTACCTTTATTTTTCGGTTGTCATTGTTGGGAGATTTGTCCTTTTACCTTGTTTTGTTAACACCAGTTTGTGAGTTTGGGGTTGGAAATTTTTGGTTGGTTGGGGTTTTTTTTAATGAAAAAGAAATGACATCTCCAAGCATCATATCATTCAAGAACTTAAATCCTTTCCCTGTGGAAGGAAAAATTGCAGCTTATTGACAATATGCCAGGAGAAAAATTTTTTTATATGCACATTTCCTCCTGTTTGCTTGTTTGTTGTTTTGCAATTTGTCATGGCCTGACAGATGTTTCTAACTGTTGGGTTTCCAGTTGTTCACCAAGATGAAATGACCACCTTCTTGATTCAGGGTTGCTGGTGCAGGGGTGAGCAGCATCACAGAGGGTTTGGGGGGGAGGGGTTGCAGCAGGGAGGGAAAGACAGGGGAGGGTGGATGGGTTGTGGGAGGGAATGACGACTCCACAGCTGGCTGTCAGAGCCCTTTGGAAATGTCTGACTGCTTAGAAAGGTGTCAGATTGGTGCACATACCACAGAAAGGCAGGGTAAGCCCAGTCCTCTAAGAGGAGCTTGTGGCACGTGGTTTCTCGGAGTCTGAATTGTGTTAGCTGTCAGGTTGTGGATGGTTCACTACAGTAACCCAACTCTGCAGATGTGCTCTGTGCCGTTTGGGGACCCAGTCCCTTCATTAGATGATGCACTGGGGGCTTTGAGGCAGCTTCAGTCTCAGCCAGTTGCCTCGAGGAGAGCCTGGGACAGCAAAGGCAAAAACTCTGATCTAGTAGCCCCGGTTTCCGGAGGCAAAATGCTGTGGTTGAAGCTGAATGGTCAATCAGCGGATTTATAAATAACTGAAATAAATACTTCAGTTACTGACCAGTATGTGTACATACCACCAACCAAGCACAGCGGGGATACAAATGAGAATCAGGCTTGTTCTCCCTGTTCAGCACCACCTGATATCCTTTTAAATATACCTATCACCACCCACCTTTGGCCACGTGTGGCATATTTCCACACATCTGCTGGCCATGGCCAGCATAACTTGTGTTTACAAGCCCTTGTCTGCCATTGCCATGTCATTCATAGGGTCCTCCACTTGTTTTCAGCAGCATGGGATGTTGAAGGCATGTTCATTGGGAGCTGGTTTGCTGTATTTTCCAGGAGATGAATCCAAGAGGAAGTGTGTCTGCTGTGGATGAAACTCCCAAGCTGTCTAGACCTCTGTGGCCAGACATCTTCTCCCTAGACTGCTTGTAAAATATGAGGCCATTTATAAAATACTTAGCATCTTCTGTTTTCAGAGCAGATCTGATGACGAAGCACTTGGGAGTGGCAGCAGACCATTCCCTACAAGTGAGAGTTACTTCTCTGCTTAGCTCTTGCACTGTCCCAATGTTTGGTGCACAGCTTCATCAGCAGGGGCCTTAACTGGAGGAATTTTCCCTCCAGCCCCTATTCATCTGAAATTTCTAGTGCAGGATTGTATTTTCATTTGTATACAGTACTTCCCTTGCATCCAAAAGTGCATCTGTAATCTTGTGAACATCAGCAGCAGGTGTGTGCAGGGATGTCTTCTGTTCTCAATGTCCACGTTGCATGCACTCTGACAGCAATGCCATTGCTCTACACCTCTTTCAGATGGTAGAATATGATGTAGAGAGGGTGAGGGGTGCGTGGACTATAGGCATGTTGTATGCAGGTGGTGCCTGGACATGATCAGCTGTCTGTCCTATATCCAGCCTGTTTTAACCTGTGTATCTAGCAAAGGGATGCTTTTAATGCCCTTACAAACATTTGCTTACAAAATGCTTACAAACATTTAAAAAGCAGGGCTCCTGGAAATGGGCTCAACTTTAAAGAGCAGCATGCAAAAATCGATGGTGTCAACTAAACCACACAAAGTGCTTGCAGAGGGCACACAGAGAAACAAGAAGCTTCTCTGTGCACCCTGTCCTGTCAAAGTGCAGAGCAGCAGTGAGAACTGCTCACATGGTACATCTCTGTCTCACATTGTAGCTGCTGTATTTTAACAAGGAACAGTTGTCAGTCTTTCCCAAAGGCATGTCTGAAGCTGTTTGGTGGCAGTCCAGGTTGAGGGAAGCACGGTGCTGTGCCAAGTTGTCTAGCCACAGCCAACCGGCTACTTTATGTACAAGAGAGTTTTGCAAGGAGAGCTGTCTGTCTAGAAAACTCACCAGCAAATTCCTGTGGGGCAGCCATGTGGAAGGAGCACATGATGCCCTTCAGTTATCCTTCCCAGACAATTCTTGACTGTTCTCTGCCATCCCTTACATTCCTGCAGACACTGAGGAGGAGCAAATGGCCAGGCAGCATCCCTTCAGAGCCAGTCATTATTAGGCACGGCTTGGAAGGACACTTCAGGTCTTCTTCATTTGGAGACATTTTGTCTTAATGCACTGAATCTCCTCACTGGCTAGCATTATACACATCTACCTACCAGACCCAACCCACTGTGAAGGATGGGACGGGACCATACTGAGCTCAGTGCCACAGCTCACCAAAGCTGTGGCAGCTGTCTGCAGGACAGAGAAAGCACATCCTTGTCTCTTCTTCTGACCAAAAATCACATGGTGTTGGTACTAAAAGTAACACATTCCCATCTGTTTATACCAGGCATCGCTATGACATCTGTATTTGACTGTGTAGGACTAATGGAGAACTGGACCTAAAATAGAAATGATCCATAAAACACTGCAATTTTCTGTATCCCTCCAGCTCTCCTGGGAGCATGAGGAACCAGGTTCTTGTAAAGTACTTTGGTTGTAAATGTCTCTGGAGCATGCTCCAGTGGAGGGCAGAGTCACTGAAGTGACTTTAACATGTTTATTTCATGGGTATCAAATGTACTGCTATGAAATACAAGTCTAATGGCAAAATTCAACTTCACACAGAGAACACGTAACAAGGGAAAAAAGGGACTTGCTAACACTGACACTGTGAAATACTGTTGTGCATGTGCATGTGTGCATGTGTGAATACTTAACAAAAATTATCACAATGAGATTTTCAGGCAGCTTGTTGCAATTTTCACATTTCCCTTCCACCTTTCAAGCTACCTCCCAGACCTACCCTTTTCCTCCTCTGTTTCCGACTGCCATCTGCTGCTGAGGGTCACCCATGTCTGGTGATGGCAGCTGGTAGGAAAGCTGAGCAGGATGCTAGGTTGAAAATACTAAGTTGGTTGGCCAGTGAGAAGTTCAAATCATGCAGACCGTCATGGGGCAGAGTGCAGAAAGCAAAGCATATGTGGATAGTAAAAAGTTAAAAGAGTCTCCATGATAATATATTTAGTGGGTCATTTTCAACTGTTGCCACCAGCCCTTTACCTGGAATTAACAGCAAAGGGGTGTGCCAGGCAAAAGGAAAAACAAACTTGTAAGCTACTGCACTGCCATGAGGAATCACTTGCCCTTACCACCTGTGGGGAAACAGAAACAGGGTGCTATGAACTGCACTCCCCCTCCCCAAATTATCTCCGCCCCGTAAAATCTCAGACCTACCTTTCATAAACTTAATGGAGATTTGTGGTTTTCAGCAGCTGAGGAGCTGTTTGCTACAGTCTGGCTTCTCCTCTCCACAGTATCCTCACTACCGAGCAGTAGCTTTCAACGGCAGTAATCCACACATGGGGCTTCCATGTGATCCGGGTAAATGTGGCTGTCACAAGGTTTACCGGTTATGCAGTATTAATTTAGTATTATAATTCAAATGTAGAGTTTTATCCCACAACTCCATGCCAGTCATTATATAGCAGAGTCACCTTGTTAGCGTCATTGGATCAGTATGCACCAGTGTTAGCAAGAAGAGAACCACGTGCAGGGAAGCATGTAAAATGGTACCCATGCAAGGCTGGGGAGAAAGCAGTGCTACATCTTCATGTAGTTCTGGCTTGGAAGATCTGCCATAACGGGTCTGTTGGCCAGCTACAATAGCAGGATCCTGCTCTCTTCACTGGCTGCTTAAGCACTATCCAGTGCAGAGTTGCCTCCTGGTCTGGCATTTCATGAGCTAAGGAGAGAGGATGTTTTATCAGTATTAGGTGCTGGCTATACTAATAATGCTTTTCCCACACCCCTTGAAGTTGTTCTTTGAATTGGTGTTAAAGGAAAGGTTCTTTCCCAGTAATCATCACACAGGCTGCAGATTATCAGTGGCCTGTAGAGAAAACCTCTTGGTGGGTTTGAGCAGCTGAGAAAACTTCCTGTTATATTTTCCAGGCTGATTTATATGAAACCTGGAGTCAGGGCTTGAACTCTGCTGCATCATTAACAGTTGTATCCTCTGATAATGTAATAAATCTGTGGCTGCCTTGGATGTATGAATCCAAAGTGTCTGGAAGTATCACTGTTGTCTGGGTTGTTTTAGTGGAGTCTATTTTTTTAATATATTTTATCTTCCTTTCTGTGTGTCTTAACTTGGGGCTGATTTAATGTAGGTCTTTTTCCATCTTCAAAAATTTTACATACTTACAAGTTCTTCACATAGAGGATTCAGCATTTCCTCCTTCAAAGTGATTATGAACAACTAATGTAGTACCAACTTCATTTTTATATTCTGCTGGCAGTTATCCCATGCCATTAAAGGCATTATCTTCTTTGCTGTGTTCCCCTTCTTTTACACCGCAATCTCTTAGTGAGCAGGTGTTTGACATGCTTTCAGCTCTAGGATCAATAGTCCTTTACATCAATCAATTAAGCCAAATGACGTCCTCAGAGTTGCATGATCTGAGCTGTACCTGCTTGCAGTCAACACAACCACATTCCATCCTGGAGCTCTAGTTTGTGACTTGAGCACTGGTCCCATGTGCTCGTGATGTTGGTTCCACCATGTTCACAATTCAGTGCTAGTCTGCCACTGGCTGTCTCACAAGCAATTCGCACCAAAAAATTCTCTTCTGTATTAGTGATTTCATGTTGTCATTGCTGAGAGCTGCTAGAGTCCTCCTACTATGCAGAATATACTTTTTTTTTAATCTTCAGTCACATTTTGGCTTTGTCTTTAGACTTCTCCAGGATTACTTTGCTTCTTGTAACTATTGAGCTCTTCCCAAACACAGGACCAAAGTTTGGTCTGTATTTGCTTCCATATGTGTTTCAATCTTCCATAGTTCTCCTAGAAAACTCCCTGCACTGTGCAAATATTTTCTGGAATTTACCTTATTGCTCTCCCTCTGTTACTCCTGCCAACTCCACTGACAAATGTTATTTGCAGAAATTTGGGACTGGAAGCAAGAAGTCCTCTCTCCCCACAAATCTTTGTTTGTCTTAATCTGCATTCTCAGCTGTTTTACAATTGATTCAGCAGTTTCTCTCCCTTTTTTTTTCAATTCTGTAAGAAATTTCTCTGCAGTCCTGTGCTTTGTAGGAGTGCAGCAGCAGTCCCACTTCTGTAGCACCATCTGATCACTGACTTGCTCACCCCAACCACAGGCTGTGGCCCTGATTGCCATTCCTGCAAACAAGCCACAAGACTTGACCTTGCATGCCTCATTTTTTTCAGGAACTCCATTTTGCCTTCATGAAAAAAGAATAACAAATGTTTGCTTGATCCTTTTCCTGTTCTTTCATTCCAGTAAATTTCAGGAATATTTCAGTTGTCTCAACTGTAGCTTCTACTTCTACCTCTAAGGTCAGTCTTCAGTTCCTGCACAGATGTCATGCTGTATCCTTTGATGATTCCTACTAAGTCTAGGAGGAAAGGACTGAACTTTGTAGAGTCTTTAACAGCCAAACAGCTATGTTAACAAAAACTAATGGAAGGAGTTCAAGGAGGACTAGGGGAAGCACGTTATTCTAACCTGAGGTTTAAGCTGACGGTCAAATCACCCTTTTCCCCAAATTGCCTTTCTTCTGCACTTCCAGCTCACTGTCTCCAGTTTGTGGTGAGTGAGCTGGTTTGTGAGTCTGGGAGATGGAGGTTGACAAAAGCACCAGACCCCAACTGAACAGTGCTTTGTCATTTGCCTGGCAAATCCACACTGTTGCTTGGGCTTTACTAGTGGAGAATAAATGTGAAGTCTCTGATTGCTAACAAATATTAGCACTCAGTAGCCTTCACACAAGAACGTTGTTTGTTATGAGCCAGTAAATCTCTGATGTGCTTGCTTCTCAAATGCTGGCAATACTTTTGTTCTCCTCAACTTAAAAGGGATACACAGAAACTAAGAAATATACAGATATGGGCCTCAGGAACAGCCAGAAGTCTTTGGGAGGTATAAAAGATAAATAGATTTTGATTCTTGGTCTGGCAGAGGTAAACCATGATGATAAGAAATTTCGTGCTATTAAATCAGGAAAGATGTGAGTAAGGTGAATAAGCACAATAAAAGCACTAAGGCAGGTGAAGCAGAATATTCTTTGGCGCAAAGCACAATGATTGAAGGGTGGAACTCAGTGCTGGAGGACATTGATGCCAAGCAGTAGATGGATTCAAAAGATGACTGGACAAATTTGTGAAAGAATAATCTCCTCAACACAAAAATACCTCTTCCAATTTTTCTGGGTCACAGATGCCTGGGGGCATGGGGTGTATAACAGCATTCCTACAGCACTTCTTTTATACCATTTGTATTCTTGGGACTGACACATTTTAAATATCTTAAAAGCCCAAACACTCTATTGAGCATCACTGATTTTCCATTCTTCTCTCCTTCTGGTGAAGGATTTCTGCGTGGAGCCAGAGGGCTTCCCGTGTCAGAGGAAACCATTGCTTCTTCCTCCCAATTCCTTGTGTAACACAAGGCATCCCTGGGGCTCAGAGCTGCAGTGTGTCATCAGTGCCTCGAACAGCAGTAATGGCACAAAAAGAGAGACTGTCTTGGTAGTCCATCATGCCCTGGATGTGGAAGCTCTCTATGGAAGCATCCTTGCCTCACACCTTCTTTTATGATTCAGAGAACCTTATGCACAGAGGGGGCTGCTGAGGTGAGGAGAGGTCCCTTTCCTTCTTTCCTTCCTCTGCTATGGTTTGGTTTCTGACAGTGAGACTGTTGCCCCTCTGCATTGGAGGTTGGCTCAGCCTGCATGAGCAGTCGCTGCTGGTTGCTTGGGTAGCTAACCATGAGTCCAAATGGGCCCATGAGAGCTGCCTCAAAGATGAAAATGCAGGAAAGGAGCCTGGGACAAGCTTCTAAAATGGGCAAAGAGGTCTCGGTGCAATGGAGTGATTCAGGGCGGGGCTGGGTGCATGCAGTGAAATCCCAGAGGCACCCCAGAGCAGGCATTGAGTGTTGGGGCTCCAGGACAAGATACAAACAGGTATTAAGTGCAAGATTCAGTTCTGAGTGCTGGCCCAGCTCTGAAGTTGAATTTTTTCTTTATGTCCTGGGGACAACTCAGATCCAGACAAAACAACCTCTTCAGTTGCTTAGGCTGCCTTGATGGCGTGACTGAAAAGGTATTTGTCATGGGCAGTGACTTATTTCCCTCCGCAGAGCAGCCCAGGAATGTGGGAGAAGGGCCTTTCTGGAGCAGAAGGGGTCCCTGGCTGTGTAGTCCTGGCCCCCTGCAGACCCTTGTAAGCTGTAGGAGAGCAGGGAAAGGATACAAAATTTGGTGTACTTGTGCTTCTTGCTTGGCCCCCTCTGGCTCTGATCTCCAGTTGGGGCTGGAAGGGAGAGGACCAGTGTTTTTCCAGCTGATGATTTTATAAGCTCTCTGACAGTTCTTTTTTTCTCTGAAAATCCCAGCTCCTGTGTTTATGATCCCAGGAGCACTGGGGTCATATGAGAATCACAGCCTTTATTGTAGGACTGCCTAACCCTCATGTGAGGAAACCAAGTTGCAGGGCTATAGGTTTCATGTTGGCCAGCCCAGCTTCTAGTGACCACTGTATCTGTTCCCACCATACCTGAGCACCTCACAGTCTGTAAAGCACATGTCCTAGAGGCAAGCCAAGGCTTTCCAGAGGACTCAGGTACAGAGAAATAAGAACTGACAGCCACAAAGAAGTCAGGGTACAATTCCGGTTTAAACAGCTGAGTTCAAATTGCAGGAGTTCCCCAAATACTGTGGTGCTTCCGGAGTAAGAACTTGCTCAGGGTCACACAGTCAGGTTATGGCTAGGTCCCTCAGGCCAGGAGAAGCACTGACCATCTTGCCTTCAAGCTCCAGAGTTTTCTTCCAAGCTGTTCAACAGTGGAAGCAAGTGAGACACCCCAGCTCACCCTACCCAGGATCAGCCGTGTGCAGAGTGGACAGACAAGTCTGGTCACCCCTGTCCCATCAAACAGTGAGAAGGTCTGGGCACTGAAAAACCTGGGTTGAGCAGGGGTGGAAGGAAAGACTGGAGGGTGAGGGAGCTGGAGAGACTAAACATGAGCTTGGGCTCCCAGACAACTGCAGTTTGTGGGTGCCCTGACATGTGCCCCTTCTGCAAGGAGAGCAATTCCTGGTGCACATGTCTCAAGTGTGCCAGGCTGTGGTCCTTCTCCTAAATCATCCAGATTCTCCTGCTGAGGTCCTGTCTTCACTTCTCCCGTTTTCTTAATGACCCTCCTGAACCAAGACCACACATCACAGTACACCCCTTGGCATCCTCCTGGAGCTGGAGGGGGAGAAATCAGGGACTGAGGGTTTGCATCTGTTCCTTCACTCATGGATCCATGCATAGACCCCTGCTTCGGGGGGCGTTCTATTGGATGCCCTCCTCCAGTGACTTCTCCATCCACTTTTCAGCCTGTGACCCTTGCACCCTTTTCTTTTTTATTGCTTGCATCATCAGCTGTCTCTTCTCTGCATTGTTTCTTTGCCCTCTGTCCCTTCCTCAGTATAGGAGGGCTGGACGGTGTGTTTAGGTTTGGGCCATCGCCAAGGATTCCCTGCCTTGGAACTGGCTCAGCATGTCTCTGCAAGGAACCTGTTTTTATCTACATTTCTTCCCATGAAAAAATCCTCCTTCTGCCTGGAATCCCTCCTCTGTCTTCCTCCCTGGAAACATCAGCCACCTTGCATCCCAGGTCTTCCTGGATAAAGAAGTAGAAAGTTGTATGAAACCGGGGCAGGTATGTCAGGATCCTTGGTCAATGTTCCCATGGAATAGTTCAGGGAAAAGGATCCAACCCTGCCTCTTACCCACAGGTAAATGAGCATGGCCATCAGTCTGAGGACACGATTTCTATTCCCAGATTTGCTTTGGAAAGGCTTTGCTGGCCTTGTGTCACTCCCTGCCATGCAGTCTGTTTTGGATGGGCTGTGAAGTCAGTCTACCCAGAGTGTGCTTTGTGGCCCCATTTTAAGTTTTGTGGGAGTGTTCAACCAGTTGAAGCCAGACCCAAGCAGCAGCAGTTCCTGCTGGAGAAATGAGCCTGGTGTTTCAAAGCACTGTCCCAAGTAAAGCTGTGATCCCCACTCACTCAGCCAAGCTATGGTCTGAGAGGTGGTGGGGTATAGGACACAGGTCAGTTGCAACTAGGAGCTCAAAGACCTCCATTCAGGGTGAGTTGGGCACAGATAGTCAAACTGCCCTCTGCACCCCTGGATGCCATGTATCAATGGGATTCAGAGGAAATGAAGAGCCAACATAGCTGTCCATGTTTCCATTTTAAAAGAGTCATTGCAGGGAAGATCTGTCCTAGCTCAGAGACTAAAGCCCAGGTCAGTAATGCAAGGGAGAAAGCAAGAAGGTCTTGGAGGGAAGGAAGCTGAGGGCTGAAAGGTGAGATGAGGAGGTGGCAGTAATGTAGCAGGGAAGAGGGTAGTTGAGCACTGTGGCAACAAATCCACTTGCCTGTCAGGGTGTTGGATTACTGTGGTTTGCTCATATGGCTCCTCCAACGTGACAAGGTGTGAAGCCGTCAGCCTTCACTGGAAGATTTGTGGAGGTGCAGCCTACGTCATAGGGAAGGTTTGCAGGGAGAGGAGATTCTGCTGGGCTCTGACCTCCTTGTCATGGCTTTGGAAGGAGCTGGCAGTATAGGATAGGCAAATTATGTGCGTCCTTCAACTGCCCAAAGACAAGTGTGTCTAGTCAATGCTACATCTTGTCATCCCCCTAAAACTAGTCCAAGGATACGTCAGCTGGGCTTCAGGGGCGTCCCCAACCCTGGTTTCCTACTCTTTATCATCCTGTATGTTGGCCGTGGCCCTGTGGACACTACAACACTTTTCATGACAGTATTTGTATTTTTTTAATTGTGAATGGGGAGATAGTGTGCAGGTCCTTGTTACACAGGGATGTGTCTTCCATTCAGACCAGGGCTTCTCCTGGCTTCATCAGATGTCTTTCAATGTTACTGAGAAAAATAAAGAAAGAAATAAATCAGATGTATTTATAAAGGAAACAGAAACCCGCTGCTCCAATGCCTTTGTAGGAGTATTTTTAACAAAACATTTTTTCAAAATAAATGTGAATTGTAAAGTTTGAAGCATTTGCTTGTGGCTTTCTTTTCTAGGTGCTTTGTCCAACTTTTGCCCTTCCCAATAATCCTGCTCGGGTGTACATTTTATGGTAGACAAACATGAGGGATGGAAAGACAGACTCTTAGAGAGAGGAAAACATGCCCATTTTTTAATGCCTGGGAAATGACTTCAAGATAAACAGATACCACTGTTACCCTGCTTAAACCATTTAGTCCGAATAGTTAATTGACAAATGTAGCCAATTATGCCACTTGTAAATTATCCAGAAGAACACTTTATTTGTCATTAACTTGTTCTTTAGTTAAAAAGATGCTGCAAATTTATATGTGCACATTTGAGTATTTGAAGTTATGACTTCAGTGATGATTTTGCTTGGTCTTCATTATTCATGGAGCAAGAGGGGATGTCTTAGTCCTATGACATTGCATCTGCCTAATGCATTGACAAACAGTTGTAAACAGGAGGAGGAAACTCAAGGCAGTTCCATGTCTAAGTATCCACCTCCCAGCTTGAACCCCATGTTGGAAGTAAATCATAGCTGTTTTCATGAGAATCTTGCTCCCTTGACAACCTTGCATGTAAAAAAAAAAAAAAGGAAAATCACATACGTAAATTTTCATTGTAAATCAGTGAAAGGATCAAGTTCTATGGAAATGAACTCAATGCTTTTATTTTAATTACTATCCACAAACTCTCTGCAGTAATCTTTCAACCCTTAAAGTCATGCACATTGAGAGAACTAGGTGTAGTTTAGATGATTGATATAAATAATATAGCAAATAGACTGTATAGACCATTAGCTGTCATAATCTAACATTCAGCTGCAGTAAAGAGTTTGACTCATAATAAGAACATCAATAATTTAGTTCTTAATCACAGATCTATGATGTCTGATTCTGTCACCCTCCTACTTCCTTTCCAAAGGAAAAAGAAATTTCTGCATGCATTTGTGAGGAGAAGCTTAGGTTTGTGTGTTTGTAACTGAGGTAAATATTTCTGTAGTCGTAAGACACTTCTGTACAGCTACATTTAGAAAGCAGGAGCTGGATGTACATCTGAATCTTTGGGTTGAGACCTGAACCTGCCAAGTCCAATCTCTGCCCATGATCAATGCACAACAGTTCCAAAATGTCTTGTCAATGAGAAATGCTGATGGGAAGCATCAGACTGAAACCAATGAAGCTGGCAAGTCTTTTATTTATTTTATTAATCAGCATCATTCCTTCTGGCACTACAAATCTGCAAGTAGCCAAACAGGGCATAAGTTTGCCCCTTTTTCATGGGGTCCTTGAAAGCCCCTAAAGGTGCTTGGGTAGAGAGCCTTGTTTCCTGCAGTGACAACTCTTCCCAAGAGCCCGGGACTGATGAGCAGCAAGAGGGACAAGTCACCAGAGAAGGAGGACTGTAAAAAATGGGATCCCTGAGAAGGACCAAGTAGTTCTGAGCCATATGAAAGTGGGTCCAGCTGATATTTGCCCACCCAGGCACTGACCCTCAGCCCACATGCAGAACAAGCACAGAGGAGGGTCTTGGCAAGGCAGCAAAGGCATTAACTGTCTTTCCTGGCTGGAAAGCTCACCTCCCACCCCACTGGCCCCTTCAGTTTACTAGGGAAGAGTGTTATCTCCGTCTGGAAACCTGATGGAGACAACACTGTTGGAAACAACCTGATGGAGACAACTGTTTCTCTGTTGGAAACCTATTGAACAAATGATGGGGCCAGCATCAGCTCCCAAGAACTTCTCTGGGCACACCTGAAATTCTTCCTAAGTAAGCCACATTTTCAGCAATGTTGGTGCCAGGTTGGTGCATTAGTCTGGGTCAGACAGTCTCCTCCTGGCTCTTGCATGACCAATTATTGTACCATGAGCCCTCTCAGTACCCCATTTCTCCTTCCAGCCCTACTTTATGCATGAGGTCACCCACTCTCCCAAAGTATCTTTGTAATGTCCAATGCTGCAAGACCCTGGTCACCTGGGTTCTTCCATCTGCACTGCGTGTATGAAGCACCTGCAAACAATTAAGGGAAGCTCCTGAGGCCATAACCACTTGACAAACATGATAGAGGTGCCATTTTGCAAAATATGCTGGGAGGTGGAACATTGGTACTCGAAAGCTGGTAATAAATAAGAGCAACGTTTCTTTTATATAGCAACAGGCAAAGTGTCTGGCACTATAGGGGAACACTGGGGAGGGGAATGATGCTTCTGTCCAAATATGAAACTAGTCTTACCTGGGCTGCTTCCAGCCTGCTTCCCTGCTTTCAGAACAAACCATTACGAAGGAATCTCAGCTGGATAGGTCTCATGTAAAACCTTGATCTTCCCAGGCTATAAGCTTTTCCTTTCCTGATCCAGGAAGGGAAGTCTACAGCATAATGCTGTTTCTGTCCCCTGTCATCCATTCCCCAAGTAACTGGTCTGCTTGCTGCTTTGAAAGCCAGCTGGTAAGCAAACAGCAGCCCAAAATCTCCCCAAAAGCTTCTCCGCTACACTCTGCGGAGACACACCAGTGATTGCTGAGTGGTTGAGATTTCTCTCCCATCACACTGATGCAAGTGGGCATCAGTTGAAAAACACTGATGGGAAACTCCTGTGTAATCAGAATCTATCATGGGTGTGTAGAGTTGCAATTTCCAAAAGTTATAGAAACCTAAAGAGTGACATTAGAGGAGATCTATCTCTACGTCTCAGCTCTCCCTGCAGGTGCCATCTGGTTGAGACATGTGAGATCAGGCCCCAAATGGCTAAATCACGATCTCTAAAACTGTGCATAATCATTTAAGCACCTACATTTCTGCACTAGGAGATGCAGATATCTCAGTGATTTGCTGGACTGCACAGGAGCTGCAGTACAGCTCGAAACCCATCTACTTGCCTCATCTCCCTTTGTCTGCACACTTCTGGGGTCAGTATGAAGCACCACGTATTCATATGCTAAATGCCTTCATACTAGATAGAACAGAGTCACAGGATGTACAGCTTTAAATTCCCTCCTGTCTCAGTTGGAAGGAAGGCTTGACTTCAGCTTCTCCACCAAGTATGAAGCATGATGGCCAGGGACCTATTTGTGGAGTAGGTTTTACCTTTCATAATCAAGTCCACCTTGAAGAACAGCCTTCAACTTCTGAATGGTTTCCCTGCAGTCCCAACTGAGTTTCTCTTGCCGGACATCAGGATCTGGTGATCTGTCTGCTTTCATCTGCAATGCTAGTAAGAAGCCCTCAGCATGTCTTAATATTCTTGATAGCCTGAGGCATGGTTCCCTGAAAAGATCACAGACATGGTACTTTGTGGGCTTCTTAGGACCTCCTTAGACACGTGCCACAACTGATATGGTTGATGTTTTCTGCAATACCAATCTCTGTCAGGTCAAGGTCTTCACAGCCTCATTCAGGGTCATGCCTTCTCCGTGCAAAAGAAAGTGTGTAGGAGGTCAGTTGTGTCTGAAGCTCAGCACACATTGAGACTGCTAGCTCTGAAGTTGCAACAGTATCTGCAGTTCTGGGTTATCAGAAAGGATTTCTCTCTTGCTAGCAGATGCATCATACTGTCTGCTGTGAATATTTTATGTTTGCTTCCCCATTTCAGTCCTGTGGTTTTGTATGGATTATTTCTATCTGATTTCGTATCAGGATTCCTATAATTTACTGCTGAAAGCAATGATTTCTGTGTTGTTTGGCCGATGAATATCCTTTCTAGTATGTTTGTGTCTAACACTGCCTTAAAGCCTGCATGAAATTTTAATTTCTCTTTGCTTAGTTGTGGGTTTGCTTTCTCCCTTGGCACAATGCAGTGGAAGTCTTTGTAGCTTTGCTTATTTGAAGAAACATTGATGTCTACTTCCCATTCAACTTCCTGTTTGTTTGTTTTTTCTGACTAGAAAAATCTGACTAGCACCAGATTTTTCCCTTATCTGGTGCTAGTCAGAGGTTTAAAAAAAATATTTCTGCCATTGTGGAATGTGCTAGTGTCATAAATGTATAAAATCTGATATTTTGAGCCACTGCTTGTGTCCCAGCTATTGCACTTTCTTTCCTTGGCTTTTTCTGGTCTGCAGAGTCTTGCATAATGGTTGATCTTCCTATGATTATTAGACACAAGCATTTTTGTGAGGCATTTTTCCTAAGGCATTTTATCCATTGTGTGCACTGATCCTCCTTTGCATATTTATCTCCCCTCTTCTATATTTCTTTCTCTAATTTTCACAGTTTTGACACATCTTTGCCTCATATTTTCCTGTTTTCTCCAACTACCTCTGGGTCTGCTCCACTTTTTTTATTTTGTGCTTACCTGCTTTGTTCATGCCTCTGCCAACAAAAGAAATAAGTGAGGGCCTTCGTTGTTCTCATCAAGGCTTTTTTATCCTTTATCCTTTATATAACTGTTGTCAGGACATTTAGTAACCAAGCTAAACACAATGAGCATCCTAGCTCATCGTTGGGCCAGTTCCACTGAGAGCTCACCTTTTTTCACTGCTATGTTTTTACATTCATCTGCTCAGGGACTGGATCTAGTGCACACTTGTATTTTCTATTTTATGCCCTGCAATAGCTTTAGGATCTGTAACTCCTTTCCAATGCACTTTTAGTAGCAGAACATAATGAAAGTTTTGACTCTTCAGGTCTTTCCAGGCACATTTGCAATGCAGATTCCCATATGTTCCCAGGCATCACAGTATCGGGAGAAACGCTGGAATAGGAATGGGGACCAAGGTCTGAGCTGATGCTGGACTCAAAGGAGTGGGCTCCCATCAAGGATGCTATCAAGTGGCCCAAGGTTGCTTGAGTGTGTTTCTGGGGGAATACTAAAAGGACCCTAGGAGTGGTGCTTTCTGTGCATACAGCAATGATGAGACTATGCCAGAAAATGTGTCTTGCCATGCACAAGTTCTTGGGCTGCCTGGGGTGATAGATAAGCATAAGAAACCTTCAGTGGAAAGCCATCCAGCAAGTGAGGTGGATCTTTGCTCTGCTGTCCCCTCATCTTCCAAGTCATACTGTTATTTAGAGATCTTGGTGGGGATGGTGGAAGGAACCTCTGGTGTCTCTGGTCCAACCTCTCACTCACAGCAGAACTGTCCCCACATTTGATCAGGGCAACCATGGCTTTGTCTAGATGAGTCTTGAAAACCCAAATGGTGGACATCCCCCACCTCCCTGGTTGCCTGTGCCAGAGCTGCACCACCCTCCTGGGAAAGGAGCTTTTCGTAACATCCAACCAGAGCCTCTGAAGCTTCAACTTCCTTTGCCACAGGCCTTCAGAAGAAGATACATATCTTTCTTTAGAGAGACTCAAATGAAGAGTTACAGTGTTATATTAACCCTCTTCTTTCCAAACTTTCACTGATAATTAGTGCTGAATTTGGATTTTTTGTTTTAAATTCATATCCAAGATGTTTCCCAGTTCTGAGTACTGGATTATTAATTTTTTTGTGGTGTATCAAATTTATTTTTGTCATTGTTGGTGTATATCTATTTTAATAAGACTTTAAGCAGTATCATTTTGCATTTTGCACTCTCTTATTCCTTTATGCCATATTTTTTTTAACATTTTAGTATATACATAAGGTGCTTTGTTGTGATCTTGACGGAGAAATTTGTCAAAGTATGAAATGCAGCGCAACAGATCCAGGCTGACTACAAGCACAGTAAAAAATCAAACTGCAGCTCTTTGGATTTGTTGGTAAAAATCAATTAAAAGTGTATTTCAGGTCAATCTAATATATATAAACTGCCAGGATGAGATAACACAGATCATAGGATGCTGCGGGTCTCAACTAATCAGATCAGGACACATATATGAAAGTGTCACATTTATGCTAGTTAGTACATTATTCATGAGAAGTTATGGAGCTGTGAATGCTCTGAATGGGAAGATTTGCGGAGACGTAAATAAACACAGTGTCAGTAGTCTTACAGCAGAAGCTGAATAATCAATTGTTAATTTACTAGGCCAAGGAAAGACACCAGTATGCTCAGATCAAAATGGAATTATTTTTGTTGTGTTTTGTTGTTTTCATTAAATAAAACAAAACACACACACACACAAAATCCCCGAGGAATTTCATAAGACTGTAAATGACACTTTTTGCTTCCTCTTTGGTTCCACAAACTCTCCAAGTGTCATTTCTTCTTTTTGTTTTACAAATGTAAATGTTTACAGATGTTATTCTGAACCAAAGGTAGGATTGTTTCATTTTGAAAACGTCACAAGTAAACAGTCTGACTGTTCAGGCAGATGATTCTCTATGCAAGGGTCTAAGGAGAAATGTTTGGACTTCAAAACAATCCCATTCTTTCTCATTGAAAAGATTTGCCAAACACAACATGATTTTTTATTCATTTCTATCCTTCCTGAACTCTTCCTTCTCTTCAAATTTGTTATTAGCAACAAATATACACATATATGTGTATGTGTATGCTTGTGTGTATATATGTGTGTATATAATTGCTCAGTTCCACTGGCAACTAGCGCTCAGTAAATGTACACCCAACGGCTAGCAATTGTGAGCTACTATTGGAGGAATACAAAGGATAAAACTGCAATGTGAAAAAAAGCAATGTGAATTTCTAGAGAACAAATAACATCATAAATCCAGGTATGTTTTAGGAAATTGCAATGGAGTATTACAGAGAAAACGTGCTCAGAACCCTGGTAACAACCAGCAAGTCTCGGTGGGCTGTACCATGACAATAAATACATATGGACAGCACAGCCTAGTGGCGTGAAAATGGGAGGATGAACCAAGACTGACAAACCCTTTCGTACAGGTTGAAATATCTTTTTTCAATATTTATTGGGAGGAGGGGGGAGAGAAGGAAGATTAATCAATAATTAATTTCTTTCACTGCAAAGGTGTAAACTTCAGTCGTTTCACTGGTACATGGAAAGAAAGTTTGCATTTGCACTTGGTTTTCAATAAACAAAAGATGTCTAAAATACCTGAAGATAGAAAATAATTATTTGTATACATTTTCTCCTGTTCTTTCCTGCTGACTTGGTGGCTGGAGGAGATACTGCTCTGACTTTATTTCCTCCCTGACTTTAACTCTGCAACTTTTCAAAACACCAAAAAAAGGTGTTTCATTCTATATCACTCAGAAAGGAACTGGTTTTCCTCTCTTGGAAATCTCCTTCTCAACTGTTTTGCCACTTTCAATCAGGCATAATGCTTTAAGGTATCTTTGTCACCCTTGCTCTTTATACCATACACCAATATTAAGTTTATTCAATGATCTCTGTCCCTGCCCTCTCCTGTGTCATGTGCCACATATCCCTATCTCAGACTCTTTAAGTACAGTATCTCCATTTGGTTACCTTCCTTGTTGAATATGTGTCAAATAATTCTCAAATAATTTTCCACACTGAGCCTCAGTTTTCTTTCTCCTGTATTTGTAACTCCTTAACATTCCCTCTTTTTCGTTATCTATGATTATTATGATTCTCTGAATGTCAGCTGGGGATCACAGGCTGATTTCATGAACATGCTATTTGCCCTTCTCCCACAGCAGATTATTGTAATAGCTGCCTGGTCTACCATTACTGACACAATGCTCAGGCTAAAGAGAATATCTCTATGACCTAACATTATTTCTGATCACATCCTCAAATGAACACGTTGATACTCCTGCAGGCAATAGTGCTGGTAGCTATTCCCTGCCTCCTTTACAGATACTGTCCCACTGAAAGCCACAGAAATGCTTGTTGACTCACTGAGAGTGGAATATTCATAACTTGTGGGTAAGATTTCCACAGTCATGTTGTCTTCTCTATTCCTCTACCATCCGGTTAGATTTTTCACAACACAAGAGTTGGGTCTGACAAAGCATATGTTAGCACCAAAGGATGCTTTGACCAGCTGTGACTCTTTCCTCTCCACCTGTATTTCCACACAGATTAACATGAGGAAAGTTGATCTACAAAGAGGAAATGTGCGTCTTCACCGACAAGAGTAGAAACTACTGGTTGGCAATATTATACAGTGAGTAAATAGAAGTAGTGAAGGGATCCCTCACCAAACAATCAAAGTAGTGGTACAAAAAGGAGGGGATGCAGTAACTTCAGCTTTCTTTGAGTTTCCTGTGACAGTGCCTTACTCTCATTAATTAATGGACATATGTTAGAAAGGAATATAAGAGCCTCTCTAGGGATTAGTGACTAGGAAACCTTTATTTTTCATTAAATTAACATCTCCCACAGTTCATTTTGACTTGCGGCTGTCAAGATCATATCTTCCTTAGAGCAAGAGCAGTCCATGGTCTACATCCCCCTGTGCTTTCTTCAGCCTCACTGATGTTGCCTCTGGTAACTGGGATCTCTACCAGACTGGGGTCTCTATGTCCATGTGGGCCATATCGCTGCAGCATTTTAATCTGAGAGCCTTCAGAGAGTCTCCCACCAAAAAGCAACTTTGTCACTGTGTAGCCTGACCTTCTTCATAGCATATGTTGTGGGTCATCCCTGACCGAATTTCTGCTTACAGAAACGAAGGTGCTCCAGAGGATTTTATTTGCATAAGCATTGGTAACAGCAACTGCTCAGCAGCCCTCAGTTCCCATGAGATGGACCACCTGTGCAAGCTGGATGCCTACTTTCTTCTGCTAGTCCTATCAGAAGTCTTTTTTCGTCAGCATTTGCCTTACACAAAGTGTACACACCTACTGCTCTGTTTAAAGGATAGGAAAAGCCAATGCTTGGTGATTTCAGTGGAGAGATTTTTCCATCCAGCTTGTGTTGGGAAAAACATTTCAGGAAAATAAAAACACAACAAATCAAGGTCACAGGAGAGCTTCGCAATTCAAACCGCTCAGTGGCCTGGATTTATGATTTTTTTCTTTTCCAATTAACTTCACCTTCCCTAAGTGGGGATTTCACACCCCTTGTGTTAAGTAAATTGGTGTCTGGATTTTTATGAGCTTTGGCAGGAAAAAGTAGCCAGTGAACCAAGAAAAATCCAGAATTTTTGGATGGGGGCACACAGGATTTCAGGCTCACATCTGAACCAAAGGAATGATTGTGAGAAGTCCTTTGATGAGTAAAGACAATAATTTTGATGCAATTTATAATTAAATATTGTTGTGTATCTCCGTTCTTCCAGAACCTCCCCCTGCCACTGGAGCTTCATTTGGGTTATTTATGCGTTGGTGATGTATTCTGAATGCCTCACTAACATTGATGGATATTACACTTGATGTTTTTCCTTATGTCCCTTTGGTGGTGCAAATGTGAGAAAGGGCAATGAACTTTTGATGACTCTCTTGTATAACTAAAAAAAAGATTTTTTTCATCGGGTTCAAAAGTTCAGCGCGTCAAGAGAAATCAACTTCTTGGCACCATTGCGCGAGGGGCGGGAGAATTTTGGGTACAGTTTTGTCTTATAGCAAAAGATAATTACTCTGGGATGCAAATTTGGTAATTCTCACCAACACTGGCTTTCAAACCACCATGTTGATAAATTATTTGTTGTGTTTTTATTAACCTCTGTGACCCAATGGAGTGGGTTTGCCATGCTGCGAGCTGCTTACATTGAAGGACAAAGAGCTCTTGGCATGCCATTCATTGTGGTAATAGCGCCTCAGGGTCCCTTCAGTCTCCGCTTCGTTGAGGTTTGTAGAGTCAAAAAAACAAGATCTTTCATGTGACAGCAGGGGGAATGATGGGAAGGAAACATGGAGAAAGAGCAAAGCAAAAAATCCCAACAATTTCATCCCTCTCCACAAGTTCTTGCTGAACTCAGGGCTTGGGCCCTTCCAAATGCAATGTTTCTACAAAGCACGCTCATCTGGAGGAATTTGAAAGGCAATTAAGTCTAAAAATAAATGTGTTGGCAAGAAAAGTCCATTCCGGAAAAGGGCCATCATTTTGGGTGGCCAAGAAAAACCTAACCGCTTCCGTGCACGCGGGGAAAAAAAAAAACCAACAAAACAAAACAAAAAACCCCAAACACCAACTTCACTATAGTTAATAAGAACAGCTTTTTATAATAAATGGCTTCTCTGGATGGTGGGTCATGGACTTAAATGGAGCATCAGGTCACTCAGCTACTGGGCAGAGAACCACTGATGGCCACCTTGATCATCACACAGCCTTTCCTTAGCATGGTTATTGGACCTCAGGGGCAGAAAAGTCAAACAAACCTCAGCAGGCTCCTCAACAGAGAATGGCATTTTCTCTGTGAATCAGTCTGTGTTCAGGGTGTAGCACTGTATTTTCAACCAATGGCATCTGTCAAGGGAACATTGTTCCACTGTGGAGCACCTGTTGGACAAGGGAATGTGGAGGTCAATGGTGGGGCAGAAGTGCTCTTCTCATTCCATCCTGTTCTCCTCCTTGCTGATCCTGGCTTTGAGGCCCCTGCCACTGACTTTTTGTAAGTCCTGACTGAAATGGCTGGCAGCAGGATTGTGTACATGACAGGAGCATCCTGGAAAGCTCTTGGCAGCAATCGCATTTTGCTTTGTGCACAACAGCTCCAAAGCCACTCAGCTTCCTGTTCAAATAAAACATGTGGCAAATGCCTCCTTCTGAAGAGTCTCAAAGCCTTGAACTAACTTATAGAGACAACCATCTGCCCTTGCAGCAAGCAGCTGGGAGTGAGACTTATTCCCATATCATCACAGACGTGCACACATGCTTATGTGTATGTATACAGACATGCATGTGTTCATATGCATATACATATATTTTAAAGAGAAGGGTTTAGTGAGATGCACTTGTCTAGTCTTTTCCACTTGTTCAGGTCTATCCATGAGTCAGTCTACAGCCAGAGTCAGTCTGAATCAGCCCAGATCCCTTGTCTGACAGGACTGAATGCTTTCAGTCTTGTTGAAAAGTCACAGGTCCTGCTGGAGGAAATTGTGGATGTGAGTTTGAATGTCTGCCAAGAGCTTGCTCTCATTGCATATAAAGCAAACCATGTCCTGGACAACATTAGGAGGATCGTGGCAAGCAGATTAAGGGAAAGTAGTTTCCTCTCTGGTCTGTGCTGGTGAGGACAAACATGCCTCATTGTAGCCAGTTTCAGGCACCCTCTCTCCTGCTTCAAGAGGCATATGGAGAAAGAGGAGAGAGGCCAGCAGATGGTGACGAAAATGGTCAGACCCAGGTTGCAGGCCCACAAGCAGGCATTGGGTTGGGTTATCCAGGTGAAGAGGGACTTGAAGGAGGATCTAATAGTAGCTGCAGCTACTTGAAGACAGTTACAAAGACGATGGAGCCCAAATTCTCAGTGGTGTTATGCAATACAACAAGGGGCAATAGACAAAAATTGCTGATTAGGTGATTCAGTTTGGACATCAGCAGAAGTGCAGCTCTGTGACAGCTCATTTAATTGCACTGCAGGTGGGGAGTCACAATACCCCTATGACAGTCAAATACTTTTATTTGATCATAAAAAACTCCCCTTGCCTGCTCATAGTTAGGGATAGTAATAACTGACATGCCAAAGTATCTCCTTGTCCTACCACTCACTTCTAACAGTTTGACTCCGATTCTGTTGACCACCTCTTTGTCCCTGAAGACTCAATAATGCCACATTTGTGCCCAATTTACCATTTCATCACATCTTCTCTTTTGCACTCCTCTTTCTAACTACCCAGATGCAATCCTGCCCACATACCCAGACCTGGTGGTTTCCTTAACCTTTCTGTCTCTGCAGCTTGTGACCCATTTTTCTAATCAGATCTTCTTTAACGTATTAGCAGTACACTCCAGAACCAGGGTAATTATGCCTTAACAGCTGCACTAGAAATAGTGATTTCTATTCAGCTGTCTGCAATGTCATCCACATCTTTCTGTCACAGGTGTTCTGACTGGGAAGTCAACAGCTTCCTTGTGGTAGTCTAACTCATTCTCCCTACTGTGAGTATTCTTGTCTGCATATGAATAGACAGTGGATTGCTTAGAGATAACACATTTCTAAATTTCTACAAGAACTTCCAGGTCATAATATGTGCAAACAAACCATCATTCAGTGACAGTAACATTCATTCAGGGACATTAACATCACAGCAACATGAATGTTGTGTGGGCTATGTCTCCATTCCTGTCAGCTCACAGTCCTGCCTGGAAAGATAAAGAACATCTCTGCAGCCAGGTAGACCCCCATCTTCTCCAGTGCAAATAGTGGCTCCCTGCACCTTTCTCTATGTTTGTACTCTTTGTGGCTGCATTAGACTACCCTCATAATCCTTTCTGTGCTCTAGGATTGCACTTGGTTCTGGCACAAGTTGTAAGCTGAAGCATGGGCACATGTGTGACAGGTCAGAGACCCTGTGCTCCTCAGGGTTCTTCAAGGCTCCCCCTAATGTTAATCTTTTTGCAAGAATGTCCAGTGGACAGTCTGTAGCTGCTGGTATCCAGGTGTTTCTGGATAAAAAAGGTGGTATGTGGGATGTTGCTTCTATGTTTTCTGGTGCTGCATCTCTTGGAGAAGAGCTGGAACATCTGACTTCTACAGTGACTCTCCCTACGTAAGTTGGTGTTATTCCCTCCTTGATTCCATTAAGAAATGAGGCATGCTGAGACAGACTTCAGGAAAGCTCAAGCACATGACACTAGCAAGATTGTCCTTACCACAATTAGCCACCAAAACTCAGACTGAATGCATGCTTATTAGTGGGTCTGGGACACATGCACCCCATTGGACTGCTCCACCTGGTTTGACTTGGGCAGAAGAATCACTTCTAGCTGGTCACAATGCCATGGCACTTCTACAGTGAGATCCATCCCACCTGCACCTTACCAAGTGAGACAGCTCCTGTCCACAAATCCTCACACCCACTTCTGGGAGAACCACATGTCCCAGTTCTTTGCCATGTAGGAAAAACTTGGTCTTCTCTATCATACCACCAGCCAAAACCACTTGCTTCTTCATCTAGGGTTGCATGAACTCCATGGAAAAATTAGATGGGGAAGGAAGAAAACTTTGGATTTCAGGAGACAATATTTCTCTGGGATGCTCTCTGTTAAGGCTAGAGACATTTCATGAGTGTATCAACAAGTGGTATGTGGAGACAGTTGTCTGCTTGGATCCCTGGCACATTTGGAAAAATTTTTCCTGGAAAATAGGTTGAGCTGCTGACAGCAATGCACTGGTTCAGCAGAGCAGCAGATTGCCTCTGTTTGGAAAGTGGGAAAGTCACTCCCAACACTTGCTGAGACATTTGCAAAACGATCGTGCTCATCTTTATAAACTGAGCTTTGAAGTGTTTTTGGCTGGTATATGAATCAGTTGGGATGTGAGTGCCAGTGAAGGAAATGAAGTTTAAATTTTCAAGAGGGTGACTGTGGCAACTGACTGATTGGGCCAAAAATAAAAGATTTTGTGAACTGTGTGTGCTATTCCCAGCACAGAAGTTTAGCCGTTTTAGACCAACCTTTGTTGCTTGTTGTTCAGGGGCCAGCTCTGTCTCTGGTCATTTTTTTTCTTCCTGGTTAGTGCTCCGTGACTGATGAGGATCTCAGTAAAACACAAATTGATTTGCTTGGCTTTCATGGTCACCTCTGGACTGTAATTACTCAAGCAGGAAAAATTAATTAGTCCAGTGTGGGCCGACTGCTGCTCTCCAAGCACTGCTGAATCTTAATTGGAGAGCTCCAGAGAAAGGTGCTGATTCACACCATGGCACAATGAGGTGAGGATTTTTCCAGGGACAGAGGGTGGAGGGGTGAAGGGGGTTGAAGGTCAAGATGAGATATGTTGCCTGTTCCAACGTTAGCAGCTGTACCTTTTTTCCTCTCCTTAGCTGTGATAATGAGCCTGTTAAAACCTCTTTGCCTCTTTCAAACAACTAAAATAAAAAAGACTATGCATTTAGTCATATGAGTATCTACACAGATCTTTTTGGGGTGTGCAACGTTCACTAGAAAAAAAACCCCAGAGGCAATTGTTCTCTAAGACACCTACTAGTGATTATTCTCTTATTGCTTTCCATGATGCCATTTGCAATGACGGTATAGCACTTACATTTCACGCTGCTGTATTTGGGACTGTGTAGGTATAAGCTGCTGGGACAGGCGTCTGGCAGAAAAATTTCTAATGGTTAGAGATGAGCTTGTGACAATGTGAATGGCTTTGCTGAGAAGATATGCCTCTGCTGTTGCTGCATTTGCTGAATTATTTTCATTTTGGCATCTATCCGTTTCCCTCTGTTCCTCCAGTTATATTATTATTTGGTGCAAACTGCATGCAGCAATTTTGCTTTTAGTTGTGCAATGAAAAAATTATTGAACGTACTGGTTGTTGACGATCAAACAGGGGAACATTACTCAGCCCTCACTTGAAAATTGGTGTGGGTGATTGCCTGAGAAAAAGATGAGGAAATGAAATTCAACAGAGAATATTTTTCAGACAGTTCCCAGTGATTATTGCAGCTTGGCTGTGGGTTTGCTTCACTTCCCGTGTGTTCCTACCCAACAGCAAGTATCAGCACAGTGAGAGCTGAACAGGATTTTCTCATAGCAGTTCAGCCCTGCTCACAGATTTGCTAATTAAATGAAGACTTGTTAGCAAAAATGCTTTTACTGAGCTCAAAATATTTTCATTCTGGGTTTTTGTTCTGTTTTTTTTAAGGATGTGAGGCTTGATACTTACACTAAATCTACAGGGAAGATGTGGTGCGCTCCTGCCTGTGTTCATGATGGTGGCACGGAGCTTGGGATGTTGCTCATTAGTGAAGTGGACACCTACATCACCTTTACCGTTGCTATTCTCTCAGAAACTGATTGTCTCAGAAGCACAGTTTTATTGAGAAAAGATAGAAATCCTGTTTTTCTGGCCAGCTCCACATCTAATATATTTCTTCCAAGTTGACTGCTAATGTTGAAATAGGTAATGCATCTCATGTCCTCTATACATTAAAGTAATTGCCAGGTAGAAGGAGGGGGTTAGTCATGGTTAGTCATTCACAACATTTCTGAACTACTAATCTTACCATTTTGACCTGAAGACCAAATCTACCTCTGGATGCCCATTTTAATGATTGCAGTTCAAAACTCCCACCAAAGCCTCACAGCTTGAAAATGAGGATTTCTTGCTGCTGCTATTTTCACCTAACAAATTTCACCATATCTTCTTCCTCTGTCCACTTCATTTGAAGGTGGACAGTCATAAGGACAAAAGCTTAAAATTCAGCATAATCCTGACAAAATGGAGAAATGCACTGAAGAAATTCAGTACAGTTTGATACACACCAATGCAATATGCTGTTCCTTCCAGGTAGGAATAAATATTCCAGAAAGTATTGGGCAGGAAAAGTCTAGCTTGGCAATAATACTGTAGAAGAGGACCTGGGAGGCAGTAATGGGTCACAAGGTGAGCATGAGTCAGGCATAACACATTGCTGGTGAAAGAAAAAATAGGAAGAAAAAAAAAGGCATATTTTTGTATATATTTTCCATTCTTTAAGCATGTACAGTAGTCATTTTTTTGTACTCAGAATGGGCAGGTTCACAGTGGGAGTACTATTGCCAGTTTAGAGAACTACATTTTGAGAAAGAGGTAGACCAATTGGATAGAGAACTCTGAGGGAAAAAGTAGATTTGAGATGTTCATCTGGAGGAAGAGCTGATTTAGGGTACATATGAAAAGAATGAAGGAATAACCTTGCTTCCATATCCATTATGAATAGGCTAGAAAATACTGCGTTAAATTTGCATGACAAGATTTAGGTCAGAGTCACCAGGGAGACTGTGGAATATTTTGAAGTACAGATGAGAGAGATTTTTATCAGGAGTGATAAATGTGTAATTCCTCATGTGTAGAGGTGGAGCAACAGACTAGAGAACCCCAGAAATTCCTTTCCTATGATTCTGTGACTGATTGCTACCTTGTAGGCTGCAACAAGGAACCCCAGGGCTGGCTTTGAGTTTGGTTGTTCATATGGATTTGTTAGGTTGGCATTGCCTTTTGCCAATGACCTTCAGCTTCATTCCTGACCAAAGTTTTGTCAGTCCTACAGGACAATTTTTCAGGCAAGTTGGAGCTACTTGGGCATCACCCACATAACGAAACTATTCTCTTGTGGAGGTGGATTCATCCATATTTCATCTGTCAGAGATGTGCCCCTTTTCTATCTTATAATGATGCGTTTAGGTCACCATATTGACCTCAGTTCTGCACTGGCTCCATTGTTTGAGAGTGTGTCTGAAATTTTTATATGAAAAGGGCTTTTCATTCAAAATCATTTGTGCAGAATGAAACTTTTTCTTGAAAAAAATTCATTATCATTTAAATGTTCTGCTTTTCACAAACTTACTGGTATCTAAAATTGATATTTTAATCAAAGCATTACTAAACATCTATCAAACTAATTTAAATAATTACTGCTTTGCTTTCTTTACAGTAGACACAATTTTCTGTAAGCAAATGCAAATGAGCAAAGAGTGAATATTTCAAAAATGGTTTTATTAGCTTTAGAAGAAATCTTCCTTGGAATCTGATAGATAGTGTAGAACAAGGAACATATGTTGGATCCAGTTAATGGAAAGCATTTCATAATCTTGGTACTTTAAAAAATAATTTTCCCATTTTTACCAGTTTACCTCTATGTAAATCAGTTTTTACATTAAAGACTTGATAATGACTTAACCACATTGTACCTCTTTCTAGTAGATAAAATGCCTCTCTAGTATTGTGAGCATTTTCACTCAAACATTTGCTCCTGCTTTGTGACACCAAATGTAACTGAAGATGGGAATGCATTTTCTCCAGGTCTACGGGTTGAGCATAACAGGTCCAATAGTAGTTTTATTGGGATGGTGGATTTTTAAAACTTCGGAAAATGCTCCAGTATCAATACCAATATTTTTTATATCATCTCTGTCAGCAGCTGCATCAATAGCTCTGCTTCCCTGGCTGAAACTTTGCATTGTGTATCACAGATGACTACTTAGCCACAGGACTCTTCTACATAAAAAAGCCACTTATTGTTCCACATGATGCAGATGGGCAGAAGGATGCAGATGGATGGGGCAATCAAACCATCTATACTCCACAAGACACAGTGATTTCAGGTTTACTGCCAGGTTCCCTAAAAGAGGAACTTATAAAGATGTTTTAGCCACAGTAATGAAGGCTATGGTGCGAGAATATCCATGTACTCGACTGACAGGATGTTATTATTCTGGTCTTGTCTGCCAGACCGCCTGCAGGTGCTGGGAGAGTTAGGCACTTCTCTGTGACTCTAGACCCCAACATGTTCACCACTGCTATGACTTGTCCTCTGCTTGCCTATGTGGGAGATGATGAATTGGCCACTGGTTTTTAGGTGAATGCTGACTTGATACCCATGGTGCACTTTACTTTCGAAATGGAAAGTTGCTACTAATTTCCAGTCCAAACTTGCTCATGATCCACCTTCAGCCATCATTACAGACCTATATCCCAACTTACCCAGTTCCTGTTTCTCCTTGATATTTACATAGAAAATACATTCCTTCTGTCACATGAACATTTCCTCCTAAAGTAATTATGAATACAAGTGGCAGAACATGTCTCGAGTGTCAGGGCTGGCCCATCCAGTGTATTCATAGTGGAAAAAATGAATCGCCCTATGCATCCTATAAACACTTAAGACTTTTTCCACTCTGCTTATGCTAAAAGTTTATGCATTTTTATTTCTTAACTCCTGAACCCCTGTTTTATGGCAAGCACAAAAAAAGGCAGCCTTTTTTGAGAATCTCTAAGGACATGACTCTGCTTTGTGTTATCAAATGTCTCCTCGTCTGAACCATTTTAATCAACAGGCTTATCCAATTCTTCTGACAGGCTTGGTAGTACTTCCCAGTTTTGTGTCACCTGCAAATCATGAAGTTCATACCTCATTTTTAGTCTTTGGGCACCATGCCCATACTGAACAGATCTAACTTTGAAGTCAGCTCTGCTCTAAGCAGGAGGTTGGATCTCCAGAGGTCCCTTCCAGCCTACATTTCTCCATGAGTCTATGCTTCTGTCACAGCAGTGGTTTCAGAACTCTGAGCATCACCATAGGTAACCTCTCCTTTTCTGGTAATTACCTCTTCAGTGTAAACAGTTGCAGACTCCCTTTATTCACTTTCAGCTCCAGAGCCCAAATCCATGGCTAATTTATCAGAAGCTCATGGAAAGTGAGATGGATTTAGTTCATGTATGTCTCTTGTGTAAGAGAGCACTGGTCCTACCAAGAATTGCTGCTAAATTATCCTGAAACAATTTAGCTTTAGTAAATTATCTTGTAATTTATACATTTCTCCCTACTTCCCTGGCTTTATTTATTCTTGTTCCAAAACTTTGATGTCAAGCTAACAGGCCTACACTTGTCTGGATCATTCTTCACCCTCTTCTGGACAGAATTGTTATATTTGTTACCCTCCCATTATGGGGACTGTCCCTGATTTGTGTAATTGTTATACATCGTCCCTACTTGATTTGTCGTTCTGCATGCCAATGCTGTTAGTGGTCTAGGTAGAAACCAGCTTTTCATTTTTCACTTGAATCAGGCTAGATAATGGATTCACCTTAGATGATGTCACACCTAGTGCCCTACCCTCATTTATACTGGGAGTCCTGTTAATGCCCTTGATATCACATTGTTGCTGCTGTTAACTGCAGGAAATAAGATTTTCAGTCTTAGCGATAAGTAACTTTTCATCTATTTTTGCCTCAAGTGTGCAACTGTCCTAATTTTCTCTTTGTTCCCCTTGGTTTCCATGGCTTAAGTACCATTTACTATTATTAATTTTAATTTCCTATGTGAGGTAGGTTTTTGGTCATTCTTACTTTCTTTTTGCAGTTTGTAAGCTCTCAAACATACCTCTTCTCACTGCTCTCTCTCCCTTTTGAGTTTTGAATTTTAAGTACCTATGCCTTCTCTGCACACAGATCCCAGAGCTGCTTAGTCAGACTCAATAATTCATTTCCTTAGATTTCAAAGTTTGCCTTTCTAAGCTTCCAAACCTTCATTCTAGACCTACTTTTGTCCATTTTGAAATTTAAAGTGAGAAAAATCAGCTCATGATCACTCTTTATTCAAATTTTACTACATTTAAACCCATACAGGAGCTAGGTCTAAAATGGTCTTATACTTACTTCTGTGAAGAAATCCATCACCTAAAATATCTGAGCCAACATAAGCGATAATTATTTTTCCATCCATTTTTGAGATGTTAAAGTCTCCCATAATTCCCATTAATGCTTACGCATTTGATAACTGTACGGAGACTAATCGTGATTAGGCTGGTGCTGGGGGCATGGAGGAGGATAGTGAGACTTTCTTTCACTCTCCAGCCATATCTCCTGGCAGTGGTTTGCACCAAAACACTCTTTTGCCCCTGCCATAAGATTTCATTTCTCTACCCTCTGCTTCTTGCTTATACAAAGCACCACCTCATTCCATCCATCTGCACTGGTTTCCAGCATCCCTGAGGTTCCTCAGTACCTGTGTGCCTTTCATGCCTCTGTTTTGCCCTTCCACACACCGTAACGGTTTCGAGTCCTGTACATGAGCATCTCAGTTTGCTTGACAGTTTGATCTTTCTCACATTGTCACCAAGTGTTGGGTGTCTGTCACTTTTAATAGACATTGGGTATTGGGTTAGCTTCTTGGCATTGTATTTTGTGCTGGTAGTCCAGTATCTTCTCACTCCATACAGCTGGTCATCATCTGAAGTGATGAGGCCTCATCCTGCCCATTTACCTTTCTGGAAAGCAGCCATCCTCTCTGAAAGGCAGCTTGCATATCCTAAACCCCAATTGTCTGGCTTTATAACATAATATAAAATTAGAGAGCTTTTGTCTTTTCTGATTCTTCTTGCTTGGAACAGGGGAGGATTTTCCCTAGCTTTCTACAAAAGCTCTGAAGTCTTCTCTGATCTTTGCAATTTCATGGTATGCTACATTTTTGCTTCCAGTGTAGAGCAGAAGTCATTATGAATAGTGGAAAAAAACCAGAAACATGACAACGAAAATGATATTTTGATGTAGAATGGATATAAAAAATATTCACCTTTTCCAGTCACAATGAAGAACAAAGATCTAAGCCCTAAAATGTCAGAATTGTGGCCAAAGAATTAGGAGAAACACCATTTTTTCAAAGCTGGGATGTTCTCCATTCACCCAGCTGGGTGGGCAGAGCACTGGAGACCTGGATGGCTTCAACTCATGGCTGATACCTTAAATGATCTACAGGAAACTCTTCTTATCTCTGTGCCTCTGTTTCTCCTCCCACTCTCTGTCTCATCCATTTATATTACTCTCAAATTGCTTCTGATATGTGCCCGTGCAGCATCCAGCACAATGTGGTTCCAGGCTCCAGCGGGACCCCTAGGCATTACAGTCCTACAAACAAAAACCAGTGATAGTGAGTATAATTACAATAGTCAAACTACTCTAGCTCTGCATCATTAGCCATGCCCTGAGAAAAATAACCTTTTAATCAATCTGGTATGTCAACTGTGGCTTCCTTCACTGTCACTAGCAAAATACCTCCTTCATGTTTCTTGATTTTGCCCCTGCCATAATATTTCATTTCTCTACCCTCTGCTTCTTGCTTGATTAGAAACATGATGGCATGCATCCGTTGCCCTGTGCAGAAAGTACTGAGACCTGAGACATCTTTTCACAGGATGTAGCCCCATAATGCCACGTAGTTAGCTGCTATCCAAGAATCATGAGACACAGCGTGTATGTCTCCTAGGTCCACCCCATGAGAGCAGAACATTTACCATACATGAGAAGAGCAGGGGCTAATGCAGTGGCAAAGCAAGATGCTCAATGTCAAAGCCGTGTCTGTATCAACAATAAGGTCAGATCACAAACTGCCCGAAACAAGGAGAAGATAAAAATGTACCACCTGTAGGAGGCTGCGTTCCCTGATTATTGGTTTCCAGATTGCTCTGTTCTTTGGGTTTCCTCTCAATTTAAGCTTAGTTTGGAATGTCTTTTGTTCTGCAATTGTATTACTTCTCTTGAGGGCTTCTTAGTAAGTTGCTACTCCATCCTCTTTATCATCTAAAATTGTGATGTATCTGGTATCAGTTATGCTGTCTGCCAGGCTGAACTCCTTGATGAATTTCAGATGTAAGACTTGAAGTAAAAACAACCTTGCAAAGGGGCAGGAACAGGAGGTACTTCATGCAGTCACCTAATTTTCTGTTTTCTCAAAACCTATGTCATTTCAGCCCACCAGGACCAACATGGAAGCAAACTCTGGCCAGGCACCAGCACAGTGGCTCAATGCAAATGGAAGCTGTGGGATCTCCATCACTGGGGGTGTTCAAAACTTGACTGAACAAGTTCCTGAGCAATATGATGGGTCTTTAAAGACAGACCTGCTTGGAGTATGGGCATGACTGAGAGATCTCCAGAGGTCCTTTCGAACCTTAAATTTTTCTGTTATTATATGAAATCACCTGCAATAGATTGACCCTTTTGCATTATTCCTGTCTCAGCAAATAACTGTGACACCTCGATAATGGTTATTGCTGTGCTGACAACCTTCATGAAGAAGGTGAGGGCCTCCATATTAACACCATTTAACATTTCTACTAAAGCATTTCTCATATATGCCTTTTTTTTTTTTTTTAAGAATTCAATAAATTGCACAATACCTCTCTGAATGGGACGCATGAAATAAATCAGTGACATTAGGCTTTCATCATTTGCCATAAAAGATGCTGTACTTCAACATCTCCCCATCTCTAGTGAAGGTAAAAGGAAACACTTGTGTACAAGCTCCTCAGTGAATCCTGCTTTTCTTCATGAGTGTCTAGAGTGCAGATAATTACAAATGTCTCCTTTCTTATTTTCCAAATATTCTGAATATTCTGTTAGCTTAAGTGAACTGCATGAAATTGCAATGCTGAGGACATTTTTGTGTGTGTGTCTTTCAGCTTTTTTAAAGCATGAAATCATGGATGGTCCTCATTCCCCAGAGCTACATGAAAAGTGGTCAAGTTGCTAAGTCATTCTCTTATGACACAGACTTTGTAATTGCCTGCTTCTGCTGTTTCCCCGTAGGAACCTCTGCTATGCTGAGCACAAGATGAGTGATACTCAATTAAAAAATCTGAGTTATCTCACCAAAGAGGCTGTTGGGAGCCCAGTGTTTTGCTTGAAATTCGAAAGGATTGGAAAACAAGCTGCACAGCTCATAGAGGCCACTCAGAAGATGTGAAATCCTTGCTTGTCTCTGACACTGTCCAAGGTTTGTCACCCTGGGCCATTTTATGCAGCTAAATCTTGCTCAGTGGGATCTTTTCCACCAGGTTTCTGGATATTTGAGTATCCACTAATTTACATTAGTTTTACATTAATTTACATTAATTACATTAATTTACATAAGAGTCAGAGATAATACATAATAAATAACACAATAAATTACATTAATTTACATTAGTGGATACTCCAATATACCCAGACATTTCAGGTGACTCTTGTGCCACAGAGTACATACTATCTACACCAGTGCCCAAACTCTTGTATGTTACACCTTCAGCTTGCCAAAGGTAAATCCCATTTTTGCCTTCCACATGATTTTAGCAGTGCACAGCTGGCTAGGTCTCTCCAACTGGCAATAACATCTTGCAACAGAATAAGAGGACTACTCCTACCAGGATTTGTCCCTATGCTTGAGGAGCGAATACTGTGAGGAGAGGTACATGAGGTAGAAGAATACTTTTCTTAGGGGAACCCTAGCTAGCATAATACAGAACAGATTTTAACAAATTTTCAGTAAGCTAGGAAGGACCTGATGGCAGGAATAGGCTGGCAGTTTGAAGAGGAGAATGAAGCAGGAAGAAGACTAGGAGCAGACTAGGTAGGTCTGTGCTCAGTTAGGGCAAGATCTGCATGAGGGAATAGGAGAGGCAGAGGCCATGAGATAAACAGGAGGCCAAGGGCAGGTGCAGAGAGCAGATGACATTTTTCTCTGACTCTTATAACTACACCTTGGTCTTTAGAGGAGCTGGAACAACAGCCCCCAGAGAGTTCACCAGCATGCTGCCTCCTCAAGCCCAGCCTGTGTAGTACCTCTTTTATGGTTCCCCAAGAGCATCACTGCCTGTTTCTCCCTGTATATGGGTGCCACACAACCTCAATGAACCTCCTATAGACAGGATGAGGATTTGTTCCTGAAAATATCAGAAAAGTCACTGCCTCTCTCAGGGCCTGGGTCACTATTGCACCACTGGCAGCACTGATGGCACATTCCTGCCTCACGCAGTTGGTGCTCCAAACTGTTGGGACAGTTTCTCAATGCTCTGGGGAGTATATAGAGCAATGCCTCATATACATGCACATAAATCAGTTCTGGGTCCAGAACTAGACCACGTGGGCTTTCTGTCACAGACCCAATGTTGGTGGTTTGCTGAGAGTGGGCAGCAATACCAACCTGACCATCCAAAAAACAGCTGGTGGTACATCTGAATCTCTGCCATAAAGATTTTTGCAGACTGTGGTGACCATCTATGCATCATGATACCTATGTGAAACCCTCAGAATCAATATAACACATCAGCTTCTCAACCTTGTCTGACCTTAGCTCACACTTCAGCCTTGGATGCTCTGACAATGACTAACTTCTTCATAAGCCTCCCTTCCAGCTATCTGAGATGTCAAACTCCAAGGAACATTTCTTCTCCAAGTCGTCTTTCCTCCAAAGGAGTTATGGACATGTCAGAGGCCAGTATATTAGTGAAGTCCTCCAGGAGCTTTGAGGAGGAGGGATGTGATATGACAGCATTGGTACTGGCTTGAACCACAAGAGACCATGGTCAGTATGGCAGGCGTGTGGACAAGGCATGTAGCAGGCAAGGGAACATCAGAAATAGTGACTGAACAGTGATATTCCAGGCCAGAATATCAGCAGGGTGTTGGATCTGGAGGGCAGACTGGATAAAAAGTACTCCTTGTTACAATTTTTTCAGATAAAATCTGGGAGTTTTTTGTGTTTAAGAGCAGTTTCTTTGGCTATTTATGGAAGAGGACCAAGAACATCCATCTGAAAGTTACGGACAGTTCAGAGTCCTGTCACAAGAGACAGCTGAAAGTCTGGTATTTCCTATATTTTAAATGTATGTTTTGCATTGACAATATAATTAACATAGTTTTTAATATTTAATTAGAGACTATAAAAAACAACACTGGCTCCCTGCGAAAACCCTTTTCTTACCTCTGCTACTCTAGGGAAAAAACTTCCATTACATTTCTTTGCTTTGTACCTTTTAATGAAATCAGTTATTAATCCAATGAATCATTTTCCTTTATCCTATATCTATTTGTTTTCCGTAACAGCCTTTTATGAGGAACCTCATAAAAAGTGTTTCAAAAATCCAAGTAAATTGCATGCACTTAGGTCACCTTGCTCTCCAATTTTACTAACTTTTTCAGGTTAACAAGCCATACTTTTCCCTTCAGAAGCTGTGATGGTTTGACCCAATCAAGCTACACTGCATTTATCTAAATGCTGTATTATTTGATTCTTAATTAGACTGTTTCTCTGGGACTAGTGTTCCTGACACCAATGGGCAACTTTCTAATCTTCTTGGTAATTGCTGTTAGTATGGATATAAGGACTGATGCAAAGCCCACTGAAGACATTGGAAAAACAGCCTCAGGAACTCCTTTAAAACCTGTGCAGAAATATCTTTTGGCCCTGGTTAGCTAACTCCTCAAACAGCTATGTAGCTTTGTTTTTAATGATTTCAATTTCTTTCAAGGCCATAATCTTTTCTGAAAAAAAACCACCGCAAAAAACCAAGCAACACAAAGCCCTCCCTCTCCCCAAAAGAAAAGGGCTTCTGCCTGCAAAGTACAATTACTTTTTGTAGAATTCTTCCTGGACACTGGGTGACTGTCTTTTATATGTTCTTCTTCCCCTCCTTATCTCCAGCTGCAGCTTTTGTTAGTGGATGTCTCTTCCTAGTCATACTTTTCAAAATGCACAGGGCTTGTGGGACTAAATTACCAAAAAAAGGTAGACCAAACCCACTGCACACCCAGCTAGTCAGTGGACTGGATGTGACTTTCTATGTGCAGTTTTCCCATCTGGAAGGCTTGCTATCCTGTGCATTTGCTGGCTTCTGTAATTTATGGTCCCTCCTCTACTTAAGAAAGGAAACTGGAGTAATATGTGAAGCACTCAGACCTTACGTGAAATAAATAATGCTTTTCCCTTTGCATTCAAATATTTTTATGCTTATAGCTATGTATAAACAGTCTGCAAACATGAAAAAAGTAGCTTAAGGTATTATTTACATAACTTGCTGTGTGTGGAGCTGTGCAGGACCTAGTACAATGGCCAGTATGTTCAGCTAAAACAACTTCTAACCCACAGCTTTTGGTTGCAAGTTCCAGGTTCTGGCTCAGTTTCATGTATACCACTTTCCAAGCAGGATTTCTTGGCCAGAGGTGTCTGTCTACAACAGGCTGCTTTGCTAGATCAGAGGCTCACCACTCCCTCTGCCAGGCACGGATGTTGGTCTTCCTCTTATAATCTCTTGTAAGGAAAATTGCAGAAGGATATGTGCCAGCAGTCAGTGGTGGAAAAGGGTAAAGGGCATATTGCCTTTACACCAGATTATGGGTACAACATCACCAAAGAGCTCAGCCAGGTCCACCGAGGAAGGGGAGCTATGCAGGAGAGAGGAGCAGGACAAGGAGGAGAATCTAGGACATTAGAGGAGAAGGCCAGTGCCTTAGAGCATAAAAAATATTCTGTCCTGGTTTCGGCTGGGATAGGGTTCATTTTCTTCCTAGTAGCTGGTATAGTGCTGTGTTTTGGATTTTAATATGAGAATAATATTGATAACACGCTGATGTTTTGGTTGTTGCTAAGTAATGTTTACACTGGTCAAGGACTTTTCAGCTTCCCATGCTCTGCCAGGTGCACAAGAAGCTGGGAGCGGGTACAGCCAAGATAATTGATCCAAACTGGCCAAAGGGCTATTCCATACCACATGACATCATGCTCAGTATAGAAACTGAGCGATATAGTATAGAAACTGGGTAGCGATCGCTGCTCGGGGACTGGCTGGGCATCGGTCGGCGGGTGGTGAGCGGTTGTATCACTTGTTTTTTTCCTGGGTTTTGTTCCTCTCTCTCTCTTTTGTTGTTTTCCTTTTCATTACATTTTTTTTTCTTTTTCCCAATTATTAAACTGTTTTTATCTCAACCCATGAATTTTCTTACTTTTGCTCTTCCGATTTTCTCCCCCATCCCACTGTGGGGGAGGGTGACCGAGTGGCTGTGTGGTGCTTAGTGCCGACTGAAGCTAAACCACGACAGTCCTTTTTGGAGCCTAGCGTGGGGCACAAAGGATTTGAGATAATAGCAGATTAACTACAGCATATTAAGGAATTTAGATCTGTTAATAGTTGCGGGTCACAATATTGATTCATCTTTTCTCAATATTGGTTTATCTGATCTGCACCATGCTCATTTTTTTGCTGTATGTGTTAAAAATCGGTGTTGGGTTTTGCAGTTTGCTGTGCTCTGCAGTGATTAGTGATGTTTTGCCTGGGAGATTTGTTATTAAAACAGTGACCTTGAGCTTAATTTGGGATCTAAGTTTTGTACTGAAACCATTTCTGTACGTCGGGAACCACCTCGTGGAGACAATTAGCAATTATACTTCTTCCTCTGAGAGGTTTTTTAGGGTGGAAATACAGAATGGCACCTTTGCTACCTTCTTCTATGATGTTCCCTCCTTCATTACAGTAACTTTTCAGTACCTTGAACATCCTTGGGCAGTTAAGATACATCTATTGGTATTGCTTGGGAATATTGTTTTGGTTTTGTCTAAGATTAATAAGCAATTTAAGAATATCATCCAGAGATCTGCCCCAAGGCTGGATAGATATGAGTGGCAGGGTGTGTGGGATAGCATGGGCAAACATGCCTATGACAGCGGGCGCCTCCAGTGTTTTGGAACTTCACACCTGAACAAATGCAGAATCCTGAAAAATTAGTAGAATATTTGGAAGAAGTATGCTGTCACCCTGGCAATTCTACAGAGACAAATCACTGCAATGTGCTGGGGCCTGGCCCATGCCTACCGAGCCCTGTTCAACACTATTCAGAACCCTCAAGGGGAAGAGAAGATCTCTGGATCCGGCGACAAAACAACAGGCACCACAGCTACTTCAGCTCCCCCTGCAACAGGCACCGTGGCCACTCCAGCCCCTCCTGCAACAGGCACTGTGGCTACTCCAGCCCCGGTGACCAATAGTGTGGTTGAACCATGGAACCAGCCCATGTTGGTATCAGTTGCCCCTATACACAAGAAAACTTGGAAGCGAAAGTCAGCTCTTTTATAAAGGGAAGATGAAAGAGCAGGACCATCACAAAGAGAGGAAGAGGAAGAACTTGTGGACGAGACGGAAACCACCCTATCCCTCTCCCTATCCCTGAGTGAGCTGCGAGATATGCGAAAAGATTTCAGCCATCGTCCAGGCGAGCACATTGTCACCTGGATGCTCCGATGCTGGGATAACGGGGACAGTAGCCTGGAATTAGAGGGTAAAGAAGCCAAACAGCTGGGATCCCTCTCTAGGGAAGGGGGCATTGACAAAGCAATTGGAAAAGGGGCACAAGTCCTCAGCCTCTTGAGGTGATTCCTGTCAGCTATGAAGGAAATATATCCCTTCAAGGAAGGTGTTATATATTGCCCTGGGAAATGGACCACCATGGAGAGAGGTATCCAGTACCTGAGGGAATTAGCCATGCTGGAGGTGGTTTATAGTAACCTGAACAACGAGCAATTATCCAAAGATCCAGATGAAGTCCAGTGCACACGACCCATGTGGCAGAAGTTGGCACAGAGCGCACCAGTGTTGTATGCCAACTCATTGGCAATACTGACCTGGAAAGACAGAGAGGGACCAACAGTGGATGTAGCAGCTAGCCAACTCTGTGAACATGAAGAAAGTCTCTCTTCCTCCCTCGTCTTGGCTGTGGAGAAACTGTCCCAGAAGGTCCAGCAACTCGAAGAGGATAGGTCCTACTTTCCACCTGTATGGACCAGTATCTCAGCTATTAGGAGTCAGTGTTCCTCTGCTCAAGAGAGAGGGTATAGAGGGTACACACCACGGGGCACCCTGTGGCACCTGCGTGACCATGGAGAGGACATGAGGAAGTGGGGTGGAAAACTTACCTCGACCCTAGAGTCATGGGTACATGAGTTGCAAGGAAAAAAAATCACACAAGGGGATTCTTCCAGGAAAATTGCTGCTCCAGTTTCTAGTGGGCAGTTCCCCAGACAGAGTAAAAGGGCTAATCTTACTCCTGTTTTTAATGAAGGAACTCCTGACTCGTATGTACAAGAAGTGGGTAATAAATACTATGAGCAGGACTAGAATGGCCCTGTCTCCAGCCAGGTGGAGAAAAGGGACAACCGGGTTCACTGGTCTGTGTGGATTCAATGGCCTGGCACATCAGACCCACAGAATCGTAACGCTCTAGTGGACACCGGTGGACAGCGTACCCTAATGCCATCAAGTTATATAGGTGCAGAACCCATCTGTATTTCTGGAGTGACAGGGGGATCCCAACAGCTAACTGTATTGCAGGCTGAAGTGAGTCTAACTGGGAATGAGGGGCAAAAGCACCCCATTGTGCGTGGCCCAGAGGCTCCGTGCATCCTTGGCATAGACTACCTCAGGAGAGGGTATTTCAAGGACCCAAAAGGATACCGGTGGGCTTTTGGTATAGCTGCCTTGGAGACGGAGGAAATTAAACAGCTGTCCACCCTGCCCAGTCTTTCGGAGGACCCTTCTGTTGTGGGATTGCTGAGGGTCGAAGAACAACACATGCCAATTGCTACCACAACAGTGCCAAATGCTACCACACACCATCTCTCCTGCCCTGAAGGACTGTTATGACAGATGGAGCCCAAAGTCATGGACTAAATGAACTCAACGGACATTTTAGAGGGATGGCCCATAGACCAAGGGAATGATATCTGTGTGTCTATATCAAAAGACAGGGAAAGTGGTGGTGATTAATTGGAATGTATTAGAAAGGGTAGAACCTGGGCATGATGTAGATGATATAGAATAAGGGGTGGATACTGTCCTGGTTTTGGCTGGGATAGGGTTAATTTTTTTCCTAGTAGCTGGTATAGTGGAATTACACTAGGTGAACTGGAGCTCTAGGAACTACAGGGATGTCTTCTACATTTTCCATAAAGTTATGCAAATGGCTCCTCTGGCTTTGGGCTGTGGCTTTTCATGTTCTGCAATGGGCTCCAAAGAAGATTCCTCTGTTGGGCAGAGAAAGGAGATGTGGTCCAGAAACACAATGGGGACAAGGGGGTTGTATAGCAGTCCCCCATCTCATTCTTTCATCAGCTGGAAGCATTCATTATTCTCAATTTGAATTAGTTTTGGGGAGTGGGAAGGACACCATTGCCGGACCTGTGCTTTCTCCTAGACCCTATCATACCACATCATGATGCTTGTCCTTTGCTTTATGTTATTTAACCTTTGGATATTTCTTGGGTTTTTGAGTGTTTTCTTTCTTCTTGTCTTCTCTCTTTGTGTCTAGCCCTGATTTTATTGCTCCTTGTGCATATCCAGGGCTGAGCAGCTTTCTCCATTCCCTCTGCTTCTTCCCTGTGTCTTGCCTCCCTTCCCTGCGGCTGGACAGCATCGCCTTGATCAGTGAAGTGGCAACATGTCACTTATACTGTAAACTGCTGAGATTCCCATGTGGCCAGAATAGCTATGGAGCACAGCTGCAGACCAACGGGAGACTACCAATCGCTCACATTTCTAAAGTGCTTGTCGGAGTTCTTCAATACATAGGCTGTGATGCTGCCAAGAGCAATCTCATCTCTTAGGCACCCATCCATTTCTTCTCTTCCTAGACCCTCAAGGTATACTAGTCAAACCACCCCTCTTCATCTTGCCCCATCTGTCTGTCCCACATTCCTATTTCCTCGGGGCCCATCTTTTCAGCAACAGTAGCTCCTGCTGCTTGACTCCGCACCTCCCAGTTGACTAGGGCTGAAAAAGGAAAAGCTGTAAATAACAGTAGGAAAGCGGGGATACCTAACAATGTCTGAAAAGCAGACATTTAAGAGAACAGAAAATTTATAAAGGGAGTTAAGATCAGCAGAGAAAAATCCACAGTTGCAATCAATAGAGTTAAGAAGTTTTTCAAATACATTAGAAACCAAAATTCTAGTAATGACACAGATCCAATATGAGATGGGTATTGCTTCACTGAGAAATAATTATGCAAGAAGTAAGTGTGTATGTTTTGTTGCATATTTGGGAAAAACAGGTTAATGAACACTGTATTGTATATGAGATTACTTTTTTATTGGTAGAGAATTATATCTAAGAGGGAGTTCTTAGAGAACTGATTTTGAATGAATAGCCTAGGTGGTAGAAAAATTTACAGCATGTGATATTACTAAAATCTAATAACATTAGTTTTAAACCTAGTTGACATTTCAAAGTCTAATACTCCAATGAAGAATGTGTAAGAGTTTCTGCTGGACCTATGCATGGCTCAGCTCTAGGACCAGAGATCTGAAGCCAAGTCTGGCTGAGACCAAGTCAGCTGAGTCTGAGCCAAGTCTGAGCCAAGTCAGCTGAGACCTGTTGTGGGTGAAACACAGGTTGGAGTGGTAATGATGAGCAGACACTAGCAGAAAGGAAGATATAACATTTAGCAAAGGAAGTCTGGTAAAACCATTTTTTGGTGTAGGCAGACTTAGGCATCTGATAACAAAGAGTGGTGGGTTGGTCCCAGCCAGCAGCCAAACTCCTACCCAACTGCTCACTCACTCCTCCCCTCAGCAGGATGGGAGACAGATTTGGAAGATGAGGAATGAAAAAACTCGTGCGTTGAGATAAAGAGAGGAGATCACTTACCAAATATCATCACGGGCAAAATAGACACAACTTGGGGAAATTAATTTAGTGCCAAATAATATATATATATATATATTTAATTACTGATCCAGGTATTGGTAAGCAAAAAGACAAATATTAAACCACATAGGGAAAATACCTTTCCTCCCCCCTTTCCCAGGGTTGACTTCACTCCAAGTACCTGTCCTCCCCCTGTTGTTATCACAAAAAGGTTACACCCAACTTCCTCATTAGGGAAACAGGCCGCGCAGGACAGGGTTGCAGTCAGTACACAGCAGCTCCTTTCTTCTTATTCTTTTCCTCTGCTCCAGTGTGGTCCTCCACAGGCTGTAGTTCCTGACAGGAATATCCATCTGCTCCAGTGCAGGTCCTCCACAGGCTGCAGGGAACACCTGCTCTGCCATGGAGCACCTCCTCCTCTGATCCTAATGTTCCCTCTGTTGTTTCTCACACTTTTTGTTCTCCTGCTTTCTCCATCCAACATTTTCTGCCCTTTTGTAAATATGTTTTCACAGAGGCACCACACACTTAGCTTATTGGCTCAGCTTTGGCCTATGGTGGGTCCGTTGCTGTGTCCATCACAGCGCAGTCCCTGACCTTTCCCACAGTGACCATCCCTGCATCCCCCCGTGCTACCAAAACCTTGCCACAAATACCCAGTACAGACACCTATTAAAAGAGATTATGTCTTTCGAAACAGTGATTTGGGATTGGAGTGGAAAAAAAAGTTCCTTCTGCAATGCTGTTTTGTGGGCACAGAGAAACGTAAAGGTGCTTTTGGGTTCATAGAGTTTAGCCCAATTCACAAATTTTCCCAAGTCCAGTCTAAAATTTAGATTTTCTAGTACTAGAACCATCCATCAACACAGAAGAGTCTTCTCCGCTATTATTAATGTTCAACTCCCTTCTTACTCCATACTCCTCCCTCATCATGACAATGTTCTTCTGGCTAAATTCATGATGGACTCTAGCTCTGTGGTGTGCAGCACTACTGTTGTGGTTTAGCCCCTGTCGGCACTAAGCACCACACAACCGCTCACTCACCCTTCCCCCTCCCGGTGGGATGGGGGAGAGAATCGGAAGAGCAAAAGTAAGAAAACTCATGGGTTGAGATAAGAACAGTTTAATAATTGGAACAAAATAATAATAATAATAATAATAATAAATTGTAATGAGAAGGAAAACAACAAGAGAGTGAGAGACGAACAATACCCAGGGGAAAAAAAAACAGTGATACAACCGCTCACCACTCGCCTACCGACGCCCAGCCAGTCCCCGAGCTGCGACCGCTACCCCCGGCCAACTGCCCCCAGTTTCTATACTGAGCATGATGTCATATGGTATGGAATAGCCCTTTCGTCAGTTTGGATCAACTCTCCTGGCTGTGCCCCCTCCCAGCTTCTTGTGCACCTGGCAGAGCATGGGGAGCTGAAAAGTCCTTGACCAGTGTAAACATTACTTAGCAACAACCAAAACATCAGCGTGTTATCAATATTATTCTCATATTAAAATCCAAAACACAGCACTATACTAGCCACTAGGAAGAAAATTAACCCTGTCCCAGCCGAAACCAGGACAACTACTGAACATGAGGAGTAACAGCCCAGTTCCAGGAATGGAATTTGTAATGCTGAATTTGGGGGATCTGCATACACTGGAGTGAATATTGAAAAAATAGGATCAGAGACTAGGATTTGTGACGATGATGATGCTGGGCACAGGAATGTCCACGGCCCTGCACTGGAGATGATGATGGCACAGGCTGTGTGGAGTTTCTTCCACAAGAGTTCATGTGTCTACCCAAGAGCAGCACTTAGGCAACTTGTGAAATTGGGATTTGGAGCATGAAACTTATTCCTATGTTTAGATGCTTAGACCTCTGTCTTCTTATAAAACACTTACGGCTGTGTCATATCCTGCAATCAGAGCACCTGCCCAAGAAGCAAAGGGCTACATCCCAGCTGAAATCTGTAGGTATAATTGCAATTATTTGGGGAAGGGAGAACAGAAGTACCTCCCCGCACCACCCTCACTCACTGTGTCTATTTTGAAACTGGAAAAGGAGCATAAAAACCACAGGTGTGTGAAAAAAACAGGTAGGAAGTCTCTTGTGTGGCACCTGCTGGAAAAACTGTGCCTTCAGGTTCTGCTCTGACTGCTTAGGCATTTTACATTTGACATTTATTGGATAAGGAAAAAAAAATAAGTCTAAAGAGCAGGGACTAGACAGCATGTCTCTGGGAGGATCTTGGCTCAGTTCTATGCTGTAGGGTGACAGCAAGACACGTTCTGCATAGTCCCGACCCGTGCCCAGCAGCACCAACTTCCCAGTTTAGGCCTAGGGAAACTGGGATTTGAATATATGCCATAAGATCTCTATGTATGTCTCTGGCATGTGGCTGCTCACTTTTTCAGTGCTGGGCTGCTGCTGAAGTACAGAGTGACCCTAGATCACTGGCTGTGTCCAGCAAGTGCTATGAACAATACCAGGGTGTGGGCTTCAGGGAACTCAACACCTGATCCCTCCAGGAGAGAAGGAGAAACTTAAACATCGTAAGTACATTAAGGTATCACTTTCTGCTAACAGAAAGAAATGCCACTGCTCAGCTATCTTCAGTAAGGCTTATCCTAAAGGTTAATCTTGAGCTAGGTCATGACATCAATTTAAAATATAGCATTGTGGTTTGTATCCGTCTGTTTGCTTTTGAACCTCCCTACCTCTCCCCATACCATGTGGAATAACAATGGAGAATGCCAACTTTCAGGTGTAATGAGGTAATTGTCTCTTCTCTGCAGAAGATCTGTTGCCACCCCTGCCGAGAAATAAGCACCATTGCAGTCAGCAGCACCATTCCCTGCTCCCTCAGTTGGTTCTTTCCCATCAGACTTAGACACTGTCCACAAAACCAGGAAAGAGAAGCCATCCAAAGCCCTGCTCAGGCAGCAGTGGTGCAGACTCATATCCATCTTCTGCCTGAGCCTCTGAACCTATATTCCACCACAGGCTGTCTGCTGCCAGGGGGAGAATGTTTCTCTTGCTCTTTCCATTTACTGTTGGCATACAGTGCTGTATAAGGTATAAAGAAAGCCTCAATCAGTGAGATACAGGGCTCTTCTCACATTGTCACCATGCCCTAAGGGGAACAGCTTCAATTTGAGAGATCCCCTTGCCACAAAATCATGAGCAGTCCACAGTGTTAAAGCTTGTGGGTCAAGTCCCTTCAGACAGGTGAGGTATTTGATCCATTACCACTGTAAACTGGTACTTTAATAAGCTGATGAATGAACAAGAGTGAAACCCTCTGCTAGCTGACTTAACAAATCTGGTCTGAAAACAGTGCTGAGGCAAAATAATTCCACAAGTTTTGCCTTGGATAGACAGAGAGTTAAGGGGAAATTGCAATCTCTTTAATTTGTCATTAATAAACAGATCTTTAAAAAAATGTGCTTTGCTCAAACTTGCTTCCACTGAGTGCATGGAAGGGAGATAATTGAGGCTGGCCAGAGTTGCTTGAATCCTGCAAGTAGGTGAGGTCCTATGGGGCTGGAGGCATTGGAAATGAAGGCCAGCCCTGAGCCTACTCTGTACTTGCAGAAGGATCATGAGAGCCAGAAGCACAGAGGACCTTGTCATTGCAGAAGGATCATGAGAGCCAAGCAGAGAGGACTAAGCTCCTCCTGTGCAACACTTCTACCATCTTCAAACCAGCACCCTTATCCAATCTTGGTGCATCTATGTATGCTGCTCTGCTCCAGCCATGGCCAGGCTCTGGCTGGAATGTGGATCTACCCATGATATCTGGGGCCAGGTCAAATGGACTAGGTCCTTGCCATCTGCAAGGTCTTTCAATGGGACCTTGCATCATAACAAGACAGTGTCCCACAGTGGAAGGACAAAATCTGTGGGAATTATTAGAAGTCTGTGTCCTCCCTCGCTCTGATCCCTGAGATTTGGGCACCATTCACAAAATGGGCATAAGGGGTCTGTCTTTGCCCCAATACGAAGGAAATCACTGCCCCTTAAAATCAGATCATTATGCTTTGGTGACTTCATCATAGTTTTTGTACTGTTTTGAATGCATCAAATGGGAAAGGCTAGCTGCTGCTGTGACCTGCCCCAGGCACAGTGTGATTTGGTGGCAGAGCTCTGGTTGCAGCTCAGGACATCACTTGTGTTTATGTGTGAGAATTGCACTCCCCTGCCAAAGTACAGAACATCAGGCCACACGCTTTCTAGCACACCAGCTGTCATGTGCATCCAGAGGGAACCAAACCCCAGAAACAGCAACAGCCCAGCCCTGTGTGTCCCTCCTGGCTGCAAGCACACCTGCAAGCACAACCATGCCCACACGCAGGAAATCTATGCATGCTCCCCAGAGTGCCCCAATGCAACACACGTGTCTGTGTGCACACCCTGCCACTGCCTGGCAGCAGGAGGTCAGCCCCAGTCCTGGCTCGCTCTCTGCTCCATCTTGGGTTTGCTTTAATGGCTCCTCTGAGACGCTGCCTCAGCACAGTGAGTTTATGGATGTGACATATCGTTCAATATAATCTACCATAAGCCACTCTGTTACCATAGCAACTGCCTCCTTAGCCCAGTTCCTGGGGCTCCTCAGGTCTGCTTGATATTCACCTTGACACCTTTGCTGGAGACCTTGGGGAAACGCATTAAGTGTGAAAACACCTTGCACTTATTGGGCCAAGGTAATGTCTCCCCACATGGATGTGCACATCATATCATCTCCAAGAGAGGGGCTCTCACCTCCCTGACTCCTGTCCATCCTCCACTTCCCTCTCTCCCTGCACGGCTAATGAGCTGCAAAGCCAAACCTGGGCAAGAGCCTGGGGTCCTCTATAATCAGAAATGCTGAATTCTCAGTGCTCTGCCTCAGGCTCCTGCTGAAAGAGCTAGGCAGATGTGATTAGGAGAATATGTGAAATATTAACCCTATCTAACATGATTTCTCTGTATTTCTGATCCCCTCCATGTGGCTAGCTTTCCTTACTTTGAGCCTTTCTTCTTTCATGTCCAATTATTCTTTTTTTTTCCTTGTTTTCTGGGCCAGGCATTCAGTTTTCTAGCTCAGTCTCCTGATTTGCCTTCCTTTCCAGGAATTTCTTCCTAGGGACTTATGCATTCTTTCGCTCTGCTCCTATGTATCTGTTTCACCACTGGTTGATCCATTGCCCACACTGTCCCAGTTCCCTAATTCCTGCCAGGTTATAGGACTGGCATTTTTGTACACAGCTACCAGATTCTGTCTCTGGCTCCTTGCACCCAGCAGAGAGAAGCATCACAGGGCATCATAAGAGTAAAGAATGAGGTGTAATAGCAGGCAAGATGCCTGGTCAGGCAAATTTTCAGGAGATATGGTAAGTGATAACAGTGAATAAATTTGTTTCCAGCCATTCCCCAGCCTTTCACAATAGCTATTAATGACAGCACCATGGGTTCTTCTGCTGTATCCCGGCATGTCAGATGTTGCTCCAGCACTCCTACCTACTGGTAATTTTGGTTTGCCTAATGATGTGTCCCCACTGGAGATTTCCAGAGATCTGTTTCAAAAGCCTGTCACAGAGATTTACAGTCATGCTGGACGGCAGTAATATTCTGGACGGAGGAAGAGTTTGTGCTGTTAGAAATGTCTTCTTTTCTCCAACGTGCCTGTAAAGATCTCATCGGATTTCCTGTTTACTCTTCATTTTATATTTGGTTAGATGGGAGGCCTCCATAGAAAGGATGTAAACTGCACAGAATCTATAGCAGGTGACAGAAAGGCAGGAGAGAATTTATGTTCCCTGGTTTGGAGCACAATACCAATGCCACACACCATTTTTTATTATGCCTTGTTTGGAGACTTTGAGTCCTGTGTGCCAAGCAACCACTTCTTTCTATCTTCTGGAGCAGAAGGATGTTATCCCATTTGTTTCTCAGCATGCAAGAAATTGGGAAACCAAGGCACCGTGACCATAACAACAGCATAAAATATCACTGTGTTGTCCACACTGCCTGTGGCAGCAGGAGGAACTGGATCTGATGGCGGACCATGGGTGGAGTGCAGAGGATGATTGGTAATTTGCAAGTGCTTGATACCGCTGCCACAGAGCGCACATGCTCTGGCCATGCTCAGCCACTTCGGCTAGCAAGACGACTGGGGCTGGGAGAGGAACAATTTAAGCTAAGCATCTAGGAGATGAGGCTGCCCTGTGCTGTCCTCACAGCCATTCCTTCTGCCTCCTCCTGTGATGTTTGGGCTACTGCAAAGGTTTTCAGTTAGCTGGGAAATAATCAAGGAAACCTTTTTGACAGGAAATGCTATTTGAGTCCTACAAAAATCTCGTGCTTTTGATAGCGCTCTCACCAGGGAGATGTCTCAGGGCAGGAGAGCCTCCTCTGCTCTGCAGTTCTGTCTGCTTAACCAGCAGGGGAGAGACCAGGCTGAAGCCTGTTTTCCACCTTTGGAGAAGGGAATTATACATGAGCTTCACTCTCAGGCAGCCCCGTCCACCCATCCTGCTGCCAGACCACTGCTATTTCCTCTTCTTTCTGCTTCTGAAAGGTTTCAAGCCATGTTGGCTCTTACCCATATTTGACCCATCCCAGGAGTGTGTTCCTGTATCAGTGATGGTTCATCCTGGATAGTGGGACTGCAAATTCCCCAGCCTGCCAGCAAAGCAGTTACAAGGGAGCTCTGCTGGCCAGACCCATGATTAGTTCTGACTTCTCGTCCCTGTGTCTCTAATTCTGCTCAGTATTTACTTGACACCTGACAACGAGTGGGCAGCAAAGAAACCTCAGTTTCCCCCAGTTCCTAGCTGAAATCTCTAAAGTCAAGGTTACGCAGTCTGGCCACATCTTGCCTCTTCTCCTTTTGTACTTATGTTGTGCACATTCCTGGGAACACTGTGGCCACCTTCACAGCAGAGTGCTTGGCTACATCCCCTCCACCCATCAGAGCACCCTCCTAGTAGCTAGGGCACTGTCCTGAGGGAAGGGTACCTCTGGATTTGGGGATAACAAGCAGCCTGTTTGGTGGCTTTTCACAGGAGTGTGTTCTGCCCATTAGGCTTTTCTACAAGACACTGATGCTGTCTCCACCTCCAGATAAACTTTAATGAGCCACAGAGCCAACCCTAGAAGAGCCTGGCTTCTGTGAGCTCTAGCTTCAGAGAGATGTCATAAATCCAGGCAAGCAAGAATTTCAGACACGTTTGTGCTACTGGCTGCCTGTGCTACCCCTACACTCATCATGTGGCTACTGCGAATCCCACACAATATGACTCGCTTTCTCTGACATGCTGGATGGGAAAGTGCCTGTCCTTGCTCCATGCTGTGCATGGCAGCCTGGAGCTGGACCTCAGCACTCAGCACTTGCAGGGCTCACCCTAAGCCTAAGGAAACACTTTGCTGACAATTGCATGGACACTGTAAGCTGCACCCATAGGTGTGCAGCTTGAAATGGCAACAAATGTGGGACCACAACAGCTAAAGGCAGGACTGGGAAAGCAGTGCTTTGCTTCTCACTTGGAGAAGGGAAAGTCTGGGTGGGCTGGGGAATTCCTGCTGAACCCTTCTCTAGTGGCCTATTGCTTTTGAAATACTTTGTGTACATCTGAGAACATTTGATCTTCTCTGATACCAACAGATTATCAACAGAAGTTGTCAGCTTTTATGGTAGGGGTTGAATGGGGAAGGGAAGCAGATTGTTAATGCTAAAATCTCTTTCCTGCCTACACTGGTTTAACCTGTGATAAGATGTAAGGTTAGGATGTACTGTCACAGTGCTTGATCCCAGTCCAAGACAAGTTTTGAGCAATTGCTCAAGGGCATGTTTGAGCAAACAGAGCCGTTCTGGATTTGGGCCAGTCTCTGGAGCTGGATTTGGAGAGCCAGAGGCTGTGTACCTGCAGATGAGAACACCAGTACACTGGAGGTAGTTTGTGACAGTAGGATGATCAGAAAAGGCTCCCCACCCTCTGCAAGCTTCTGGACACTGTTCTGCTCTCATCACTCTACATCCAGCAATGTCTCCCTGGGTTTAAAATCAGGAATACCAGACCCTTCACACAGATTCTGCTGAGGATCCCCCTCACCCCAGCCACCCTGATAACTCCACTGCACTAAACTCCCAGCAGCTGTCTTCATGCATGCAGACCCAAAAACTGATCTGACAGATAGTTCTCTAATGCTGAGGTGGCATAGAAAGACAGTAAATTCTTGTCATCTCACCTTCCAACTTTTGCTCTTCACTCCGTCTGCTCCTTCTTTAGGACTACATTTCTATAAAGGCTTGCCTATAGGAACCAGAGGAAGAAACGGATGCTCTTCCTAGCATGGCCTCCTCTATCAGGTAGGAAAAAAGGGTCAGGCAGAGCCCTTGGCAGAGATAAGGTGTGTAGCCAGAAGTAGGGATGGTCCCTGCATGATATGGCAGTTCCATATCCATATGGCAGATATGGCAAGCATGGGCATCCTTGGCAGGAACAGCTCGGTGCCATTCAGGAGAGGAATACAAACTGCACATCTTGTAGGAAATACGAGAATCATGCTCCTAGAAGGTGATCACCTGGTGCTTTCATTTGGCTGAACTTGTATGAGATATGACCATGAAAGACTGGTGTCATCCTTACAATGTATAATAGGAAGCATTTCCTACCAACCCAGGGAAGTACACATGTAATGAACTAGAAACCTCTCAAGCAGTATTACACCTCCAGTCACGCATGCTCTGGGTGATAAATGTAGCTGAAACAGCTATGAAGAAGAAGAGATGCAAAGATGGCATCTGCATGGGCTAATGAGTGCAGTCTGCCCTGCGCCTTGGCTTTTACTTTCATGGAGTCACAGAAAGGTGGAAAAGCCCTCTGGGGGCCTCTAACCTATCCTCCTGATCCCTCTCCAGGGCTAACTTCAAAGTCAAATCAGATTGCTCATGGCCTTGTCCAGTCAAGTTTTAAAAATACCCAGGGCCAGAGATTTTTGACCACACCTTTGCTATAGATCCTTCCCCAGCCAGGCCAAACAGTTCCCTCATACACCATGCACTCAATACTCTTGGGTATTTTAGTGACCCTCTGCTGGAGTCTGAAGGCTTTCTTGGCATCTCCCTTGTACTGGAGTGCCCCCAAACTGTCCACAGTTCTCCAGATGTGGCCCCAGGAGTGCTGAGCAGATGGGAATAACCCACGTCCCCCATCCCTCCAGCTGTGCTCTTGCTAATACAGCCCTGTCTGGGCTGGGGATGTGCTGCCATTTGGGGAACAGGGGAAGAGTTAGCTTTGGTGCACGTCCATCTGTTTCTTTGATCCACATTGCTGTGTGGTGAGGACACCTGCCCAGTGCGTCAGCACAACTACTGCATGTCTCACCCAAGATACATCCCTTAGGAGGGCTATCACAGGAGGACTGACTGTTAGGAGAGCAGACTAGAAGACATGCTTCACCCAGAAACAAAATTATGATCTGGAGGAGATAGGACCACTGTCTGTAAATATTTTGGGGAACTCAGGCTACCTGGGAAGGAGATGTCATTTCCTTGGATAGTGGTGGCTCAAGGAAAGATAAGGATAAATTCACAGGCCATCTAACTTTAGGCTGGAAACTTAAGGTGGTATAAGGTGCAATGGTAGTAGCAGTCTGGAGAAAACTTCCAGTTTCATGTCAGGAGGAAGGACACTTCAGAGGAGGTAAGTCAAATGAAAAAGGATGGCAAATTCTGAAGAGAGCTGCCTGGAAGTGGGTGGTATCCTGGAGAAGATGTCCTGGGCTGGGTTGCTATGGGTGGGTGGGAGCTGACAGGATTTATTGACAGGCACCCAGATGACTTAACACAACCTGACATGCCCGGTTTAGGCCGAATTACTCATACCTTTCGCACCAGAAGTATGAGCCCTAGGATAGTTTGGCCTTCTTAGAGCTGCATCAGGTTTCTGTGGGCTCAAGGGAACCTAGCAGAAATATGGGAAATTTTTGGTTTTAGCAGTTTTCTCTGAGCCTGTAAGCTGGGAGTTTGAGGAAAGAAAAAGGAAAGGGGTATTCCATGGGTGACTGGGGCAATTCTGGCTAATTCCCCAGCTGCAGATTTGAAGACTGAAGGTGGGGACAAATAGCAGGAGAGTGAGAAAATCAAAGGCACATCTCCAAAGCTACATTAAAAAAAAAAAAAAAAAAGAAAAAAAAAGGAAAGGAAAGCATGTCATCCATCTGCTTGCATTTTCCTTGGTGCTTCTTTTCCATTGCTTTGATAAGGAAGACACTAAAGAAATATTATGGAAGAAATTTCCTTCCCCCAGCAACCACTTTCCCTTATCTATTTTCCCCAAAATGAAAAGACTATTTTAAAAAAAAAAAGAGAGAAAGAAAGAAAAGAAAGGAAACAAGCTGAAAAGGTTTCTGTGATTTAACAAGGCCATTGTGGGGTATATTAAAGAAACAGAGAAAACCAAGGGCTGGCTTTGATGTAGAGCCTTTGAAAAACCTGAGCAGTGAGAAACAGCCCTGACCCATGCATGTCCTAATGAAAGGGAAGAGCAGGACTTGTCACACTGAAGCCAGGTCTCTGTCAAAATCACATGAAGGTGCTAGGTCCAAACATGGTTTTGCTGACACTCAGTGTCAGACTGGCTGCATGCAATCCAGCCGTTTCAATCCAGCCAGAGGCCTGGAGCAAGTGGGGAGGATGGGCTGGAGGAGAGGCTGCTGCATGGCAGCCGCTGCTCTGCACACCAAGGTGTATGAGGAGCAGAGAGCTGCAGGAGTCACCTCCCCTCTTCATACCATATGTTTCTGGCCAGGAAGCAGGATGGGATTACTGGTGTGAATGAGAGGCAGAGAAGAGCTGCTTGACTTTGCAAGGCTGCAGTCAGTCCCCACTAATGATGGAGCAGCTGAGAATGCTCCTGTTTCATCTGAAGAGCCCTAAAGGTTTGCAGGATGCATTGTACGCAGCAAGATGCATTGCTCATAGGATGCATTGCACACAGCGAGATGCATTGCTCGCAGGATACATTGCATGCAGCAAGAGGGCAGAAACCCACTGTGGGTGAACACTGGGGCCCTGAAAGGTGGTGGCCAGCTCCCTTGAAACCAGTGCTGGCTGTGGTACGAAACCCGTGGCTGGTGTCTGTGGTGGGAGGGAGGAAAGACAGAGGTCACTATCATATCCCATGGTGAGTGCTGTCCCTTCTTCACATCAGCTCAGCTCCTCTACTCACTGGCAAACCCAACAGAGACATGGACATAATGGAGAGAGTCCAATAAAGGGCCATGAAGATGAGGAAGGGATCAGAGCATGTCTCGTGAAGAAAGGCTGAGAGAGCTGGGACTATTCAGCCTGGAGAAGAGAAGGCTCAGGGGGAGATCTTAACAGTGTATATAAATACCTGAAGGGAGGGTGCAAAGAGGACATAGCCAGGCTCTTCTCAGTGGTGCCCAGTGCCAGAACAAGAGGCAATGGGCAAAAACTGAAACAAGGAGGCTCCGTCTGAACATCAGGAAACACTTTTTTACTGTGAGGGTTACCGAGCAGTGGAACAGGTTGCCCAGACAGGTTGTGGAGTCTCCATCCTTGCAGATATCCAAAAGTCATCTGGTCATGGTCCTGGGCAACCAGCCCTAGGTGGCCCTGCTTGAGCAGAGGGGTTGGACAAGATGACCTCCAGAGGTCCCTGCCAACCTCAACGGATCTGTGATTCTGTGATTATGATACATCAGCTTTAGGTCATACTATTCCAATAAGGTCACAGAGTTGGGGAAGATGTACAAAGTCTCTGAAGTCTTTGCTCTGACACATCACAGCAGGAATTTGTGACAGCTTCACGTACATGAGAGGTGGGAACATTTCCAGAAAGTAAATGTAATCCTTCCAGCAAGGAGTTCATGACAAAATGTCTCAAAGACCATTTGGGAAAGCATTTTTCTTGGCTTGAGTCCTCACTCATGTATCTTTGAAGACTAAACTAACCACGTGCTCTGCTAGTAGCTTATGGTGCAGGAAACCAGCACTCAGAGAGAAGGTACCAGTTAGACAAATAAGACAGTCTCCACAAGCCCAATACAAAATTAGCTGAGAGCCTTGTGGCAGCCACAGATTAATCTCATTGCAATCTTAGAGGCAGTTTATTCCAGCAGATGAGGGATCTGTGAGCCTTATGAGGATTAGTTTGGGTGGCAGTGTGTGCTTTACAGGAGTGGAGGTAGGGGAAGCCTCCCTAGGGCAGGAATGGTTGGAGTGACAGATCTTGACCACCATACAGCACATCCCAATCCCTCACCCCACCCCACCCTCATGACCTCTCATCATTGCTCCCCTTCCTCCTGCTGCTGACTCAGACTCCCAACCCCACAAGTACATCCTCACTCTGCAAACCATACTGATGGCCCATACCAAACAGGAAATCCAGTGGCACCCCCCAACCTCCACCATCACAGCTCGGCACTGCTTTTACCTCAGGTGATCCCATGGAGAGCTGTTGAGCCTGGTCTGTCTCCAGGCACAGCCATAGCTGTGAAATAAGCAGGGACAGAGAGCAACAGAAGAGTACACAGTAGACTAAGAACAGGGAGGCGAGCACAGAAGCTTGCACTGCTACGTGGTCTATGGAGTGATCTCATGAATAGGGAAAACTGCAGGAATCAATGACCTGTGACACCCCCCATGACCACCTGCTCCCACATGGGGGAAGGCCACCACCTCTCCTGGCATGGGTCAGGGACAGCTGAAGCCATTTCTGGGACACAGACTCTTGGATTCCATCTCAGTGCTAGATCGAAGGTCACCTGCAGGTTACTCCGCCTGAAACGAAATAGGTGAACCCCAAGATGCCATGCAGACCTGGATGGGGCCTCAGTCTGACTGTCCATTCAGGTCCTCTGGACCACTGTCTGGATGTATTTCTTACTGTTCTAAACAATCATGCAAATTGTGGTGTTTCCTATCTTGTTTTGGATCTGGGATGAAGGGAAAGCACTGCTTGATGCTTGCTTTAAACCTTGAATCAGCAGAGATAATTTTCCAGTAAGGGCTTCAATTCCTGGGTTTTTTTGCATGCAACTCTGCGCAACTGACCTTAAAAAGTGGGAGTGGGTGGAAGAAGATCCAGGACACAGATGAGATGAACTGAGAGCATCCTGCTTGAGCAGTGCTCCGAGCATGAGACCAGGTCAAAGAACAGAAGTGTCCAAAAATGACCCCTAGGCAAGGAGTGGAGTGCTGAGTAATCTCAACAGAACCTGCAGGTTTCTTTCAGCTTGGTCTGTTGGAGCTGAAGTCTTAACTTGGAAGGTAATCTGTTCTTTATAGCCTTTCCTGAGGAGTTTAATTTTAAGATGAATGATATATGCAGATACCCTTCAGTTTGACTTCCAACCATGCTGTCCTGCAGGAACACTCCAGCTGGCCACACAACTCCCACCAAGACTAGTAGTGGATACCTTAGGGTGGATGCAAGAACAGAACAAAACTATTCTTCAGACTTCCTCAGTGTATTCTCTCAGCACCTGTAGCCTATGGATTTTTTAAAAACAGAGGTGGTGTTTTTTCTTTTATTAATCTATCTAATTGCTTTTTGAACCCATGACAACTTTCAGCAACAAAGGCACCCTGTGGTGATGAGTTCTGCAGCTTAATTACATGTTGCACTGGGCCATTCAGATTTACTGATGTGAGTCTCAACTAGCACATCTGTACACTGGGCTGGGCTGACAAATCTTCAGTGAACCCATCAGAAAATCACAGAATCACAGACTGGTTGAGGCTGGAAGGGATCTCTGGAGGTCATTTGGTTCAACCTCCCCTGCTAAAGCAGGGCCACCTAGAGCTGGTTGCCCAGGACCACGTCCAGATGACTTTTGGGTATCGCCAAGGATGGAGAATCCACAACCTCTCTGGACAAACTGTGTCAGTGTTCAGTGAAAAGTGCAAACTCCTTGTTGCTGGCAGTGAAAAAATCATGTTTAGAAACGTCAGGTGTACACAGGGATAGCTCTACCATCTGTGTGATGGGGGCATTTAAACTGATGGATGAAGTACAGTGTGTTAGATTGAACGTGTATCATGTAGGTACTTACAGCTGAGGGTAGCCCCAGTAATATGAAGTCATAGGTGCAGCGATCCAAATGCAGTCAGCTCCAGGAATCTGTGTGTGACATCAGGGTCAGAGCTTCCATCTCATCACCCAAAGCTGCAAGCTGTGGGTTTTGGGTATCCATTAGCACAGAGGTGATGGGGATAAGTGGAAATAACAGCAGGATAAAAACGTAGCAGGAAGGCGTCCCCAAGAGTCCCAGGCCAATGACAGGGAAGTTCAAAAGTTCAGGAGCATGCCTGACAGTGAAACGTGTTGGAAAATAAAGACCTTAATTACAGTGACCATTTCTGACCCTGCCATTGTTAGTGACTCAGTTGCTAAAATGCCACCTTGAGAGGAGGCTGGCACTGGTGACTGTGCGAGCAGGCTTGGCAGCAGGGAAGCAAGCAGGAGCACTGACAGCCAAGGCTGTAAGGTACATCTCTCCAGTAAAAAGCCCCTATTCAGTCATTTTGGGCTGAAAGTCCCCTGGGCCTGCAGGTGTATCTCTAGAGGAAGAGAGTATAGCAGGGGCTGTACATACAAGTATCTCAGACAAATGCAGACATAGAAGATTTCACTGGTAGAGCAGGAGCAGGAATCCACAAGGGAAATTTGTTGAGATAAGTGCCTGATTTGCAGGTACTTATGCAGACCTTCCATGACACCTCTAGCAGTGACTTTAACTTACCGTTTGATTATGTAAGGGCCAGCAAGGCTGGAAACACGGTATTGCGAAGTTTGACTATTTCTTGCACGTGACTTGGGAGCCAGATCTGACACTTATTACACTCACATGGTGAATTGTGTGTCCCAGTCAAGGAGCTAACACAACCGGCCACAGTTACACTGACGAGTTATTGGCAGGTTCATCAAATTGAGCATTAGTTGCATGAACCAATTAAAATGAATCCTTTTTATGAAACTCACTTTCCATGGATTTATTGCACTTTTGTTCACTTTATTGTGCTGCTAACTGTTTATTTCAGGTGCCAGCCCCACTCATTGGTGCTCCTTTGTGAGTGAACAAGATGAACCTATTCCTTTTACTTCTTGTAAAAGTAAAACCAAGAAATAATCTGTGCCAAATACAGTATTGTCCTGAGCTTCACAAATGAACAGTAAATCATTTGTGAGAAGTACTGGTCTCTGCACCAACCAAGCAGAGCCAGGACCTTTATACTGTGCCATGAGAAGGACCACAGGCTGGTCTGATAGTTCAGCAGTTTCTCCAGTCACAGAAAGCAGTGGTGCTTCAGTAAGCACTAATTTTGATTACCATTTTACAAACTACCAAAGGACATAGGCTGAAGTCCAGTGCTGGCAAAATCTCTGCTTCTCACCTATCATAGCTCTGTCATGTTCCCCATGAGACCATCGCTTCCCCCACCCCCTCCATCCTTACCATCTTAAGTGCTTCTTGGGGGAAATGGATGTGTTGGGCAGCTTCAGGCTCTGTATATACGTTGAATTATTTGTAAGGTACCTTACACATCCTTACTGAGTACCTTTTAGAGAGTGTGCTTATAAATATATTAACTCCTTACAGCTCTGAGACATCTGACACTGAATCCTTCCCCTTTTCTGCACTGTTTAGGACTCAGTAAGCCAGGAAAAAACTTTATTTCCTTAACAAATAATTTTATATGATCTAAGGTAACCTAGGTCTTAAATTTGCCTAATTGCCTTAAATTTGTCACAAGAAGAAAACCCAGAATTATGTCATCCTACTGTCTGCAGTGTGCAATTTATCCAGCAAATTGATCTACTTCTGTCTTACTGCTTGCAAACATACATTTGGAACTGGTTTCCTATGGGAAATGGCTTGATGAGTTTGTTAGGTGCTTTGGAGGAACAGTTTCCTCTGCTGTATGAGCAGACTCCTGTCTTAATCTTTTCCCTTTCCTGAGACAGATTGTATTAAGCCATAAGGCACTTCTAAGCTCTGTGATGAATATTAGTGTTTATGCAGGACACCTATACAACCAGGGTGAGATGGACTCTATATGAGAGGCAGAGTCAGGCCTGGAAGAGTATTTAGGATTAAATGAAGGTTAAAAAGGGCCTATACAGGAGGAAGGGTATCTTGAAGAGTATCTTGAACAGGGTAGCTGTTCCTGTGGAAAGACATATAGCCTGTGGAAAGGGGTCAGGAGGAGCAGAGGCACTAGCAAATAGTGGAAACTCTGCGGGTGCACATCAGCGCAGCTCCACTGATGTCATTAGTGGTGCTGTTAAAATTCACACAGGTTTTGAGCTGACCTAGGGTCTTCAATGACTTACTGGAAAAGTAATTGAGAACACGTCAAAATGTTTCCAAGCACCTTCCCTGGGCTGGCTAGGAAGCCAATAAGCCTGTACCTGAGCAATCAGCTGGTCCAAGTGGAGCATCCACGGTGTGGATGAATGCAGTTCCTTTCTCAGCAGACGGCTCTTTATTGCTGTATATAGGAATGATTTTTCTCCTCTGTTCTCTGCTTCTGAGCCGTCTCTGGCAGTAGTGATGGCAGGGTGGTAAGATGCACCTCTGTTCTGAATTGCAGGTCATCATTCTGAGTCTCCTCGTCTTTGGTAACTGCTGAATTTTGATCTGTTGACCATTGTCCTTCCACCCTAGAGGAATTTGTTCCCCCTGCTGCAGCAGCTCACCAGGTCAGTTTTTACTCTGGAGGGAATTGTATCTTTTTTTTTTTTTCCCCACTGGTGCTGAATATATAATACAGCAGGATTTTGTGATGGGAACTTGTTTAGACAAAATAATTTACACCCTTTTTTTTTTTCTTTGTCTTTCCCTGGCTCTTGCAGGATCATCTTGGCTGGATCTGCAGTGTTGTGCAAGAGTTAAGTATTTCACATTAAAGGGCATCTGTGTCAGTGGGAAAGGCTGAGGTGGCCTTTATCAGAGTATTCTGACCTGTCCTGAAAATTCAGCTCCCAGTTCCCTCAGGCCAAGATGAAAGCACCGTTCTCCACATGACAGGGTAAAGCTGGTGCTTTCCTGTATCAGTGGTGAAGCTCAGCATGAAGACAAATGTCCGTGTTAGCTCCCCAGTAAACTGGGGCAGCAGCTGGTGGCCAACTATGGTCAACCATCACTGTATGCCAAAGACAACATTACCCAGCAATGAGAAAAGTCATATTTTTTGCTGAAGGATGAGGGGGACATTCAAGGCGACATTCACTGCACAGGGGTGCAGACAGAACTAAAATGCCTGACAGTTTCTGATTATCTCCTCCAGCCTCCTCAGTGCTCTGCATCCTTTGCACAACTGTGGGAGGATTTAGTGGCAGAAGGTCTAAAGGCATAACTGGGGCTCATCTCTTTTAACTACTACCACCCGCTATGAGGGGTGTGTTTGGGGCTTTGGACAGCAGCTTCCTTCTTGTTCACAGAGCACTGTGTACCTTGTTCTGGCTTCTGGGCTTAGTCCATATGCCAGTGCTACCACAGTGAGGCATGAAGGGAAGGACTTCCCTGTAATCAGTGGCATTTTCCCTGCCAGGTCCTCATGGGCCACCTCTTGCCATGCAACCACTGGGTTCAACCAGGAACATCTCTCTTACTTATGCTCTGCTGTAACAAGGCCCAGCTGTTGGTTGCACATTGGTCTCTGCCCCTCACCACCTGTGGTGCACAGAAGTTTACTCTCTGGAGGAGATGAGGCATAGCTGAAGCCCCTGGGCATGACATTTGGGTGAAATGCAATAGCCTGTACTAGTACAAAGCTGAACTACATTGACTCATTGGTTCCCTCTGGCCTTGAGGCATGTGATGGTCTGTAGGAAGGTAGAGGAGATCAGGAACCAAACCTGGATCTGACCAGGAATTTAACCATATCACTTCTGCTGACTTTTCCTACCATGCAACAGGTCCCATGCTCTTTCTGTATGAGTAAAACAAAGGCAGAACATGCAGGATCTTGCAGGAAGGAGAGTCCAAATATCCAGAGATCCAGAGACATGTGCTCAAGGGTGTAGATGGAGTGGTCATGTAGATCCTACAGCCCCAGTTTAGTCATCTTGGGATCCCAAGAACAGGTCTTCTCCAGCAACGGAGACTGTGTGCAGTTTGTGGTAAGGGCACATGTAAACCCCTAGTGCTAGGTGACTTGGGGTAAGCAGACCAAGCTCTCTGAGGAAGTGAGCACTGCAAGTGCTTTGGGAAATACAATTAAATACTACTGGGTCTGTGACTTATGGTGTTTGGCCCTCTGACAATCTGCCACCTTATCGTGGAAAAATATGTGTCTCACTCAGACCTAAACTGCTCCCTTCCTGCTGCCTAGAGAAACAGATTTTTGGCAGTGTCTCCAACCCTGCCCAAGCCCTCTGTCCTTCTCCCTGCTCTCCAAGTCCTTGCCCCTCATCTTTCCCATTGGATGCTTGCTGTCTGCAGGCAGAGAAAGGCAAACAGGAATTCAGAAGCAGGAGGCTTTATTTTTTCCTTGTAGACCTAGTACTTCACCCTGTGTTGTCGGGTATCTTCAGATGAGATAGCCTGGCCTTTTTCTAACCCCTTGGGAGGCACTGGGCCTACTCACCTCTCGGCTTTTCACAGAAAACATCTGCAGAAATACGTCTTTCTTGAGATTTGCATGCAAGCTGGAACAAGCACCCTGTGGTTCAGGGAAGAGGGACAGAGCCCTTTGTGGAGAAAATATCTCAATTCAGCCATGCAAACTAGCCCCAAGGAGTGTCATACCTTTGCAGGAATGCAAAAGAAAGGTTCTGTCCTGCAAGCTAATACAGAGCCAGTGTCTCGTCCCACTCAGTGGGTTGTGAGATGGGTGAATCTTTTTGATTTCCCGATGGTTTGTGTACCAACAAAGGCCAATCTCTGCTCGACAGAGCTGCGGGGCCGGTAGAGTCATGACAATAACTCAGAGGAACAGTCTGACTAGCAATTTTATTAACTGGCGATTTTGACAAACAGACAAACTTAACAAACTGGCAAGCTCAGTGAACGAACAGAGGCGATTTGGCAATGGAGCTATTTTCCGGGCAACCCATCACAATTTATCCAAAACTTATATATAGTGGAAGAGTAGACGAAGAGAGAAGTGAGAAAAGGAAAGGAGAAGAGAGAAGGATAAAGAAAGGAAAGGTATCACCACCCTTGGATCCTGTGATGACGATGACAGGTGTGGCAATCCTCCAGTGGTGGGTGCACACGTGGTTCCCTGGAGGGCATCTTTTATAAGCTAATTTCCGCCTCCAGTTACGCCCCTTGAGGACTTACATGGTTCTTGTTCTAGAAAATTCTCAATCTTCTGTGCAGGTGCTGGGGGAGGGGGTGGTCGCGAGGGGTCTCTCAGGTGGTCGCAAGCCCCTTCCTCAGATAAACCCTGTGCGACCTCTGGCCATAGGTGGTCAGGTCCGTTGGAACCAGGAACCACGCATCCTCCAAGGCGCTCTCCACATCCCACTCTCCCCCACCCTGTGCTGCTGACCTGCCATCCGCATGCAAATAGCGCCTCGCCTCCCCACAATGTTTGAGACATTAACTCTTTCAGTCTCTCACAGCCAGGAAGGAGCTCGACACTGACTGAATGTTGTGAGTGTACCAAAACTCAGTGAGAGATTGTAAGGAAGCAGAAAAGGATTTGGTTTAATTTAAATTTCCAAGGAAGTTGATTCTGCCCACCTGCATTCTCACATGCACATTTACAAACACCAGGACACATATGCCCAGGTAGTCTCAACAAGATCATTTGTGTGCAGCATGGAGGACAAAGGGTGTTGGCTACTCTGTCCTTGCAATGCCTCCCTGGATGCTCTTGATTGGCAAGGAAAAGGTTTTTTTGGACAGTAGTTTTGACCCAGGAGTCAACATTTATTGCAATATCATCTTTTGCTTTAGAATTTCGCTTGCTTCAACCTCTGTAAGTTTAAGCGAGATTGCTTTCTGTTGCCTGTGTTTCCTCGTTCTAGGCCTCTTGTGGACCTGGTCTCTTTGTTGGGATAACAGGAAGACAAATGGCACATACATTGTGGTGTATAGCTGACAGAGCTGCCAGAGGACAGGCTTTCTGCTGACAAGTCATCTGAGCCGTCTTTGTGCGAGCAACACTTCTCTCTTTTACTGTTGTCATGTCCTTTTAATTAGCCTGCACTTACCTGAAGACAACTCATACAATTCTTCTGTGAGGAAAGCCAGGATGGATACCACAGATGGTGACATTTGCAAGAAAGCATTTAATTTGAAGAGCAGGCTCTCAGGTTCACATTTGAGTCTGCAGCACTACGTCAGGGGAGTCCCTGATTGTAGCCCCTGGCTGGCTGCAGTTTGTCATATGACTGAGTTTCATAAGATGCCTTCAGTTCTCTGTGGCTTTAGTGAGGAACTTTGACAAAGGCTTTTGAAAGACTAAGTAAATTGCATCCTTCACAACCAGTTTGCTGACACACTTAAAGCTGGCAGAGGAACACAATTTTCCTTTAAAGAGGACATGCTGGGTTCTCTGTCTTACGTGTCATAACCAGTAATGAAAGTCGAGCATGTTCCCTGCACCCTTGCAGGCTTGTTTAACTCTTCTTGGTACACTGCCTGCTGTGAGATGCATGAGGGAAGACACCAGATTGCTAACAACCTGAGCAATTCTACAGGCAAAACAGGTAAAAAGGCAGTGAACTGACCTAAACCAAAAAAAGTCTGATTCCAAACAAGGAGGAGGAACAGATTTTGAGGGGTGAGTAGGGCTATAAATAATGTTTTTTTCTTAGATAGAGATCACATTTACAGTTTTCCCTTCTAGAGTTTTAAAAACAGTTCGCTGAGCAAATTGGTAATTAAAAGGTACATAGCTTGAAAAACTAAGTGAAAACACCTGTTAAATATTGTTTGTAGCTAAAGCTTGCATAGTTAAGTATAGCTGTATTTACATGCTAACAGAAATGTCTCTGCTTTTCTTTCTCAATTCAGTTGGTTTAATTAAAGTCAAAGATATTTCTTCATCACACAGGTGGCTGATGCTGGGCTTCCTGAACATCACATCCTGGCTGTAACATGTGCTTTGCTAGTACTGTCAGTAAAAGCTCACTGTTCCCCTTGTTTAGATCTTACTCCATAAGAGAGAAGGTAAGAGTAATGAATTTTAACATCAAGAATATCCTCCTCATTCTTTAATCACAGATGAAATGCACTCGCTCACTCCTCTCCATGGAGGTTGCCTAAAGAGGTCCTCTTTCAACTTTACATCCTTCAGGATCATCCCCAATCCATCCTCCCTCTGTGGCAATGGAATAACTTGACTTCTGCTATAGTCTGAGCTCCCCAAATGATACCTTTTGCAGAACTCCCTATGCAAACTCCCCTGCATCAGAAGGAAGTCCTGTCTTAGAGGGCCTCACCTGTTTCTGTTGGCATCTATTTATATGCCAAGCTTGGAGTAATCTTTAGGGGTTTTTTAGGGGTTCAATTATACAATTTAGGTACATGATTAGATTTGTGCTTTATAGTTAATAGTGAGTATATGTACAAATAAGCATGTATTTCACCTGTGACTTAAAAACAGGGAAAGACTGTCTCTTAGCATGACAACAATCTTATATAAAGGGGCAAGTCTGACAATATCACCATCTTTTTTCCTCTGTCCCACTGACTATAACTAGTCCCTTCCTGGTCACTGGAGTAGATTTTTCCTCTTATTGTTTAACATGGTTAGCTAACTAGGCCACGTACAGATACCTTTGTAAAGGCTCCTGCCTTTTCCCTGAAGCATGTGCATCAGTGTGCAGGCACAGTGTAAGACACATGCTACCCTGCGCTGAGATAGTAAATGCCTGGCCAGAGAAAACAGACCCACATGGGAATGCATTCAGGCTTCCCAAACCTCGGCTATGCACCCCAGGACATGGCTGGGCACCACACGTCTCACCAAACCTGGCTATACCTGGGCGGCTCCTGGGAGGGAAGGCTATGGGCGATGCTTATCAAGCCCATCTCCTGCCAGGACAAGCAATCACCGGAAGAGACAGTGATCCCAGAACGGGAAGAGTCAGACTCAAGCCAAGAGGTGCATCCCACAGGTGAGGAGTTAGCTGAGGTGGTAAGTGGAGGGAGTGGGATGGGAGGCACTGGAGGTAGCATGAAGGTGGTAGAATAGAAGACTAGTTTCAGGAAAGACTGGACACCATTGAGATAATACAATTAAATAAATCTTGAGTTAAGGCTGCAGTAAAGGACCACCCATATCAAAGGGCGGTAATCAGTGGATACAATCAGACTGGTATGATCAACTTAGAGTAACAATCAAAGTATCCCAGGATCAAGCAGCGGACTGATACAGTTCAATATCTTCATATGCTTTCTGCATGATAACTCAAATGCACCCTCACCAAATTTGTAGACAACACTAAATATGAGGAAGTAGCTGGCACATGAATGGCAGAGCTTCACTCCAGAGGGACCTCAACAAACTGCAGGCCTGGGCCAACAGGAACCTCACAAAGTTCAGCAGCTAGGAAGGCCAAGCTCTGTGCCCAGGGCAGGATAACCCCTGACATCAGTACAGGCTGGGAAGCAATCGATCAGCCCTGCTGAGAAGGACCAGGAGGAGGACAAACTGAACATGAGTCTACAGTGCACTCTCATGGCAAATAAGGGAAAACACAAACTGGGCTACACTAGGGCTGTGAGCAGCAGGGAGAAGTTATCATATCCCTCTACTCAGTGCTTCTGTTGTTGCATCTGGAATACTTTGTGTTCATCCGTCCCCCAGGCACCCTCCCTGCACCCAAAACAAGAAGGATAGGAAAAAAAGAACAGAGCAGGTCTGGCAGAAGGTAACTGAAATGTCAGAGGTCTCAGACACATGGCCTGAGGACAGGCAGAAGGAGCTGTTTTGTTGTCAGACAAAGAGGATGCTGAGGGGCTGGTAACCACAGCCCACAAATACTTGAAGGGCAGTTACAACGAGAATGAAGCCAAACACCAAACAACAGTGATACCAAACAACAAAACAAGGGCCACAGAGACAACAATGCTTCAGGTAGGATATTAGGGAAAAATCTCAACATAGCATTAGCTTTTGCTCAGTCAGGTCCCACAGTGACATCTAAGACATTTCCCAAAACATCTGCTTTTCTCCAGACCCACACTGGTCCATGCAGAATGCAGATTCCCAGTCCATGATCTTGCGTGTGGCGCTCTCATCTGCACAGCAAATACCTATTAGCGTAATTTTTCAATATTTTTTGGTGTGGAATTCTACTTACCTGAAACTTTTCACCAAGCAAATTTCAGACATGTACTTGAGACCTGTTTATACAGGAAAGGAAATGAAAAATGAAGCAGCATATTAAAATTAGTCTGTGAACAATCAGTGCTGTGTAAGTTGGATAGTCAATGCCACAGTTTGGGATACTACCTACTTTGTGAACAACTGATAGAATACTTTTTGATAAAAATATTCATACAAAGTAAAAAAAGAATAGATCACTATGGTAGCTAAGGGTGGAAGGGAGGTGGAAAATGCAGTAGAAAAGGAAGAAAATAACTAGTAGCTGAACATGAGTATCAGCAAAAGAGAAAACGTAAGAGAGGTAGAACTAGTTTGACTCATTCAGACTAGACAATATTTTACTTGTTCTTAAAGGTATCACAGGGAATGAATGCAAACTGAGAGGGAGATGTATGCAAATTCATGTAAATTTATATGAAAATCAGCACATACCATCAGTCTCTTGGCAAGTTACCCAATGTGTCTGTGCCTTAGTGACTGTATATGACTAAGTAGGAGGTTAAAAGTGAGCAAAAATATAAATGTTGCAGTACATTACAACGAGGATCCACAGCCCTGGGACAGGAGCTGATAGACTGCATTTACACAGAAAAGGCTGGGGATATATTTCTGCTGCCCTTTTCTCACTCCAAAATTAATAACAGCATATCTTCACTTTGTCCACTGACAGCATGGGAAAGCCAGGTACACAGGGCAGAGGAACAAGTCAGGGGACTAATACATACAGGTCTATTTGCTGGTCATTACCACTGCTTCTTCCTCCAATAATTTTACTGCTGTGTGGACAGAAATGTTCTATGTTTTGGCTTCTCCAAGACCCCTTCAGAAGTGTCTGTGTTTGTACCCTCACATGCACGTTTCTCCTGTATTTTAGACTCTATTTAAGGATTCAACTTTTCTGTTTGTCAATATCATTCCCTACACCCACATGAAGAAATGCTAATTGTTGTTTATTCTTTGCTTTTCTTTCCATATAATTTATTTTTAAATATTCTCTCAGAATGAAAAATTTATGAATGTTCATCACTATGGGCTTCATCCTTATCGCCTGAGAGCAGTGGTCCTTGCATGTGACATCCAACCAACAGGACTAAATTCTCTCCCTTTCTTGTAATGGAGTAAAGCAATTTATTAAGGGGTTGGGGTTTTGGCTTTTTTTTTTTTTTCCCCTTCCTTCTGATTTGTTGAAACAGCTTTGTATGAATTGTTCTGGGAAACTGAAGTATTAAAATGTGTAAAGCTACTCATCTGAGGACACCAATAACTCCACCAGGACACATCTGCTTGGAAAGTGTATGTCAGTACCAACACCCAGCTTTGAAGACTGAGCAACCATCTGAACATCTTCCTGATTCCTTTCACCTTCCTATCCTTACCTCTTGTGATGCTCACCTGTAGATTTTTCTGTTAGGATAGGAGAAGGGACTGGAAGTAGCACAGGGCAGAAACTAGTATTTATAGTTGCCTATAAAATAGTAAGCACATTTTTTAGGGCTATTTTTTTAATTAAATAGATTGGCATGCATTTAAAAGCTCCACAGATAAAGGAGTAATGTGCATCTGTTTTTATGTGTACAATCAAGTGCTGAAAGAGGTCATCCAGAGAGGTTGTGCAGTCTCTGTCCTTGGAGGTTTTTGAGACCTGACTGGAAAAGGCCCTGAGAAGCCTTGTCTGACCTTATAGCTGACCCTGCTTTGAGCAGAAGGTTGGAGCAGAGACCTCCTGAGGTCTCTTCCAACCCAATTATCCTATGAATTTGTGAATTGGCATATTTCCACAAGCAAACTGTACTTTCAGGATATGGCAATGTCTGTTTTGAAGATTGTATTTCCCAAGTTTCAAAGCTTTAGCACAATAGCATTTCTCTGCCACAAGTTAATGGACAATCATTTTCAAAAATCCCAATGGACCCAAAAATCCCAATCATCTCAAAATCTTAGTAGGACTAGGACAATGACTGGTAAAAGCCCAGGTACTGCAGAGGCTTTGTGCTTCAACGGGCACATGTATGCATATGTCTGCATTGGGTAGCACCGGCATGAACTACAGTCTTGTGTCACTAGACACATGATGCTGCTCACCAGCTGACATAGGCAAGAATGTGAAGAGAAGGTGTCAGCCAGGTTCTCCTGGTGGCACACACGTTGCTTGGACCAAATGATTTTTAAATCTGTCCCATCTTTGGAAATGCATGTGAGTGTCCAAATCAAGAACCATAAGCCTTGCTGCTTTTGCCCTGGCCCTGAATATCTACGTATGCCCTACATGCGCCTAGAAGGCATGTAGTGGAAGCGGAGTCCAGATCCAACTCCACTGCATATATATGATCCACGTAAAGCTATTTTTAGATGATAGAGGGTTCCTAATGTATCAGCTATTTTCAAATTAATTTTAAAGGGTCCTATTCTTTCACCTCACCTTCCCCTGTACTGGTTTTGTCCAGAATTGCATAGCTTTCATTTAGACCCTTTGTTCTACTTTTTTCCTCTGGTAGCTTCTGGGATGTTATTTCTTTTTTGGTGTGTGTGTGTGTCCCCCTTTTATCTGAGGGAACTCATCTCACCTTCTGAGTTTATTCTCTGGTCCTTTCATTTTGTAACCTGCTGACTGAACACAGATCTCAGTTAACTGTATTGATCCTGCCAAGAGAGTAAAAACAGTCTGGAAATGACATATGAGACACTGGAGCAGGTTGCCCAGAGAAGCTGTGGATGCCCAAACTCTGGAAGTGTTCAAGGTCAGGCTGGACGGGGCTTTGAGCAACCTGATCTAGTGGAAGATGTCCCTGTCCACAACAGGGGGGTTGGACTAGATGATCTTTAAAGGTCTCCCAACTCAAACCATTCTATGGTTCAATGATCCCAGGCCAGACCTTGTAGTAAGTCCTAGCTCTAAGCTTCATACAGAGCTGTCAGAAAACCTGTGAAGAGCTGTGCACCATTGCTGAAGAAAAGCTAAAGCCATTTTGCAATACACATCGAGCCCATGACTGGGGTCCTATTTCCTCTGTACCCAGTTTGCTTGGTGATTAGTATTTTTATCATATGCAAATGATAAACAGTTTAGTGTGGTCAGTTTTAAGTTAACACAAGTTCCCTGTAGGATAGGTGGAGCACAAGAAATTAGTAGGAGTCTCACTAATGCTAAACTTAACACTCCATAGGCTGTTTCCGTGGGTTTGGATGTGGTATCAACACCATGACTGCCTTTGTAGAGGGTAGACAGCCCTACTAAGATAGCAGGTGCAAGGATAGCTCAGCCTGGTCAGTGGGACCTTCAGTCCCACTGGTCAGTGACAGGCTGCAGAGGAGCGCAGCACTGCACTGTGACCTTAGAAATTTATTTTTCAAAATGTCTCACACTTCCACCTGCCCAATGTAAAGCCTCTTCCAGAAGCTCTGTTAAGTATTAGAGAAATTTTCTTGCATTACCCAAAGAAGAAAATGTTCTTTGGCTTCAACGTGCAACATGCAGGAGAAACTAACCTAGGTCCTGCAACAGCATATCAGAGACTGCTCTTGGCTACCTCTTCTCCTGAGGCATGACCAGCATTTCCCTGTATTTTCTTCTCCTAAGTAGGTATCTGAAGAAGATGAACTGTAGGGTAGCAATGGGAACTTATGAACTTGAAGTGAATGGGGCAGTGAAGATCAAATAAATAAAAAGTGCAGATAGATTGCTTTGTCATGGTGTGTTTGCTCTTGCAGAAAGTGCCACCCATGTCCCCTGGGCAACAGCGTCTGCAGTGTCTGCTCTTTCCCCAAGGCAGAAGTGGCAGCTCGTGGGGTGGAACAAAGACCTGTCTTCTGGGCCTTCGGGGTGGCATGCACAATGGAGCAGAAACATTCACCCAGCCAAAGCCCACAGCTACAGCCAGACTGCTGTCCTGGGCATATGTGAGAGCTGCATTAGATGCTGGAGTGAGGCAGGAGCTCCACAACAGCAGCACAAGGTTAACATGCAAAATACATTATGTGGAGTTGGTTGGTACTGGGAACAAACCCCCATGGCTGTGGAAGAGGAGCACAGATCAGGAAGGAACCTTTATGGTTGTGAACCTAGTCCATAGGCATATACTGCAACCAGGTGTAGCCCCACTGACAGGAATGGCAGCTTTTTACTACTTAAACTCTAAAGGTATTCCAAGCTCTCCTTCACTGACAGCCCTCTCGTCTCCAGCCTTCCTAAGTTCATGGCTTGTTTCCTTCCCATATGCCATAGGCAGAGCAAATGCCCATTAGTGGCAAGGGAAATGATAAACAAAATGGAAAGGACCATACTTGCCATAAATCAGGATAATCTCATTAATACAGAAGGTTACTCTGAAGCCTAGGGGCTAGCTCAAAGATAGCCAAGACTGGCTTATAAGTGGCAGTAATTCCCCACCCAATTTTTGTGGGAGCTGTGGGAGATATCTCAGGGTCTCAGTTATGCTGCTTGACCATTCTGGAGTGGAGCTGCTGTACAGAGGCTTGCCCCATTTTTAATAAGTGCATGTGTCATCTGCATCATGCATTGCACGAACTTCTGGGCACACAGCCTACTGATGCCCTGTACCCATCCCACGGCAACAGGGAGGAGGAAAGCCCCCTGCATTGGTAAAAAACAGTCCTGTGTCACTGGGCTGCTGAACTGCATCCATGCCACACTGGAAGCAGGATGCCCTCCTCTCTTCTGTGCCTCAGTTTCACCAGTGTTCAGTGGGCTGGACATGGAGCAATGGTGTCCACTCTCTTCCCCGGCTGAGAGCCAGGAGATGCCACTGTTTACAGTGTTTAAGTAGCACATTCAGGCTATCACCTGGGCAAGCTAATAAGATTTTAAGTCATAGCTGTAAAACCCAAGCCAATGGGAAAGAGTAGTCATTGGCTACATCTTTCAGCAATTAATCTTCCTTAAGGAGACTTCAAAAGAGCCATATTGATACAAAACCAGTTGTCAGAAGACCAGAAGACTTTGGGGGTTTCCAAGACCTTACAGGAAAAAGCCATAACTAACCTGGTGTGACCTCACAGCTGACCTTGGATTTTGTAGTAGGTTGGACTAAATCACTTCCTAAGGTCCCTTCCAGCTTGAAGAACTCCGTGATCCTCTCATCTTATGAAAAAAACAGGGAAAACCCAATCACAGCTCAGGAGAAGAGGCAGAGTGTCTCCACCATGCTGTTACAGAACCTGGGTAAGCTTGTCCTACCTGTTGAAACAAAAGGAATTTTCTTCTCCGGATTCTGCAAGACTATTCCTTTAATAATTTCACATCTGCAGCATTTGTCCAAGGCTGCAGTTTTAAAAGATGCGGTGATGTGACAGATCAGCACAAGGGGGAGGTCTTGCTTTACCTTGCACTCCTCCAGAGGTGCTCAGCAGACACCTCAGTGGTGCTGGGCTCTCCTAGAGTAGGTTTGTGAGTTGAACCCCCTTGCAGAAAGGTTGACAAGCACATGAGCTACTGCAAAGGGGAAGAGGAACAAGAGGAGAGGAGACCTCCCCTCTTCAGTGGCAGGAGCCACTAGACTGGCTGAATTGTCCCTGAATTGCCTCTTTTGTCTCTGCCCCCTGGCCTAACTATTGGGATCTGGGAGTGTCCCAATTTCAGAAACAGCTGGTGGACTGTCCCAGTACAGCTGCTCTTATGGTCTGGTCTGGCACTGGGGCCACCTCAGCTGAAGGCACTGTCACTCCTCTGCCCCTGGTAGCCTGCTCCTGTTTCCAGTCCAAGATGGGCTGCCCTGCACTAGCTCTGCACAGTCGCTATGGACCTTATTTATTCTCAACCACAAGGATTAAAATGCAGATGCCTCTTCTGAGACCAGGGAATTGAGCAAGGCTGGAAGGTTGTGTCTCAGAGTAGTCAGAAGCTAACTCCTATGGCAAAAACATGCCATGGTTGTACTCAGGGAGCCAATGTACAAGGTAGCATCTGGGCACAAGGTCATGCCGCTGTGCACACTCAAAGACCAAGATACTCCTGGGCAACCCCAGTTTTATATCTTCCAGTCTTGAATAAACTATCATGGCTGAAGGTGCTCCCACACTTCTCTGGAGAAGTAAAGGGGGTCCTCAACCCAATGAGAGGAGCAATTCAGCACTGCATGCTGGAGGGTGACAAAAATGTCAGTTAACCCTTTTAATTGCCAGTTTCTGCCCCAGACATTGTCATTCCCAGTGTCTTCAGGCCAAACCATCTGATTCTGACCTGTCCAGAACAGAGCACTTCTCCCACAGGGTCACTTCTGCATGCCAACTAGTTTGGCTTTACCTTCACCAACAACAGTGCTATTTGGTCACCTTTCAGTCAGCTCAGCCTCCTGTGGCCATGCATGTGCAAGGATAGCTGCACTGGGCCTCCAAGTAGCTCACCTGGGACAGCTTCTGACATGGTGAACTCAATGTTTTGCATGTCATAACTCTCCTCTCCAGATCTGCCCATCTCAGAGACTGTTTCCTGCCTCATTGCCACACCTGCTAAACCAGGGTCCCTCATGTTGCTGTCTGTGCTGGAAATCCTACATGTTCACTGCAGAGAGAATGTTTTTTCAGCATTTATTGACTGTGCTTGCTGAGGCCAAGCATTCAATGTTCAGACTTTTGCAGGCCAGTCCACTCCTAAAATGGAGAAATGCCTGACAGTTGCATGAATCCCAGCCTCAACAGTGCTCAACAGTGGACAGTATGAGAGGCTGGAGTCCCTACTTGGGAATTTCACTTATGTTGCTTTTGACTGACAAATTCAAAGGTGAAAACTGGAGTTGACAGTTCAGGACATTGCCACTGCTGTCCTCAGGGGTACTTGCCACCCTTCCTGGTAGGCAGTGCAGGACATGCATAACCACAGGCCCCTCATCCTTGTCTTCTTGGGACCAGCTAAGACAGATTTTTAAGTTTGAGACCATCCCATTAAGTACTATAGCTAGTCATAGGGTGCCACTCAGACGTCTGCTATAAATGTCTACCTTAAAACATGGAAATGGTGCCCTGGGCTCCCCTGGGTTTCCTTATTTGATCTCTGCTGGCTGCTGAAGGAGCTTTGGGTGACGAGGGCATATGGAAACAACTAGGTGCAGATATCTGGAAGAAACTACATGGACCCCATTTAGTTGACCCCATTCTTCTCAGCCATCACCATCATCTGGTCCATTGGGAAAGCAAAGCAAAGAGGTTACCACTGGAGTATTAGCTCCTGTAGGAGGAGAAGTGACCACAGCCAAATGGAGATGGTTCCCAGCAGCGCTCTTCAGGGCTGTCTCATCTCAGGTGGGATGTCAGCCCTGCTTCTCCTAGAGGTCTGCTGGAGACTGGGAAAATAGCAGATATAACATCAGACCACAGGGGATAAAGACAAGTCAGTCCTCTTTGATTCACACAGTCATGATTTACTCTATTTGTGCTCCATGCAGCTCACTGAGCACCTGACACCACAAGCCTGCTGCAGCTCTGGGCTCATTCTCAGCCCTCATCCTGCTCTTTTTCCCTAGTGAGGTGTCCCTGCCCTCATGTTCACCCACCATCAGACCTAATTTTGTCCAACAGTCAATCCCTACCCCTGCCTACGCTGGTGTCCTGCTGCCCCCACAGTGTCCATTCGGTGATGCTCAAGTCATGCCGTTTACTGTGACTCCACTTGCTCTCTGCCATGATGAAAATCCACTTGTATCCAGTGACACGTGAAGACCAGCGTTGTTCTCTGTTTACCTCCAGAAATGGAGAGATTTTGATCTCCAGGCTAAACTGGCACTTCACTGTTATAGACCTCCACACTGGCTGCTGGTCTCTGCAGTGAGTCAGGGGAACACAGAGAAAGGCTTTTCACTGGCTCCCCAATGATGGGTTTGTACTGCTGTGGCCCACAGTGATGTCTGGGACATGTCCCTGTGCACATTTACAAGCAGTGACAACATCCTCCTGACCTGGCTGGTGGTGCTTCAGGGCTGAACCGGCACAGGCACACAGCACGTGAGGAGTTAATAAAAACTGCTGGATTAAAATCATTACACTGTCACTGAAAAACCCTGCTGTTAGCCACAGGGAAGGACCTTGTCTGCAGCTCCCTTACAATAAAATGAAGGGTAATTTCATCCAGTCACCTGCTGCTGACCTATTTAAAGTACCCAGAGGCAGGGCAGAGCAGGTCGCTGATGATTCAGCTCACAGCAGCCAGGGTCAGGTTGCAGGTGAGGCATCCTGGTGCCACCTCTTTGGGGAATGGGGTGCCCACACCTTCTTCTCAGCCTGGACAGTGCAAGCAGGCAAGCTGGTGCTGCTGGCAGCATTGCTCTGCCTCTGCCCCTAGTCAGGCTTTGTGCCATGGGTGTGTTGCTTGGCGGAGGCTGAGGTGCCTGGCGAGCGATGGGGCTGCACGAGCCTCACCACCACCAGCTGTACCCAGGCTCAGGGAGGTCGCTCCCCAGCACAGAGAGCCCAGCCTGTGCATCCAGGCTTTGGGGAGCCCTGCACATCCTTCCTCAGCACCTGCCCAAATCGCCCCACTCTCCTTTGGGATGGGGAAGGGGAAGCTTCCCTCCATTAGCTGCCACTGAATCTGCAGCTTTTCAAGCTTTGCTTTTAAGACTTGAATAAACTCTTACTCACTCTTACTTGCAGTGACTTGGTTTGCACAACCATGGAAATTGGCTGTAGTGGTTAACTGTATGCTGGCATCTAATTGGCTTGAAAGTCAGTCTTGGAGGCATCAGAGACCAGCTCCAGCATCCTGTAATATGCTACAGGATATTGCTCTGTTGAGAAGGGGTGCACAGGTGCTATGAAGCCCCTCCCTGGGGTTATGCTGGTACCTAGGAGGAATTGCCTGGCTGGGTTAGGTGGCTCTTCAGGGAAACATAGAGCTCAAGCCTTCTGTCTGCTCTACAGAGGGTATACAAGGATATTAAAGGGTTATTATGACTCTTATAATATTCAGTGTTTCCCAGATCTTGGAGTCCCATGATGACTCTGGGAGAAATGCTGCTTTCATTAAAAAATTTGGAAAGCTTTTGCAGCCCCATTGGCACAGAAAAAAGGCAGGTGATGCAATCTCAAGAGCTCCAAAAGCCAGCTGCCTTAGAAACTTCGTATTTCTAAGCCAGTTATGGTCCTCCAAGCTGCATATTTCTTAGGACATGCAGTGCCATCTGTCTTGGTGAGTGCAGGTGGCCACAGGGGTCAGTCACTGTTGCTGTGCATCCTGCCCTCTCTGCCAGAGCTGGTGGACCCCAGGACAATTGTTGCACGAAGCTGCTTCCACAGTCAGCTGCTCCCCCATCCACACATGCACCCAGTCCTACACGGTGTGCACGGTGGGTGTCACAGACACACTAACACTCAGGTGTGCAAGTTCCCCCTGTGCCAGGCCCAGCCTGCAGGATGACAGTGCTTTTACCAGGTAGAGTTGTACTTGGGAAAAAGGATGACTCAGGGGTGTTGTGATTTCCTTGGTGATGAAGAAGGTTGGTTGGAGAGTGTATGCTGGATACTGCATCCAGACAGTATTTCTGTGCTGGTTGCTCTCAGCCCTCTCCGGGGTCACTGCTTATCCATGCGCACCTTCAGTCCAGGCTGCCAACTCTCTCCCACGCTGTAGCTTCTTTAAACCCTTTCTCTCCACCCAAGCAAGCTGATATTCCAATTTTACCAGCCCTCTCCATAGCTCCAAACTATTCCGATTTCTCTCCCCATTGGTGACAGAGTGGGGGAAGGTAGCACATGGGAGGCAGGGAAGGAGAGTAATGGGGTAGTCCTGGGCATGTGCAGGGTGGGGCCGCTACTTATCACAGGGACATCTGGGACCACCTGTAGTTTTAACTCATTCTGGCTGGAACCAGTCAGGGTATTCACCTTGCCAAGCTCAGTCTTATCATGTCTGAGGAAGCTAAAGAAACCCATGCTGGCCATGTCGGGGTGATGGAGCTGCTGTGTGGGTAGAAATCGATGGGGAAGGTAATTTATCTGTGAGAGCCGGTGACAGGGAGATCATGGGGACAGGGTTGAGAAGAGTTGCACCAGGGCTCCCTGCAGTAAGAGAGGACAGTCTGTGTGGCTGTCTTGTGGAGAGGGATGTTGTCAGCTTGGACTTACTGGAGACAAAAAAATAGCCTGAGTTCCTGATGAGGCCCAGAGCCCCTCAGGATGCCTCGAAGCATCTTTGTCACTGTCATGCATGCTGCCTGCCCATCACTGCCTGCCTGGATGAGGATGGTACAAAATGCTGTACATGATCTTTCCAGATTTTTCTGTCCTTGCCTTGAATGTGCCCTTCTGTCATTGAGGGCATTAAGTTTAATACTGGGCTGTATTAACACAAGCATAGCTGGCAAGTCAATGGAAGTGATTTACTCAACACTCATGTGGGCACATCTGGAGCACCATGTCCACTTTTGGGACACCCTGGTATGGGAGAGGTGTTGAACTGTAATGGGTCCAGAGGAGGGTCGCTGAGATGGTTGGAACTGGAGCCAGGACATATGAGGGGAGCTGAGAGTTGGGTTTGCTGACGGAAGGAGAGGAGGCTGAGGGGGACTTAATAGCATATTCTACTGCCTGAAGGGGCTGGAGAGAGGACAGAGCCAGACTCAGGTGCACAGAGAAAGGACAGCAGCAATGGGCACATGTTGCTGTATGATAGGACATACAGGAAAATTTCTTCAACTTGAAAGTGGACAAGCACTGGAACAGGGTCCCAAAAGTCTCTGTTGGAAATCAGGTGAAATGAGTCCTACCCTTGAAATCAGATTTCCTGTTGTTTCTTGTAAGGAAGATTCGCACCTTTCAATTTTCAAAATTCCTACAGGATTCCTGTATCTTCACTTGACTCCATGCAAAAAAAGCTGTATTTCAAAATGTTAAAAATTGCACTGCCAGGCCAGGCTGTGTCTTTTTAACATACTGTGATTGTGTGTATTTTTCTGCCTTACCTGTGAAGGGAAATCATAATTTCTAAGGGACTTTGCTAGAGGCAAGAGGTGGATTACTAGAGCTGTGTCCTTCATTTAGGAATAATAGCTATTAAACTCCTTGTTGCTATGGGGCCGCAATTTCCAGAGGTGATACCCATTATCAGAGAACTGGCTGCTGGCAAGCAGTTAATGAGAGAGCTTTGAAACGGCTCAGTAAAAATCCAGCTTCCCTGCAGACTTCTGAGATGTGTATGAAAGAGGAAAGGGAGCCAAAGCTGGATCCAGCTGTGATCTGCACAGAAGTGGGGTGGTGGGGGCTTCACTATTGCTCCACGGACTGAGGGAAGCCCCTTTCAGACCCAGCACAAGAGTTTTTTTTGCAGAGCTTTAGGGGCTCTGCTGGCCTGTGGCAGGTCAGGGCTCTCTGCTCTGAGTCCAGACCTCCTCCCTGTGGCCCAAGCCAATGCCAGCATCCTGCTGAGTCAAGAAAATACAAAGGTGTCTTTAAGCCATGAGAGAGCACATGTGAGAGCCGGGGCATGGGGTGTGAAGGAGTTCTTTCTTACATTACAGGGTCATTCTTCCACTTGCACTGGGTTTTGGTCTCTTCACTGTGTCTTCCCAGCAGCAGAGAGGAGCTGGGAGAGCAGCAAATCCAGCTGCATGCAGCTGCTGCCTGAATGGCGGAGCTGCACACCCATACACCAACCCAGCATCTCTCGGCAGCACAAAAGCATCTCACCAGACTGCAAAAGGGAAGCGAGGGAAATGCCATGGTCCTCCTGTTCCTCTCCACTGAACTAAATCTGCAGTAGATATAGCAAAGATCCTTGCACAGAGGCATGTGGTTAGGCCTAATCCTCAGGGACAAGCAGTTCCTCTGAGGTCCAAGGCAGTTGGATGAAATAAGGCAACTATCACGCTTTCAGTTTTACTGTTTTTCTTCCTTTCTGTTTGTTTGTGTTGTGAGAACACTGATGGGGATTCACATTTGTCCTTCCCTTTCTGAGATGAGAAAGTCTTGATCTTGCTTTCTGACTGAGGAAAAAGAGAGGAAACCCAAAACATCAGGGCTCTGCTGCTTCCTGGCAGAGCCTGGAGGGATGCCCAGGCTGTGACAGGCACTGCCACCATGACTGAATGCCTCTGAGCATCTCACTCTCACATGAGGTTCTATTAACAGTGCAAACACACTGTGCATCACAGATCCCATGCTAGTGGGTCCTCTGGTTGCATGAAATTCTCCCTGAAGCAGACATGCTAAAGATCCCTGCTTGGGATGCTAAACTTTTTTATATACCTGGAATAGCAAAGTTTAAATGCAGTGTAGCTTGGTGCAGCTTTAGATAGAGAAGATAATGGGATGTTCCAGGTTGCCATAGTTGTGCTCCAAAAAGTGGAGGGAATTTCCCAGTGTTTAAAAAAACAATTTCAGCATCAGCAGATCTAAAACATAAAAGAAATGGATGACACTTCATGGCCAGGAGTAACAGTTTCTGGCTTTTCATTTATTTTCTAGAATCAGCCAATAGCATGGCATTTTCATGTAGTAACCAAGAGGGTTAGAAATACAGGTTTTCATTGAAATGGTGGATACTAATAACATGACTCCAGGACCTGCAGATTGAGGTAACTGTCAAAAATGTCATAATGCACAGGAGGCAGTCTGTAGTTTTTCAGTGGCAGAAAGATTGGACTGCCTCACGTGCGTTAACCACCTGCAGATATTCAGTAAGGTTGTGGCATCTAGGACATGTATGTTTGCTTTCTGTGTACAGTTTCAGGAGGAGGATGTTTTTGCATCAACTTGTTGGCAAGCCGAGGAAGAAAAAAATGCATTCGCTGTAAATGCATTAAATAAATCAAACATATTGAAAGGAGTTTACTCTTGTCAGGGTGCAAGAGGGCTGTCTGCTTCCTGAGGGACGGGGAGCCAGGTGCTGAGGACAATAACACAGCCAGCGGGGCAGGGACCTCACCAGCCAGGACCCAGCCCTGCAGTACCCAAGCAAGGTGAGCAGAGCAGCACCAGACATCATGGCCAGGTTCAGTCAAGAGTCTCCATCATCAGGGGAGCTGGTGTTGATGAGGCAGGTCCAATGTCAATCCACGTGTCAGGGTCAGGATCAATGGAGTCCACAGCCAGGCATGAGAATGGGCACGGCTGCACTGGGGACTAGCAGTCTCACAACATATCTCAGGCAAGGACTAAAGGCTCAGGTCTTGAGCTTAAATGCAGCCCTTTGGGCCAACAGGCAGGGCATGTCAGTGGAGGCTCCACGTGAGGCTGGTCCGGGCCATTAATGGTCTCAGGGCCCTGACAAATCCTCATAGAACATAATGTAGTATATCCCATACTGTAGCATGGAGTGGCATTCTCCATTTCTATAAATTTTTGTTTGATTTTATCACAAATCTGTTGATAAACAGTTTTTCAATAAATTCCCAAATCCTGGGGTCATGGGATCATGACACGTTAAACAAAGCAGTAAAACCAGCATGCCTCTGTACTACTTATTTTGGAGAAACCTTTGAAAACATGTCCTGGTTGTCTCCAATATTGAATATTTCTTCCGAGGCTTCTGACTCTTGCTTTCTGAATTCCTGAGTTGGGCAATGCCAGCAAATGGCAATGCTGGCCACGCCCTCCATCACCATCCAAGTCCACACTGTTGCTAGAATGCCTGGATACAGAAACGTGCAGCCAGAGCCCATTTGGCACTCTGCTCTATCTTTTGACTTTCAAAGCTTGCTTCAACCATACAAAACTATCAAGAAAATGAACCAGCTGGTAATGGGACACAAAGGCTGACAATGGTGCCCAGTAGGACACAAAGGACACCCAGCGGGATAACAGAGTCCCTGGCTGAGCTCTGCAATGTGGGACTGTGGAAGGGGGAAAATCCCCTTTCACCCCCACGCTGGTTCAAAGGCTGGCATTGAGAGCACGGCAATTAGAGCTGCCAGTTGCTTTTCCTGCTGCAGCTTCCCCTTTGTCACTGCTAAAAGACTGACAGCCCAATAACGAGATGATAGTATGGCTGAGCCCATGTCCCTGAAACATGCTCACTGCTCTCCCAGGCAGACAGAAAGTGCCTGGACCATTCATTCAAGAGCCTGCCTCAGTTCATTTTCTAATTCCTTCTTTCTCTTTAAGCCACTCATATATCAGGACCTGATTCATCCACTCAGACTGTTTCATTGGAAATTGCATAAGTAGTTTGGGTAAAATTTCACTCAGACAACTTCTGTTGGTTTTGAATCATCAGATACCTATGTCAGATACCTGTAGCAGGAAAAAAGGCATTCCCACAGTGGGATAGGGTCTGTTTAAGCCCGAGGTTCTGTGTGCATTTCACTGCCATACTTCACAGAGACATGATTGTCTCATTGCTTAGTCACTGGGCCTGTTTACTTTGTAGACAAAGGAACAGCTCAGAGGTGCTTTTTCTCCCAGTGTAGGAGCCAGCACACCTCTGACCACAAAAATTCACATCTGTTCCTGCTAGCTAGCAAAACCAAACCTTGACGAGCTCTCTGGATAGGAATCTGCTCTGAACCAGTGGCCTGGGCAGCAGCTGGGAACTTCCTGAAGACCTCTAGGTGCATCTTTTTTTCCTACCTGTGGCAGGAAAATGGCAGGAATACCCTTCAAGGCAGAGATCTTGCAGAACAGTACTGGGAAAAAGTCATAAGGGAGAGCTTTTCCTTATGCACATATGGTGAGCTAGCCTTGGCTAACAGCAAAACTCCCACCCAGTTGCCCACTCATTCTCCTCCCTCAGCAGGAAAGGGGGAGAAAACAGGAAGAAAACAATAGCAAGAAAGCTCGTGGGTTGAGATAAAGACAGGGAAGTCACTTACCAATTACTGTCACAGGCAAAACAGACACAATTTGGGGAAAAGTAACTTAATTTATTGCCAATTAAAATAAAATGTTATTACAAATATGGGTAGTGGGAAACAAAAAGACAAACATTAAACCTTTCCTCCCCCCGCTTTCCCAGACTCAATTTCACTCCTTCACTCCACACTCCCCTACCCCCCCCACCCCCCAAAAGCGGTGCAGGGGGGATTGTGGATAGGGGGTCAAGGTCAGTACAAAGTGGTTTCTCTCTGCTGCTCCTTCCTCCTCACTTTTCTGTGCTCCACCATGGGATCCACACAGGCTGCAGTCCTTCAGGAAAATCTCCTCCAGTGTGGGTCCTTCGTGGGCTGCATTTTCTTCAGGAATATCCATTTTCCCTGGAGAGATTCCCCCATGGGCTGCTGTGTGAATATCTGCTCTGGCATGGTCCCTTCCACAGGCTGCAGAGAATATCTATTGTGGTATGAGTCCTCCATGGGCTCCAGAGAATATCTGCACTACCATGGACCACCTCCTTCTCCTCCTCCTCTGACCTTGCTGTTCATCTTTTGTTTCTCGCTTTGTTCCTTCCTCCTCCCTCCATCTGGCATTTTCTGCCCTTTCTTAAACATGTTCTCACAGAGGCATCACCAGCTTCACTGATGGGCTCAGCTTTGGCCTGTGGTGGGTCCATTACAGAGCTGACCGGAACCAGCACAAGGCAGCCCCTGACCTCTCCCCAGAAGCCACATCTGCAACCCCCAATACCAAATCCTTTCTGTGTATAGCCCCATGGGGTATGGGGGTATACCCGTTCTGCGTATAGCCCCATGGGCTGCGTATGGCAAGCCATATCCCCCAGATTCAGCTAGGGAAATGGGGATGGGAGAGGAACTCAAAAGGAGGAGAAGATTGAGATTCTGGAAGAATGAAATGCATGGGGTGCCCAGCAGAATGCTGCAGGTGGGAAGGGGTTGTGTGTGGGGGTGATAACCTCACACTGCTGATCTCCAATGTTTCTGCATTAGCCCTGTTAGTGCCAGTGACAAAGATTGCTTCTGGGCAGGGCTGGTCAACTAATTTAACTGCAGAGAGCCTGCTGGGTGTTCTGGCTCACTGCTCCAGGAACAGCCTGCCCCATGCAAAGTGCCTGTGATTGCGGTGGTGCGTGGCTGGCTCCAGATGAGCTGGAAATGAAGAGGGATGCAGACAGACTGTCTGCTGCAGTGGTCCAGGACATGTGCCAGTCTTTGCGTGGATGGTGAAGAAGCCTAAAAAGCCCTCAGATAGCTGTCTGTTTTGGTCGTTTCCTATCCTGCTGGGCTCCTGGGTGCTTCCAGGTCAAAGCTATTTCACGGATTGACCTTCGCAGCCTGTGGCTGTTTCACTTTGCTGTAACTGATGTCATGAAACACAAAATCTTCTGTGTGCATTCACTTATGTGCAGTATATGTTCGATTGGGCAGCAGGGAGGACAACTGCTCTTTACCTTCCTGATTGTGGCTCTCTGGGTCAGAAGGATGCTCTGAGAGAGCAGCCCAGGAAGGAGAGACTGCCCTGGAAACCCGCTTAGGACAGAGCGGGCACGAGCTCTTCTCACCTCACTTCTGCCGCATTTTGAGGTTTCTCTAAGATGGGACCCTTCTCTGAGCCAGTGGAAGGGCATTCAGTTGCAAAGAGGAACTGAAAAACATGAAAGTGAAACTTAAGAAACTCTGCTGAGCCACGAAAGACTGAGACTCCTTTGTGGTTGTGGATACGCAGGTCCTTTTTTGGGGGGGAAGCACAGAGCCAACAGCTCTCAGAGAGAAGGTCAAGAAATATGGGGATAACGAGTGAATTGCTGCAAATCACACTGAGTTGGAGACTGAAAAACTCTAATTTTTTTTACGAACTCTGCAAAAAAGAAGTAAAAATGAAGAAGGAATGGGATGACAATGTGTAATATGTAAAAAGCATGAGTTACCTGCATGTGCAATTCTTCTCTTCGGCTTTGAGGGAGTATCACTGCACAGACTGTGAAGAAAAGCCTGGGAAGGTTGGTAGCAGGGACAGAAGGAAATAGGAGTTCAGAGAAACGAGGATCAACAAAACTGTGAGGAGCTTGATCTACTCTAATTAGTAAGGAGGTCGTCTGCAGCCCCGTTCACCAAAATTTGGGCACAATTCTGAGGCACAGGCACATGGCTGCATAGGCTCCTCTTGAGTATTTTAAGCACTGTCAGAGCCTGGGTCACTACTGGAGATACTGAAATGAAGAGATGGTATTGAAGAGAATACCCTTACTTGTGAACATGTGAAGGCAATAGGATGGCAGGACCCCTGAGGTGAGTAATCTCCCTGGATTTGGTGCATAACTGGGGCATGACCATGCCCTCCTCTTTGGAGAGCATTTATAATGTACTTTACATGGTAACGGCAGTTCATTATTAACATTTCCAGCTCACAGTGTGTTAAGGATACCCTCCTCCCCAGCTCCCTATTTTCCACTCTGCTGTATTGTTTGAGACATGAAATCACCAGCAATACTCCCTTTTGGCTGCATCCCTGGACAGATGCTGCATTGCTTGAGGAGGGGTGAGGCATGGACGATTAATCTGTGCTCAGAGAGGCTGACTGTTGGGATTAGTGCTTCAGATGCTCTTAACATCTGCAGCTCCAGGACAGCCCCAAATTCATCAGCACTGGAAGCTGGAGGGTAACAGCAAGGCTGGTAAGAGCTCTTATGGGGGAGGTTGCCTATTGAATTGCCGCTGACAGGTAGCAAGACAAGAGGGAGATTTTACGGGAGAGGTGGCAGCCGTGCCATTATCTTGGCACTTTCAAATATGTGTTACAGTTTCTTGGCTGTGTCTGTGATTCCCAAGACTAAGGAGGGTGGTGTTGGCTGTGTGGAGGGAGGAAGGCTGAGAAGCCAGGGAGAGGGCTGGAAGGACCCTGCAGAGCAGGCACAATGGAAATGCGTCAGCCTTGAATGTCTCAAAGCTCCAGTTCCTTGTGCTTGGGAGGTGGGATGAGGAAGGCTGTGGGCCCTGGCAAGTCCCAGAGCTTGGGTCCAGCCCTTGCAGTAAACAAAAGGTGCTGCCAAACCAGAGGTAGAGAGAGGGAAGGTGTTACTGGGGACTTATCTCATGTGGTTACTGTGGTTTATCTCCCTATCCAAACCCAGTCCCTCCCCGCTGGTCTGCTTATCTGAGCTGGGCTTTGTTACTCTGGGCTTTCCTCCTTGCGCTGACTCAATTTTTTTTCCTGCACTAACTTTTTGTTTCTTTTCATCACAGGGTTTTGTGAGCCTTTTGTTTATGGAGACAGGCAGCACAGGAGATGAGAAGAGACTTCTGAGCAGCCATGGATGGATTACAGCTGCAGGTAAGGCTGACCTCGTGCAAATCACAACCTTCCACCATCCTTCAGAGTCCCCAGCAACTAAGGGGAAAGAAAATACCAGCTCCATCTATGTCTAGTGAGTCTGTTAGCTGGGAATGACTCCCTTGTCTGTCACTGCGGGGGAACTCCAGGAAGCTTTTCAGGATTAAGCCCAGAGAGTGCCTGAGCTCCTGGGTTAAGCTCCCCTGCCTCCCCTTCCTGCAAAACAGCCCAGCCTGCCCCCTCCCAAGCCCTCTCAGGGACAGCGGCTGGAGGCATGCAGGGGCTGTCCATCTCAAGTTAATCGCCTCCTGTTCAGATGTCAGGAGGAGATGAAGCTGCTATAAATAGATTGTGAAGCCCTCATGGTTTCAGCTGTGATTCACACACATGGCAGAGAAGCATTAGGAAGAATTAACATTCAATCGCTCAGGCACTTTCCTGAGAGCAAATGCCATTCTGTCCCTGTCACTTAATCTCCTTGCCCAGGGGAGGTAAGGAGCACTTTCTGGAGGGTCTGAATGGGTCAAATCAACAGGGAAACCCAGAGCAGGACTTTCGGGGAGCTAAAAACAGCCACTTCAGCAGCACCTGACTGAGCAGCACCTGCCCATGATAAGCAGCTGCGTTTAGGAGCATGGCAAGGCGCTCTTCTTCCACCTTACTGGGGCTGAGATTAGACGGTGTGGTTTTGTTATGGTATGCACATGCCGAGATGCCTGACAACAGCCTCTGGGACTGAGACAGCTTCTGGCGATGGTATGTGCAGGGGACTGGGGCTCTCCCTAACTTGCTCTCCCTAACCAGTGTTAAGATCTGCCTCTGACTGAGCGGCTTGCAGGGTCTGTGGTAATCTGCCTAGATGAGCATGGTGGGGCAGGACAGTGTACCTGGGTGGTCTATGTGAAATCCCCATTTCTTCCCCGCTACATCCTAGTTTTTCAAAGCTCAGGGGAAAAAATGTAGCATGCAGCTAACCTAACCGTGGGAAGCTGTGTGCATTTTTCCCTGCATGTGTTTGCATTCATTTGCATGTGTCTAAGTGCTTGGTAGCCTCCCTCCCCCTGCCTTGCTGTGTTTATGCTGTTGGCAGTGATGGTCACTGAGCAATGTACATGAGATGGAGAAACCAGCTGAAAGGGAGGTGAGACCAGACAGGTACTGGAGTGGGAAGTGTGAGGAGTCTGCTTGTAGGTATCTATCCATCTGTTTGTCTGACAGTCTCCCAGATACAGGGAAAGAGTAATATTTTTCCTGAAAGATAGCTTAGAGGGTAGAGCATCTCCTCAGGGTGATGAATATTCCTCACACTTTTGCATATTTGGTGCCCCGTCAATACAAGAGAGATCCACGTCTCTAGTTTCATAGCATTGCCACGGTTTCATTGCATTGCCACTAGATTATGGGTCAGAGAATGAAAGAGACATTCAGGGCACTCATCATCCACACAAGGCAAAAGGGAGTTTGGACTAAAGGATGAGAGTTCAGTGTTGGTATCTTTGGGTCCTCGGTTAGTGGTCTAGGGATTCTGGAGTTCACAAGATGAGGCATATACCAGAAAATCTTTTCCTTTCAGGGAAAGGAGAATATTAGGGACCCAGGAATCAGGGTTTCTCAGTGAAGCAAGGAAAGAGGCAGAAAAATAGTCAGAGGAACTGCAGGTTGGTGGGGGAGTCACCTTATTATGATGGGAGTAAATCCAAGAAAGTCACCCCATGACCACTCCAGGGCAAAGAGGGCCCTATCCCACCCCTTGCTGCAGGAAAACAGCATCTCATTGCAGCTCTGGGCAACATCCTTCAGCATAAACTGAAGCCTGCCAGTGTGGGGGTGATTAAAGAGATCTCAATACACAGGGTTCTCCTTGTGTGGATATGATCTCCTGCCTACTAAGGCACTGTGTGAGGTTGGTATATCTAACCCAAACTGGTTTTGGTGTCAAAATGGCATTCCCCTATTTAGGAACACATGTCACTTAGTCTGATAGCTGGAATATGGACTGCATGTGTTCTCTGGCAAGCTCAGGTCTGAGTGGGTCTGCAGGCACCTGTATGGTCTTAAGCCATCCTTGAACTCTTAATTATGTTATGGAAGAACCTGAAGTAAGCTGCCTTCAGAAATTTATGTGGGAATGCCTGAACAGGCTAAAGGGCTTCAGAAATATTTGTTATTGTACAGAAAGTGGAATTGCAACCTAGAGTTTCAGCAGGGGCTAGATTCCCCAGATGGATCCTTACAGAGCCATGAAGCCATGTAGAAGTCTGTAAGTGGCTCTGCAGATTCCCTTGTTGTGAGGACAAGGCTCAGTTGACTTGCAGAAGCTTTTGCATGAACTATCCTGTATCTCGAAAAAGAAAAAAAGGGCCATGTGGAAATCTAAAGGGAGTATTTTAGTCTGTCTATCCTACAAGTGAGTCCAGACAACCTGAAACAGCTTTGGAATGTGGACCATATTGGATGCAAATGGCAGGCCATATGTTTTACAACATTAATTGCCAAACTTTCAAAAGCACCCTGTTGACCTCCTACAGACAGTGAAAGAGCACAGCTCATCTTAGACACCTAATCATTTGTCATCTGTTCCTCATTTTTCTTCAACATTTATATGGTAGTATCACCAACCTGGATGGTCTCCAGTGTTGTGAGAGCTGCACAAACCCAAAATATTAGCCAGTTTTCCAAAACACGGCATCTGTAAATGCCAAGCTTACAGATGGTACATGATATAATGGGAATTACAGGCACAAAATGGAAGGTTAAGGGCAGTACATGGTGAAAAATTCCATCATTGATCTTTTATAAGCTTTTATAAGCTGGATCTGCTCAGATGATCTAGCTGGTGGCTGCCATGAACAGATGCTGGACTCTGGAAAAAAGAGGCTGGAAAGATATCCAGGAATAAGTCATGATGGTTGAGAAGGGAGGAAATGAGAGCTGTAACACAATCCTGCCAGCGTGGGCTGATGAGGTTTATCTGCAGGGCGGGGAAAAGGCAAAAGGAGTAGATGGTTTTCTTCTACAAGAACCAACAAGGCCAACAAGGTAAGGAGAGTAACGTCTTGCAAACCTCATTGGAAGACAAGAAGTCATCTCTGGTTCCAGTTATTTCAATGTGGTCTGGTATGCCCAGCTCTGGTGCCACAATAGTACTGTAATTAGTCCATGTCCCTGCAGTAGCTTTATTCTCTGATGTAGTGTACCTCTTTCACCTATGCATGAGAGGCAGTTTTTCTCTTTCTGAGATCATATCTTTTCTGCTTACAGCAGGCATCCCACAGCCGGAGGCTCCTCAAGCTCACTGTTATGGAGGTGAAGTGGATTCACCTGTTGGTCATCTTCTTCTTCCTGTTGTCTGTTGCAATGACGGGCTGCTTTCTGTGGCAGTACAGCCTCCCCAAGGCGGAGCCCAGTGAGTAGTCATCTTTAAGCTTGTCCATTGTTTGGCATGGTTGGACTCGATGATGATAAAGGTCTTTTCCAACCTAAAAGATTCTATGATTCTATGAAATTTGTGAGACCAATAAACACCTTTCTCCCCATATGAACATTTTTCCCCAAAGAGCATTTCCCCAAACAGCACACAGATTTACCTCCTCCTAACTAGTGCAAGGACACAGAGGAGATGAACAGTGGGTTGATGGAGTACCATGTAACTCTGCTGGTGTCCAGAGAAGCTCCATTACTTCTGGTGCTAACCTAGGTTAATTGATATACAAAGGAGACATTTTATTTTACATTCTCTATATTTTTCTTTAGCATCCTGTTGTAAAAGTCACTCCTGTTTAGAACGGGTTTTGTTTTACACCTTACCACGTGCTTCAGCTTATAGGTTTGCTTCCTTTCCTATTCCCCTAATCTTAGATCTTTGAACTGGCTCAAGTTCCTGGTTCACACTAGAATTCCCTTATGTTGATTATAGAAGATTCAACAGGTAGACTCAAGGCACTGTATGTGTAAGGATGAAATATATACAATGTAACTGATCAGTGTTTTAAGTAGCCCAAAGGTGGCATAAAATCCACAGTGAAGGTGCCAGAGGTACTTCATAGACCAATGTCTGAAGAGATTTCAGACTCTACTTTTTTATCACAGACTATCAAAGGCTGCCTGTAGGCTCTTGTGTGTGCATCCCAATTCATCTCAAAGTTTTCATAGTGCCATTTCTCTTCTCATCTGTATTTCTAATGCTTGATGCTCAGTTGGTAAGTGAAAAGATAAATAAGCATTTTGCTTACAGCTTACAGAGCAGAGGAGCTGTGTTTATGAACACCTTGGGATCAACTGGGAAAATAGTCCCTCCAAGTAAGAGAGTTCCTATCTCTCATTGAGTTTAAAGATCTTTGCTTGCCACAAAAATTTAAGATAGGTCTCTGGCATATGCAGGATACAGCTAATTCAGAAGACAGCTAATATACTAGGTATGCAGCCTATCAACTGTTGTTATAGTGTTAAGATTTCTGGTGGCACTCACAATTCACATCAATTTTCTGAAGTTACAATATGCATGGGACAACTCTGTTCTCCTCAGTCCAAACTCAGACTTTCCCCTAGACATGGGCAGGGCACTTTCACGGAGTCTAAACCCACTGTCAGGTATCCTACAGTGTCTTCTCTAGTCTCAGTTCCTTACTCTTCCAGGTCGCAGAGTCAGTTGAAGCCTATTGCAGCTCCTGTCCATCCCGTGTGCTATACCATGTTGGACTAAGCAATAACAGAGTGCAGTGCCCTCTTCAAGTCCTGTTTTATGTGAGATAGAAGCAATTCAAGATTGTCTCTTTGCCTATGCAGAAGTGTCCTTCAGCTTTGGACAGCACAAGCTAGTGCTGACTGCTGGATAAGGTTAAAGCTTGTTAGTGTATCTATTCAAGTCACATATGCTATCTTTGAAATGTTTTCCAGTCCCATCTGTGATGGAAGTGAGATCAGAAGCTGTGCAGATGTGTCCCCGCTATCCTGAACCAGTACCACTGGACCACCCAATCCCCATTCTGAAGGACGCATTGGAGAAGGTCTGTGAGGAGAAGGGAACAGAGGGAGGCAGAGCCCATGACTGCTTTTCTGCAGGTGTAAAGGGGAGAATATGTATTTTTCCCCTGAGCATCTCTGGAGAAGGAGGTGGGAAATTGAGGAGGTGGAGAACGTGAATCTAGAAATGGGTATATAAAACTTCTTCACTGAACATACAGAACACGTCAATAAGCAGTTATCTTATCCAAAGGGTAAGCTACAATGAAGAAACATTATTACTTGTTCATCAGAAGGTCTGGTGAGCATACATCAGCACAAAACGATGGCTCTTGGCATCTTGTCTACTATTAGGCAGCCCTCATATCCTGTAAAGTAGGTGACTCATGTAACTAGTTCCTATTCATCAGTGACTGCCAATTTCTTATTTTATTGCTTTGCTGGCTTTCCCCATGACACCATTTAAAAATTAAAAGGCTACTTGTTGGTAACTTCAAGGAAGGGAATGGAGGGGAAGGGGAAGAGGAAGGGGACCTGCATCTGAATGAGAGAGACACCTGCTTTTCCTCAGTATGATATACTGCCTCTGAAATTTTAGCACTGTCTGAAATTCTAGTAGGCTCTATTTGCAATGAAGAAATACTGCAGCGTTGCCTTGACTGTGTGGACCATAAAGACAGCCATGCTCTGACAGGACACTCCTGATTTTGTAGACCCCTATCATATAGTATACCATCTCATTTGTCTCTTTCTCATGAGTAGCTTAAGTAGTCATAATAGAAGCTGCCCTACAGCTCTGATCATTCTTTTTACCTTTCTTTGAATCTTTTCCAGCTCTAGCATACTCTTGTGGAGATGTGGGAAATCAGTACTGTATACAGTATTCAAGGTGCAAGTGGATTAGCGATTTATACAGTGATAAAATGGTGTTTTCTGTTTTATTTTATGTTACTTCTCTAGTAATCCCTCATATTTGATTTACCTTTTTTTCTGCCATCAGGCACTGAGCAAGTGTTTACATGGGAGCATCCATCATAGCCCCAAGGTCTTGTTCCTGAGTGCTAATGACCAGCTCACTGCCCATCTGTGTGTATGTGTTGTGAAGTTAGGGTTGTTTTCCTGCGTGCATACCACTTTATCTACATTGAATTTCAATTGCTATCACTTCACATTCACTTTTATGAAGTCTCTGCCACTGTCTCTGGGGTTACTGTAGAGACATAGTTTATTATTCAATTAGGATTAGTCAGAGAGGTAGGGGGATGTGCAGAACATTGAGTGTCCATCAGAGAGTCATCAAACCTCCCTTCTTTGTGCTCCTCAGAAATGAAGTATCTGAGCACTTCTTTGAAGTAGGCTGGTGAAACTATTTCTATTTTGCAGATGTAATAAGGCACAGAGAACCTGAACACTAGATGCATACGAAGACATAGGTATTTGAAGGGGGCTTAGGCACCAGCACCTCAAAAGTGTATCTTCAGATGCCCTTAGGTTCTTCTGCTTAAGTCTGTGGACACTCAAACCCACGCTAAAGATCTTGCACTCCCTGAGACAAACTACCATCCTGTGCCAGGCCCGGGATCCTGGAACTGGGACTCTGGACAGTACCAGATGTCCATATTGCATACAGGGAAGGACTTTTTCCTAGCCCATGGCAGCTTGAAACAGGAGAGTGACATTCACTCATACATGAGGCTTAAGGAAACATTTATCTTCTGAGGGTAAATACTTTTGCTTATCAGAAAGGCCTATGTTTTCCTCAGAATAGTCTTGCTAGTGGCCAAATCCAAGCACTGACTATTGGATTCAATGACACTCGAGTCTAGAAGAGCATCACCTATTTCTGTCAACTTTCTGCAGGTCGAGGTAGGTCTACATGCCAGACTCTCTCTGAGAAAACTCTGAGGACCATGCTTGCTGACATGAGACCAGATTGTTCTCTGGAGCTGCTGATGTACCTAACCTTACTAGATGGGCCACTGGCAGATGGGGAGAGGAGGGTAAAGAACCACTACAGAAGGACTTGGCACAAGTTGGATGTTTCCACTGCTGGCTGTCAGTGCACCTTACCAGTCCATCCAATGAAGAGGTCCTGAGGACATGATTCAGCTTGACCTTTCTTGTCTCAGATGCTGGGCTTGGAAGGCCATTTCTTACGTCTTAACCTTTCTGTGCAAAAGATAACTTATGCATGATGATGACATAGCTTTGAAAAAGTCATAAAAGAGCAAGACCAATGCATTCTGCTTGCAGGAGGTGGGTGGAGCACAGCTGGCTGATTAGGTCTACACAACCCTGGCACAACAGGAAGCAAAGAGCAATCACAGCCCTTTAGTTGCTCAGTGCTGTTTCTCAGATTGCAGTTTAAACAGGAGTCCAAGCTCTAGCATGTTTCATGGCATGAAAAATGTCATGGGATATTTGAAAAGTCTGGGTCTTTTTCTCATACATCTTTGAACCTAAAATACTAGTGCAAAGAACAGATGTGCACAGTACAATTTAAAAAGGAAGAAATTACAATTATTAGGTTTTAGCATTTGTTTTTAATCATATAAGCATCATAGGTATTACAAGGATGAGCACCACATTCTTCTACACAGTGGACATATAGACTGAAAGAAAGATACTGGATAATTCATCATAAGCAATTCAAAGGAACGGTACAGTTAAAATATTTTCTTTTGCCAAAACACATTTGAAAAAATCACTCTCAAGTGCTTGGAAGTAAAGAGGACTGATGGTCTGGGTCTTCTCCCACCCATTACAGACTAGATGCATTATAAGACTTTTCATTTGGAAATTCATAATTTCCCATCATTCTCCAGGTAGATATGATGCTGCGCCAAAAGATTCATAGCTCGGGACTCCCTGCCATGTCTGCCATTGTTATCTACAATGACACTGTGCTCTGGACAGGCAACTTCGGGAAGAAGAACGGTTCGGACCCCTCCTCAGTGGTGCCCAATGAGTACACTATTTACAGGTGAGATATGGAGATCTGATATCTGGGAATAGAGCCACTGTCACAAACCACATCTTCTACTGGCTCAGGTCCACTGCAGAAACCTCTTGTGGGTTACACTGAAACTTTGTGAGACAATACTTCAGCTAGTCCCTAAATTATCATATGCTTGTGGCTTACTGAGTTGTTTACTTTGGCTTATTTTTTTTTTATTTGATCTGACAATATTTTAAATTGGAATAGCAGTGACCATCCTGAAGAACCTGAAAACATACTATTCCTTACATAGGAATGTCTCCATGCTTTGAGGAAGCCTAGGGCACAAATCTGACGACTGAGAGCCAGCACAGATTTTGTGAACAGCGAGGAGACAGTGCCATAGGATAAAAAAAAAAAAAGTCAGTCTAGCAAAAAGTGGGGATTGGGAAGAGTATCTACTGAGCACATAAAGTAGATCTGTATGCTTATTCATTCTCCCAGTGAAGTCAAAGCCATATTGGCCATTATTTTTTAGATGAAGATAGAATCAAGCTCTTAGTGTGTGTTAAAAACCAAAAACAAATACAAAGGAAGTGTTTATTTCCTTTAAAGATCTGTTTTCAGTGATTTATAGCTGTGCTATATATGAAACATATGGGCTGCACTCTATCAAATGTTGTCCTCAGACTAAACAATTTTGGAAAGTTTCAGCAGCTGCTATTACCTGGATTTTTTCCCTCTCTGTACCATGGTAAAATCCCTGCATAGATGACTTCATGCTATTTCTTCCAGAATCATAGAATCATAGAATGGTTTGGGTTGCAAGGGACCTTAAAGGTCATCTAGTTCCAACGCCCCTGCTATTGGCAAGGAAAGGGGAACCCGTCCCTGGGTGGGCTTGAACCACCAACCTTTATGATGAACAGCTGAACGCATTAACTGATTGTGCCATGGCAACTCCCCAAAATAATTTATTGCCAGTCGACATAGTTTATGGTCAGAACTACAACGGTATCTGATCGTCTTCAAACCTCTGACTTTCATTCTTGATTAATAAAAACATTCTTGGCAAATGCTTTCACTCTAGGCCATCTTGTGCTGGTCCAAGAATTTCATCTCTAGCAGCACCATACAAATGCCCCCAGCCATCCCTCTTAATCATGGCCCCGTTTCCAAAAACCAACAAAATAGAACCGGAGTCCTGTTCCAGAAGGCCTTTTGTAAATTTGACTCTGTTCTGAAGCCACCCAATTATCAACTCTCAATATGAAATGTAAAACTTTATGGCATTTTAACCTTAAAATTCCAATAAACTACTTGCAACTTGTTACTGTATTTACTAAGCAATAATTTACAAAATATGTAGTCTTATGAATCCTAAGTAAACAGAACAAGTTCTGTAGCCCACTGCACTTTTGGGGACATACTACTGACAGTTATGTTGCAGTCCATAAAGGACACAGTTAAGGATATTAATTCAAGCTTCTTACCTGCATTTTAGCCATTCCCTTCCAAATTAGCAAAGGTGTTGCATGTAAAGCTACAGACAGTGCGTCTACAGACAGTGATCTCATGTACTGACCATCTTTCCTCTTGATTCATGCGTCATTTAATGCTTAATTTCTATACATGTTTGTTTCTTAATAGAATTGCCAGCGTCTCCAAGATCTTTCCCACCATTATGCTGTACAAGATGTGGGAGGAAGGAAAAGTCACTTCTCTTGATGACCCATTGGAACGTTACGCCCAGAACTTTGTTATTAAGAACCCTCTGGGAAGGCTCAAGGAATCAGAACAGAGATACACAGCAGATGGGCTGATATTTTTGGAAAAAGGCTCAATGCCACTTAAGCCATCACCTGTTACCTTGCGCAGAATGGCCAGCCAGCTCTCAGGTGAGACAACGCTGCTACCTGCTTGCCCTCTACCCACCACTATACCACTTGAAAGGGACCACAGAGAGAACAGACCATATGCCAGTGATAAAAAAGGTTGCTGTTGAAGCCATTTTCCAGTATGGACCCTGCATCTTTGCACTTCCCAGAGGCCAAGCAGGACCCTTGGAAGCAAGCTGTCAGCAGCTTCATGAAGTGCTAAAAGGAAACTCTTGTCCAGGCTACCTGCTAGGAAAGGCACCAAGCTGCACTGTGGACTGGGGAATTGTTTTGCACATGCAAAGTGAATATGTATTTCTTTCAACACAGTAGCAAGATCTGAAATCAGGATCCAATTGCATAACAGTTTTTTGTACTCCAGCCCAGAGTGCTCTCATTTTTCTGAGATGTAGAGTTGAGGGTTGAAGTGGCACCAAACCTCTTTACTTTGAACAGATAGACCTTGATCGCTGAGCTAAATTTAGTTGTCAGTGTGGTTCCTGATCTGGGATTCCTGAGCTATTAATAGCTTTGTACGTGCTGGCAGAAGACTATTAATCTGCTGCTAACTTCATAATTGGGTAGCTCTTACATTAAGGCAGAAGGAGCTCACAGGACTCAGGAGAACTTTAACCTTTCTCGGAAATAATACTTGACTCAGAGATTCCAGAATTTAATGGCCAAAGAGGCTGTGCTGATGTGGCATTTTGATTAAATTCTGTAGCATCTGCATTATTCCAGATTGGAATAAATCACCTAAAATTAGGACCTAAAATCAAAATAGCATGTAGGCAAATTGCAGGACCTCAGGACAGGGTACAGCATCACCTGAAGCAAACCAATATCAAAATAAGGGTTCCCAAAAAAGGAATAATGTAATCTGGAAACAGACAGATGTAAACTGAAATCTGGAAACAAAGAACCCAAAGCGTCCAGTGACAGCAGGAGGCAGAAAGAAAAGTGTGTGCACAACCCTGCCCAGCCTCTCTCCCTGCAGACAAGGTCTTGCTCTAGCCAGCCTGATGATGTCTTCAGGGGCATCAACTCTGCCTGGTCCCCTCTGACAGTCTCAGGAGCACCCGAAGCTAGTCTGGCTGCTCTTTGCAGGAGCAGCGTGAGCTGAGGCTGCAGCTCCCAGCCCTGCTGCAGTTCCCTGTCACCTAGTGAGGTGTGAGGTATGCCCTAGAAATACTTGTAGGAAGCATATGTCAAAAGGGTACCTGGTCATAGCATAATTGCTTGTAATGTGCAGCCATTCCATTGCTTCCATCACTGCACTGGATTTGTGCCCCTGCTTAGTTCCTTTTCTGTTCCTATGTCTTTTATTTTTAGAATGTGGCCCAAATTTCCCAGACCACACCAGCAGGGCACACCAACCAGCTTGGACCCTCACAATTCAGTAGAAAGAGAAGCAGTTTCAAAATCCCGACTGAAAATCAAATGAATGTTGAGGTCACATGTTACATTTCCTGTCTGTCAAAACCCAAAAAGGAATAGGTTCTGCTTAGCTTCAACATCAGAGCCACTGCATGACATATTGTAAAGTGTTTTTCATCTCAATTCTTGCAGTGGAAACTGATCTATAATATATCCTCATTATCTGGGCTTTTCTACATTGCATATTACAAAAGTAACTCCAAAGATTTTTCTTCTCAACACTTGATGGGTACGTTGCTAGACAGAAGTTCCAGCTTGTTAAGACTGTGATTTTCAAATATATATGAATGACAGTATGAGATGCTATTGTAAATTATTAACAGCATGCTTGTCACATCAATTAGCAGTCCATGAGGTATAAATCAATGACTGTGGATTTTATGTTATGCTCACACATTCTCTGGTTTCCCATTTCTAGTGAACCTCAAGAGAGACACTGCACTGCTGGCAGGGTGCTGGTGAGCTCTCCCAGTGGTGCAACGTTTTCTTTGCTGCCATTGTGGCAGGTAGGAAGTGAAGGAACCCATTGTCTACTGGAAGATGCTCAGTGCATCTCTTTTCTGGTCATTAAGCTGCACAAATAACCACAGACCAGAAGCAGAAAAAGTGCTCTTGTTCCAGTTCAAATCCCAAGGTCAGGCCAATTGAGAAAAACATGTGTTGCTGCTACAAAAGAATAGGGCCTCATTCAGCTTTGCCATGATTAAGCACATGCTCATTGAACAGAAGATTGCAAGTCATTTTTCTGTCATGTACCCTTCCTGATTTTCTCCTAACCTCTACATGAAAGTCAGCTGTAAACTGCAGTGAGGATTTCATTCCAGATGTAATCCAAGTTCTGGATTTGGTGAGCCGTAGATCCTGTGCAAAGGAGCTGTGGCATTTTAAAAAGTCCTGGCTAAAAGTTTTTAGGGAATCCATGTTCAGTGTTGTGGAATTAAAAGTGAAAAGAACTTCAGTTTTTCTACATTCAGAAACCCTGAATAAATATTGCTAAAGCTGAAAAAGAAAAAAAAAAAGCTAGAAATACTTTAGGCCTAGCCTGGAATGGTTCAGAGAAGTTCAAGCTCTCTGTAGCAAGGTGTAATGAACAAAAACCTGTTTAAAGGGGCTGTTGCACACTTCGGTAGTCAAGGGAATATAGTCACATAGAAATATGAACAGGATTTTCCCCAACACCCAATATGCCCTTCTCTTCCAAAATACACTTGGGGATACAGGGTTTTTTTAATCATTCACCAAGGTATTTTAACTGAAATGTAGCAACCCAGAGCTGTGCTGGGGTAGGACTTACATTATTCAGATTCACTGGTCCATTGACTTGAATACCATGTCCTGCAGTCCAGTATGAACAGGTCCTTGCAGCACATTTGCTATGTATATAAAGCACACGTGTGCATCATTGTTGTTTCCATCTTGCCACTGAATCTTGCCTTTTGCTCACTATCAGCAGACTCAAAGTTCCTGGACCATGATTTGTCTCAAATTAACTTCTCTTTTCCATGGCACAGGTTTGCCCAGGAGGCTGCGATCTACCAGCCTGCTGTGGAAGGGCAATACACAAGACGCTCTAGCTCTCCTGAAAGATGATGTCTTGGTTGCTGATCCAGGAACCAGGTCAGATATGCTCACTTATGAGCTTTTGGTCTGCGTTTGTGTTCTCCACTGATATTAGCCCCACCTGCAGTCTCCATGGCCAATGGATAAAAGACAGCCATTCCTAAAGGAAGCTTCAGCCATCTACCCATACACCTGTCTTAGGCTGGAAAGAGTGACTGTTGGAGGTGCCAGGGTTTTTTTAATGTGTATAGAGCCTGAGTGAGAAGCCTAGATGAGGCAAATTAAACTGCTATAGTTTGGTCCAATGAGCCTTAAAATGTGAAAGATGCAGATTTTCAAAAGTGGAAAGGCATGCTAATTTAATCAGTTTAAATAATCATAGATTCCACTTAAAATCATGCTATGTCTGTAGTAATTTGCATGTCTCTACTACAAGTTCTATTAATGTTTGTTACAATTTATATAGCCTGTTAAAGGTCTATTACCTGAGTTGCAAACACTCAAAAATATGAACAGGATCCAGCGGACACCAGGTGAGGGAAAGTATTCAGACTAACGGGGAAAACTTTCTAAGTCTGCCAAATTTTTAGGGAATAGAATTACATTCTGAAATAATTTGCCTAGGATTTCTGAGGATTCACCACGGCTTGAAGTCTGCAAGCTTAGAAAACTCAATGGCTCGATCATGACAACCTTGTATTAGTTCTGTTCCATGTCATGTAGGAGGTTACAATAGATGTTCCTTAAAGGATTTTAAGACTTTAATACCATCATCTTCTTTAGTATTTGTATTATGCTCACCATTAAGATACATAAGGCCATCCACTCATAGTCTCTCAACCCCTTATTACTTGACATGTTGATAGTTTTAACTCTGTCTCCCTGTTCCTGGATATACTTCACAGCAAACAGATCATCCTTCCTAAAGGAAATTCCCATTCATTGATATAGAAATTTTAACATATTTTTCTGGGTATGTTGAAATTCAGGTCTGTTTCAGATATAAAATTTTAGATCCAGAATGTATTTATTCTTGGGGTAGCTCATCATGCTTTTATTCAGCTAGATGGGCTGGAAATGGTTGAAGTGGTACCAAATTTATGATCTAAATAGGCCTCAGTGAGGTGTGTGGCTTCACACAATTAAAAAAAAAAAAACCAAACAAGGTTGGAAACATAATGAATTTTGAAAATGTGTTGAAAAAAGTTGCCCATTCATGTCTTCATGTCATTAAACTTCATTCAAGTATAAAGACTTAAATCACTTTATGGATATTAAAGACTGAAGCATTCAGGTGTCTTTAATGACTCAACATTGCTGGATGCTGCTTTGTAGACTTTTAAGTGCTTTTTAAGTGCTTTTACCACCTTAAGGTAGTTTAGATGCTTAAGTAATTATACCATGTTAAATCTCCAAAGAGGCTTACCTGGGATTTTGAGACCTTTAAGGTAAGCACCTGTAACTCTCAACTCTGCTCTTAAAAAGAATGGATATATTCAATTATAAATTATAAACAATAGGTCAGGATACGCAAATATATAGGGTTTTGCATAAAGTTGGGGTTTTTTTAGTTTTCCATTTTCAGTTCTCTTTTTGTACATAGTGGTTAAATAGCTCTGCTGATGTTCCAGTAAGAAATTTCTCTTTCTTGGCTAACAACAAATCAAGGCAACAACATTCAGTTTTTCTCTGTCACTCCTTCATCTCTCCTCGCTCTTTTAGCATGTCATCTGATAAAATTAGAATTTTTCCCCTAGGAAGAGAGACCTAGCCACTGTTTCTGCATAGTCATACCCACACTGTATCACTGAGGTAAGGCTGGTCCAGATATATTCCTCTTCCTTTTCAGATGCCACTACAGCAATTTGGCCTTCTCACTGATGGCACATGTGCTAGCTGACCATGCAGCTGAGGGGCAATACCAGCGCTGGATCTTGGAGAATATCCTGGACCGCTTGGGCATGGAGGACACTGGCTTCGATATCACACCACCAATCCGCTCCCAGATGGCTGTGGGTTTCTACGGCAGCCGGCAGCCGGCCCCTCTCTATGACCTTGGCTGGTACAGGCCTTCTGGCCAGATGTACTCCACAGCTGCTGACCTTGCCAAGCTGGCAATGGTCTTCTTAGGCACCTACCACCGTCGTCTCCTAGAGCCTGACACAGTGAAGACGATGCTGACCCCTCTGTTTAAGTGCTCCACTGAATACTTTGCTAACAAGACTGGCACACCCTGGGAGATTAACGAGCAATTGGGATATGATGTCATTAGGAAGGATGGAGACCTCGATGGTTATTCAGCTACCTTCTCTCTTATCCCCAAGCTCCGCCTGAGCTTCATAGTGCTGATGGCAGGGCCCAGGCCTCAGGGTGGAGATATTGTGACTCAGACATATGAGTATCTTATTCCTGCCATGGAGACGGCGTTCAGAGAGGCAGAGAAAAGCTTGATTCCTCCTCCAAGTGCAGGCCCTTATGTTGGCTACTATACCTATTCCAACCTGACCTTCTATGAGATCAAAGTTGGACCTGGTGGGGTGCTGGTCATGCAGCAGTTTGGGCCTCACGTGGAAGAGCTGATTCCTGAAAAGTACCGGACAATCAAGCTCCACCACCTGGAAGATCGTGTTTTCCAAGTTGTCTTTGACAAGGAGTTCCCATGTGTTCTGCACCTGGGCTCTGCCTCCATCTCACTGGAGACCCAAAATGGGCAGCTTTTTAACTTTTATCCATTTGATCGCAAGGGTTTGTCTCCAGGCTTTGATGCACCAGGGCTGAACACATACAATGTGGTCCGTGTACTTCACAAACCTGTATTCTATAGCTAAATATCCCCTCTACTTTTATGACCACTTCTGGGACGGGGCTCCAAATCTGTGTCTTATCAGACTTCCCTGTCTGTGTGGCTTTATGGATGCCATTTCAAAGGGAAAGATGGTGGCAAATGACTCTTTTGCCCAACAAATATATCACGTCCCACTTCTAAAAAGACTTTAATGGCTTGCAATCCCTGGCAGTGCACAACAGGCTGGCTAGCAACTGGGAATGCCTGCAGAAAAATAAGAGGTGGGAATGTGCTGGATGGGTGGTGTTTGGATGCCATAAAAAAAAAGTTGAGCACTTAAGTCTTCACACTTACATTGTCTATTTGATGACCACTGTGGTGATTGACTGGTATCATCAAAGGGCTGAGAATTTCCTGTGTCTCTCAGAAAATATCTCTTCTTCAGTTCAAGGGTTTTTCCAGGGCTCTTCAGGAGCCCATCTACCATGAACAAGATTCCTCACCTGGGTTTTCCAAAAGCATTATGTGCTAGAAAATGGTACCAGCCTGATAACAGACCCTGCTTGTGATACCTGGGAAGTGAGGGTCCATTTCCTTCCTGGGTCACAACAAGGAAACTGTGAAAAGAGCAGACAGCAATGTGGTTATGTCTTGGCTCCATGGATTTCTGCAAAAGCAGTGGTCACACAAAGGATATTGTAGCACTTAAGTATGGAAGCTGAAGCTTACTCCTGTGAGCAGGGCCATATGAACATATACTGGTATATTCCAGCTGGACTCAGGTTTGTGACTATCTCAGTATACAGGCAAGTGTGTGAGTGTGGCATTTAAGTACAGGAATGAACGGGAATATTTATGTGTGTTCTGGGCAGGGTGTCTGTATGGATACGTACCCATTGTGTTTATGCAGGTATGAGGGAGGATGCTAAGGGAAAGTGCATTAGCCTGGGGAGCACTACATTTAGGACAGGTTTACCTGCAAGCAATCGGCAAAGCCACAGGTACATTTTCTTCTCCCCTCTTGTGTCCACTCATTGCCAAGGCAGGCAGGACAGATGATACGTCATTAATGGCCACCACCATATCACTGTGATGGGAACAGTGGCAGGCACAAGTGCAAGACAGGGCAAGTACCACCAGCTCAGGAGTCTTGGCTCCTGCAATGCCCCTTCAAATTTAGGAGAGTATTGTGATTGCAGCCCTAACTGGAGCCTGAAATAAAAGCAAGCAGAGGGTCAGGGCAAGATAACTCTTACCTTAAAATGAACAGCCTAGCTGCAGAGTATGGCAATGGCTGTACAGCATGGAAATCCTGAAGGAAATGCAAAAGGGTAGGCATACTAAGACAGTCAAAGACCCTTCAAAGTGCATGTTCTCCCATACCATAACTGGTGTGAGGTTGGATCTTCTTGCAGAGTGACATCCTTCTGCTGCTTGTCCACACAGAGTCTTGAAAGTGGACATGTCTCAGGATGAGAAAATAAATCTCCCTGCCTCCTTTCTCTCTTGTTGTCTCTCACTGTTTTCACTCTGTGTGCAGTTCTTCAGCTTGTTTTGAGTAGAGAGACCATCACTGAAGACCTAGAAATCTATGATTCGCAAACTTGGTTCCCTGCCTTTTTTCAGACGATTTCAGTTCCCTGATAAACATATGAAATAATGTTGTAAACCTTGCCTTACAGGCAGTCATGGTTGCTGCTGTATTGGTTTCCTCTGGACTTTGTAGGTGATTACATTTCATACATTGTACAGCCTAGTATGTTCAAGTATTTAATCTGGGCTATAGCAACAGCAATAAACTCTATGCAAATTCTTGCTGCTGTCATGTGTGATCATGCCCAGAGGTATGTGTGCAGGCAGCTATGTTGCACTATGATTGGTTTCCTGTAGAGGTGCCGACACTCTGTCATGGCATGCCTGACACAACAGTGCTTTCCAGACTTTGAGCTCACAAGATGTACTGTCTGATTGCAAGATATTTGAGTGGTCTTACCTTGGTCTTTTTGAGTAAGGGCTAAGTGCCAGTTTGGGGCTGTTCTTCTTGCTTTGGAACAAAAGAAGTGATTGTTTACCCATCAGCTACCTTTAAAAGCTTCCAAGAAAAATTAAGATTTATATCCCATGTCACTCACTGGTCAGGATGAAACACCACACTGGACTGTCTTCATCTGTCTGATGGAGAGGTTAAGATGTTTTACTTTTCCATCAATAATGCAGACACTAACAAGTCTTTCCTTTTCTAGTGAGTCACCTTCAAACCTGTACACTGACACTTTTTGGTGCTCTTGTTCATTCCCATAACAGCAAAGTACAGCTCTTTGCTATTCATAGCATGAGCCCACACCTGCACTAAAGCTCATCTCACCAAACCTTGGGTCACACTGGGAAGGTGTGGTGACAAGAGCTTCCTACACTGCCCCTTTGTGTGGGCAGGAGAATGCCCTTACCTGGTATGGAGAGGATGAAGGAGTCCTTGGGATGCCTGTACAAAGGATTTGGGAGAGGCCGTGTGTGGCAGGCAGGATAAGGTGGAGTTTTGGAAGACCCCAATCATCCACAGAGAGCAGCCAGAATCACAATGCTGAGTAATTGCTACAAACACAAATGTCCAATTTCTGTCACTTCATGCCTAACAGTATCCTAAGAAGAGCAGAACCAGCTTCTGTGACCTGGTGTGACCTGACTCACGTTAGCAGGTGCTTTATACGAGCTTTAACAGTTCTTCATATACTTTCTATTTTAATACAGAATCTAAGTTAACATTCTGAGTAATTTTTTAAGCTTTTGTGTATGCTTGTTCCCTAATTAAAAAATATCCCAATGTTATTTCATCCGTGTCAGAGACTGGCTCCAACAATAGGTACAACAAACGTGTAAAAATCTACCCAGCTGCTCACTTTTCACAGAAGTGTGTGCTTTAAAAGGTGACTAGATGTGTCTGCAGCAGCCCGTAGAAACAGTGTGCTTAGAAATGTTTTTACAATTACTCATCAGGGAACCAAACAGAATATGCTTCATTAGCATTCCCAGCTTCAAGAAGAGACAAGAACAAAATTTACTCATTGGTTCAGGAGACTAAATTCTGCTCTAAGGAGCACTGGTGAAACCACATAATATTGTAATAGTGTCTCTGAAAACTGTATTTAGTCTACAGGCCCTGGGCCACTAAGAATGAGATTAATCTGGCAAAATATAAACAGGTACATATGAGCTAGCCTCTTTAAAATCCTTTCTACTCCGTGAGATTTAATGACTCTAGTCAGTAGAGTGGATTCATCTCATGAGAGATTCATCTCATGAATCTCTCTGAAAGCACATATTTAGAATAAGTTGATGAATCGCACTCTATGAATCCCCAGCCTCCAGCTGGTTGAGATGGACCCAACCCTTGCTGTCACAAGCAACTCTTCAGTTAGAACGGAAACACTTTCATAATCTGCCTGCCAGATAAGGGCAAGTTCTCAACTTGTTGCACCAATATTGCCCTGAAGACCTGAAGTTCACTGATTAGCAGGCCCAAAGCAGAATATGGTGATGTTTGTTGTGGTCCCATGCAAACATAACATTGGTTAAGACAACTCTTCCCTTTTGGAAGAACTCCACCTTCAGGAATACTAGCTCAAGTGAGGATGATATCAAGCTTCAAGCTTCAATGTACATTTTGAAAACAGCAATTTATCCCTACATGCTTCATTTCTTCATACTTATACTTCTCCTCAACCAGAGCAATGTGGCCCAGTTGTTTACTGGACAGCATCTTTGTGAGCTTTTCTGTTTCGATGATGGGAGTGAGACGATGTGTCTATTTGCCTGCAACCACCACCAGAGCAGGACTCAGAAAACAAGGGTGAAGTCAGACTAGCAAGGACTGAGCCTTGGTGTCAGAGTCTGAAAATTTATTAAACACTAACTGCAGGCTCCTTGTTTTCCTCCTCAGAAATGTATTGATGTTCTTGTCACAAAGGGATGTGTTAAGCCCCTGTGATGTGAAGCACAAGCTTTTTGACTTTTCAGTTCCGCAGGAGCTTGTAGGAGTTGTTTAAAAAGAAATGTCAGCATCCACCCTTTAAGAGAGAGAAGAGATTAAGAGAGCTGCTGGGTCAAAGTCAGTCACTGTCTTCTTTTCACCCATGAAGTGAATACCAACAAATGTTTAAGTACTTCACAGTTAGCAGGGAAGCTTCAATATATACTGCGATTCTCACTCTAGATAAGGTCATGTATGCTTCAAAATGCAAAGGCTAGAAGCCTGTTTGCAAGTTTAATCCTTTCTTGTCCATTCACTTCTGCTTTTATGTAGAGTCTGACATCTCATGACTTGGTTTACAGAGCCACAGATCAGCAGTCACGAATAAAATAGATGCCAGAAAATCTCCATTACTGTCTCCAGAGAAGTGAGACAATCTCCATTTACATTTAGCAGGCATTTGTGCAGCCCAGCTGAACATGAGCTGTTGGCTTGATGTGACAAAGGCTCTCTGTAGGGCTCATCCTTGCAGACATAACAGTAGTATATTATAACAGTAGTTCACCAGGTAAAATCGTGTGTTTGCATGAAATAGCTCCTAGTTTCAGGCCTGTCTTACTTTTGGGCTCCTGATACTGTGACTGTGGAGGACACACTCTGTGGGCAGTTTCCAATATCAAGAGACATAGCTAGTATCTGAGTGTCAATCATCATTATGACTCTCATAGCCAGTGTCATAATGTGAACACTGTGTTCAAGTGAAAAGCATCTTGTAGTGGTGTCCTGGACTTGCAGTGAATCCCAGGGGAGAGGAAGACTGCACACTCAGCTCAGCAGCAGACCAGATCTTGGCAGTAGCTATGGAAATGAGAGGAGAACTGGCTGTAGAAGATAGGACTGATGTCAGAACTCAAGTAGAAGAAGTTCCTTAGCAGGACGTGGACACCCTGGAAGACAATGTGCACCAGGTCTGCCTGGTGGACACCAGAGCTCCATAGCAACCCCTCTGCCTGAAACACCATCCAGCATGTCATGAACGCCACTACCATGACACATGCAGACAAGAAGAATCAGGAAATGAGAGCGAGACAAAGTGTTAAACAAAAACAGAACTTAGAAGCAGAGAGGACTGGCTGAGAAACACTGTTAACAGCATCCCTTTGGACTGCCAGGGACCCTGGGAAAAAAGCTGCATGCTGTTAGGTGAGGGATTGCTCCTGTGGGACATGCTGAAGTGCAGCTCAAACCATCTGATGCTATTTAATCAGGCATTTGGCTTGGTTTTCATACTGTGGAATATAACAACTGAAAAGAGTAACAAATTTGACCATCGAAGACTATGACCCAGCAGGGACTGGAAAGCCTGGAGGGGGAGGGAGCAAGACAAAGGACTCCACATTCCGTAGAAAGAAAGAAGAGATCTGCTACCCTGATGCTAACATCAGGTTTCAATATAGGGATAAAGGAAAATAGGTCTTAGGGTCCTCAGGTTTGAAGTAAAAGGGAAAAATTATTGAGAAGACCAAGGAAGGCTCTGCTTTTTGCCTCCAGTGGCACTTCTCCATCTGTCGCCACAGTTTGAACAAGGCCATACAGCAAGAGCTGAGCCCTATTCCTCTGAAAGCAGCGAAGAGCTGCCTAGATTTGGGCTCGGTAGGATTTGTCCTGGTTTGGGTGTCCTCAGGAACTGAAGGAAAGTATTTCAGACCACTATGAGCCTGACAGTCAATGCTACTAGGTAATATGAACCAGGCATTTCCATATTATTCTCTTAACAGGTTATAACTGATGCCTATTTTCATAAACTGGGGCATTGTTATTCATAACTTTTGCAGTAGGCAGGATTCCCAGGTATATATTCCCAGACTATCACACAAGTGATATTGTGACCCATGGGGGGCAGTCAAGCCCCACGGTGGGTTGTCTATTTTATGTTTTTCAGTTGTTCAGCATGAGACAGAGTTTTCGGTATTTGAAGTGTGCAGTTTGCTTTCTCCTGGTAATCACTGCCAGACAGAGGAATGGCTTACAGCTCCCAGACTGTGTGTCTGCACAAGCACAGTACTTGTTTAGGTAGTTACAATGATGATGCCCAATGTTTCAAAAGTGAAAGCTAGCATAGGTAGCAATTTTGAGGACAAAGGAGATAAAAAATGGGTATGGGTTGAATATGACAGTTGAGGTAGCCCTTGGTTAAAATCTCAGAATTAGGATATTGTTATTAAAAACCAGCTACCATTTTGTCCAATTACCAGATGGTCTTTAGATGCCCAAAATTATTAGACCAGCCTCAGGATACAGAGCATATGTGGAGTGCTGCAGAATGCAGAGAAAATGCTTGTAGAGGCACAAAACCACTGGGCAGATAGTTGTGCTGGAGAAAGGGCTGCAGGCATGTGGCCTCTCACTGAGTTATCCAGTGACCTAAGGATGAAATAGCTGGACTCAGACCGATTAGATATGGTTATGGAAGGGGCTATAATAAAAGCTGATCACATGAGGCCCTGGTAGCTCCATAGATCTTCTCTCCCTATTAAAATGCAGACAAGATGGAGAAAACCAGAAAACATTTTGCAATACTAAGTCAAAATTCAAATTGAGAAAGGGCATGATAACAGCGAGATATACCAAAATATTTTGAAAAGCTGTTTACATTTGCTTTTTAAATATCTTACTTAAAGCTGCCTTCACTGTGAAAGGCAAGATCTCAACATACCCAAGAGATCATGCAGATTCATGTATCTTCTCTTGACTGCTTACACAACATTTTGTTGATCTTTTTAGCCTTCCGCTGTTCCTGTGGGTATCTCCGTTGAGCCTGATATCTTCATATCTTCCTCTGCTTCTGTTTGGCTTCCTCAAAGACAACTGCCCCTTGGTGAGATGGCAGTCAATTATCAGGCAGAGCACTGTGATAATGATCATGGGGACAAAGAAGTCAATGGCAGTGATCTGAATAAGCAGTCTATAGATCTTTGTAGTTTTCAGCACAATGCATATGACAGATTCCTCTATCTTCCCTAGAGAAGGAAGACAGAGATAATAAATACCTTGGAGAGAGGTGATGGGGATAGCACAGATTAGATGTAATATTCAAAGTGCACTAATGGGCCAGCTGGCATGGACACTGATCATAACATATTTGGTCTATCCCCAACACTGGATCAGGTTGGCAATGGCTTTGTTCTGACAACCACCAAGGACAAAGATTCCCTACTGGTCTGGTACCTGAACCCCAACTGCACCACCTTTTTCAGATGAAACTTTTCCTGATGTCCAACCTGAACTTCCCTATGCAATGTGGCTGTTGCTTCTTACATATTGTCTACTTCTACCAAAAAGGAATTGAATCTGTCCTCTTTGTAAATGCCCTTAAAAAGTTTGTTGGCTGCTATTAGACGCCACCACCCCTTCCTCACAGCTGGACAAAACAGGCCTCATAGGTCATGTGTCACTGACCATCATCTTGATCACCCTCAGCTAGACCCTTTCCAGTCTCTCTACATCCTTTTTGAAATGGAGTCCTCACATCTTAACGTCAGTAAGAGCAGTTCCAGTAGAATAGCCTGGGGCATCAGCAGAGGGCATGATTTGACCAGTCTTACAATAAGTGTATGGCAAGATGCCTCCATCTTAAAACTTTGTAACCAACTCTAATTGGCAAAACTGAGTTCATAGAGGAAAGGAGAAAAAATACTGAGTGAAGCACTTCTTAGATAGTTATTATCTGACATTTCTTAGGCGAAAGGGATTCATGATTACCAGTTTCCCCTAAACAGAGAAAAAAAACAGTCATCAGAAAAATGCATGTTATGTTTTGTTTTGTTTGAGGATTACAGTAAGAAAAAACAAAGGATACAATCCAAAAAGGGCTGGAGGTACTGCGATGTTCACAGCAGCAAAGCTGAAATGCTGTGTCATGTCCTGAAGCCCATGCCCAAATTATGCACCCTCCAGTTGAAGCCAGCAGAAGTTCTAAAACTCTTGTTTTCAGCCTGGACAACTCTCTATCAGCATCTCTCTGCAACTTCGTTACTGCACTGAGGTGCCAATAGCACAGATTTCCTCTGAAACAAGGTGTCTTTTTCTCATTACCACAATGAGTCCAAGGAGTCTGAATGCACTTCTCTCAGATCAGTTCCCTGTTCACAGAGAGTGACATTTTTGCCTGTTCTGGTCAATGCTGGACCCCTGGTAGCCAGGAGAATAGATTGCTACTAACCAGAAGCTGAAGAATCATCAGTACAGAAAGAGACTAGAAAATCCCTAGCTCAGGCAGTTCAGTTTTTTACCCAGTGACCACCTAATGTGTCCCAGCTGGGAATAAACAGCTTACTCAACTTTCCAGCTATTTGTCTGCTCATTGCCCTCAACTTTCTGTCAGATTTCTCACTCCTTTTCAGACTCAGTGTAGTGGCTTTAGCTTCCCTTGACAGCTGCCCTCTGCACATAGGGATGACTTTTCTCCCATTCTCTTTTGCAGCTATGTCTCATTTATCCCCAGCACTCACTTCTCAAGCTTGTGTGTCTTCTGGTTACTCCAGTACACAGAGTAGTCACCTTCCATCCCTTTCTTCTCAGAGCCTAAAGTGGAGCACATCCCCCAAGCTCACATTATCCACACATTGTCCCGGAAAGCACTTTTTTTTCTCAACTTGCTGTACTCTGGGCACACCCAGACCATCTCCTCATGGCTAACAAGCAGACATAATTTTAATGGTAAAGGTAGAATTATTGCACAGACAGTGCTGGCATTGCCATGCTGAAATACAGTAATACTACAGTCTCTAGCATTAGCCACATTGAAAAATGATTAAAAAAAAAAAAAGAATAAATGGATCTTTCATGCCCAAATACACTCAAGGACATCTCAGAACAGAAAAAAAAAAATCACTTTCCTAACTTGACAGGAGGATTCAAGGCCCTTTGGCAGACATATAAACAGGAATTGCAGGAATGCAACAATAGTTCCAGTATATGATGCAGTGACCAACCAACACTGAAATGGTGTGCTTAACCTGTAATTACTATGGCCACTTGGGAAACTCACGGACCTGCGTCCTGACAGCCTGCAAGCTCCTGTTTTCTCATCCCACTGGAAGCCCACTACATAGCCAAAGTCATCTATTTTCAGAGCATTTGGCCACTGAGAGCTCTAGTCATTCATCCCAAATCAAAACACAAAGATCAATATGAGAGAGAGAAAGACTTACATATCAGGACAGTCCTCCTGTCTGTTGCTCCTGCCAAACCGCTTTTACTAGGCACTTGGAAGGAAATTGGGATGGAGCTTGCAAGTCTGAACGGACCTGTGCCATGCAGCCTCTCACAGATATATCATGTGTCCACCCCTTTGCTTCGATTCTCAGCTTGACAGTCCTTCTTGGAGTGGTCCGTCTCTCCCAATTTCTGCACCTCTCCCTCATTCCCATGCTGTCCTCTTTATCACAAGTTCTGCATTGCACAGTGCCACAGCAGGAAAACAGGAGGGAAATAGGAAAGGGAATGCCTTCATCCGACCCACTTGTGGTCTGGTAATAATTGCTCTCAGGCAGATGCTGGGCCTCCCCTGATAGCTATTCCTTTTTCAGAACCCAATTATCAGACTCATGGTTTGATGCCAACTCTTCCTGGAAGCTGCTCTGTCTGCTTTCATTTAGCTCACAATTTATTCCTCTAAGGAGTGATATTTCTGCTAGAAATGGGCAAGCACATTTCGTTTAATTTCAGTTCTACCTGAGCACCGTGGATTAGATGGCCTGATGCAATAGCATCCTGCTAACAAAAGGTTGTGGAAAAACATGGCAAGAGAGAAGTCAGTAGGAGGACGAAATGAGCACAATAGGGAGCCAAATGTAAAGAGATTCTGAGATGCTGCCTGGAATAAAAATATCCAGTCACAATTTCCAATCACATTTAGCTAATTATTGAATATACTGATGAAGATGTAACAAAAGCAGCTGCTTAAACAGAAAATCTGAAAGATAGGAGCAATGTGCTCCCAAACACATGGAATGTGGAAACACATTGCACTCTGCATTCACCCAAACTGTGGGTGAAACGATATCTTGCTGACCATAGTAGGCCAATTCCAGAATGAAAAATGGGCTGTTTCTCACAACTTGTATGAGAAACAGCCCCTAAGCTGCCATACCTCCTCCTGTAATAGCTGGTAAACTCTTCACTGTGATAGTGTGCAATGCAGATTCTCCTAGGCCAGCGTATTTGACTGCAGTTGTTTTGGGTTCAGTCTCATCATCCCTGAAAGTCTGTTGACATTGTGCTTATTGTAAGAGGTAAAGTCCCTCAGGGGTGTTATTCTGGTTCCCCCATCTGCCATTGCTCCTTCCTTGTGAGTGTGCAGAAAGGCTTTTTATCACATAACTTAGCACTGTCCATGTGTGTATGTGATCCCTGGTGCATGCCAGGAAAGCTGGGACAAACTGGGACAAAAAATGGTACGCTCTCTCTGGATCACCTACCAGACCAAGGGGACTTACTGGCTGGGGATATGGGACACATTATAGGACACAGGGGAAGAGCATTTGAGCATTGCACAGGACTTCCAATAGCATATTTAGGGGAGGTGGGGAAAAGGAGGAATTGAGGGGGTTTGGAGAGGAACAAACATGGAAAAATAAAGGGATAAGGGAATAAAAGGAGCCTGCAGCTTCCCTTTCTCTTGTCCAATCTGGAAGATGTCAGCCCACAGTCTGGCCCCATCCCAGTGTCTTCGGATGCCACAGAAAGTCCTGTATCTATGCTGAGTGGTTTCCTGACTGATCTGTATGAATCAGGAGGTGCCGGACTTCATTGGGGTAATGGTCACTTTTTGCCTTGGCAATGCATCCAAAAATGGGAGATGTCCACAAAGAAGTGTGTGCACAGTCTCCTGGATTGCTCCCAGGATGGCAGTCTTTCTAGAGTTTTACAGCCAACATCGGTTGATCTATATATGGAGGGTGATTTAATTCTTCCAGGAGGCAATGGTTTCAGCAACAGGATTATTGTCCTCGGCCTTTTCTTGTATGCGCTTGAAGGGAGGAAGCACAGGTAACATCCTATTGTCCTGACACCCTTGCTTCTGAGACAAAGAGTGAGGTCCTTGCAAGATGTTTGGGGGATTTCCCAAAAGTGATCCTCTGCAGTGGAAGCTGTGGTGCTGCTGCCAGTGATCAGGAGCTTATCTGCGATGTGAATTCAAGGCTAAGCAGAGCATGAGCATGTTTACAAAGTGCACATGACACTGATGAACTGGGAAGAGAATGAATATGGAAGAACACCTGTGGTGGAGATTCACAAGCTTCTGGGGTAGCTAGGGCATCACAGTGTGCTCCTGCTGATGTGCAGGTGGGATTTAATCTGTCGCTCCAATAGCCTGGAACAGGAGCAGTATGGAAGTAAGCCAGTCCACACTACACATCCTGGAAACCACCCAGTGCTCCCTGGTGCAGAAAACAAATGCTCAAGATAGTCATGGGTACAATCACCAATTACCCTCCACACAAGGGCAAGACTCATCAGACAATTTCTTTTATGTAACTAGAGTCACTACGTGCTGACATGTTGGTTTTACACTATGTACCATCTGCAAGCATGCCCTCTGGAACCCACTCCGAACAGTCAAAGCAATGCTTAAAATGAACATACTTGCAGCACCTTTTTTTCATCTAATTAAATATGTATCATTGAGTTTTCCGCCAATGGAGGAAAAGGGAGGGTGAAAGGGAGTAGAAAGAAAAAGGATAGATAAATATTTGTACAAGAAGCTAAGAAAAGATAGGGGAGAAAGGGATGGCAGTGAAAGAAGACTTTAGAGAAGCAGAGTCTGACGTGGTGAGCATACAGGGCTGCCTGTGAGGACAATAAAGATCCTCAAGACGCTTGCAGGGAAGACCTGGTGTGTGCAAAGTGCTCATGGCCATGACAGTTCTCTTTTTTGACATTGCTAGTCTATGCTGAAGGGGCTTTTGTTAAAAAAAGATTAATTAAACATGTGATTAGATTTGGGGCAAGCTTGCAGGTGTCACAAGTGAGTGATTTAGATCACTTAAAAAATCACTGTCAAAGGTATTCGCAAAAGTGGTTTTAATATGATGTTGTAAAAGTGCGGCTTAACAAAGTTCAATGGCAAGGTTCACTCTATTAACTACTGCATAGAAGAAACATACAAAGGAAAATTGAGTTACATTTGAGTTAGAATGATTCACAGAGACTGGGGATACAAAAGGGTATGGAGGACCCTCCCATTGAGTCCCGAGGTTCAGAGTAGACCCCCTTGCTTTCTAAACTCCTGATGGAGCTTAGGTGCAGCTAGGTCCAATCTTAGTCTCAGACTTGGACAATGTTTATGTCTAATGGAAGGAATATAAAGAGTAAGGAAGACCCTCCTGTTGAGTCACGAGGTTCGGAGTAGATCCCCTTGCTTTCTAAACTCCTGATGGAGCTTAGGTGTGGCTAGGTCCAATCTTAGTCTCAGACTTGGACAATGGTTTATGTCTAAGGGATTATATATGCAAAATTTATCAATTCAGCATGCAATCAAAGTTACCAAGACAAAATCAAAGTTACCAAACTACAAGGTTATGCACGATATCGGTCACTTACTGCCTCGAGGAGCAACCTTGAGAGGTGTCCCAGCTCAAGGGGAGATCACCGCCATGCAGCCACGCTGCCTATCAGGGAGAGCTCAAAGAAGGCTCACTTAGGCTGTCATATTTATGGGATAAAGCAGTTGGCTCGTAGTCAAATTACATGCAATGGAAAAGGTATGCATGAGACTCCTTGTACCCACAACTTTGTTCCTTGATAAATGAGTCTTGGAAAAGCCACTTGCTATTCCTGTGTCAATCGCATGATGGGTGTTCCAAACTCATATGCACCAATGCTCACTGTGCCGCTCAGCGCCTTTGTGGGTTCTCAGTGAACACACTGGAACCAGGAGTTCTTGGCCTGGCCACAGCTCAGGCCTTTACCTCCTTTGGAGCCTGTACCAAACTACTGTTAGTTTGGTTAAGAGGTCGAATGCATCTGTCACAGCAGGGAATACTCTTTTTAGGTGCCATTGCTTATGTTGGTCCCCCAGTGCATTCAGAAACTTTTTGGTGACCTCTGGAAGTCAATAGCAATCTTTTAAGTGCCTCAACAGCAAAATCATATAACACAATCCCTGTGCAAAATCTTCACTCGGTCCCACAGACTCTATTTGCCCAACAAGAAGTTGAAGACTAATCTCTTCTCTGCCTCTTTCTCATTTCCATCCTGTCCTCAGAAATTGTTCAGGACTGTATCCCCTCTCTAGGATGTTCTTTTCAAGGTAAGAGACTGTACAAACTCCTGGCCTGCTGGGGTAATATTAGCTGCTTGTTAGAAGGACTTCTCTGCCCAGCTTTGGTGTAGACATTGAGATCATCTAGAGAGAAAAAACATTGCTTTTTGTCATACAGCAGTTGAAGACTCTGGGATGTGAAGTTGTCCCAGCCCCAGAAGAGAATGGCAGGGTGATCTTGCACCATCTAGCCATGCAGAGTTGATAAGTAGGGAGGATTCATGTGTACATTGAAGACCTGCTTTTTTGCCATCCACAGCTGTCTGCAGCTTCTCCCTAAAAAATTGCTTCCTATTTCAGTTACTATAAGGAAACCCTCATAACCTCATAATGCTCCGGTTTAGCCTTCACTGATTATTTTGTAATCTTTGCATATCAGCACTGAAGTGTTACATCAGGGAATCCATTGGTCCCAGTAGTTATATTTTTACAAAGACCTTTTCCTGACAAATAACATAACTCAATATCCCAGGAAACTACTAAGCAAATTAAAATCTGGTGCACAATAAACAATTCAGCTTTAAAAAATACACATCGTAATAAATGATCCAGAATGGGCCCCGTTCCAACCAACAAAGGAAGATTAGTGGAAGCAGTATGACCTTTGTAAAGCATCAAAATGTCCAGAAGTGCTGTATAAAAATGTCCAGCCAGCTTAACAGAAGCACTGCTGTTTTGCCTTGATTGAACAATATCAAATGGTTTCTGAAAGGGACTATAGATCTCCTATATATTTTGTTTCAGAGAAATAGCAAATCCATTCCTGTAAATAAGGCCCTAAGCATGAATTATGTCCGGTGCAGAGCAGCTGAGTTCTTGTGTGAGAAGAGATCAAGGCCACAAGGTAGGCCATGGATTCAGCTTCCTGCTCAGAGTTGAAGGGCACTTGGGTCAAGTCTCCCAGGTGAACAGGACCATAATTTCTCAGCGGTTTGACAAGACCTCTCTAATTCATTGCTCTACCATGTATCTTCCCTGGCTTCTTCCCAACTGCCCAGGGAAGATCCTGAAAAACTGGAGAATTCAGTGGAGGGTGACCAGGATGATCATGCCTGGATCACAGTAACTATATAAGGACAGGTGGTGGGATCTGAGCTGGGTAAGTCAGATGAAGAGAGGGCTGAAGGATTGATTTACTAGCAGCTACAGTTACTTGGAGGACAATTACAAAGAGGACAGAGGAAAACTAAGTGGTACCAGACAGTATAACAAGGGGCAATAGCTGCAAATTGTACCTTGGGAGGTTCAGGGTGGCTTTTAGGAAAAGCTTTCTCCCAAAATGTTTCTGCAGCCCTTGGACAGGACAGCAAAGAGGTGAGGTATTTCCACCCTTTGAGGTCTTCTATCCAAGATTTGGATTGACAAAGCCTCAGCCACCCTGATCTAGTGTAGGGAACACTCTCCTGCTGTGAGTGGGAGGTCCATCATCGACAGAAATTTCTGTCATCCCAGTTGCCAGGTTCGATCAGCCCAACTTAGAATTGAAAGAAATAGTAGGAGCATTTCTAAAACATTGGGACCTGAACTTTCATGACAAGCGTAGATGTGGTACAGGTAGATAAGGACTGTTATCCTCTGCTCAGCTCTTCCACTAATCTGGTTTTTAGCTTTGGAGAATTTATTCACACTACATAAGTATTTCTTTCTGTGGAAAGGAGAGTCGTGGAGTAGATCTGACCAACGCTACTCATCTCATACCAATATGAAAAATTACTGGCCGAGACCCACTTTGGTACACAGCATTTTGGACACGATCTCACAAACCTTCCTGGTATCAGAACACACTGACCATGTGTTTTCCCTTCTGCAAGTCAGGTTCAGCCTCTTTACTTAAAAAAAATGCCAGACACATCTGGGGTGAGTGGCTGGAGGCCTTCCAGTTTTTCTTGGCTGAAGATCTAGCTCCGTATTTGAGGAAGTGTTGAAAGAAATCTCACTATGCTCGTGTCTTTATGCTGGGAATCAAGGTCATTAGCGCAGGCTGGAACACAAAGCTGCAACAGAAGGAAGAGCTTTCTCCTGACACTGCCAGGAAAAGTTTCTGCCCTAATGGATAGGTTTATGCTTTCTCAGGTACCTGCTTCCCCATCCTTTTCTCTTTGTAACTCATGTGATGTTGTGAAATGCCAGTCAGGCATTAACTGGAAAGGAACCGCACTGGGCTTATGGCAGAATTGTCAGTTTTATTAGATTAATTTTATACAAAAGAGTTTAATAATAAACAATTTATTTTGATTGTATCTGAGGCAATTATACCAGCTATTGACTTTTTTTTTTCTATTATTCATCGTGGATATAGGGTAAACTTTGACATTTCTGGAGCAGGCATTTCCCTAAAATTTCTTAATTGAAAAATGAGCAGGCAAAATACAGGATTCCTGAGTAATAGAACAGATTTGTTACCACTCCCTGTACCTGAAATACAGGCAAAGCAATTTCTACAGTTCAGATTTCTGGCAAAGTAGCTGTGCAGTCATCATAAATACAGCAGTGTTGTGGGTTAATCATCCCACTTTAGGACATCTTGCTTTCAGAACTGCGTCCATGATCATAGTAGGTACAGCATCTTTATCTGTCAGTTATCTTTCACACAGAATTTTTTTTACATTTTTGACTCTTGTCTTTCTAAAGATTTATAACTCAGCGTAGCACCTAGGAAGATATTCACAAGCCAGTTTGCTGACTTTTTTTTCTTTTTTTTACCTGAGAAACCTTAACAATCTCACTTTTTCCATCAGCTCTAGAGGTATTGCACATTTGAACCATATAACTCAACAAAATGGCATGAGGTAGAAGTGGCATTGCACTAAGCACAGATATCCTCAGAGAGACCATTTAGATGGGAAGAGGTCTCTCTATATTTTTACAGCGAGCATAAATCTGGGGAGTTAGAGAGGCTGTCAACAGTGAGCTTTCCCACAAAACATCTCCTGAGCTCCCCCGCCCCAGGCAGATAGCTGCCCACAGTATTTCACGGTCAAGTTGGAGGTCCTGTGGGAGAGAAGTGAGGAAGAGGAGGAGAGAGGAAGAGCAGTGTTGTGCTCCCCGTGGAACCCCACACAAGTTCCAGGAGCTAGCTTTATTGTGAGGAATCCTTTGATTATATGTCTGGCAAGGCTCAATTTTTGTGTTTTGCACATGCAAAAAAAAAAAAACCATGGAAGGTTTTACAGTGATGTCTTTCCTATTTCTATATTACAATAGAAATTCATGTGCCATCTGTGCTGATTTTTTAGCAATATTAGAAAAGAGTAGGTACTGAGGCAATGAAGCCACACCTACTAAAATGGGAAGAGATTTCAATCACATTGCTTAAAGATGTCGTTTTCTTTTTTTGTTTAGGCTGTATTTTGTAAATACATATAAAAATGTAAATTCATGTAAATAGATGTAAATATAGTCTCTTGAAGACAAAGAAATTGCCTATTAAGGTGTTTGGGCCTTGGGGTTTTTTTGGATGAATATGATATAAGTATCTCTCTGCTGTTGCTTACATCGCTCACTACAGAGATAATACAACAGCATGTTATGGCTGGAATTCCCAGAATTTTCCACTTGTGATTTCACTCCTGGTCTCACAATCACGATTTCAGAAATCCTTGTAAACTCACTACAGGAACTACCACTTAGGCTGCAGGTAGACAAGAAAAGCAGTGTTATCTCCAGGCGTAATCCCTCCTGTCTTTATGCACAAACTGGCAAGGAAGTGGAACGTAGTCCTGCCTATGGTACACTGCGCTACATGTGCCATGCGATATGGGCCCTCTGTGGTGTCCCACACTCCTGTATCCATCCCCATTGTGCATTTTAGGTGAGCAGGAATTTCTTCTGCTCTGGTCTTCACTTGCCTGGTCTCTTGGCCAGGGAACCAGCAGGATGTAGTGCTTTCCCTACCTGTGCTAGAAATGTAAACAACATCATAGGAAGCACTGCTTAATGGGTTTAAGAGCTTTTCACTCCAACAGAAAAGGGAAAATTCACTGAGAAAAAGAGGCACTTCTGCTTTAAAAGAAGTTAGAGCATTTGTGTTCCCATTCAGGCTCACCTTTTTGCCCCAGGAAAAAGTTCCTTGTGGAAAGCGGGAGAAATCCCTGTGTGACCAACATCTTCAGAGCTCCCCAAGTTAGCAGCACTTCATCTCTGTCAAGGAGACTCAACTAGCGTGAGAAACATAGGGGAAAGGTAAGGTCTGGAAATCTTTGCCAGAACATGAGCCTGCGTCAAAGAAACTCCCAACTCCATAAACTCCAGCCATAAACGTCAAGGTCAAGGCAGGAGGAAAAGGGTGTAAAACATACACTATTAATCTGGCGGAAGGGCATGAAGAAAGGCTCCCTTGAGATGAAGCAAAGGTGCATGTCTCAAGGGATCAATGGAGGAGTGTTGGTGTCAAACACAAGGAGGCTGGGGATTTGCAGAGAGATTTCCCTTTTCCCAGGCAACTTGAGTAGACAGTAAAACTAATCCCAACTGATCAGACTTGAAAGCTTTGTATGATGCAAGAAAAGACTGGTAAGTGTGCCTGTCAACTCAGGGAGCTATATGTGGCCTGCTGTGGTTTAGGGGAGACGTGTACGTTAACTGCTTTGCATACCAGTGGCTAAAATATATACATGGTCATGTACTTATCTTCTCTTGCCTACTGTAACTTGTTTTTGTAGTAGTACCCTACATTACTGTAATGTTTTATCCACTAGCTTTTCAAGACAACATTCCTCATTTCTCCCTGCCTGAAAAATGGGGTTAGCCATGTTTCTCTTCTGTCTGGCACAGAGGTTGGTGAGGTTTGGAACAGGAGTTTGTGAGGTTGTATTCACGGAAGTTTTGAGAACACTTGGCAGAGAAGATTTGGAGATATCAGAGATGCTGATGTACCTCATGCTTTCTTCAGTGTGTGCAGTGACCCACCCTGGCCCAACTCTGCTCTGAACTGATGCTTCTGAGGATACGAAAGCCCCAGGAGTCTATGTGCGACCTTCATTCTCCCAAGGAAAGATCACTTTTCTGATCTTCTGTGGCATATCATGGTAGGTAGGCAAGAACCTACATGATATCTGTCCCCCACATTCCTCCTGGCCTCGAAAAGGGATTAATACACCTGAATGGTGTGCTCCACTGCTCTGGGAAGATGTACCTTGTCTAACCCCACAAAGGATTAAATTAAAATTTCAGCCCAACCTTCACTGAGCAAGAGCTTTACAGAATCTGCACCTGGAACAGATCATGGTGACTGTGTCTCGCAGCTCCATCTTTTGGGAAAAAAAACATAAAATAAATGTCCAAAGCCCAAAACTAGTGAGAGTGCTATTCCACTTTAGAGGGTCACACAGGCTGGGAGCTATGGGGAGCATTACATAGGATGTCAAGAAATTTCAACTCACAGGATTAGGACTTGTGGGAGGGGGATGATATTACAAGCCTCTCTCTCTGAGGATTATATTTATATCAGAACGTTTGTGGGTCCAAATTTCCCTGGGAATTATCAGAGCAGCAGCAGCTTCCAAGTGGGGTGACAGAAGGTGACACAAATCACTGTGCAGAGAGCTGGATTTGGAGCGCTGCCCCCGTTAATCTCTGTAGTGCTGCAGGTCTGGGATTTTGCACAGACAACCCCAGTAAAAGCTGCAGACTTGCAAGCACTGTGTTCCTCCTGTGAGTGGTGGCATGTACTAAAGGTGGCTCCATGGAGTACAGAAAAGGTCACAGAGATAGGAATCCAGAAAGCTTGCTCCTGTCACTGTAAGTTTGTGGGAAATATCATCTGCTGCTGTGTCAACATTAGTTATAGTTTTGTGGGCACAGTCAAAAAGTGGTCCCCAGAGTACAAAGGTCCTTTTCTCTGCCATGAATGAGAGTCTGAAGTTTCATTCTGATTCTTGGTTTTGTTCTAAGCTATTTGGGTACATTCTCCAAATACTCATGCAGTTAAGTCACATGAAGTCTATTGAGCTGTATCAGTTTTGTACGCTGTGAATCTGAATTCAGTCACAGCATCTCATCCAATGAGAGATGTGGTTTAATCCCAGCCAGCAACTAAGCACCACACAGCTGCTCTCTCACTCCCTCCCAGTGGGATGGGGGAGAGAATTGGAAGAGTAAAAATGAGAAAACTCGTGGGCTGAGATAAAGACAGTTTAATAATTAAAGCAAAAGCCACGCACACAAGCAAAACAAGGAATTCCTTCACCACTTCCCATGGGCAGGCAGGTGTTCAGCCATCTCCAGGAAAGCAGGGGTCCATCATCTGTAATGGTTACTTGGGAAGACAAAATGCCATAACTCCGAACGTCCCCCCCTTCTTTCTTCTTCCCCCAGCTTTATATGCTAAGCATGACATCATATGGTATGGAATATCCCTTTGGTCAGTTGGGGTCAGCTGTTCCAGCTGTGTCCCCTCCCAGTTGTGCAACCCCAGCCTACTCACTGGTGGGGTGGTGTGAGAAGCAGAAAAAGTCTTGACTCTGTGTAAGCACTGCTCATCAATAATGAAAACATCTCTGTATTGTCAACACTCTTTCCAGCACAAATTCAAAACATAGCCCCATAGTAGCTACTGTGAAGAAAATTAACTCTACCCCAGCCAAAACCAGCACAGAGCACCAGACTCCATTCTCTTGTCTTTGCTGTCAGTCCAGGCGAAGTGCTGCAGAGGACCTCATATCCATACTGTCATGCTCAGGGCCTGCAGGTTTGAACACACTTTATGTGTTGAACAAAATGTGAACACACTTTATGTGTGCATGTTACAGGAACACCCTGTCCTGCAAGACCCATCCTATGCTTTGACAATACGGATGTATGCAGCAAGCATTTTGCTCCCAACTCCCTTATTTCATGCACCCCCTATGCCTACAAGGAGCTCCGAGAGAGCTGGGAGTCTTTAGCCTAAAAAAAGACAAGGTTCAAGGGGAGTCTCATCAATGTACATAAATATCTGATGGGAGGGGGTTCAGAAGATAAAGCCAGACTCTTTTCAGTGGTACCAGTGACAGGTAAAGAGGCAATGGGCACAAACTTAAATACAGAAAGTTCCACTTAAAGTATTTCTTACTGTGAAGTTGGTCAAACATTGGCACAGGTTACCCAGAGAGTTTGTAGAGTTTCCATCCTTGGAAGTATTCAAAACCTGAATGGACGCAGTCTTGGCCAGCTTGCACTATCTGATCCTGTCCTGAGTGGGGTGGTTGAACTAGACAATCTCCAGAGATGCCTTCCAACCTCAGTGATTCTGTGATTCTGTGGCTCTGTGACATAGCCCTAGAAATATAGTGACCTCAAAGAACACAATCACAGGATCCTAACAGGGCTGGATGGACAGGATCACTGGAGTCTCCTCCTCCCAGTAAGGCTATGCCCAATACTACATCAGGATAGCCATGGATTTACATAGTCAAATCTTGACTCTCGCTAAGGACAGAGACCTTCCACGTCTCTGGTGACCTGTACCAAGGCTGCACCATCCTCTTGAGGAAACACTTTTCCCCCAGTGTCCAGCCTGAACAATTTAAAACACACCTTGTGGCTGTTGTTCCTTTTGTGTTGTCTGGCACCACTGAAAATCATTTAGCTCTGTCCGCCGGTGTAATTGCCTTCAAGTTGTACCTACAGTTTGATCCCCTTCAGCCTCCTTTTCACATGGCTAACACAGCCCATCCCACGTCACCTCTCCTCATAGGCCCTGTGTCTCAGGCCTGACCATCTTGGTGACCCTTCTCCATTCCCCTCACAAACTAGAGGGCCCATTTCTTGACGTTGGTAAAAGCAGTGTCTGGCAGGGTAGCCTGGGCCATGGGCAGCCCAGAAAGGATGGTGTCCGCTCCAACTCGGATAATTGTCTCTCTCGTTGCCTCCTAGTCCAGCTGGAAACACTGAGCAATACTTGGCAAAGTCTATGCAAGTCCAAATTCACGTTTCACAAGCACCAACCCACATTGAGAGGTATGCTAAAGAGAGCTTTGGGGAAATGCCACATAAGAACACTCAGTGCAAAACCACTCTTTAGTGTGCACCCACTTGAAGCATGGCTGGGCTGCCAACATGCACACAGCCGGTCTTGTGACGACTTTCAGTGTCTGTAAGGCGCTGGAAGAGCCCCAGTTTTGTCCACAAGAAGAGTAGTTGGGATTTCTTAGCTACCAAGTGTGTGAATGACCAAAGCGAAGCTACAGGTGGCAATCCTGCCATGTGAGGCTGAGTCAGGGCACATCACCTGCCCAATACATGAAGAGACAGAGGAGTTTCAAAAAGACATCCTGAACTGCTGGTGTTGAGAATGGGAAATGTCAAGGAAAGACATTAATCTCACCACTCTCTGGCATCTGGATGCCTAATCTGACACTCAAAAGGAGCCAATTCATAATGGCCAACCCTCCTCATAATGGCCAACATCACCTCAGCATGAGCAGGCCATGAAAATGCCTTGCCTCAAACATTGGTGCACCAGGTTGTGGTGCCCCCTTCTTCTCCACCACCTCCCAGGAAAGATTCCTTACACCAGCAGGTGGTCTTGACATCTGGAAAGGCCTTGCACAGAGTTAGTACAACACCACCAGCTCTGTGGGCTGAGGCTGTCCTATGCAGCCAGGGAGATCTGGCCTTGCTTGGTTACATGCCTTCAGTAAGTGCTCACCAAACAGGAGCCGAGCCTGGCCTGCCCGTTCACCTGTCACTGAACTGTCCTCCTTCCTCTCCCTGGACAAGGAAATCTTATTTCCTCTGCAGCCCTTGGTTATGCTCTTTGCTTTGTTGGTTTGGGGTTTTTTTCGGTTTCACATCTCACATCAAATTTGTAATCCATAACAAACCCCAGATTTTTGCAAAACTGCTCCATGGCCAGTAGTTCCCATGTGGTTACATGGAGCCAAGTACTCCAAGTTACGTGGCATGTAGCTGTCTGTGTTCAACAGTATTTATTAAAAAATAAAGGACTGCATCTCCAGGCTGCCAGGAAAGACCACTCTTACTCCAAAGTGTCTCCCTGTACAAGTCATCCTTCACAGTTTGGTTTCATCTGCAAATGTAAGCAAAATCTGTTCAATACAAGGTGTTAAATGGAAATATTGAATAGTGCTTGGTCACACAGACTCCTGCAGAATCACACTTGATATGACACCCTAGTTTGACAGTGAACCATTCATAACTCCTCTCTGAGTGTGTCTTTCTCCAATCAGTCTTACAAGGATGTTGTAATTACTCCATGATGAGATAATTTTCTCAAAACAAACACAATAAACTCAAATTATTCAGTTAAGGTTACACTTGAAAGACATTCAAATATGGATAAGTGGGAAGTACACAATCTACACAACCAGATTAGGCTTTTTTCACAGCTGAGTTACTTTCTTAGGTACAAAATATTGCATAATATGTGGGTTTATTTTTAAAGATAGCATGATAGCAAAGTTGGCAGCAGAGCCACAAAAATACTTCTCATCACTTTTGGCAAGATTTAGGGCAATCTGAAGTGCTTTGACATCTTTTTTCCCCTAAATACGGGTGGATTGGAATTTCTTGAATTTATCACACATGCAACACCAACATCCCTGTGGTGGTTTTTAACACTCCCCAATTGGTCTGTCCTTTCAGTCTGAACTCTGCTTTAGTATAGGTTTAATGCAATCTTTTGTTGGAAAATTTCATCTATACCCAGGATATCGACTGACAAGCATTGCAGTCTGTTATACAAATAAAATTCCCCCCAGCCAGAATGCCTAAGAGGAGAGTAAGAGCCTACTCTTTCTTTGCTAGTTTCCCAGTAAGCAGATTTCAGATTTTAATTATTTAAGAGTCCCCATTCAGAAGGGCTCAGGGCCCTGCAAGAAGCACTGTGGAAGCAGGTGCTTGAAGCATGAAGCCCATGATGGCTGCCTTTCCTTTCCCATCTCCATCTCATGTCACCCTTCTTCACAAAAAATGCACATTCCCCCTCCTCGTTCTACTCTGTAGCTGGCTTAATAGCTCCCCTGTTTAAACAATGCCACCACAGAGATTTAAATAATAATGCTGCCATCTAGAATAATTTTCTGCAAGCCTCACCACAGATCTGAGCAAAGACTCCCTGGGAAGCTTTTCCCAATTTCCCTTTGATTTTCTACCTTAACTGAAGTAAAAAGAATGACAACAGTTAAATTTCCAATATTTCTTGGCTTTTTTTTTTTTTTTACACAAGGTCTTCTTTGAGAAGGTCATCTCAGGGACCTGTTGGGAAAATGTAATGATATTGATTATCTCAGTAGCTAGAAGCACAGGTGAAATTTCAGTTTGTAAATTTAGTAGAAAAACAAAACCACAACCTTGCTGATCTAGAGCAGGTGTGATTCTATGTAGGTACTGGGTTTGTCAGCTACCAGCGTGTATAATCTTGCCATGAGCAAGACATGAAAGATCTTCCAACAGTTGCAGTCAGTGGTGAGCATTGACTAGCTATTTCAGAATAAATCTCCATTAGAAGTAATAGAATTGGTAATGTTCATCACCCTGCCAGGGGAAAAAAAAAAGACAAAACCAAAAAACAGAAGTCATCTCCACTTTTGTAGTGAAGATGCCATCTGTGCAAAAAGAGGCAGAGAGTGCTGTTTGCTTTTCTGCATATTTCTTTTGCAGACTTGCTGTTCCCATCATGTAAAGTGATCCACAGGTGTTCACACTTGAGGTGAAGTATGAAGTATCAGATTCTGTCTTCTGGAAGGTCTGTCTTCTGAATCCAATATCCCATTTATAATCACCTTTATAAAAATGTGAGGAATCAGAGGATAATGCCTGACCCAGAATTTCTCAGCTCATTGCCTACCACCAACAGCAGAAGCCAAGTGGGTCTGGTTCATGCCACAGGCTATGCCAGTGATCAGAGTTTTGTTATTGCTTGCTAGCATAAGACTCCCCAAAGGGGGATCTTCTGCTGCAGCTCTGGGCTGTAGAAAAAGAACAAGATCTGTAGTCAGGGTCTCTGGGTCAGCGCTCCCTGCTAGACAGTGATACAGAGTCTTAGCATCTCACCTGCTCCATGTTCTCCTGCTCCATGCATAGCTGGCTGGAGGCTCGCAGAGCACATGGAGGTCTGGAGCAGGGCAGCCTGTGCTGCCTGGGTTATGGGCCTGGCTGTGAACAAGTCACGGAGAGCTCAGCAGCTGAGATTTGGCAACTTTGCACCAGAGAGTGTGGATGAGGCACATTTGGGTTGGAAATGTGGAGGGCAAGGTCTTTGTTGATAGCACATGACTAATGGAGAAGAAGATGCCTGGGATCCATGAGGAAAGTATATTTCATTAGCTAGATCATGGGAAGACTTAACTGCCATTTGAGTTTGGTGGATCATTATTTCATTGTTCTTGCAGGACATGCTTTGAAATATTTTCTTTACATCCACTTCCTTGACGAGAAGTGACCACTAACTGCAAAAAGGTTTCTGTTCATTTGTTTTACTTCCAGCAGGTGACAGGATGCTTTTCGTCTACTGAAAAGCAGATGCATAATCCCTTAAGGGGAAAAAAGTCATTGTTTGTATTTTGCAAGATTTTGATGTGAAGTAACAGAAAATCCACAGTGGAGTTAAAAAAAAATGTTTTCCCAAAGACAGAGCAACAACAAAATTAGTTGTTTTCAACATAATTTCATTTTAAGTGGTCCCACTGAAAATTAAAAATAGATTAATGTTTCCCTTTAAAAAAGTAATTTTCAACATTTGTGGGACAGGTAGTAGAAGGAATAATGCTGCTTTCACTTGTCTACCCATGAAGAGAGCCTGGAGCAACCAGTGCAAAACCACAGAAGGAAAACAGATTTGGTAGCATTATTTTCCTCACTGCTATTTACTGGGGAGCTGAAATGATTTTCTCTTACCCCATTTTCAGTTGCCACACTCACCTATACATTGCACAGGGAGCTAGGATCTCATTTTGTATTATGGTGTCCTGGACACCATAAGAGTTGGCACACCAAAGTCTCCTTGCTGATCTATCCACAATCACTCTATCCATGATCCACTGCCTATATTTGTGCATCTCATGTGTATATTACAAGAACAGGCTAGCAATCTTGCTAGGCAATCTTTTTACCTTGTGCCAATCTTTCTTTTATTTGAGTTTCCTAACAAAAATAATAATAAATTATTTCAATAATCAATGAATAATCAATAATCAATTAATAATCAAAACCATTCAGTGGAGCACATGGTACATCTTGAAGGTGTATTTATATTTTGAATCCCAAAATGCTCAGCCAAGTCAAGTATAAAATTTCTGAAAGTAACTTTTATGGTACTGGTGACGATAGGCATACAGTTCCCAGGCTTTTGATAACTTGAAAAACAGCTTCTATCCACAGAGGGACCACCACAGCTAAACTAGTGTACATGCGTACACATACACGCAGACAAAGGGAACAATTTTCACTCTATGGATTTTTCAGAATAACTAATTCCAAGTGAACTAGGACAAAGATCTTAGGGAATACTTCAGATGCTTTAGTAATTCCTTGAAAAAACAGTGACATTGTAATTAAGGATTCTGTATTATGGCAAAATGAATCAATTTTTAACATAGTGAGATAAACGAGCTTCTTTTACAAATGTGGTTTACTGTATTACTGCAATCCCTGAACTGGTGAAAGGCAGGTGTATCCAAGATCCCTGCTGTGGGGAGAAGGCCATTAACCTCATTTCCAGCAGAGACCAATTTCTGCAGAAGAAAGAGGGAAGGCAAATGCCATTCCAGGCTGCTAATTGTTTAGTGCTGTTCAACCTTTTTTCTGACCTTTGTTCTATATATTCCCCTTATACAACATCATCATCTTAGTTCTGACACCTTCAAGTGTTAATATGCAAACTTTTATCTCCTGAAGGGAGGCCACTTCTGCTCCAGGATGAATTACGTGGAGCTTCAGAGTATCCCGTGGCACATCCCCCCACTGGCCACAGCTTTGACCTCTTACTCCAAGAAGATGGGAAGACTTTTAAGCTAAACCCAGACAAAAAATCTCCAGTTCAAATAAAATCTAGAAATTTATCTTCATAAGCAGAAAACCCAAGTGACCAGTGGCAGCAAGAGACAGAAAGGTCTCTGCACAGCCCTGCCCTGCTCTATCCCTTTAGCAGAACTGAGATTACCGTGGAAGGATCTGACAGCAGAAAATACGTCTCTCTTTTGGTGTCTGAGCATCCCTTTCTGCTGCCCTCTGAGCTGTTTGCAGAGGAAGTCTACCCTGACTGGGAGAGCAGCCAGAGAAAAAAAAAGCAGACATTAATCAAAACATGTTTTAAAAGGATTTATATGTATATACAGGAAGCTTGCAAGAACACAGAAGACATTTTGAAGTGGAGAGGATGTGTAAAGCATGGGGCATCTACCTCTGCTCGCATGGACCTATGTTGAGGGGTCCCTCTAGCCTTAGGCAATCTGCTGAGTTCTGCACAATCAAAACACTCCCTAACATACAGAGCCACCCCACTGCCTCTCCTTCCTTGCCTATCCCTTCTATAGCCATCCATTGCAGCACTCCAGTCATGACAGTCATCCCACCATGTTTCTGTGATGGCAACTAAGTCATAGCTATCCTCCTGCACAATGGCTTCCAGCTCCTCATGTTTGTTGCCCATGCTGCATGCATTGGTGTAGATGCACTTGAGATGGGCTATCGATTTCACTCCCAACATTGGCATGCCACCCTTAGGTTCCTCTCTAGTGAGCCTGGTTACATCCCCTTCCCCGCTTCAAACCTAGTTTATAGCCCTCTTGATGAGCCCTGCCAACTCATGGGCAAGAATTCTTTTTCCCCTTTGAGATAGCTGAACTCTAGCCATCACCAGCAGGCCCGGTGCCGTGTAAACATCCCCATGATCAAAAACCCCAAAATTCCGCTGATGGCACCAGCCTCTAAGCCATGTGTTGAGCAGGTGCGTTTCCCTGTTCCTCTCAGTGTTCTTCCCTGCCACTGATGGGATTGAGGAAAACGTTACCTGTGCTCCTGATCCCTCAACCAATCACCCCAGTGCCCTCAAGTCCCTTTTGATCGCTTTTGGACTTCTCTCCGCAACGTCATCATAGCCAACCTGCAAAACCAATAGCGGGTAATAATCAGAGGACCATACCAGACCAGGGAGTTTCCTAGTAACGTCTCTAACCCAGGCCCCAGGGAGACAGCAGACTTCCCTGTGGGCTGGGTCTGGTTGGCATATTGGGCCCTCTGTTCCTCTCAGAAGGGAATCACCTATGGCAATTACCCTCCTTTTTTTCTTGACAGAGGCAGTCGTAATATGTGGGGCTGGCTGGCTTAGCCTAGGCAACCTCCTGGATGGACTTTCACCTACGTCCTCATCCTCATTTGCCTGGCCCTCAAGTTCCAGAGCCCCATATCTGTTGTGTAAAGGCAACTGGGAAGGTGAGGGAGGGCGGGTGTCCGCCTGCCACCCTGAGCAGGGACCTGTTTCCATTCCCCCCCGTCTCCTATGTCCCCTCCTCCTGCTTGGTGGCAAGAGGGTAGGGGATCCTCTGCTTCTTGTGGAGCCTCCATCTGCTGCCTTGGCCTCAGGGATGGTAGGGTGGGGCTCCACCAATCTATGTCCCTCTCACACTCCCTGATACTCCTTAACCTTTCCACTTCCCCTTTCAGCTCTGCCACCAGGCTGAGCAGATCATCCACCTGGTTGCACCGAAAACAGTTGTTGTCTCTGCTGCCCTCCGGTATGAGTGACAGGCTCAGGCACTCCCTGCAGCCGGAGACCTGGACAGCTGTATGTTTGCGTGGGAGCTCTGTCTGGGTCGCCACATTCCTTCTGGCGATGGCTTTCGGGCGAGTGGAAACCATAGCTCGGTCCTCTCCTGGGAGGGCGATGACCCCCAGCTGAGTTACCCTTTAGAGCCAGGAGGGGGACCGCGCCCTGCCCGCTCGCCCTGCCTGCGCCAACCGCCGCGCCGCCCCGCGCCGCCCCGCGCTCTTCTGCCGCGCCGCGCTCCCCCTCGCTCGCTCGCTGCCGGGGGCGGCTCCCGTACGTGCGGGGGTTGGGCCGGGCCGCCGCCACTCGTGTCCCCGCCCACGCTGAGTCAGCGCTGCCGCTCGTCGGGAGCTGCCTTTTTCCCGCTCGGGGGGGGCGGCTGGGCACCCTCTCTCCCTGCGCTTCTTGCCCTCGCGGTTTTGCCCCCTTAGGAAGGGTCCCCCGGCGCGATCCTCGCTCCGGAGCCCTTCGCCCTATTGTTTCTTGGCAGGGAGGCTGAGCCAGGTGAACACCAGTTTATTTTAAATTTCTTTAAACTTAAGGTCCTTCTTAGCAGAGATTAGTCCAGTGGTTGCTACATTTTGAACTTGGTGCTTGTGGCTGCCAATCAGGTTCTAGCAGAAATCTTTCCAAGCAAAAGCCAGATTCAATTGCACCTGCATCATGCAAATTGCAGCTTGAAAATACTGAAAAAATCTTTTTTCTTTTAGTTTTGTGTGTTGGTTTGATATGCAAGAGAGTTTGTGGAGGCGACTTCATGTCTTATTCACCATCAGAGGCAAGTACTGTTAAATTCCCAAATGCTTTAAGAAATTCCTGGGCAGAGCTAATGTGTAACAACAAAAATCCTTCACTACAGCATTTCAGGGTCATAGACAGATTAATACCCTTTTTAAGTACTAACTCAGTTTCAACTGTAATCTTGGAAACAGTTAAATAGTTTAGATTCTTGATCCAGTAAGTGAGATTTTTTTCACACAATATCTTTATTTGCAATAGTGTTATACTTATCTATGAAAAATGAGATAGAAGGTCTTTGTTAAAATGAAAGGGCAGCTATTTATATACCTTGAAAGAAAAGAAGATTTTTGTATCATTCAGTATGTGCCTTTTGCCTCTGATGTTCTGGAAAGCTCTTGAATTAATCAAATTTATACTACAAGCTGAGTAAGGTGTGCAGCAGTAAATGCAAAGACCTCACAGACAAAACAAAACAAAAATAACACTTAAAAAAAATAACGCAGCATGACTAAGTAACCTAGTTAAACCTTAACTCTTTTGTACAAAGCAACCACAGAATAACTACTGCTATGACTGCAGATTTTATAGTTTCAGATAATGTGGTTTTTAAAACATACAGAAGATTGGTTTTACTCTTCCTCAATCATGGTATCATTAGAGGGCAGAGTTAAGGCAACTATTGCTTTATGAACTCTGCCCTTGTCTAAAACATGCCCTTAGTATTTGGTTTCCTTATTTTTGATGGGTAGATCTGTAGTATCTGTAAGATCTGTAAGATCAGTCTTAGCTTACCTTTGAAACTGTAGGTTTCAAAAGCTGACTGATAGCTAAAAGCAGAAGACAATTAAGTTGTTCAGAATCGGTCTTTGCTCCTTTGCATGAAAAACCTTGAACAGCAGATCTAAGATATCTCTACAAGAAGGCTTTTCCTCTCCTGCCTGTTAAAGATATTCAGCTTCCTATGAAGTAGTTAAATATTCATGGAGCTAAACAGAGACTGTTCAGTCTGGTAGATCAAGAGCAACTTGCTGGAAAACAGCCTATAACTTGCTGATGAGGGTGTGTTACCAGGAGGTGGGACATCTGGCTCAGGATAGAGAGGGATTTGAACCAGGTCTCTTGTGCAGCAGAAAAGCACTCCAGCTATGAAACCACTAGAGTGAGGTCCATGCCCTTTATGTTGGCCATCCAAAACACCCTTTGATTTGTTGGCTGCATCACATCTGGTCCCCCCACACCTCTGTGGGCTGGGTGCATCTTACATGATGCACTGCCACTGTTACTTGGTGGATGACCAGGCAGCATGATGCCTGCAAGATACCTCAACATCACATTGCGACATTTTAGCAGGTGTCAGTCCTGAGCTGGAGCAGCTCTGACTTGCTCTCAGCCAGTCCAATGAACTTTGTGCCAGTGCTGCTACCTGGAAGCCCTGTTCCTGTCGTACACAGTCCCACTTCACATGCAGTTAGGCGCAGGAGCTTTGTCTGAACTGTGTGGCACTGTGACTCCCTCAGTCCCAGTTTCTGCCATCTCCCACCCACAGACTTGTAAAATGTGATTATTGTGACCTCATTTTGAGGAATTCAGTCCTGCAGTCTGAGTTCTAACCTAAAAACTGACACTGTCATCCCATCACTCCTGACCCAAGATCTTCCTGACAGACAGCCCAGCCCTTTACAACCTCCTTTCCTCTCAGATGCATTATAACTGACTTCACTTTGCTTCAGCCGGAGGGACGTTATGACATGAAATCAAGACATAACACATCACTAGATGCATAGCATGAGGGCATAAATTTAGAGACAGCATGAAAAGCCTTGGTTGTAAATCTGTAAGGTTTTGATCATTTGTACCGTACCTCAACAGCTCCCTGATTTTTCCCACTACTTAAACATCAGACAGTCACCCAGCAAAACAGTCACCCAGTCAAACATCACCCAGCAAAATGACAGCTTGCAATGACTGTTATTTGCCATCATCAGGACTCTTCTGCCATCTCCTGGGAGAGAGGTGCAAACACTCTCAAGATGGATTTTTACGGGAGGATGCATTCGTAAACCCAAAGTTACAGAAGGCTTTGAATGCTCTTTTCTGCCCTTTTCTTAAAAAAAAAAAGCAACCAAACAACAATAACAAAGAAACAGGCAAAGTGCTCCTCAGACTTTATTCGAAGGGGTTCTAACACAATTTATTTGTGCTGCTTGGGCTCAAAAAAATTGTTAGGCTGTCAATGGTTAAGCTATGGTTATAGACAGACTTTTCAACCAAAAGTAATGCTCATCTGTGCATGAAGCCCAGTCCAAATGAGGCACCCGTTCAACAAGACAAGTGAGTAAAATATATTGGAAATATTGAAAGTGGTGTATTTTCCACTTTAACCCCAACCCTGTAATGTCAGCATGCCCATTACCGTACATAATGACTACTAGGATATTTTTAAGAAAATGAGTGAATTTCTTACAAACCATTTAAATCAATCTGGACTGAAATATCACTAGTTACTTGGGTTCTTACCTCCTAGTTCTCAGCCTGGCATCTCTTAGCCTGCTCTAATGCAGAAGTAAGATTTGAAAAGCTATTAAAAAAACTGTAAGTGTGAGTGCTTATTCCTAGCCTGTTCCTCTAGTTCTTGCTCAAGCAATACTGACAGACACTTTGATAAATTTGTTGCTGAGATGGACATTTACACTTGTGATGTAACTCATGGTCTATCTGCCTATGTCTTTGCAATAGTAGGAAAACATAAATGCTTTTCATAAATCTTATGCCTAAATCTTAGCCTATCTAGGAAAAAAGGATAAGATTTGGAGAATCTTCAAAATTTTTTCTATTACAACAGTTACAAAACGGAACTTTCCTAAATAAAATATATTAAATTACTGTCCAGCTCAGAATGAGCAGAGATGAAGTCATTAAAACCTACTGTAAAAGTAGCCCCTTCCTCTCTTTTCTGTCCCTGTGTGGGACCCTCTGCTGAAATCTTTTCTTGCCTCTGCCTTTCTGGCCAATCTGTCAGTGTGCAAACCAAGATCATGAACTTACATCTCTTTTCCTGGACCTGCATTAACTCTGTGGTACCCAAAAAGACTTTCCTGTGGGGAGATATGTTCAAGACAGATGCCTCCATTCCCACCCTCTGCTTCAGGCAAGGAAAGGTGATAAAAAGATGCCTTATCCAGCAAGCTAAAGGCAGGCCCTGCTAAGCCAGGGTATTCCTCAGAGATGCCTCTGCATTCCCAGGACTTGCTTGGCTTGCTGTTCATTTGATTGACCCCTTCCCTGTTTTCAAGGCAGGCTGGCTTAAAGCAGGAGAAATCAATGGGCCAGGATCAGTAGAAGGTGACTGCCATCTTTCCACCTTTGCATCTGGATAAAAAAAAGAGTTGTTCCAAGCTACACTGCTGAGCTGTATGCCCTGCCAGCAGTTTGTCTTGCGTGCAACACCCAATGTGCTCAATCTTCCACCCAGAGTAGTATAAGAGGATGGGCAGCAGAACCGCTGATCCACTATCAACGTGCTGCTGATCAGCTGCAGGATGGAGAGGGCATGAGAGACAGATCATAATTCTGTCTACAGTCCCTAGGTTAAAAATTTGGTGATCATGGCAGGGTAGTACTTGCACACTAAGGAACAGACAGATTTTGGGGATACATGTTTCTGTGTTTATAAAGTGCATATAAGAGTGAATGTGCATGGGAAACAGAAAGGCTGATAGAAGTTGAACTTGTTTAAGCTGAAGAGCTATGATCAGAGATATCCCAGGCTGTGAATTTGTGAGTTCAGGGGTTAGCATGGCAAAGGAAACTCCCAAAAGAAAACTCCATCCCACCCAGTCCACAAGACAGTCTCATAAGCAAACAGTGGTGCAAATATTCCTGAGATAGTAGGGCCACAGACAGGGACCAAATGCACAGGACATCCCAAGCACAGGACATCACTGTTAATTTTTAACAATTGTAAATTGTATTTGTTTTATTAATTTGACTGGTTGATACACTGTCCATCTGCACTTGCATATCAGTCTGGAGTTACTGTGATCTGTGTGTGCCTGGCTTGCATCACATAGATATAAACATGCCTACTCATGAAGTATCATTACACAAAGGTGGTTTCAGTCATCTGCAGATTACCAACTTGAGTTCATTGCCCTGAGATTTTACAACCCTGGTAAATTCAGAACTTTCAAGTAGGGACTGAACATTTTCACAGTTAATATGGCTACTTGTAACCACCCCAGTCAGTACTTATCAAAAATTTTTTGAAGTTATGGAATTCAGCATTTAACCCCCTTCCCACTAGGCACGGGAAGAGATCATTAAAATATCTAAATATTTCTTCTCATCTTCTTCTGTCTTAGACTTTGTACAGCAAAATATCTAATGTGTGGAAAGGGAGTTAGTTCATTGATTCACGGGCAATAAGGCATCTCCTAGCAAGCCCAGAGCTCCTGTGAACTCCAGGTCTTCTGGAGCCCAGGATGGGTGCAGCAGGGCTGCCAAGAGCACTCATGCCTCCAAGGTGCCACATCTCGGTATCCTGGCGCAGGGTTCATGATTACACTGATTATTCCATGAGCCTCAGGAAGGAATTCTGTTTTGCCAATTTGTCAAGGACTGTTAGGGATGGTCTGTCTTTCCTGCAGTACCTGAAGCCATTTGGGAACTGTGCGTACCTGCCTATGGCATGTACACATGACACTGAAATATCAATGATCCTTCTGTTTTCTTGTCACACTACATTTTGAAACTTTCGGGCTTTTGCACAGGAAATATTTAGTTTGAGGTGCTGGTCAGTATTTTGTGCCCTGCAGTGAGTGGTCCCTTCTGACTGTAGTTATCTCATTGTTGCCTGTAACACAAAGGGACTACACTTCCCTTTCAGTCTGATCTTCCTTTCCGAAGACAGTGAGAGACTTCACCTGATTTTAGTTGATCTAGCACCAACTTGCATTCATTGGTAAAATATGATCCACAACAATTTGGAAGCTTCCAAAGCTTCAAAACATTGACTTTTGTTTTGCCTTTGTCTTCAGAAATGGACAGACCACTCTCAACAGAGGACATTTCTGAAAGGAGAGCCATTATGCTTCAAAAGACAAGGTAGATCTGACCTAGGATCTCACTTTCCTTTCTCACAGCTGCATCCTAATGGTGGTTCTCACTCATTTTATGAACTCTATGCAGCCTCTGCTCAGTCATTTTCAGTATTCAAGTTCTAATCTTTTCTTTAAATGTTATTTTTGCTGGGAAACACAGGCTTTGGTGTAGCTGTAACTTGCTGGGCCCTCCAGCTGAAAATCTCAGGACATATGAGCTGTTTGGCAGAGGTAGGAGTCTGGAAGTGCACTAGCTGAGGCTTTGCTCATTGCTTAACCTCAGAAAGCCTCAGTTCACAGCACACAGAAGCTCTGAAGCTTTGTCTCAGGGCTTCCTAATTCTTTCGAAGGGCCTGGAATAAATGTCCAAGCCACATTACTCACCGACTGGGAATGGTTTGGCTGCCCAGCTCTCAGGTGCTGAGATCTCTAGCTGACTCCTTCCTTGGAGAACAACCTACTCTGAAAGATTGGGGCAGGTCACAAGCAGGCAGTACCATGATAGCCAGCTCATAAGTGCAGACTCTGTAAGCAAGGGCACAGACTTACCAGGGAAAGGAAAAGTGCCTTAACTTCCTCTGTTAGCTCCTATTTCTTGCCCTCTTTCTTCTGGGATATGCAAGCCAAAACCTCTTCAAGTGGTGGCCAACACAGTGTACCTTCAGTTTCTGTCTGCACATAGAGCCGGCGCACTGGAGCTCTGTGCAATATACACTGACAATACACTGCTGCAGTATAAACCTGCTCTTCTCAGTCCTGAATCTTGAGTCCTGACACCATAATGTGACCCACAGTTATGGGCAAGCAGCTATCCCTTTTGACATGGGCCTGCATCCAGCAGCTGGGAGCTTCAGAAGAAATATCAACAGGCCAAGGCAAGATCAGGGAAGGCCTAAAATGTGTTTACTTTGCATTCATTTTCTCATATCGTGTGTGGAGACATGTCTCTTAAAACAGTGTTTTAATGAGAGAGAAGTTCTTCAGGTCTTCCTATTCAGGGCTCTTCTTCTTTAAGAAGAAGCCTTGGGCATTTAGCCACTTCAGAGTAGAGCAATAGGTCATAACCTTAGACAAAAGTCAGATTTTTTTTTTTTTTAAAGGAGTTAGGAAAGTCTGTTCGAGAGACCTTTTGTGAGCTACAAGGACCATGTATAAATTTCTGTGCCATGTGCAGTCTTGATGTAGCAAAACACAGAAAGAGCTAGTAGCTAGAGGGATCAGTGAGAGCATGTGGTGAGCCTGTCATTGCATGATGTCAGCCAACATGGGGCCTTCTTTCCAGCAGGAGCAGTGATAGAGTCCAAATCTGACTTTGGGAAAACAAGTTCACTGAAGAACAAAGTGTGTAGTTTAATATCCCTCATTCAGATGTGCAGGCAGCAGACCAACTCAGCATTCGCAACTCCTAGAATTTGAGTCCAGCCCTTGCTGGTGGTGGATGAAGCTTGGCTTAGACCTTGATGATCCACACCAAGGTTCCTTCATTGCCAGCCTCTTCTTTCTAGGTCAACTTGCAGTTTAAAAGGATCCTGCCCTAAAAAAATCTGCTGTTCTGTAAGAGCTGTCTCCATCTGGATCTGTGGTTGAAGGAGAGCATGAAGGCTTAGCACTTTCATTCAGCTTCTGGGGAAAACCAATTCATCAGAACTCTTGGGCCCTTCGGAGATTTTGGAGGAAAAGCTGGCTTCATCAGGCATCTACTTTCAGTTCAAATCAAAACCACATTATTTTTAAAGCAAGTCTCTTGACTATCCTCCCTTGTGAGACTAGCTTGCATTGCAATTTCAGAGCATGGAAAATTCCCGTGGGATGAAAGTGAAAGGAAAGATGGGCTGGAGCTGCTGGTGGGCAATCAGTCCACAAGGTCACCATGGAGATAATTCAGAGACTGACTCTGGATTCCCACTGACTATTTGCTCCTTGGTCTACCAATATCTTTTACCCCATGACAGTCATCACAGCTCACATTTTCTCCAACCATCCTTTTATTTCAAACTGATTTAAAAAATTAAGTGAAACTCAGCACAGCTATTCTCAGCCAGAACTTACCTAGAAATTTGCAGTTTCTGGTTAAGACTTGAAGAAGATATGGAATGTTACAAAGCATTTCTCTTTTTTCCAGTTGTATGAGTTGGTTTAATAAGAGACATTACCTCACTCCGCAAATCTTCACTTGCTGGCATGTGAATAGACAGGGTGTAAAACTTCTCAGGGTATATGATATTTTTCCAAATACCATTAATCATAAAACACCTTCTATATGATCTATTGCTAAATATTATCAAATGCCAGAGGCTCTCAGAATGAATCCTGGGCCAGCTGAGATGGCAGGGGGGAAGGGGCTGAACAGACACCGGTAGGATCAGGTGTGAGCAACCATTTATGCTACAGTTGCATTGAACAGAACCAGAAAATCTAGTCTAATTAGGGGGAGAAAGGAAAATAATTCATTCAAAGCTCAAGGCAGTGTCTGCGGCTGGAGGGAATGCTTTGAACGAGGTCACAGCACCTGATTCTGGCACGTCTGCAAGACTGTGGTAATGTTGTTAAAAATGGGCTAGAATAACATTTCAGGGATTGTTTGTCATTCTTTTGTATTGTGATGGAAAATCTTTAACCTGGACCTAGATAAACAGATTTTTTAATTGTTTATGAAATAGTAAACACACTTTTGTTGTTAAACATGGTTAGTGTTTGTGTAAAAACAACAGAAAGTGTATGTCTCACCCCACCTATGAAGGCAGCCCAGAGAAGGAAACACTGCCAGGCTCAGGCAGAGACTCCCCTGCCTTGCTGCTGGGCCCTTCTCCATGCCCAGGGAAGGCATACAGACTGTCCTCAGAGGCCTGCCCCCGCAGTCCCAGCCCAGCCATAAGCTTTTGTTTGCCAGATTCCCAGCAGCATTGCCTGTCTTGGGAGACATCTCTCCAGGCATGGCTCCTCCACCTCCAGTGCCACAATTCCTCTTTGCCTGCTACAGCCATGGACTTGCTCTCTCCCACCATCCTTCATCCCTAAGGTAGTAAGGACCTCACGCTCTGCTGACCACTCTTTTTCCATCATCAGTCAATTGACTGGATGAGAATGGCTGTCCATAGCATGGAGATCCTCAAAGTTTCTGACTGTGCAGCACATCAGGAATCCTGCTGAAGAGTGGACTGCTCCACTGGAGAGGCTGCAAGGAGTGTCCAGAACATGTCTGGAAAGAGCACCCTTGCCCAGGAAGGAGAAGGGAGGTGCCAGTGCAAAAACTGAAAGAAGACAACAACAGTATCAGTGCTGGTGGCTCAAATCCTCTGAGAGTAAGAATATTAGATGTGCCCTAGTGGGCTGCAGCAAAGGTCTCACCACTGTTGACATTGAGGGAAAGGTGTGCCTCTCCTTTTTCCAAGGAAGCCAGAACTCTACAGGGCAATTAGAAGGCTCACATCCTCTGCCAAGTTTTTGTTAAACTGCCAAGAGGCTGATCCCAAGCACTAAAACGTAACAAAAAAATCTGTGAATATGAGGCAACAGCTTGTGGAAGAGGTCAGCCTATGTCAGACCCACATGATGTTAAAGCATTAAACACAGGTTCAATAAAAGTGGCTTGATATGCCATTTCCCACCCATATACAAGTGAAAGAAGTGGTATCGTATAGGTGTGAGCTGCCAAATCTGCTACATGGTTTGTGATCTACCTGAATGCATCTGCTGAAGCCTGGTACCTCTCTGTCCTGATCCACCCACATAAAGTGAACTTAAAATCCCCATCTAGAACTAGGTGCTCATAAGGATGTATAACACCAAGGAAGGCAGACGCTTCCTGGTGCAGCCACTCAGACCATGAGGTTAACAGTAATCCCACCACAGGGATCTGGCAGTGAGCCTCCACCATTTCTGTGACCTCCTACCCCTCATAAGAGAATAAGACCACTTGGCCACTGAAGATATCAAAGAGATGTGTGGAGTAAACCCAGTTCCACCACTCAGCAGCAGGGCTAGCGGACTCATATTTTTCAGTAGTGGCATTTCTCTCCAGAGCTTTTTGCTTCACTGGAGCTGGGTCTACATGTTGGACCCTGTCAAGAGGCAGCTACAGGTCCACCAGCACATGTGGAGGTAGAAAGGTTAAGGAGCATCAGGGAGGCTGAGAAAGAGATAGACTGGTGGTGCCATGCTCTGCCCCCCCCCCCGAGACAGGAACAGGAGCAGCAGCAGCCACCAGTAAGAACCCACGATCAAGGGGATCCTCTATCCCACCCCCACCGGGCTGAAGGCAGCAGCTCAAAAGGAGGAGAGTGAACGGAGGCAAGTCCACGCTCGTGGTGGCAGGCAAAGGCCCTCCCTGCCCGCCTCGCCCCCCCAGGTGCCTCTGCACAACAGGTATGAGGCCCTGGAGGTGGAAGGCTAGTCAATGGAGGATGGGGGTGACAGTCCATCTACACCAGAAGTGTCGCCCAGGGCAGAAGAACGTACCTCTCGTATTAACACCACCTCCACAAGGAAGAGAAGACGGGTTATAGTTGTGGGTGACTCCCTTCTGAGGGGAACTGAGGGTCCGATATGCCGGACGGACCCTCCTCTTAGGGAATTCTGCTGCCTCCCCGGGGCCCGGGTGAGGGATGTCACGAGGATACTCCCTAGCCTGGTACAGCCTTCGGACTATTACCCTCTACTGCTCTTCCATGTGGGGGGCAATGAAGCTGCAACACGAAGTCCTAGGGCAATCAAGAGACTTCAGGGCCTTGGGACGGCTAGTAAGGGACTCTGGAGCACAGGTTATTTTCTCCTCTCTCCATCCAGTTGTGGGCAGTGACACTAGAAGGAACAGAGACACCCAATCTATTAACTCATGGCTCCGTGGCTGGTGTCATCACCATGGATTTGGTTTTTTTGACACCGGGATGGCCTACACAGCACCAGGTTTGCTGGCGTCTGATGGGATTCATCTTTCTCAAAGGGGAAAGAGAATCTTTGCTCAGGAACTTGCAGGGCTCATCGACAGAGCTTTAAACTAGACTCGAAGCGGGAGGGGAGTAATATCAGGCTTGCCCAAGGGAAGCTGAGGGACGACATGCCACGGTTAGAGGGAGCGGGTGCCAGCGAGGGCACTTGGCCAGTGTATCTGAGATGTGCGGGGTATGCTGGGGCACAGCCGAAGTTGAACAGAGTTGAGCTAGGGGATACTGAGGCAATAGGAGCCAAGAGGGAAATGCCAGTGAAACGCCTCAAAGAACACAAGGGGTGTTCTTCTGTGAAGGAAACACGGACGACAGCCCAGCTGAAGTGCCTCTACACCAATGCACGCAGCATGGGCAACAAGCAGGAGGAGTTGGAAGCCATTGTACATCAGGAAAACTATGATATGGTTGCCATCACGGAAACATGGTGGGATGACTCACACAACTGGAGTGCGGCGATGGATGGCTATAAACTCTTCAGGAGGGATAGGTGAGGCAGGAGAGGTAGTGGGGTAGCCCTATACGGTAGGGAGTGTCTGGATAGTTTAGAGCTCGATGATGGTGACGATAGGGTGGAGTGTCTATGGGTATCAGGGGGAAGGCCAACGAGGCAGATATTATGGTGGGAGTCTGTTACAGACCACCCAACCAGGATGAGGAGACTGACAAACTATTCTATAAGCAGCTGGGAGAAGTCTCACGATCGCTAGCCCTTGTTCTTGTGGGGGACTTCAACCTACCGGCTGTCTGCTGGAAATACAATACAGCAGAGAGGAAACAGTCTAGGAGGTTCCTGGAGTGTGTGGCAGATAACTTCCTGACACAGCTGGTGAGGGAGCCAACTAGGGAAGGTGCCCCGCTGGACCTCTTGTTCACGAACAGAGAAGGACTTGTGAGCCATGTGATGGTTGGAGGCCGTCTTGGGCAGAGTGATCACGAAATGATAGAGTTTTTGATACATGGAGAAGCGGCGAGGGGGGTCAGCAAAACTGCCACCTTAGACTTCCAGAGGGCAGGCTTCGGCCTGTTTAGGAGACTGGTCGACAGAGTCCCCTGGGAGGCAGCCCTAATGGGCAAAGGAGTCCAGGAAGGCTGGACATTCTTTAAGGAGGAAGTCCTAAAGGCACAAGAGCGGGCTGTCCCCAGGTGCCGGAAGATGAGCCGGCGGGGAAGAAGACCGGCCTGGCTGAATAGAGAGCTCTGGCTCAAACTCAGGAAAAAGAGGAGAGTCTATGACCTCTGGAAGAAGGGGCAGGCAACTCAGGAGGACTACAAAGGTGTAGCAAGGCTGTGCAGGGAGAACATTAGAAGGGCCAAAGCTGAGCTAGAGCTCAATCTGGCTGCTGCTGTAAAAGATAACAAACAATACTTCTTCAAATACATTAGCAGCAAAAGGAGAGCTAAGGAGAATCTCCAGCCCCTAGTAGATGTGGGAGGGAACACAGTGACCAAGGATGAGGAAAAGGCTGAGGTACTTAATGCCTTCTTTGCCTCAGTCTTTAATAGCAGGGCCAATTGTTCTCTGGGTACCCAGCCCCTGGAGTTGGAAGATAGGGACGGGGACCAGAATGGAGCCCCCATAATCCAGGGGGAAATGGTTAGTGACCTGCTGCACCACTTAGACACTCACAAGTCTATGGGGCCTGATGAGATCCACCCGAGAGTACTGAAGGAACTGGCAGATGTGCTCACCAAGCCCCTTTCCATCATTTACCAGCAGTCCTGGCTAACTGGGGAGGTCCCAGCTGACTGGAGATTAGCAAATGTGATGCCCATCTTCAAGAAGGGCCAGAAGGAGGACCTGGGGAACTACAGGCCTGTCAGCCTGACCTCGGTACCGGGGAAGCTGATGGAGCAGATCATCCTGAGTGCTATCACACGGCATGTAGAGAATAACCAAGGGATCAAGCCCAGCCAGCATGGGTTCAGGAAAGGCAGGTCCTGCTTGACCAACCTGATGTCCTTCTACGACAAGGTGACCCGCCTAGTGGATGAGGGAAAGGCTGTGGATGTTGTCTATCTAGACTTCAGTAAAGCCTTTGACACGGTTTCCCACAGCATTCTCCTGGAGAAACTGGCTGCTCATGGCTTGGACGGTTGTACTCTTCGCTGGGTAAAGAACTGGCTGGACGGCCGGGCCCAAAGAGTGGTGGTGAATGGAGTTTACTCCAGTTGGCGGCCGGTCACAAGCGGTGTTCCCCAGGGCTCTGTGCTGGGCCAGTTCTGTTTAATATCTTTATCAATGACCTGGACGAAGGGATCGAGTGCACCCTCAGTAAGTTTGCAGACAACACCAAGTTGTGTGGGAGTGTTGATCTGCTGGAGGGGAGGAAGGCTCTGCAGAGGGACCTGGACAGGCTGGATCGATGGTCCGAGGCCAATTGTATGAGGTTTAACAAGGCCAAGTCCTGCACTTGGGCCACAACAACCCCATGCAACGCTACAGGCTTGGGGAAGAGTGGCTGGAAAGGTGCCCGGTGGAAAAGGACCTGGGGTTGTTGGTTGACAGCCGGCTGAATATGAGCCAGCAGTGTGCCCAGGTGGTCAAGAAAGCCAATGGCATCCTGGCTTGTATCAAAAATAGCGTGGCCAGCAGGAGTAGGGCAGTGATCGTGCCCCTGTACTCGGCACTAGTGAGGCCGCACCTCGAATCCTGTGTTCAGTTTTGGGCCCCTCACTACAAGAGAGACATTGAGGGGCTGGACCATGTCCAGAGGAGGGCAACAAAGCTGGTGAAGGGTCTGGACAACAAGTCTGATGGGGAGCGGCTGAGAGAACTGGGGTTGTTCAGCCTGGAGAAAAGGAGGCTGAGGGGAGACCTTATCGCTCTCTACAACTACCTGAAAGGAGGGTGTAGAGAGGTGGGGTCGGTCTCTTCTCCCAGGTAACAAGTGATAGGACAAGAGGCAATGGCCTCAAGTTGCACCAGGGGAGGTTTAGACTGGATATTAGGAAATTTTACTTCACTGAAAGGGTTATCAAGCATTGGAACAGGCTGCCCAGTGAAGTCGTTGAGTCGCCATCCCTGGAGGTATTTAAAAGATGTTTGGATGAGGTGCTTAGGGATATGGTATAGTGGTGGTCTTGGTAGTGTTAGGTTTACAGTTGGACTCGATGATCTTAAAGGTCTTTTCCAACCTATACGATTCTGTGTGATTCTGTGGAGGAGACCTCTCATCCCAGAGAAGGTAGGAGATGCTTGGATTTAAGTTTGCTCAGGTTGTACCTTAGCAAAGTACCCAATCTGGTTACAGACATCTGTGCAGGTGTTCAGCAGAGAGGTTTCAGGGCAACTGCGCACAGGAAAAAACAAGGAAGGCTGGCCTGAGAAGGAGGCAATATCCCGCTATGTGAATATCCCTTTCCTTTCCTCCATGCAGTCTCCTGTAGTCCATCCTCCAAGGACCCCATCTTGTTGCCATCATCAGATTTGCTAGCAAGCCCCATCCAGTGGGGTTAACCGCCACCCCATGTGGTTTAATTAGATGGTGACATGAAGGATGGGTGCTAGTGATGGCCTCCTCCTTCTAGCCATTGGCAAGGGGATGCAAGGTCAGCAGCAAAGCATGTCCTCTGTTGTCCCACAGGCCTGCACCCAGAGAGAAATGAGAAATTGGACCAGCTTGTTATTCCCACTGGTCATCCAATGTAGCCCAGAAGATCCATTCTTATGATCCCTATATCAAAAAGGACAGGGAGCAGTAATAGAACAGCATATAAGCCATGCTCAAGAAGCATGTTTGCAGCTGAGCCTGCAAGCTTTCTAGAATGTGCAGTTTAGCAAATTTTTTTAAGCAATGTGTGGTATTTTTATGCTTAAATCTCTAGGAGGATTTTTCTTGTATGGTTTTGCCTTTTAAATCCACCCATCTTCAAAACATCTCCCTGACAGAATTTGTGAAAATACACACAAAGATCAACATCTCCAGTTACACAGATATTATGACATTGACTTGTTCATGCAAAGGCTTCAAATCTAATGAGGTCTGATTTTCACCTTCTTGTTTGTTTTTAAAAATTTTGTCTAATTAAACATAATTCTTACTGACTTTTTTTTGTGTGTGTAAGGAAAGACTCTGTTCCAGGCTCTTGCAATGCGACAGTATATGACAAAGTAGGTCAATATACCAATACCGCCACAATTGTTCATGATTCCTGGGTCTTATTCTAACAGATCCAAACATCAGGTTACATTTACACTGCATACACTGAAAGGTTACAGAAATCCTTTGAGGTACATATCAACAAAAATCCTCAGAGGTGTCCATTAGCTTCACAAGCCAGCAAAAAAAGGATATTTAGTCAGAATGTTAAAATCAGTTGCAAAGGTGTGCATCACCATACTATGAACCCTAACAAAAAGCTTCATCTTATGAAGCAGAAGAATAAAATATTAGAAATTTAAGATGCAGAATAGGTCAAAGAAATTTAAGATGTGGAATAGATTCCCAATCCCAAGGACCACTGAGATACACTGGATGGGCTTTTTATAATAAGCACAAAATAAGGAATAGCAATAATGACCTTGGGCTAAAATTACATTTCATTTTTATTTAGCAAGATGTTACACGCTCAGCAAATGAACACATCTATGTGCAGCACATCTGCTCCACATAAGTATAACCTGACAATGTGGGGTGGCATCTCATCCCAAATTAAGGATTACTTCAAGCCACTCTCATGGGTTCATAAACAGACCATTGCCAGGTTATGAATATTCAACCCACTGCCTTTTATGACAAACCATTTGTCGAGGTCCCTGAAGGTGAGAATAGATTCAGAGTTCTCAGCATTTCTGAAAATGTACTCAGATCTCTTTTTTCTTTTCTTTTTTTTTTTAATTTTATTTTTTTTTGAGAAGAGGCTACTGGGAATTATAATGATGTCACAGAAGTCAAAAAACAGTGAGATGATGATAGCTGTTTAATAGTATTTTATCAAGTAAATAAAGTCAAGCTCTGCCTCAAGAACTGAAAGTTCTGGACTATGTAAGTGAACGTGCTGGAAAGGGGACAATATCATCCAGCTTACCAATAACACTAGTGTCTCCCTGAAAAGAGTGGCTGGGTGGAATGGGAACCCTCTTCTCAGGTAGGACCAAAAGAGTGAAGTTAATATTATTCTTCTGTACCCACCACACTCATATGATTATAGAGTGACACGTGGGTTTGTATATGATGGTGAAGAGAACGTGGTACCATGTTTGGAACTCAGCTCTAGTAACGATACTCTGTTCCCTCGGCATGCTCAGCAAAAAAAGTCACAAGCTGAAATATCTCAGCAGCTCTTTTAGGACTCTTGGTTGAAAATTAGCAATTCTAGCTTGCTCAGCTAGAAAAGAAAATAGATGAATACTAGCAAAGCTGGTACAGTCCATAGGGACCCTGACATTATACAGTTGGCAGCTCTGCTATAACATGTCATCTGTTTGCAGAAAAGGCAGCCTGACACACCAGGAGTGTCATCCAGATAGATTGTGAACTATTGCTAACTTTGGTATACAGCTATCATCCCAAAGGATATCTTTTTATAAATACAACTTTCTTTCAAGACAAATGAGAAAAAGACAATGTGTTAAACAAATATCTGCTGGAGTGGTTCAATTTAAAGAATGTTTCTTACAACACCCCTTGCTTTCACAATGGAAAATTGCGGTGGTGCTAAAACAACCTCGTAGCATAAGATCACTTGTGTTTCCCAGCACCCACGCCAGCTTCTATTTCCATTTCCACATCTTTATGAAACATCGTTGGGCTTGTACTGACTCAGCCATCTCTTGAATTGACACAGAAGCTTTTCCTAAGATATTTAGAGATATCAAGGCAAGAGATATTTCTTGGACACAGGCAATCTCTAACATGGACAGAGCACTTTGAGGCCCCATGTCCACCACGTACCTTTGCTTCTGAGGCTTCTTCACTGACTTGTTTGCACTAACAAGAATCATGTCCTGATTCAAGCTGGTTTTAGTAACAGCTACCTCTGTTAGCAAATTGCAGGAAATGAGCAAGAAGAAACAATGTACTGTAATGCCTTGGGTTAGCTTGTCTCAACAGAAACCTTTTCTAGATACAAAATTTTGTTCAGGGGTGCAAACTGGTGAACCATGATGTTATAGCAATAGACCTGAATACCTAGCCTGAAGGAAAAGAGCTTTTCTTCTCACAATTAATGCCTTCCCCCTCTCTAATTAACTTAAGAATGTTAGTCACATTTAAGATTTAATTTTTGTATTTCGAGAACCAAAGCCTGTTAGGCAGAATCTGAGAAATGGGGATTCCTTCTGTCTCTTCGGAGACAAGCAGATACTTTGTTACTGATGCTTTTACACATCAAATCTTCCACTCTGTTTTCCTTTGTAATCCTGGAAAATGTATTGGGGTTTTTTTTTCTGGCTTCTTTCCTAATTGAAACTAAACCTCAATTTAGACTGCACAATCTGAAAATACGCCGTTTCAGTTGCTGAAGCTTACGTGGTTTGTATCTATGCTGGTAAATCCGTAAGTGCTTCTGAGCCTCTGGTCTTGCACTCCCTCCTGTTCTCCCAGTCCTACACAGAGATAAGACCCAGACCCATCATGATTCCTCATGCCTTGGTTTCTTCAAAGAGGCAACCCAAATACCTGAGCTGGGAAGGCACCAGGATCCTGATCCAGACAAGCAGGATCCAGCCCAAGCTGTGCTACCAAGCATATCATCTCCTTGTACGACAGTGATCTATTGGTATGTTCCTGTATCTGCAACCACCCATTCTGGATCAGATTCTTTATCATATACTGTGCTTCTCTTCTTGCAGAGTTCATGCAGTTGATTTTAATTTTACTTTCACAGATGGATTTTCTGAATGGTTTTAGCTATGTGTTCAAGCTATTTAGAAAATGATTTTCTGCTTTCTCCTCGCCATGTACCAATTATTCTGACGGAATGTCTCCTGGACCAGATCTGTGTTCACGTTAGGCCAGTCATTCTGTGGATTACAATTTCCCTGCTCAAAGGTGATTTTCATCAGTGCACCTAGACAGTTGCATGTGCTTTTACTATGAGGTTGGCTGTAAGCACAATTACAACCAAATGAGTTTCTTGGCTGCCAATAAGTTGGAAAAATATTCAATTTCACTTTGGGGAAGGATGGTCTATTATTGTTTACGCCCAGACGTGTTCATTAGCATGGTTGCAACAGCAGATTATTGGAAAGAGTAGCTCTCCTTGAGCAGTTGACCAAAGAAAGAAAATTTTAGCAGTTGAACACATACAGGTGTCACGTGATGGAGCAACAGATCTTCTGAGACGCTACTACTGTGACATTTGTTGCATTGGGGTAATCTTCTTGCCATCTGATGCCAGATGACATCAACTATGTGTACAGCGTGATTAGATAAAATAATGTACACATTTATCTCCATAACAGTTCTCAACATCACAAGCACAAGTATCATAATTAGCATTAATCAATCTTTTGTTTATTTTTCTCTGAGACTGAGTAAAATGAAATGTACTCATCTCTGGAAGTTTTTGGTTTTGGTTTTTTTTCCCCTTTATTTTAGTTTTCCAAGATGTAAAAAGCAGCTGCTGACTTCAAGGTCTTCATCTTCCAGAAAACTGGAGAGTTTGAATTCAGGACGGATGCTAAGAAGCATGGATACAACATTAACAGTCAGTGGGGTCCATTCTATCTAATTAATTGAATTAAGCCTCTGTTTCCTACCTCTTCAGTGCCCACTGAAATGCCACAGAATCTAAGCAGGAATAAAGGTGCAAGTATATTATGGGAGCTGGATATGGGATCACGTGACCAGGAGAAAAATACATCTCCAGTCTGCCGGACTGATACAGAAATAAAGATAACATCAATTTAATTGTGTGTCCTGCAGAAATCAGACTCCTCAGTTGTGTAAGGAAAACTGTAAGATATTTACGGGGGGTGTTTTATTCTCTAGCCTTTCTTCTCTAGTTGAGAAAAAATATTTTCAAATTAGGTTTTAAAAGATCTGTTTCTTAGAAGATGGTTCATCCTTGGCTCTCATGGTTTTAGTTTATTCTCTGCAAAACTTCATTTTCAGGAAAGTCTCATGTTGTAGGTCATTAGATGGTGACTTTTAGTTACCAGCTTAGTCCCTGGGCTTTTTTTTTCTGCCTGTACCACTTATGGATCTAAAGCTTTTGTTTTGCTTTCAGTGTAATCATACATATATCTCAAATTGTGCTCTTGTAACTTCATCTGAACAAGAACAACTGCAGTTATGGCCAGAAACTCCTGTGCTTGGATCCTGGACTCTGGAGGGTGAGCTTGTTTTATGATCTGCTTTGCTATTTCCCTAGCTTTCATTGTATGTTATCAGTCCCCATGCAGTAACAAGGTAATGATTGCAGCAGATGTCTCGATAGAAATATGGTTTTGTGAGTTTCATGGGAACAGGTCTGCACTTCATTCACTGACAGCCTCTCCACTGGTGGTAATTCTGCAGTGCCTCTCAGAAACACAAAACAGCTCTTCCGCAGCAGAGGGGGATAGATTGCCAATCAGACATCAATACAATAAAATAACATCTTCACCTTCAAAAACACAGTCTTTCCCATGGGATTCTTCCAAAGAGTGCCATCACAATGTAGCCCATCTGGGGAAAGAAGGTAGTAACCAGGATGTTGAAAAACATTGTGGAAGCAGGGACATTTTTGGTCAAGATATTTGGAAAGCCATCTGATGCATAAAGAAAAGTGAAAGAATAGAGAAAATGTACAGTGCTGTTCCTGTGATAATTCTGATAACAGAGTGTGCATTTTGCTCAGTAGCCCTCCATGGACTGATCTTCCATGTGTTTTTTCATTCCCTTTTTAATCTAATGTAAATATTTGCCATCTGTTACTGCATGTGACAAGGGGGTCCACAGCTTAATTATCCCTTGCAGGAAGAGAAAAATCCTTTTGCTTGTGTTCTGAACCTGCAACTCCATAGTTTTATGTGGTGCTCCCTAGTTCCTGTGTTAGAAATGACATTGAGGCATTAAATCCTACCAACCTTCTCCATACTGCTCATTACTTTTCCTGCCTCTTTCCTGTACCCCTTGGTCTTCTCTGTTCCAGGATGACAAGTCACTTCTTTAATCATTTTGCAGAATTGCAGTACTGCTAGTAGGAAGAGACCTCTGGAGTCTCTGGTCCAACCTCATGCTTGGAGCAGGACAATCACCAACACTAGATCAGAGAAGTCATGACTTTGCCTAGACCCATCTTGGAAAAATTCAAAGTCCACCAATTCACGACCGCTCTGTTAATATGTCCCAAGGCTGCACCACCTTGCAGACATACTTTTGTTGTTATTTTTCCTTTAAAAGTCAGCAAGCATGGATGCTACCTAAGAGTTATTGCTTACTCTAAAGCTTATCTTCTATCTAGACCACAGTGTCATCTGTTGCAACAGATTAATTCTGAAGCCAAAGCTGGAAATACCTCCTTGCTTCCTCAGTTTCTTCATGAGTCATCCCTATATCAGCTGACATGTTGTATCTCTAGACCATAAAAGGGTCCTCTCTCTGTAGTTCTCCAGCTCTGTTTTATCCCATTTATTAGGCATATTAATGGTGTTCACCTATCAAAACAAAAAGAAAGGTGGATTATGTGGAAAGAGTTCTAAGAATTAGTTGACGTTTGGACACCTTACCTTAAGAATCTGTCTTTCATTTACTCAGGAGAATATTAAGATGTCAAGAGTCTTCATCGGGAGGTATTTCTAATAGGTGAGATTTCTTCAAAGCAGCAGGAGAAAAAAGATAAATGTTTGGTGAATGGCCAAAAATTAATCTAAGCATATCTATTCTATAAATAATGTGAACAAAGGAAGGCAACTCACTGTACTTAGGACACTGAGAGACATTTTTGTATTCTTACAATATTTCACATTGGAACAACTGATCATGGATCAAGGAATGCTGCTAGTTTAAATCAGAGTTAAGCATCTCTTTTGCAGCATCTCACTTCAGGCATAAGTTTTTACTGGAGAGGGGAGTGACTGGGAAATGCTCCTTCTTCATCTTTATGTTATCTGGCAGGCCAGGTGGAAGGTCAGCCCAGCAGAAGCAATCCCTTCATGCGCTTTTCTTCCCCCCTAACTTTTTGACTGTTCTGGTTCATTTCACCAGGAAAAGGTCTCACTGATGAGCTCCTATGAATTACCTCAAAATCAAATGGAAAGAGAAAAGACAGAATTTAGGTGTGCACCAAGTCTGTGGTGAAGTTTCAGAGTAGATTCACACTGTTTTAGACAACAGAAGTTTACATGCATAGGAGACATTGAAAATTTCCTTGTCTGCATAAGACAAGTCTCATGCAGAGCCCATTGTTCCTAGGCATTGGATAGACTGTGCATGGGAAAACCCTGTATGAGAAACTCCATAGGAAGCATTAGGCAAAACTCTTATTTCATGATGTATCATGCCTCATATTCTGGCTTTTAAACTGTTTTCTGTTTGTGTTTGGAGATATATCCATAGGCAACATTTTCCGTCACAGCTTTTATTTCTATGCAACCTTAAGGACAAAAGAAAAACACAAGGGGCCCAGCAGGTTCCAAATAACTGCATGCAAAAAATTCATATGTATATACTTCGACTTTGCAGCTTTTAGTGGGAAATCACCTTCCCCAGGGAGAAGACCCTAACTTATTTACAGGGATACTTCTATAATTCCCAGTCCATTTTCCGCATTGCATTATTGCACACCACAAGTGTCTAGTGGAACAGATATTTGGTGAATCAACAGGTGATGGACTGTTTAGTTTCTTTCTTCCCAGTCTGTTCTATGTTACAAGATGTGCCTGAGAAGCCCAGTTCACCATCCTTCCAGTACCCGCCCAAGTAGTTACCACTTTTGCTCTTTGAGGCACTGGGGGGCTTGCGGGTGGTTCTGAATTTTACATCAACAGAGGTACATGTTCCAGCCCTAGATGGCTGCAAGTCAGTTAATCTCAGAGAATCTGATGATGTAAAACTGACCTTTCCCAAAGGATTTTGGACTAAATATTTTTTTTAATTCATATTGAAAGAAGTAAGAAGACAGCAGTGAAAAACAAAAAAGTACAATGAGAACACAAAGTCTTCCTCCTCCGGACATCCCTATGGTACACAAGTTGGCAGGTGCTTCTTCCTCCTGGTATCCCTACATGCCAGTTTGCCCTCAGATGCCCACTTGCTGTGCCTGCCTCTACAACAGATGGGAGCTCACTGTGCCCGTGCACAAAGCAGATTAAAAATCTCATGAACATGTTGAGCAAGACACAGAGCCTGAGCTAATTCACTTTTCTGGGAGGCAGAATAGATTAGTTTAGTTTGATCTTCTCTACTCATGTTTTCCAGCTGGCCTAGGTTGTGGCAGAGTGAGTTTGTGCCTGCCCAAAATACCACACAAAAATGCGATCTCAGTGCTGGGGACTTAACTGGTATTAATGTTTTCATCTTCTGCTTGTTTTGTGATCACTTCTTCCTCTGTTTTCTCTTCCCGAGCCATTATTTAAAATGTATTACTAGCCACACAGCTCAAGCTTTATGCAAAGTTATATTCATGTCTGCCAGTCCTGAAGACGTAGAGGATATTTGGGAAGTAGTTCCCTGGATCATCTGATTAAAGCCAGAGCAGCATTGCAACGCAGAGGAGCGCAGCTAAGGGAAAGATAAAGAAAAGCAAGTCATGTGGTAGGCACAATTACTTGTGCTCAGGAGTCTAAGGAGTACGGGCAAAATCTTTTTTAACTCTAACCACTGCCGGGTTGAAGATTTCTTCCTCCTCTAGTGGTGTTTCTCTTTCTTATCCTATCAAAACTAGGGTTCAACATGTTTTCCACCATGTAGAAGGTACTCCAGATCAGGGGCAGGACGGGTAGCTCCTCACTGAGTTGATTTTCTCTCTGTGGCCAGACAGCAGGCAGAACATTTCTTTAATAGCCTTGAGACTACAGTCTCTGATGATCCTTCTTTCTCTGTGGGCTCTCTCATACAAGTTGTGTCCTACAGAAAGAATACCCCCAGACTGCCTCTTCTTCATGTAGGAGCTGAGCCTCTCTTTGCTGCTCTATCAATGGAGTGGGGTAACAATAGTTTTTGTAGTAATATTAATTAGAGCCGGTCAAGTTAATACCATTGCACAGAGGTCGCTTAACAGTTAAAGATATGAGTGTATTGAACCAGATGCTCAAGGGCTGCTGGCGGTTGTTGCAATTGCAGGGGTTCAACATAAGCTTCTGACCTGTTTCCCTTGCACTTTGATGGCCTCAGGAGCCTGTGCTGAGCTTCTGCTTTAGATCCACTGTTAACAGTGTCCAGGTTACCTGCTTTAAAACCAGCAGTCTGCCTGTCTGAGCTTCTTTCCCAGCAGCAGCTGGGACTGAGACTTGACTGTCAATCCCCAGTGCCACCAGACCTTGCTCCATTCACACAGGTAGACGTAGCATTGTTTACTTTTAACTGAAACGTGCTAAAGAAATCCTTTTACAGGAGGTGAATTCTGCTCATTCTCTGTATTCACTGTTCATGGTGAGAAGCATATATTGCTCAGCTCAGTGCTTACACCTGAAAAGATATGTTCAGTTGGACCTTGGTGAGGCTTATAGGATGAAAGGATCCACCAACTGTGTTCACTTGCTGGCAATGGGCTATTACAGGCTGTATTTACTGTCACAGAGGCTGGAAGTTTTCATTTGTTAAATCTCTGTGGCACAATAGGATTGTTTACCCCTTTTACTCTACCTGCTCTTGTAAAGAAGTCTGATTCCTGTCAAAGACTTGCTGAAGAATGAGACAAGTACAACAGCTGAACTGCAAGATTTCTTGATACATACCAGATCTGAACTTGGGCTTCTTTGTACTCAGGTCTCAGCAGGTTTAGGCCCCATTGACACCTTCCTCTAGGTAAGAAATCATTGTGCTTCATCATTCATTTGCTTCTGAAAAGAAAATGAGCCTGTGTATTAAATCTTTTTAGTACATAGTGTCAAAGGACATGAAAAAGACTGAGGTATTCAATGTTTTCATGCCTCCCTCAGTTTTGCCTGCTAAAGTCTGTCCTGAAACACTCCTGGCAGAATTTGTGGGAGTACAGCATTTCCCACAGCAGAGGAAAATACAGTTAGGGATCTCTTCTGCCTGTTGGACACACATAGGTCCATGGGATGGGAAGGGATGCACCCAAAGGCACAGAGAGAGCTGGCTGAAATTATTGCAAGACTGTTTTCTATCATCCCTGAAAGGTCATGGTGAAGAAGGAGATTCCTGGGGTCTGGGGAAAAAAAAAGCCCAAATGTCTCACCCATCTTCTAGAGGAAAAAGAAGGGGAGTTTGGGGAGCTACAAGCCAGTCAGCTTCACCTCAGTCCCTGGGAAGGTCATGGAAAAAAGTCCCCATGGAAGCTCTTTCTAGCCATATGAAGGAAAAGAAGGTGACTGGGAACAGCCAGCAGGGATTTATTAAGAGCAGATCACGCCTGAGTAACCCAGTTGCCTTGTATGGTGAGATGACTGATTCTATGGACAAGGGGAGAGCAGTGGACATTGCATACCTTAAGTTTAGCAAGGCCTTTGGCATGGTCTGCTGTAATATCCTTAGAGCTAAATTAATGATATATGAACTGCACAGAAGGACTATAAGGTAAGTGGAAAATTCACTGGCCTGTCAAACTCAAAAGGTGTTCATGAGTGGTACAAAATCCAACTGACAGCCAGTCACCAGTTGGCTCCCTCAGGGACCAACATTGAGGCCAATACCATTCAATGCCTGTTATAATAATCTGGGTAATGGGACAGAGTACACTCACAGTAAATCTGTAGATTATACCAAGGTGGGCAGGGAGAGCAGTCAATACACTGGAGTTAAGAGCTACTATTTGGAGGGATCGGAACAGACTGGAAAAATGGGCTGACAGGAACTTCATGAAGTTAAATAAAGGCAAATGCAAAGCACTGCGTCTGATACAGAGTAATCCTGAGTGGCAAGTCACACAGGCAGCCAACTAGCTAGGAAGTAGCTTTGCAGAAAAGGAGCTTGGGGTCCTGGCTGACAGCAAATTGAATTAAAGTCAGCGGTGTGCCCTTACAGCAAAGAAGGGGAGCCACATCCTCGGCATTATTAGCAGCAGCGCTGCTGGCAGGGTGAGGAAAAGGATCCTCTTCCTCTCTTTCACACTTGTGAGATGATACCTGAATACCAAGTCCAATTGGAGACTTCCCAATATAAGGAAGGATAGAGCAAGTCGAGCTGAGGACCACCAAGGTGACTGGGAGTTGGAGCACATGATGGGGAGAGGCTGAGGGAACTGGGTTTGTTCAGCTTGGAGAAGACAGGTACAAATACCTGCTGGAACAGTGTGGAGAAGAGACAGACTCCTCTCAGGGTGCGCGGCACCCGGTTCTGGGATAAGAGGCAATAGGCACAATCTGGAAGATGGAAAATTCAACTCGATTTAAGGAAAACATTTTGTGCCATGAGCATGGTCAAATACTGGAACAGGGACCCAGAGAGGTGGCAAGATTTCCATCCTTGGAGATAATCAGTACTCAACTGGACAACCTGCTCTAACTGTTCCTGTTTGTATCAGGAGACTGGAGTACACAGGGACCTTTTGTGGTCTTCTCTATATGACTTTGTGGTTCTGTGAGTTCACATACCAGTATCTGGGGAATTACAGCACTGGTGGAGCACTGGCAAGTGCTAATACATGATGAGAGGCGGAATGGAGAAATAAATTAAAAAGGAGAGAAACTCCTTCACAGATGCTTATGGGAATTGATCATCGTGATAATACTAGCAGAAACAGGTAGACTCTAACTTTAATCTAACTTAAACTCTAACTGTGATTTGGGGTTGAAATGTATGTGAGAGAAGACAGTCAAATAAAAAATGTAAAAATGGAAGCCTGTTAACATGCAATATATGATATATTAAGTAAAATCTCTTGGAAGTATGTTACACACAAAGATAGCTGGTCTCAGGATTTCGTGCTAAAATATCAACATCTGAGGTACAGAAGTAGAAAAGTTAAACCAACTTTTAGGCCTGCAGTTGTCAGCCTTCCCACTCTCATCAGCCCTCTCAAGATGTTTTTCCAGTTATGTTTATTACATCACCCTAACTCACTTTGGTTATGAGACCTGACATAGGCTTCTCATTGCTTGCTGCTAAAGACAGGGCAAGCTATTGTCATACCAGTACACCTTTAATGCAAGGAAAAGTGTAACAAATAGCTTTTGTTAGTATTTTCTTTTCAACTTTGAGTTAAGTTCTGTCCTTTAATACATCTCCAGTGGAAGAGGAATGTTTCTCTTTGTGTTCTCTGCTAGGAAATAGCTGTTGAGTCTCCTTAACCTTTGTCAGAGAATGAGTCTATTTCCCACAAATGACAGGATAAGGTTGCCCTCGTGTGGTTAACGAGAGAAATAAAGGTCGGGGGGAAAAAAAAAGGAAGCTAGTTTGGCAAAATGAGGTTACTGCTGTGCTTCTCATAGCCATTGCTTCTTCCTTCATCTTCCCAGCTCTTTTCAAAATGTGCAAAAATGTGCAGCTCCTCCTAAAGGATATGTGCACTCTTCAGCCCTGCATGTACACCTGCCCAATGCTCCCTTAACTTGCAGCATGTTTTATCTTCATTTAAATATGTGGGCTGTTGTTTTGTACCTTTAGATCTTCTCTGATTGCTCATGTTCACAGCATGTAGACACTGTGACTGATGTACTCATAGTGGGACACCAGCTGGACATGAGCCAGCCAGGTCACTGCGTAGTGAAAATGGCAAGTACAGCCTGGGATGTGAAAAACCATGACCCGCAGAGAGCATGGATTAATCTTTTACATTAATTTCTAAATTAATGTAAATGAGCTGCACTTCAGAGAAGATGTGGGACAGCTAGTGTGACTCCAGAGAGGACCACAAGTGTCCTTGGAGGGACAGACCAGTAAGGGAGGACAGAAAAAATAAGCAGAAAACATATACGATAGGGGTAAGGATGAAAACAGCCGTTGCATTTCTAGGCACTTGATAAAAGAGAACAACGTTGTTCTGATCTCCCTTTCCATGAACAGAACTGGGAATAGTGGGTTTAAACTGCAGCAAAGGGTGATCCAGAGAGAACAGATTTAAATAACAGATATAGTGAAGCTTTGGATTTTTCTGAGGAAGTTGTGGAACTCCCCTTTCTTGTAGGCCCTTAAGTTTATACTTATGTTAGACATGCATCTCCCAGGAATGACTCAGAAAAAAATAGCTTCTGCTTTGGAAGGAGAATATAAATCTGTAGCTCAATGTAAATCTGTGTGGATTAATAGGTGTGTGAACTATTCTGGTTTCACATGGGCGCATCTTCTTTAGCTCCATGGAGGCAGCGTGCATCCTGCTCATACTTGCGTTTCTCTATTTCTCCCCTTTAATTCCTAATGCACTAGACCAACTAATTAAGACACAGTAATACAGCTGCACATTTGTAAAGGTGATCTCCAGAGTCAGACCAGTGGATCTATGTGTCTAGTTACCTGGTTCCACATGCTGATCTTTAACCTCGCAGCACAAATCCTTCCCTTATGCTTTCCTTTGCCTCAGGCGATTCTGTCGCGCAGCCCATGGTCCTTCTTACTCTCAATACTCATGTGCGGCACCCTGCTAGTTGGAGGCTTGATGTGCTTTTCTGATCAGCCTCTGACTTGTGTCCTGGAAAGACACTGAAGAGGTGTGATCCAGGTGGGGGAATATCCCCTTCCAGAACTGCACACTCAAAGGATCCCCACGAGGAGGGATGATCTTCATGGGTTGTTGACCACTGTGGCCAACCACAGGGCAACTGGCAGAGATTTCTGGAGGCATCTTCTGGTACATCCAGGCCACAGGGATGGTGCATGTTTGAAAGATGATGTCAAAGTTATGTGCAGAGCTTTATCAGGCAATAAATGTTAATACTTCTCAACCCTGATTGCCAAAGTGTTACTGGAATGGGTTTGTTATTTTTATTAAGGAGAAGATGAAAAACGGGTAGGAGAGAAAGCAAATGGCTTTAGAAAGGTCCCACTTGGATACCACCTGACTGGATGCAGCAGTCTTTGCCCACATCCTCCCATAAAGCTTCACCACAAATGAGGGTGTTTTGTTATGCAGTTGTACCTGGTCGTTTGACAGTTTTGACCTTAGAGTGATCAGCCAGCCTCAGGAAACAGGATCTGCAATTGCCCCTATTTTACACTGAGCAAACATTATTCTTGCCATAAATTCTTTGAGGCAGGGCTCCTATCTTGTGGATTTTATCTAAACCCGAACATGTTGATGCTTAGTAAACAAACACTGTCATGACTATGTTAAGCATTAATTTGTCCAGTCTCTTTTCAAGCCCAGCTATCTCCTGACATCGTGTACTCACAAGTAACACATGCTGTATGTCTCTTTGGGGATACTCTGGTCCCTAACTAATTTAACTGCTATGGCTCCCTACTGATGTTGCTTCTCGTAGGGAGCTGCAGAATCTGGTACCCCAACAGAGGCAAGGCTGCCACAGATCCATGCCACCAGGTCCAGCCAGTAGCAAGACTAAGCATGTATTCCGCACTAGGTGCACGTCAGTTCAGTAGCTGCTCCTGGATCCTTGCTCTCCCCCATTGCCTCCTGTGCATGGGCACACACACACATATGCAAACAGATCTCTCCATTGAAACACACGCCCCACCATCACCCCTCCCCCAGACCTCATGATCTCTCCAGCAGTTGGCCTGGACCCCCCTGGTGTCTCTGGTAGCCAAATCCTCCAGGTGTCTCACCCTTAGAGACACACACAGAGGCTCCTGGCTCCCAAGCCTCTTAACCTTATTGTCAGCTAGTCTGGCTGGATATTCACTAATGATCACACACTCACATACCCGCATGGCTCCAGTCACTGGCACATGAGCCCTCTGACCCACAGTGCCACTCTGGTTGCTGGCACTCGGACCTCCTTGCAGACAGAATAACTAATACCTGACCCAGGAAAAGAGTTAGAAATGGAGTTTAATGAGAATACAGGACAGATTGTGCTGATCAGGATCAGGGCATGGCAGGACAAGCATACTAACCAGTAAGCTGTTTACATGTGACTGGCCTCTATTATCCCCTTATCCTTCTTTTTTCCTGTTTCTTCCTCTCCAAATCCCATCGATCCCTCCCTTTCCCCACCTTTGGTTCCTCCACTAAACATCTTATAATACAACTAGTGAGAGCCCAAAATTATCTTCCCCTGCATCCCATAACATGTCCTATATCCCTAGGCAGAGAGAGAGGGAGAGAGAGGGAAGAGAGGGCAAAAACTCTCATTGACTCATGATGATGGGTTTCACACCTTGACCACGGGGCTGAGGCTTTCCTGGGATAGCCCTGGGAGGAGCCAGGGCATGGTCTCTTTTCTCTGACAGGGTGATTAGGGATTCCACACCTGCCATTGTGCATCTGTACCCATGTGTGTTTGTGTGTGTGTGTAGATGAGCCTTTTAGGGGTGGCTCACCCTCTTGTGATGAGCCTGGGGTAGCTGAGGCTAGGTATAATTTGGGTTCTCCCACCTGCCAATGTTCCTCCACCCTACGTTGTGTGCATGGAGACAAATTTTTTATGTTATAAACTAACAATCTCTGCTATCTCAGGTGTCACATACCTGGGAAAACAAAAAGGAACATGCATGTACAATGTAGCATTTGTATTTAATTTCTTTCAGAATAAAAGTTTTGTTCCTGATATATATTTATAAACATTTTGTTGTTGTTGTTGTAATTTGAAATTTCAAAAGAGGATCTGTCTTTGGAGCTAGCTGTGTGCCTATATTCTCAGTCTCCCAGTAGCAAAGTGCTTTTGGCTACATCAGGACTGTATGCGTAACTTCTTTGGTGTTACAGGCAAATGTTAAAAGAAATTTGCACCCAGTAGTTATTCTCTCCTTTGAGGTAGTCGTTAGCTCATTCTCTTTACCAAGGCATTGGCCATGGAGAGGTCACATACAATGAAGCATCATCTGCTACAGTCACAGCCTATATTGTTACAAACCAACCTTCTCACACTGTTATGGTCAGCCTTCCATTTTTACTATATTTGGTGCAAAATGCTATATGATGTTAAGTTGAATATGTGAAAAAAATAAACGCATGCCTTACTGCAGGGCCTGAGCTTGCTTGACAATCATTTTACCTAGACTGTGACTTGGAGGCACATTTACAGTTTTTCAAATAAGTACTTTTGGCAAATGAAGTCAAATCTATATCAGGTCACATGCACAGCCTCTGCAGCCTGGAGGGTGTGGCAGATACTGAGAGTTTTGACAAAATATTATCTGAAAGTCAAGGTCATAATTATAAACTTCTAAACAAAAAGTCACAGTTGGTCTGTTCTCACACAGCTGTTGCAGTTACAAACAGATTCACAGACAAGTCCCATAAAAGATAAAATTCGAAGCTGAATCCTTGACAAGGCAAGGCAACATATAAAATGTTTCTTGAGCAAAAGCAACTCTATCATGACTAAATAAAAAGGTATGGGCTGAGGATTAACTGGGTATGCAGCCACCTCAGGAAACACTGAAAGTATCAGCCATGTTATTCTGTTGGAGGTAATAATTTACAGGGCACATTGAGATTTGCACACCAGGTTTCATTCAGGTGCAAAATCCAAGGACTGCAGTGGTGAAAAGCATTCACGGAGGATGGCAGCTGGGATGGGAAGTGCTGGAATGAGGCACACAGGAAACAAGCAGCACTTGTTGCATCCATTTTACTTTTTACAATGGACTTGTGCCTTTGTGGTTTCTGTTTGACTCTCTACTCTAGCTCCTTCCTGCATCCCTTATCCCTAATCCTTTCTTCCTAGAGATAAACACGTCCAGCTTTTTTTGGTGGACCACGGAACTCAAAGAGCTGCCTCTGTTCCCTGTATAGGGCATTATGGCCTCTATGCAGCTTCTTGTCTATGCAAATATGCAGAAATTTGATCCCTTGAGATCTCTAACTGGTTCAATTTTTTTCTGCAAGGGATCTCAAGCTAAAAAGGTACCTGACATGGATAAATGGTCAAAGAGAAACTGTATGAATGGATCTTTAGGAAACCAGGCCAAAAATATAGTGTTGGATTAAAGCTATATAGCTCCATTGAGTCTCCTCCCTTGATATTCAATCCCATTTTTGTTTGGTGTTGAATATTTTACTTTCCAGGCAGATATTTGCCTGAATATTTCCTTTGTTAGAAAGGGCAATCTTGCAGTTAAGGCTGTGAATTATTATCTAGAGATCTATGAACAGCTCTTGGCTCTGAATGTTAAAGCACTGGTGTCTATATGGAAATGACACCCTGCAAGCTCTTGAAAGATAAAGCTGTGTTGCCAAGTTAAAGAGCTGTGGGAGGAGGTGGGCAGCCTGCCCAGTATCAAGAAAGATGCAAAAGAGATTGACCAGATCTTCACCAACAACCTGAAGAGACAGGACCCTGAACCCCCAGCTGGGATGAAGAAGGAGCAGCCAGAGTCTATGAGCAGCTGTGGGGCAAATGGAGACTCCCAAGACAGGGAAGACTGGAAGCTTGTTACTTCTGGCAATGGGAGGAAGGCTCCTTCTCCACTTGCAGATCTGCAACAGCAGAATAGGTTCAGTGCCCTGGTTACAAACAAGGTAGAGAAAACCATGTCTTGGGAAGCATCAGAGACAGCTGGGCCTGAACCATGTATCTACACAAAGAGAAATCAAGTGGTAGTGGTGGGAGGTGACCACCTGCTGACCTGAGTTACTATGTAGGGAGGTTTGCTGGCTGCTAGGGGCTCAGGTCTGGCACATTGCAGAGAGACTGCTGAGGCTTGTCTGGGCCTTGGACTGCAACCACCTGCTCCTCATCTGCATGTGTGTAAATGAGTAGGTGCCGTGGAATAGCCTCAATGCATCAGGAATTACTACATGGCTCTGGGAGTGAGGGTTGAGGTCACGATCAACACGTGGTGTTGTTAAGGTGGTGTTGTTAAGGATCTGGCTTTTGCAACCATGGGGCCTTCTTTTAGGAACAAAGACTGCTGTAGAAAGAGGAGATCCACCTCACAAAAAAGCAACTCTGCCAGCAGGTTGACCAGTCTGGTGAGGAGAGCTTTATACTAGGAATGACTGACGATGGAGACTGCAGTCAAGGGGGGAGAGGGGTGAAAAGCAGAGGATGCAAGGTGATTAGTACAAGACACCTCAGCAGTGATGCAACAAGGCCAAGGGGGCCTCTCTGAAGTGTATGTATGCAAATGCACAGACCCTGGGAACTGAGCTGGAAGAACTAGAGCTCCAGCTGCAGTCATGGAGCTACAACATTATTGCAATAGCTGGTGGCATTGGTAACTCGTGACTGGAGCGCTGCAACAGATGGATACAAGCCCTTAAGGAAAGAGAGGCATGGAAGACAGGCAGGGGACGGTGTTCCCTTCTCAGGATAGTTTGTAGGGTTTTTGACACACGGGCTTTCTGGAGGGAGAGGTAGCACTGATGTACACTTGTGTCCAAAGTGGCAGGCTGCAGCCCTCTATCAGCTCCTTCCAAACTTCTCCAGATGGTTCCCCCCTTTCTATTTAGGCACTCCTTACATACATCACCTCACAACTATCAGGCATCTTTCTATGAAAAAGCATGATCTCTTTTATCTTTTGACCCTACCAAATGATGATTTTGTAAGAAATTAGTGTAACAGAACTCAGTGTGGTACCTTATGGAAGGGGAAGGTGATATTCATTTCCAAAATTTCTAAGGGAGGTGATTTCATTAAAACACATTCTCATGTCCACATGTTCACAAGCACCAAAATGTGTGTACCCCAGAGGTCTGGCCAGGCTGTCGAGTTGTCATCACATCTCTAAGACTTTTCTTGACTGGCAATGACAGACCAGTTTTTGGTCACATCTTCAGTATGCTGCAGATGTCCACACTTACTATGGGGCAGTCCTTTGGTAGAATCTGTCTTCCTGCTGGTCCCTAACAGAAAAAGGAATAGCATGTGTGATGTTCTGTAAATGCACTGCTTTCCATTGATGAGTTATCTACTCTGTTAACTTATCAGGATCCAGGCCTTCTAGGCTTCCCAAAAGTAGTATGTTCATCAGTTTTATTGCTGGAACCGGCACCCTTTGTTATCAATACAAGCCAGTCTTTCGAGTGTTGTTCTGCTGTTTCTTTGTGTGCTTACTCAACCACATCTGTCCATTCAGACTTCATTCATACTAATCATAAGATCTCTGTTAGATGCCTTTACAGTCTGAGTCAACAGGATAATCAAAGGTATAGAAGCAGCTTTAGAGCACAAAAAGGCTAATACAAGACAAAGGGGATTCAGTGACATGATCAGACAGTGGGTTCAAAATAATCACAAATGCTTCTTTTTCATCCACAAATAGTTAAACTGTGCACCACGCAGACTTGGTACAAGCTTCATTAAACACAAAAAATGTCTTCAAGAGCTATTAAAGGCAAATGTAGCACCCTAGCTCATAAGCAAACTGAGACACAGGTCCTTGGAAGCATCAGAGAAGTATCACTAGATGCTCTTGTGCTTGTCCAAAACTGCCTCCAACTGGCTGCTGTTAATGACAGGCCACTAAGAGAAATGGACTTCTGGACAATTTGTATGTTTCCGTGTCTTCTCTTTTTATAATTTTTTTATGAAGAACATGCAGAATATGCACTAACTATGTCGATAATATCCCCCAAGCACACAGTGGTACCATGAATCCTAACCTGGTCTTTTAGACATAGTCAAAAAGAGCTTAGGACAACAGTTTGAAAGAGGTCGCTCTCTACCTCTCTGCTCTCTCTCCCTAAGCTGTGTCTCATCTACCCATACTCAGGGGAAAGGCAGCCCAAGGGAGGATCCTAGAGTCAAATATAAGCCAAAATCCTTGCACAGGAAAATATTTATGTTAAAGAAAATAGGGTAGTGACTATTTCTTGTTATTTTCTGTACTGTTATAGAAATGAGTCCTCAAGGCTGCTCTGGAGCATCTGTGCATATTGTTCATTTCTTCTTAAGTTTCTGCAGATCTTCTGCCAGGAAGGATTCTATGGCAACTCCTTCTGCTCAAACAGATGAAAGCTCAGTTTTCCATACTCACTATCCAGAGATCTGAGAACAGGAATTTTCTCACCAGCCAAGGTCATCCAGTCTGGAGAGTGGCACCTGAAGAATGCCAAGTGCTGTAGACAGTGGGTGTCCACTCTTCCAAGATGCTCCATTTATGCTCCTTCCATGGAGCATGGGAGGAAAGCTGTCACCAGCATTCTAGTGGCAAATGGTGAAAGATGCTGAGAAAGGTGCAAGCTTCAGGAAGGACTGGGTGGTAAGTGAGTGGGAACCATGTGGCTGGCTTGGATGCAAGATGGGAGGTTCAGCTGGAAACAAACACCCATCTAGCAAGAGTGCAGATGCACCGCCAAACAAGTAACAGGCACTGCAAATATATGGCCGTGGGGCTGGAGGCCATGCTGTTCATCAGGCAGTTCATGTCTATTGAGGTATCAGAGCCACAGCTGAGGAAGGAGATAGATAGGGAATCTCCACCCTCAAACCCATCACACTGACACCAAAAGTGTGCAATGTTCTCACCTTGTGCAGAACTATGTATAACTTTTGTCCTGTGATTCCCCTAAAAGTGTCCCTGATTGCTTCCTCTGCCTCCTCTTCACTTAATTACCTTAAACCAGGCTGGGAGGATTCTTACCATTTCTCAGGGTATGGTGCACTCTTTTCAGTGACAGCTTAGAAATGCAGAACTCACTGGATCAGTCCAAATGTCCAGTGGTAGAGTGCATGCATGGTAGTCCAGACACAGTGGAGTCCAGGAAGTAAGTGAGGTTTGAGTCCCAGTTCTCCTCTGAGACAGCCTGGTTTCGGAAGAAAGTCCTCTTTATGAGCTGTGACTGGAAAATCTATGGTCTGCAGAGATGGCGGAATCGGGGGTGGTGGGGGGGATGGACAGAAATCTCTCAGCTCTTTTTCAAAAGAATCCCAGAATCCCAGTGAGGCTGGTGGAAAGGACATCTGGGGTCTCCCATCCAACCTCCTGTTCATGGCAGGACTGTCAAAGCCCTAGTTTAGGGCAGCTGTGGCTTTGTTTAGCCAAGTTATGAAAGCCCCCAAAGTCATAGATCCCCCACCTGCCTTGTGAACTGCCACAGGCCTGCACCAACAGCTGGGGAAGGAGCTTTTCCTAATGTGCAACTTTAACCTCCCAGGTGGCAATTTGTGGTTTTGCCCCTTCTTACGTTGCTTGATACCACTGGGAAGAGTTTGGCTCTCTTCTCTTTGTAACGGACCTTCCAGTGATTAACCTGTTGTTGCATGATTGCCCCCCCCCCCCCCCCCCTTTTCTCTCCTCTTTACCAGATTAAAGAAGTTCATCTCCCTCCATCTCCCTTCACAGGCCATGTGCCACAGACCCTCACCACCTTGGTCACCCAGCACTGGACTCTCCACTGTCTTTACCCAGGTATCACCTGGGAGAGGGGTTGGACATCTACCATTAGATATTGAGGAAAATCAGTTGCCTGGACTAAATCACAATTAAATGCAGGTACCCAGCTGTGGGGAGACATCAAGCTGCGGTGTATTTACTATTTAAAGCAGATGAATGCTAAGCGGAATATCGGGATTCAGTGTATCCCCTCATCCACTGGAACAGGAAAGCAGAAAAGATGCTGATCTGGTCAAATAATATCTCACCATGACTGGACTGAAAAGAACAAAAAAAGACCTGTATCATCACTTCTGATTCCATTGTCTGGTAGTGAAGATATCCCAGACAGAGGAGCACGCTGAATTTGTCTTTCAGATTCCTGAAAAAACAACATAAGCTCCTGGAAAGATCTAAGGCTATTTCTATCTAGGGCCTACTCTTTTTTATCAGAACCCATGGCAGTTATACAAAATATTTAATGTAAATACCCCTTGGCTCTGCCATTGGTTTTATAGGCTTTTTATTACTCATAAACCAAATCACGTCATCACTGGTACTTTATTTGACCCTTGTTGTAGTTAAAATATTACTCAAAGGACAATCACACCTTTGTGTATTCATTGTTTGCTGAGTACTCATTCTGGATCCTTGCATCTGCATGATTGGTGGGAATGAGAGCACCACCCAGGGATAAGACAGCATCAAAATTGCTTGCAATAGTTTTGCATTTTTCCTAGCATAAACTCTTGACATTGAAATTTCCTTTCCTCAGCAAAAGCTTCATTTTAAATTAGCAAAAACTGTTCTTCTATTTCCTAGGAGTAGGCAAACCAAATTCATCCATTTTTTAAAAAAAGACCTGAGAAATGTTTTTCAGCCTTCACATTTTTGAGCATTTGAAAGGAAGGAGATGTTTTTGCTAGTAAGATAACTTTTTTTCTGCTTGCCTCAAATTTTGCCTGGATTTGAACAAAACAAAGCCTTCAGGAAAAAAAAAAAGGGTTAACAGACATTCTGAAATATAGGTTTGCATGGGCAAACCAGGGCATGATAATGGCCGGACGAGTGGGAAAGTGGAGGTTAATGGGAATAGAAGCAGATAGACACAAAATGTCTGTGTAGAAGAGATACAGGAGTGAGACTAGAGGTTAATGTGGGTGGGAACTCGGAAAGAAAAGATGAGATTAGAATTTTAATAGGATCTAAAGCTGGTTGGTTGAGAACACTGCTAGCTAGAACTAGAGGAGAGACCAAAACTATGAGAAATATGTAGAAATTGATACCTTTTAAACTAAGAAAAAAAAATCTTATTGTCTCAGAGAATTTTGAGCTTCAGCAGAATAGAAGGAGAAATGGGCAGGCAAATCACATAAGTACCAAGAGAGTATAGGGGCAGAAATGAAAGGAAAAGAATAAAGAAAGTTGGGAAAAGAGCCACATTGCAGAATCTAGGAGGAAAAAAAAAACCAAACCCAAACAAACCCAAACTCCAAAAACTAAGGGAAAGGGAATGGGGAGTGGGTGTCAGTAGGAAGAAGGACCAGAATTGGCAGCCCTTGGAGGCCAGTAAGCAGAATAACAGGATATATCAGGCAAGGTCTGGAGACTGATGCAGAAATTTGGAAGAGCTAAGCAGAGTGATGAGAAGGGTAAAAGAAGATAAATTCGGGGGGGGGGGGGGGGAAGACGAGGTAAATTTAAGGGAGAGCAGGCACAAAAGTCTGTGCATACTATAATAGTGAGAAAAGGGAAAATCCCAGATCACTGATAATTGTAGAGTTACTAATGGACATCATAATACTGAATTACAGCGTAATAAAATGACAAGGGGCAGTAAGGGTAAAGTGATGAACATAGGGAAGAGCAACCGTGCTGCAAGTCTCTGAATTAACTAGTGCTTTAAGAAGCAGGTCATGGAATTACACAGCTAATTGAATCTGTCATCTCAGTGCTCAACAGCTGGAAAAAAAATCCAGTGTTGAGAGTTACTAGTAAAGGAGCAGAGGACAGAAAAGAAAACAACTGAACCATTGCCTAAATTCAAGGAGCACTAAATTTTACTTTGCATTGCACCAAAGATAGAGCCAAGATGACCAGTTACTTTACCTCATGCAGGGCCAGTAGTTCTGAGCAAAGCTTGACAACATTTTACATGCTGTAGCTTGACTACTAGCCCCCTGACCAGACCCCGGCGCCACCAGACTCAGACATCTGTGCAAGACTGTGATCACACGTATTTAGCTTCTGGGAGAAGTGCTTTCATTCTCAAGCTGTTCTAGTAATACAATACAGAAGGGAATCCTTCCCTTGAAGCACCTTAGTTCGTCAGTTAAATCTGAAAGAAAGTTTTTTAACTAAGCAGAGCAGTGAGGATTGTGAGCCTTATTATTACTAAGGTGCAAGACTGAAGGTTTTCAGGGCAATACAGACCACACTTTCCTTCCTATGGCTCATAAGGGAAGAGGGTGATGATTTCGAAACAAGAATTCATACATTCTAAAGCCTAAAAGACCACTCTGCATACCTAGTCTGAACTTGGATTTAACATATACTAGAGAAAGATATGCATATGTTAAGGAAGAATACATACGTGGTTAAGGAAATGGATGCAAAGTATGTGTTTAAGAAAGATAATTCCAGCAATACTTTAAATAGCAGACACTCAATCTCCCTTGCAAGCTACTCCATTATTTAATTATACACCCTAAAAAGAAATTGCATCTAAAACTTTGAAGTTATCTAACTAGCATTTTGTTACACCCTTCACATAAAATCCTCCTTTTTATCACTATCACTCTGTGCAAATATCTATCTGTGTTAGGAAGTCATCTCTCCTCCTTGATAAAGTTATAAAATACTCACTATTGCACACTTTCCATGTACAGGATCACTCTAGTAGGAACAGATTTGGGAAGAATTGCAAGCTGTGGCAGCAGTAATGGGAATGTTGAAGTCTGGCAGAACTCTACGCTGTTGCCAAGAGTTCACGCTGCCACTCCATCCCCATGTATCCATGTAGAAGCATCCCCTCTTGCTTCTACCTCTCTTTAGTGCTTGTGTAGGTACTCAGTGAGCTGCACTTGGGAACCAATTCCACAGAAACTAAGTAATTTTTTTTGTCACTGGGTCAACTTCCCAGTGTATTCAGTCTCCTGCAGAGTTTCACAGGTGGGATGGGAGTAGTGGCCTTGTAACAATTTTCAAAAAGCCAATGCAACCTCAAAGCTATGGATAGATAAGCTTTCTTTTTATGTTTCATGTACTTAAGTTCTTCCCATGCTGAATGAGAAATATGTTTGAAAGGCTAACCTTATGGCCATGTTTCTTCTGTGTGTAATGGTTTCTGCTTAGCTAGCACATAACTACATCTGCAGGTGGACTGAACTCTCCAACTACTTTACCAGCAGGATCAAAATGTAATCATAAGCTAGTGATGATGGGAGCTTACTTACACTTTTGTAGGCCATGTATGGATACAACTGGATGAAATAAAACTTAGAGTCAACCCCACAAAATATAAGATAATGTATAGGGAGGTCATGTATGTGGGTCCCTTCTGGGAAGGGGACCACAGATACATCTGGACTTGAAAGGTCACAGTCCATCAGAAGCCTGCTGTTGTGGCAGAATTTGGTGTCCAAATAGATGCTTCATATTGCTGAAAAGTGGTCCTGACATGGAAAACAATGAGCACTTCATCCTCTACAGGAAAATGTAAATGTTTTCATTACGCAGAATAATGTTTGGCTGATTCTTGGGAAGGTGTCCCTTGTGAAACAAGACACTCTTTCAGGGATTAGTTTCTTAACAATGTCTTTGTGGCTGAACTGGTGTGAAGAACTTGGATGGAAAACTGATAATGCATGAGTTCCTGGCCTATGTGACCCAAGAAAGGAGAAACAAATAGGTAAGAAGTATACCTCATTGCATGAACCCACATCTGGAAGGTTTAGGTACAGAGCTAGCAGAGAAGTGCTGGCTGCTGTCCTTCTGGAGAAGAAAGCTTTTACAATTACAAAGGTAACTCAGGTGAAAGAATATATCAATACAAAATTCTTGAGGTTGAATTGACAGAAATATGTGACCTGATGGGAGCTAAGGGAATTAACACCTCATTTTCCCTGGTGGGAACCAGCTGCTGATGCTGGGCCTGTGCTTACTGATTGCTGCAGTGTCAGGTACTTTGCCCAGGTCACCTGTGATGTTTAGTTCCTGATGTGCTTTCCTTCATCAACAACAGAAATGGGACTAGCCTGATGCAGACCAAACTTTAACTCAGCTGAACATCAGACCTTCTGATTTTATTCATGATACTTCTTTCTATTCAACAACCACATCGTCAGCCGCATCTCTGTCATGAATGAGAAAAACAGAGATTAGTCCTCTAGGATGTGTATTGTGTATGAATCCTTTTTTGTGCCTCCAAACGACTGCCTGTTCTCTAAGTCATTCCTCTTGGTAGTTAGCCTGTACCTTGTCTACATGTGACATTCACCGTTCCTGATTTGGGTGATGTAAATCACTTGGACGGTAGAACCTTCCCAGACATCTAATGACAAATGTCTATATGAAGTGCGATCTCTCTGCGATCTCTATATGAAGTTCTGAAGGCCTCATTCATATAGAAAAGACATCCCTGTCTGATAGGTGTGAAAAATTTGGGATGCCGTTTTGGAGACTGTGAGGATCCAGTAGGTGAGGATAGACCCTGCTGTCACTCTTCCTGGATCCCCTTTTACTAGGAGCTATACAGGAGCAAAAAAGGAGGCCCTCAAAGCTTATATCTAGGGAAGCATCTCTGATCCTTCTGCAAGAGAGGAACCCATATCAAGGTATGCCAGTGTCACTAGACACCATAGTCAACAGAAAGATAGCAATCTCCCTGAAGAAGCCTAGCTTTAGAAGGTGTCTCAAAGCCCGCAGGTGAGATAGTCACCACTGTCTTTTCATTAAGAATAATTTCAGCTCTGAGCAGCACGCAGGGTTTGTGCGACCAGGCTGCCCAGGACTCTGGACATAGGCTGGCTGGGCCCAAGCTGCTCCCTGGAGCAGAGTGCACAGATAGCGCAGAGGTAACCTGTGGGCTGTAGGGGAGGAATATTGACTAAGGGAAACTGTGCAAGGAGTTGGTGCTGCAGAAAGAAGCGTTCAAGCTGTCTTCATAGGAAGAGCAGAGGACTTTGTTAAAAAAGGGAATACCTGCCACCACAATCACTAAAACCCTTTGAAATCTTTATCCCACCTTCTTTCTTTGGGACTTAGGACCCTAAATCTCAATTTCCTACACCCTGATTTGTCTCAGTCCCTTGTTGCTATAACTAGGAATAGGACAGTTTCAGTAACCAGCAGGAGAAGAGCAGAAAGTTCCTTTTTTTTTTTCCCAACTATGCAATCTGCATCACTGCAGCCCTACTTTATCATGATCATATAAACATAATCGGTTTGCATGTGTTCTCATGAACAAAGTGTATAGATCAATTCGTGTTGCTTAACGTGGACACTGTTACGCTTACAAAAAGCATCCTTTACAGGAGCAAGTTTTCCCAAATAATTAAAAAAGAAGTCCCAGAAAAATATATATTAGTGTTCCCTATCTTTTTTCCCTGTTAAAACAATGTTAGTCCTTTAACAAGGCAGCAGAAATAGTGCAATGTACAGAAGTAACAGTTAGAGTTGCACATAAACATGGGCAAATCCTAAACTTCAAAATTAGTCTAAAACTGTCTCAGGTCAGTACATAAAAGCCTGTAGCTTGCTTAAAACCTGATTACAAAACTGTACTTCTGGTCCTCCTGGGATGTTGGATGAGCACGCAGAACCAAGGCCATGGCAGCTACTGAGAAAATCTTGTCATATTGGGGCAATCCCCAAAGATCGAGTGTATACAAAGTTTGTTCCACTGGCATCTTTCCTTACAGAACTATCAGTTGGGCTTCATTACTAGAGATGTGCTGATGACTACTCTCAACTATTCATTTGAATTTGAACTTGGAGATGCAAGTGCACCCAAGGAATATCTCCCTGATGAGATGTTGGAAACTTTTAATACAGAAAAACTGCTTAGTATTCACTTTGATTACACTTCCATGTAAATCTGATGAAGATCACCAGGGAAATCTGGACACTGCTGCTGTCCTACACTCTCCAGAATACCTACTGGAGGTGTATTTCATCTGACTGATGTCTATTTGTCATCAATGAGATACGAGAGTGCATATTAACGGACGCTAATACGTGTAACAAAGAAAAAAAGGACAAAGAATATCTGTGATCAGCTACAATGATGAAGATGGGACTGCACCAATATTCATGTTGTGTTACTCTTCTAAAAAAGTCCAGTCTGCAGAAGACTAGGCATTTCTGCTGGTGAATATATTTACCTTTGAATTCTACTTCTCTCCTATAAGGTGTTCTGTGAACTTATTGTTCTGATTTAATGGTTATTGATTTAGTGACATGGGCAATAAAGTATGATTTATAGCTAAATCGTGGGTCCTTCTGATTCACTGGCTTTCATCATAATACTGATTAAACTCTTCCAACTCTTCTCAGACAGCAGTCACAAAGAAGGAAACTTGCTGGGCTTTAAAGAGTTTAGCACTGTGGGGAGGTCCCCAGTGATCCGACCTGTACCGTGGTTAGAGGTAGACTGAGAGGCAGACACGTGAAGCAGCATGGAAATATTGTATAGATTCTTCGTAGGATCTGTTTACAGCACTCCTACATGATTTCTTGCCATATTCTGCCCTTTGCCCTCCTGTTGCATGTTGTTCGTACTTGTTACGTACACCAATATAGAAATATGATATGATATAGATTTTTACAGCAAGAGCTCTGAGCCAAGAGTTGATTGTCTGTACAACTCATATGAGGAGGGCAGAAAGATACCAGCAACAGGCTGACGTCTATACTCTCATTAGTGATTAAACATTAATAGGAAATGCATGCAGATGCCACCATTCTCTCATCCAGAAGAGCCTGGGAATGGCAGAGGTAGCCATGCTGTACTGCAATGGGGAGATGTATCCTAAGAATTTGCTTCCTCATCTGTCTGGAGTGGTTGAATGGTCCTGTAATGAACATGCTGGGTTCCAAGATTTATCAAAAATCTCAGTTATTACTGAACAAAAAAAAAAGGAAGATGGAGATGGGAGCATGTTCCAGTATACATGTGATGCTATAAAGAAAGATGTGGAGACAACTCCAAGTTGTAGTTATCAGCTGCAGACTTTGAAATTCATTCTTAATCTCCATGTGCGACTTTGTGGCCTTGAAGCAAAAGCTTGTGCAAAAGGTAATATACGATACAACAATCTTACCATGCTTATGTAATAAAGGTATAATTGCTTATTAAATTTCAAAATACTTCTGTTGCAACTAGCTTTACTAGATTTTAGAAGAGGCCTCTTCACCTCTCTCATATTTCCTTCACTGAGGATCTGTCATTTATTTCTGTAACTTGAGTGTTCCAGTCAGGAACATTTTGAAAAGCCACTGGTGCAGCTGGAGAAAAAGAATTGAACAGGGTTCCCACCTCCCACTGGGAAGAGGTTTTACATTCAGGCAGTTTCTATGTGTTTACATGTGTTTACTCTCTTTCGTCACTTATTCCTCAAGGCTAGGTAGGAGCAAAATTGTTAACTTAATCACAGTCAATACAGTCACAAATTTAACTACAATCATTAACTTAAGACCACATCCTTCCAAGATCACATCTGTCTTCCGCCCATGGGCTCAGGGAAGATCATGAGGAACATGGTATGAGAAATAACTACGGAAGCTGTTCTGAGTGAGTTTCCATGTTGCCCAAGCCAGCAGCAACGGGAAAAGTTATATTCTACTCTTTTAGCATCCCTTGGGTACTTTGTTGCAGACTTGTTGCCATATGCAGTACATGCTGTCCATGACGCAAAACTCCTGTATCATGTCCTTGCACGTAAAATGAGCAGAGCATCAAACACAAGCATGGACAGTTAGAAATATTTTTGTTTGATTTATTGTTCTACTCTCTTCTGAATTTACACAAGAGGAAGTCTTTTTATGACTGCTTCATTGCTGCTTGCTCATTATAGGAACTTACTTTATATGTTTATCTAGCAACAACTTCACAACTTTGCTTGCATCTTCCTGGAAAAATACTAACAATATGGAGAAAGGAAGTAGACTGGATACAAAACACGCTGAATGTTTTGAGAAGGGACCTTGTGAGGAGTAGCTAACATTTTCTTGTTGCAAATGCTTCCATTTAGGAACATGGTGTGGATCTGCTGTGTTATTTTTAGATGCCTCTGAACTATTTCCATTGGGACCATATCATTGTGTACATCAGCGATATGAGGTGCTCAAGATGTTTTATACAGTAAAGGGACTTTCTGTTCCCCAGGTACAGAGAGGCATTCAAAGGTCAAGAAGTGCTTCAAGCTGATATGAGTCCACATCTAAAAATGAACCATTTCAAAGGACATTTATAATTGGATGATATCTGCAAATCATGCATTGACTTGGCAGTGTATGATTATATATCATATACACTGTGTACACTAGGCTACATATTATCATATATATCACAGAATCATAGAAACAGAGAATGGTTGAGGGTGGGAAGAGATGTCTAGAAGTCATCTTGTCCAACTCTCCTGCTCAAGCAGGGTGACCCAGAGCCGGTTACCCAGGACCATGTCCAGATGGTGTAAGAGTATCTCCAAGGGTGGAGACTCCACAATCTCCCTGAGCAACCTGCTCCAGTGCTCAGTCACCCTCACAGTGCAAAAGCATTTTCTGATGTTCAAGGGAACCTCCTGTGTTTCAGTTTGTGCCCATTGCCTCTGGTCATGTCACTGGGAACTACTGAAAAGAGCCTGGCTCCATCCTCTCTGCATCCTCCCTTCAGGTATTTATATATATTCATAAGATCCCCCTGAGCCTTCTCTTCTCCGGGCAGATGAATGAACCACCAGCTGATGAATGAATGTGAAACTTGATCATGCAGGTAAGAGATGTTTGCCACTAGTTAAGCCTGATCCAGGTGTAGAAAACCACTGCCTCAACAAGCGGCTCCTTCACACGTGCTGGAGTAGAAGGAGATTCATGCAAAACTTCTCAGTTCTTTCCCACTGGGATAGGCCCCTGAGGACTCTCAGGGAAGCATTTGCAGCATGGAAGATGATGGCATCTAGTCTACCCAAAGTATCCACAGCCTTCCCAACAGCTGACAGAGGCAAGTTTGACTTCAGTTCTGCAATTCTGACCGAATTACAGTCTTTGCATAAGGCCTGCTCTGGGAAGGGGTGACAAAGCCCAGTTACAGCATTCCCCACGCTGCAGTGGTCCTGTTTCCATGACCAAGAACGAGTCTGTTGCGTTAAAAGTTACTGTCACGCTACGAATAGGAGTCTGAGGTGTGGCTGGGGGGGAAACCCTCCCATTGAGTCACGAGGTTCAGACAGGACCCCCTTGCTTTCTAAACTCCTTCTCAAAGAGGAGTCTGGGTGCAGCTAAGTCCAGCCTTAGTCTCAGACTTGGTCAACGGTTTATTTTCTAAGGATGGTACATGTAGCCACCCATCAGAGTCAACATTTGCCTGTCAGAGCCCTCTCAGGGCTTTCACTGAAACAGCTTCACAAAGTTGATTAAGGCAACAGCGTTAAAGTAATTTGACAGCATTATAAGTCTGGTCGCGTTCGGTGTACTGAACTATCACGATTATGGATGCACAAATAACGTGATACACCTTCAGTCTAGTCACATTCCATGAACCACCATGGCCACACTTAAAGAGTCTGGTCACGTTCAGTGAGAACTACCACGGCTAGATTAATGAAAAGTGCAGTTTATTAAAGCAATGGATACACAGGTTCTTTTGGATTACCGGTGATAAATTCACTGTCTGCAAAGCATTTGCAAATACCAAGAGTATGAGTAACACCGCCAGCTACAAACGCGTTAAAAGATATAAAGCGACTCTATAGAGATTCCTAAGTTTCCCGGGGAGGCACTTGGTATAACCAAGTGTTTGAATCTTACCCAAAGGCATCCCGATGGGGGGAAAGAGAGGCTCAGCCTGTTGACTGATCCCAAACATCAGAATGGTACACGATGGTGTCTTCCCTAACATTCTCTCTCTCTTAAGCCGTTTTATACTATTTTTCACCTTTCAGGTAGAGCTTGAGTGACTCTAGTCATACATACCTTTGTTATAATTGGTATAAAATTTTCTCGCTTTGCTTTTAAAGGTATAAACTAGAAAAATTCAAAGTGCAAGCTCCGTGAGAGTTGGTCACACCTTGGAGGCAGGTAGCTTTTGGGATGGAGGTGTGTTTTGTTATTATAACGATGTTATAATGAGCAAAGTTCACCAAAAGGACAGCATTTTGTCAAAAATATGACAGATGGTTGGCCCAGGGTAGCAAATATGCAGCTTATCGGTTCCGTGGTACCTTCAAGTTCCCATATTATCACAGAGCCTGGCCGCGGTATCTCCACACTACTCCACCCTCCGGGCAGTTCCTCTTAGAGCCAACACACCAAGTTCCCCTGGCGTTGCTGACATCTAAGGTTGCAGGCCTAGGGAACTTCTGTGGAATGGGTTCCTCACGTCAGCCACATTCCACCCGGGAAGCTTCTTCAATGCTGTACCTTACCTAAAAGTGTGAATATAAGTTTAATTTCTAAGTCACCTCCAGCAATTATTCCACAGAGTCCAAGCATTTACAAACTAACAGTCTCTGCTAGAAAGAAAAAGTGATCTTTTCTCATTTCCTTCCCTCTCAGACTTCCAGAATGTGGAACGCCAAAAGAAGATCTTGCTTTTCTTCTTTTTAGTGTTAACGCATAAGGGGTAATTTTCATACAGATGCCTCAAATGAACCAATTAAATTGTATCAGCTTAATGAACAAATGAAACTGTCTGAACTCTCAAAGGACATTGCACTAAGACATTTTATGTGGCCTCAGTTACTTGCAGGACTGATCTCATTGTACTGCAGAAGAATTCTTTCATCCCCTCATCCTCTTTTTCTTTTCCTTTCCACCTTTGTGGCACCTGATAGATGCTGTGGCACAGCATCTAACGGTACTTAATGGGGATACCATATACAGTTAGAAGCTGATCTTTACATGCAAGAACTACCACACTTCTGAAATCAAATTTCAGTCAGACCATTTTTCAGCAGGATGGTGGTGGTTATGGTAATCCTCTGCTCAGAAGTAAATCTGAATCCTCAGAGCTTATAAGGTCTGGAGATTGAGTTACTGAGCCTTATGGTCATTTAAAAATATGCTGCTATCCACCTTTCATCCTCACCACAAGGTGAAATGCCTGCCATTCATGAATGAAACTGTATACATTTACTTATGTATAAAACACAACAGATGCAAAAATGGAAAAAAAATTGTATTACAGCACCTCACGTGCTATTTTTGATCTGGTCGTAGTTCCTTTTCAGAGTGTCTTACGGGCTTTTGACCAGGGCATATAACTTACATGATGGTGGTCACTGGTTTACCACAGGCACCCTTTAAAAAGCACATGGGAAGACTGTAGGCTACAGAGGACTGTTTTCAAAGATGTTCTACAGCAGCAATACCTGAGAAAGACTTTAAAAGACCTTTGCTTCACAAATGCTCTTTTGACTGTGCCTTTCTGCATATACCCTTTGGCTCCTTGGTCTCACAGTCCACTTAAGAGTTTTCACTTATAGGCAGAGCCAACCCTTCCTCAGAGCCAATTGCTAGCATCATGCTGTGAGATCTGTTTCCTGACTGCATCACAATCCTTTATGAAGCAGGGAAGTATTCCTTTATCTCTGTTCACAAATATGAAGGACTAGCTCAAGGCACAGCCTGCAGTCCAGATTTCCAAAGGTTAAAATGTCAGGTTAGCCAATGAAAACCAGTTTTTGGATGCAGAAGCAAAAATAGCTGGTTTTCTTAGACAATGTGTAGTCAGAGTAGCCATCAGCTGAATCTCTGATTGAGTCTCAAGTGGTCAAACGGTCCCTCTAGCATCTTCCCAGGAGAAAATTTTACTGGGCCATTTCAGTATTAATTTCCATGTCTACCTCATGTTTGTGACTGCTGGGCTAGCTTGCATCCAGCTCTTTCCAAAGCACATAACAGTCTGGGACATGGTAAAAGAAATGTGCCTCCTCACCAATGCCAGTCAGCGTGCATCCTCCAGGCAGTGTGCTTGTTCCTGCGCAGCCCTCACCACAGCACAAATTAACTTGGTCCTTTTCCTAGACATGGTGCATGCTAGATGCCTGAGTTATTTGGGTAAGGAACAGTGACATCTGATTGTGTTTATGAAGCTTCAGTATGGCTACTCAGGTTTCCAGCTTCAGTCTGTGACATGCTGGAACATAAAATCTTTTCTTGGGAAGGACAATAGGTCTGTATGATACCCCTATTCTCCTTTTCTAGCCCACTTCATTGTTTTCAGAGGCTGTTTAGTAAAGGCAGGTGGGTCAGAAGATGATTCATGTGAAAGTCCTCTTCCTAATTCACTGGTTCCCCATTTTTAGCTATAGCTCCCAGACATATTTGGACTGCAGTCCCTTTCAGTACCAAACATAGTTCCATAACCCCAACTCTGGATGACTACCTGAAATAATGTAAAACATTTATGGTACCATAGAAAGGATATGGTGAACCTCAGCTTAACCCATGAAGCTTGGTTTGAGAAGTGCTAACTGGAGACAGGAATACTCATAAAAAGTTCTCTCAGTTGAGTGAAAGGCAGAAGTAATTTGAAAGAAAAGAAACTCTGTACCATGACAAGGTAAGTCATTATTTTAATCTTCAGAAAAAGAACATTTATCATTCATACAGAAGAAAACTCAGTGAATGAGACAAGACATTTTTTTGTATCATAACTCAGTAACTTTTATCACATTGTAAATAGGAGGCAGCAAACAAAGGAAACACACAGACAATAAATGATAGCAAGTGGCAGTCCTGACTTCACCAAAGAGAATGATGTGTTGTAAAGCTGAGTATAATTTGCTTCTTAGGAAAAAATAGGACTATTTATGAGAAAAAATGGAGAACTTAGAGATGTTTCTGACTCACTGTAGCAGGCAAGGCCTGCTTCATGTTGTGCAACTCTCTTGTGAAGCCTTCAACACAGCCCAAATAAATAACTGGATGAAAAGTACAAACTACTTTCTGAGAAGGAAATGATAGGAATGAACATGACTTGATAGACATTGGATACACAACAGTTGGCCAAACAAATGAAGGTTGTTATGAATCTCTTTGAGCTATCTGAGAGATGCTAAAACTGTCGCCTAACAAGCTCTCCAGCTTGCAACGTAGTATTGTGTGCCCTTGACCATGAAGAAATTTCAGTAGCTTGAGAAGTAAGTCAAAGGCTGACTGAACTTTCATGAGACACTCACCTGTGTAATCTAAGCCTATATCTAAGGAATGGAGTCTGTCCCTCTGCTTTGGCTCTTGGGTGTCACATTCTCCAAGTGCTATTATTAAAAAACAGAGTAACTTGTGAATTAAAGTATTTCTTAACGTGATGAGAAGTGGCTGTGTGATGCCCTTGGCTAGGAACTGGGCTTCTGAATCAGTTTTTTACAATGCTGGCCTTTTTCATACAAAAAACTCAGGTATGTTTGAACTATTGGAGAGTGAGAAGAGTTGAGGGGTTTACCAGCCATTTCTCCCTGCAAGTGGGAGAGCTCTCAGCTTCTGGAATCTGTGAAAAGGTTGAATGGCCTTTTAGACTGACATGGTGTCAGGGCCCTGAGGGTACCAATAGGCCTTAATGGCCCTGACTAGTCTCAGCTGGGGTCTCCACCCACACCCTGCACATGGGCTTCAGTGCTTGCCTGAGCTTTGTTTCCACCACAGCCACAGACATGCCTGTGGTCATGATCCCCATTCAAAGGGACCTCAAACCATGGTCTGATTTCCCAGGCTGACTTTGTTCCTGTCTTTTCATTATGGACCTGCCTGGCAGTCATGGGGCAGTATCAGCTCCTGGTTACCATCATTGGACCTGAACCTGACCTGCACATTGACTTTCCAGATTGACCTCAGCCCTGCCTTGTCACCATAAACTCTTCTGATAATCTGGATTTAGTTGAGCTTGGCTATGACCTCTGGGTCTGCCATGGTCTCCTCACCCAGGGGCTGTGGGACTGCGCCATGGCTGATGAAGCCCTTGCCCCACCAGCCATGGGATTCCCCTTGGCTCCCCATCCACACAAAGCATTGTGATTCAGGAGTCACTTGTAGAACAGAAGTGGAATAAAAGAATGAACTTTATAACAGGAGGATTTTAAGGGAAAAATAATGGATTTGGAAACTAGAAGGATTTGTGAGGTAACACAAGCCTAGTGGTTTGGTGAAAAATGAGGGAATCAACCTGATCTTTTCTCAGAATACAAATTACCTAGTGGAATTGCCAGTGAGTCAATTATAGCTCATTTTTCAGGGGCTGAGGTCTTGAAGAAGGGGGTTTGGACTGTGGCTTGATGCCCAGAAGTTGACTATGTCAAAAGTAGTCCTTTCTGATGTAGGATTTCATTCAACTTAGCATTTGGGTTATAAAACTAAACATCATGAAGCGTTGTCAGAGTGCAGTGAGAGCTATCTGCTCCCTAAGGGATGGGGAGCTGGGAGCCAAGGGAAATCCCATGGTCAGTGGGGCAGGCGTCTTGCCAGCCACAGCACAGTCCCACAGCACCTGGGTGAGATGAGCAGGGCAAACCCAAAGGGTTCAACCAAGAGTTCAATTTTTCAGGAGAATTCATGATGATGAGAAAAGTCTGAAGTTAATTCAGGAAGTCAATGTGCAGGTCAGGGCCAGATTTGGGGCCAGTGACAGTAAAGAGGATCAGATAGAGACCTGTGATCACCAGGCAGGTCCATAATGAAGAGACAGGTCTGAGCTCAAGCTAGGGAGTTGATCTATGGATTGGGGTCCTGATCATCAGGGCCCATGGCCAGGCACAGACATGTGGTGGTGGCAGTACTCCTACAGTACTTCGGCTCTGGTGGAGACCAGTACTCTTACAATATAGCTCAGGCAGGCCCAGAGCTGGACTGAAATGAAGCCCAGGGGCAGGGGTTGTGGGTGGAGGCCTCAGGTGACCTTGACAGGGCCATTAAAGCTTGCTTAGTACCCTCAGAGCCCTAATAGTTGGCATCAAAAGACCTTGAAAATGCAGTGCAGGATCTGCTCTGTGTTCTTTGGAGGGAAGGAGTGCATGACCAGAAGCTTCTCTTTCATGCCAGGAGTAGCCAGTCATCATCATTGCCCCTCCTTCATAGCTATCATGGTGTCCTCCTGTCATATGATGTCTTGCTGCTTTTGGCTTGGGCACCAGTCAGGTCCGACATGGCCAGATAACAGAAGCAGCAGATAACAGCTGTATATGGAGCAATATTTCTCTATTTGAATTCCAAACTCCTAATATCCCAACAGGGAATGCCTTCAGACCTTTCTAACCACCGGCAATAGTGTATGGATGGGCAGCCAGGACTCTGGCTGGTGAGAGACATTCAGCTGCTCTGACAGATTGCATTTAAGAATGAGTATAGAGATGGCTTTTGTCCATGTTAGTGGAGTGAAGAGCATTTTGGATTTAAGAGGATGTCTCCTGCAGGCATTCCTGGCTCTGCTCTCCAGGCATGAGGATATGCTCAGCACCAATGCCACGGACAGGAGTGGGAGACCTGACACCTGTGGCTGCAAGGACGCAGGAGCATTTCTCAGTGTTGTCTTTCTTTATCTATGGTTCTCTTTCCACCCGTGGGAGGATTCATCGTGATCAGATATGTGTGTTGTCTACTTTCTTCCCCTTTCAGTTCCCTGAGAGTTAGGTTCACATGTAGATAGGAGGAAGAGAGGAGGAATTTGGAGTTCAGCCCTTGGAGTGGGGGCTCTGCTCTCCACGTATGTCTGTGATGTACGACAGATATCCCCTGCTGGGCTTCTGTGCTAGAGGAAAGGCCAGCTTCAGTTCTGTCATCTGGGGGCTTTAGAAACTCCCTGTCAATCCACATTTGTGCTTCTGTTGCCTGTGAAATGCTCTAAACTAGGCAGCAGGTTCCAGCCAGAGTATGTCCCACGGTCCTGATCCCCTGATGGGGCTGGCCATGCTGATCAGTGCGTGGCATTTGCCCTCTGACCTATGCATTGAGGTTTCTTCCCTGGAGGAGCTCATGTACTTAAGCTCTCAAAAATCTTCAGCCTGGCTCACCAGTTCTCAGCTTTTGTTAAAATAATAGAATTCCGACATTATTTGTGCTCCAATGTGATGCCCAAGACATACCCTGAACATTTCATTCCTAACCAAAAAGCTTAAACCCCTCACTTTTCTGTGTTAAAACCAAACTGAAACTCTTCTCCAATCCCATAAATCCAGGAGGTGGAACTTTCAGGAAAAACCCAAATCTCAAGAGATAATATATAAGATCACAGAAGAGAGAACTCAATCTCATGCGTACAAGGGAATGTATGACCTGTACCCATTTTTAGTAGTCCCAGGTACAAACTTGGAAGATTCTTCCATTTCTATAGCCTAGCATCAAGATGCATATTTCCTGGGTGTTCTCTCATAAATTTTTTTAAATCCAGTATTAGACCAAAATTTAAAATCACATTTTAAGATCAGAATTAAATAGCATAGTAAAATTTGTTCTCAAAGTATGTGAACATGAAACGGAAGTACTAGAAATATTAGAAGAGCTCATTGCAGGAAATTCATGAGATAAATTCAGCTTTCAGTAATGAGTTTCCATCTCCTGGCCTGATTATGTGTCCACTGACATCACAGAGCACAGAGCAAAGGTGACAATTTCCATTTGCAACAAGAGCCATAAATCAGGAATGAAGCATTGCATACTTCTGATGAAATACACTGTGCAAAGGCAGCAGATTGAGCCCTGTTACTGGGCTTATCAAATGGCTTTTAGTGTATCTTTGTGGGATACTTGCATAAAATTGCCCACTAAAATATTTTCTGAAAGTCAAGACCTATTAAATTAGGGGGGAAACGTACTAAAACTCGAGACTGAATTTGTGTAATAAACTTGCTTTGAACAGGATCCACTCAACTCAGTTATGGAAGGAAAAAAGCTAGCCAGCATTTGAAAACAGTCCCAACTTTTTAGTCTGGAATTCATCTGACACTGCTTAATCAAGGACAGCTTCCCTTACTTATCACCTGCATATTTTTAATTCTTATATGTTAGTTCTATTTAAGGTCTCATACTACATATCACACTGGTTTGAGGTTATGGCAATGATCCAGAAAAGGGTCTGTAGGGCTTTTTTGTTGTTGTTGTTACAAGTCTATTTATTTCTTAGTATGGGCAAGAATACTGGTACCAGTTCATAGCATCATTCTCTGCAATGTGTGGTTTTACAGACTTCTCACATAAATAGAATACAAGTTTGTTTTCTGTAAAATCCCTTTCAGTGTCCTGTATGACAAAGGTCCTCAAAAACTCATGCTCTAAAAATTACATTTGTGTCCCTTGATAATTATAAATCAAAATGGAGAAGAACAAAGGCAATTAGTGTGCAATTGTCTATTCTTTCCTCAGTGACATCAGTATGTTTATGCCACACAGATTTTTTACATCCTTACCTTAAAATGTGTTTTTTCAAAATAGAATAATCACCTGTTTAGAGTTTCTTTATGTTGACCAACAAACTAGAATGCGCTTATATAACATTTGCTTAACACTTGTTACTTTTCCCAGGTTTCAGTCCAAGCAACTTGCTAAAATTCAGTCTGTTATGCCAAGCCACAAAGTTCCCAGACAGGTCTCTGGGCCATCTCTATGCTTTCATCTAGGCAGGGATACAAGGTAGTTCTCATGCCCAGACTCTCCTGCCACAAAGGATATTTATGAATGCTGCTATGGCTCAGGACAAAGAATGGACCTGTATAGGGAAGCAGAGTGTTTGCACAGATACCTGCTCACTGGGAATTGGCAGGGCTTTGTACACATACATCAGCAAACAGCCTAAGTTTGCTTGCCCGTGAACACACTTTGAGGCAAGGCTGTGGGAGGAAAAATAGACTAAAAATATGTTGTTAATCTCAGGGTATCTGACAGTTGCCTGAGGATATTGGCTAATATTACAATTTAGGATGGTTCTCTCCTCTACCCTTGAAAGGTGCAATTAGGTGAGATAACTGAGCTGAGCCAGCAGCTTATGCTTCTGAGCAAAAGGCTGTGATTAGCTGAAGACCTTGTCTTATCTCTGTCAATAAAAGCAATGAAAACTAGAGGATATTTCTTTGAAATATATCTTGTTTTTTCCTTCATTCGTTGTGTGTGTGTTTAGTATGCTGACCTTGAAGGTGATGCTGATGAGTACAGGGTCAGAGGAGGAGAGAGCATCTTTCCAGTGGGGAGGAGCACTTTTAGCATTTGTCATGGGGGTTACTTCTTAAAGCAAATAGATCTTCTCCATTAAAGTAATAACACCCTGCTAGTTAAGACACACACACCTCCAGTGGCTAGTATGTTTCTTAACGCAGCATTAGCAGTTCAGCAATTCAGCTTGGAGTTTCTGAACAAGCATGAAGCCTGCAGGATGTTTCCCACAGACTGTGTGCAGGTGACAATGGGTTGGTGGCTGAGCTGGTAATGCAGCCTGATAAAATCTTTGCTCTGCTCTGAGCATGCTGTCCCTACAGCCCCAGTTTCCAGATACTTTTGGGAAACACAGTCCTCAACATTTGGTTTCTCTAGTGGGCTTTCTACAGTCTGCTACAAAACTGGAACTCCACTCCTGCCTGTTGTTTCTTGGCTTTCTTGGTTTGTTTCTTCTACTTTGTGCCCCTCCTCTTTCCCCCCAGGGACACAACCCTCCTTCTGTATAATCCCCCAATTATTAGAAATCTCACCCAGCAGGTGCAAAATGGAGGTTTGAGTCCCTTTTAATCCCCTTTTTCTCTATGTCAAGACAGTGCTCTACAGACCAGGCCATAATCAGTCTGTGGTGCTCCTGTTGATGGCAGGGCATTGTATACCAAGGGGCAGAAGATTTGTGGGAGAACACACACAAGGGTCCCCAGTCCAGCTCTCTCATCCTGCTTGAACACTGGCAGCATATCAGCAGGGAGATCTTGGTTCTAGTGTTGTTGCTAGCAAGTCTTCCTTGCAAAATGGATAACATGTCCTCTCCAAGCTGTTGTGCTAAGACTTAATGGTTCGTCAAGTCAGCTTTAACAGAAAATATTAAGCCACATTTCTATATGCAGAAAAATAACTTTAGGGATAAAATAAGCCCAGGCAGTGTTTTGAGTCAGGAAATCTAGTTTCCCAGAGGTGCCAATTTCAAGGCAGCAGGAAGAGCCTTAGTATGAGACTCTCTCTTCGGCATTTGCTGTTGGATGTTTTTTGTCCTGGAGTAGTCAACATACTGGATGACAGGAATACTTTTCTGCACCCACGTAGCTTTTCTGTCAAATGAAACAGGAATTTATACACCTAATATTATTTTTTTTCGAATATCAGTTCTGGATTTAGGCACCTAGTTCCCGGGATAAGTGCTTAGCTTTATACCATTAACAGTCTTTTGAGAACTTGGCTGCTGAGTTGAGGGCCCCATATATATGAAATGGAGATAATAATGCAACAGTTAAAAGTAAAAGGGAATAATTTAAAAGCTATGATGTAGTCTTATATTACTATGATCCATATAAGGACCACAAATTGGTTTAAGTTCAGGACAATATTAACAAGATATCTTTTAGTCCAGTGAAGGCCCAGACATGGAAGACCTTATACAGGAGAAAAGCAAGTAGGCAAGCAGATTATCACAAAAAAAAAAAACCCAGCCCAAAACCCAGTAAAAACATAATCAATAACAACAAATTATTACTAGCTTTTATTTCATATACAGCATATAAACATGGGCAGATCCTTTCTTCACAATCTTGCCACCAATAAATAAAAACAAAAAAGAAATGTTTTAATTTCAAAGTGATTCCACCATTGCAGTTTGGACTTCCTTTCTCCTAAATAGAGCTTAATGAACATGAATATCTGTCAAAAGAAGAGACCTTCCATACCCCTGTGTAGAAAGTGTTCCTGTGCTCCTCTACGTTCATTCCCTAAATTGGCAACAATTAGTAAAAGTAACAGACTGAGAATTTTCTGGCTATGAAAGTGTCGCTAAACACCAGTAACTTGTCCCCAAGTTACTTGCTGCAGTTCTGTTACAAACGTACATATGTCACATGCAGACCTACAGGTAGAGATATAGTTATCCAATACACTGGAAAGCATGGGCTGGAAAAGATGATAACCCAGTGCTACTAGGTGTTAAGTGTAGGGGAGGCCAAATCACAGGCAGATTTAGACATTAAAAAGGCTGCAGGAGACTGCTCAGTTTCACCCATTGTGTTCCAATCCAGACAAATAGTGGAAAATGAAACTGTGCCCAGGACACTTTCATCCCAGTGTGAACAAACTCATGCAGAACTGAAAACTCTCAGGTGAGGTTTACAGTCTCCTTGTTGCCAGAACTGCACTGCTGGTGGCACCTGATCCGACTACTTCAGGACTACCCCTACATGCTAGCTCATGTCTACATGAGCTAGCAGCTCCAGTTTAACTGTAGTGGATATGGAGCCCAAATATTGATTTGTGAAAGTATGTGATCTTGCAATATGAATGCACAAACTTCCTAGCTTGACACATCTTCTTTGGATTGTTTCATCCTTATTCAAAAGCAACCAGTGCAGGCAGCATTGGCACAGATTTCACACAAATCATCTTCGACAGCCAGGTCTGTTAGAGAGAAAAGAGAGTGTTTCAATGACATGGCAAGAAAATTTCTTGGAGAGCAGAGCCACATAACAAGGGATTTGGAGAGTCCTTTCCATTACTGTTTTATGAGTTTTAATGTTCCTTGAAGTTATTACTGGTATAAGTAAAACTAGTTCTTGCAAAAATCTGGCTTAAAGAATTAAATCAAACCTGAATTCATTGGAGAAACAATGGGAACATCTGGAGGCAAAACAACAGGACATCTTGTGGGAGGGTGGTGGGGATGTGGCTTGTAGAATCACAACGTTCATTATATTGGTAGTATTTCTTCCTAAAGTGTCCATTGTATCGGACAGTAGATAAATGCAACATAGTAAAATAAAAAAGCAGACACTGTAGCAGCCAGTTCAAGAAGCACTATGTGTGTCTTGGAGACAGATCATGCCAAAAAGTGATTCACCTCATTTACATCTCACACCTCTTTTAGGTTACCTGGAAAAACACCTTCTTCTACACTGATTAGAGAGAGCAATTAGACCTGCTCACAACTTGTAGTTAGCTAGAACTGAGTAATATAACCCTGCTTTTCCTGTAAGCCAGAGGAGACTGTGGGCTCTCTCACTTTAAGTCATGTAAGTACTTGGAGGAAGCTTTTTCATGGTTACAGCAGCCCGATCTGTACAGGCTACAGCTAAGCCCAGCAGAGCAAAAATTTTCTTGTAGGGGGCTCACAACTAGTGTAGTCCAACCCTTGTAGGAGGGATAGTAGAAAGGCAGCATGGACTCTCTCAGCTGCTTTAGAGGTGACAGAACATTAATCAGGTTTCTTTGCCTGCTGCTATTTGAATGTTTAAGGTTGAAAAGCGTGATAAAAATGACAGCTATGCAATATGAGCTACATACTCAGCCTCTCAAAAATCATGGATGCATCTTCACTTTTGCACACAGATTGGAACTCCTCAGGGAGATCTTTTTCATCACATGGAGAATAGCTAGCCATTGAAACCACCATGTGAGAGTTAATGTTTCTGTTCTCATCCATAAGCCCCTTTAGCTTCTTCACGGACTCAAGGGAGAATTTCAAGTCTCCATCCTATGTAGACAGATCCAGAAAAAAAAAGGCATCAGGAAGTCAGTCCTTAGGCAAATCCATTCCATTTCAACCATGAGCTCTCCCAAAAACTATACTACAGAGAAAAGACAGTGTTGAAACAAAGCCTAGATAAAATCAGTGCTGACTGAAGGCAAAATGTCCAGCTCTTCAACACAAAGACCATTTAGAGCAACAGTGAGACCTGGCTGGCTAGTCAGGGCTTTCGTTATGTATCACAGTGGACAGAGGCAGAATTAGTGCATTTCTCACTCCCCTGAGAGACACCCATAAAATCTGGGGTCAAAAGATACAGTCTGGGAATCTTCAGCGTAGAATAGAGATGACTGGGAAATATGTGATAGAGATTTACAAAATCATGAGTTGAATGGCAGTAAATGGGAATTGTTCATGCTTTCTTCTAATACACCAGTGGGGAACTTCAAGCTGTCATGTGGCAGGCTTTAACCACACAAGAGGAGCTATTTGTTCACATTACACGCTGTTAAGAGCTGAAATCCCTCACCCAAAGGTACTGTGGCAAGTTTCCATTAATTTAAAACTTTTCCACACAATTCATGGAACACAAGTTATAGGCAGCATAAATATGACACTTCTGACTCAAAGCTCATACCAAAAGCTTCAGGAGGCTGCAATAGTATTCTGGGAAATATTACTCCATGTTTTAGATTGCTAGACCTTGTGCATCTGTTAATGGTCATTCCCTCAGTTTCAAGTGAATCCCACTGTTGAGGTCATAAACTTAAATTGCAGGTCTTGCAACAGTTAAGTTAGGTGCATAAAGTCTGTGTATGTCTGCAGATAATCAGATAATCAGATTTTGGTGTTAAAGAATTAAATTACCCCAACCAGATAAACTCTGGACATGCATTTACTTAACAAGCCAAACTCTTTTCTACATGCAGTCAGTTTATGATTTTACTCAGGTTGATTTATCAGTCATGATTGCCTATGAAAAATTAACTTTTCCTGTATAAATGCAATTCTAGATTCAGCTATTAGCGGAATCTAATATTCAGCTATGATCAAAAGCATAAAACAGAGAACTAAAAAAGGATGGAATTCCACAGGTACAGTTTCAGATAAACCAGAATGTAGTCCTGGTGACAAAAACAACAAAGGAACAACAAAAAAATGAAACAAAAACCCCACCACCTCAGATAAGAAAAGATGTATTAGAGAGAGCTAATCTGAGCAGCATCTTCTCTCCAAGGTGAAAGTGTATACTGTGTTGCTCAACTAAGAGTTTTATCACAGAAATAGTGCAGGCCAGAACAATCTGTCTGCAGTTTTTCTGTTTTTACTCCACACCTAGTAAAGCATTTTCCTCCAATTTCCATCATATTCATTCAAGATCTGTGATGGAAAGTGTCAAGGTAGTGATACTCAGTCTTCAAAAACCTGATATGAAGTTAAATGAACTTCACATCTGCTTTGCAAACCGTTTTGTTAAATGAATGACTTCGGACTTATTACAGGAGAAGGAAGAGAAGTCTTGAGAAAAATTTCAGAAAACAAGAGCATAAGCCAACTTTGTGCACTGAGTAATTATACCTTAGGGACCTCAAGTAGTCCAAATGAAAGGAGTGCAACACACATGTAGAGTACACTGCACACATATTGGGGAAAATACAGATTTAATGATTAATGAGGTAAGAATTCAAACTACAAAGAGGAGCTAAAACTCCAGAGCTGCACTTTCTACACTTTTACCCAACCTAGAAACAGCTATTCTCATTTAGTTATTTTTTTTATGCCTCCAAGTGGAAAACAGATTTTTTTCATGAAGTAGGAAGCTATCTGTTCCCCTGGAGACTCTAAACAGTAAAGAATGGTTTGGAAGAAGGAATAGCTTAAACCTGCTACCTCTGGATATCTCTGACATCCAAAGGAGAAAAAGAGGATATTTCAAGGCACAAAGATAGTAACTTATCCCTACTGCACACATATAAAGAGAGCCAAGAATTGTTTAAGAAATATTCATTTATCTTGGTACTCTGAGGAAGTTATTTATATCGCAAACTTAAATCTCCCAAACTGTTTCTAAGGATGAGTGCAGACAGATCCAACATAGTCCCAAGTACAGACAATAGCACTGAAGTACCTTCTTAACAGCTTCTATGTTGCATGTAGTATGAGTCATTGGTGCTGTGTATTTTGGAAAATTTGATATAGCTTCCTCTAATACCTTATCTGCCTATTAATATTTCACTGGATTCAGCTAAGCATTTCTTTCACTTTTTTTTTTCCTGTGTGATATGCTTGTAGGCTCCATCACATAAGCTTGCAGATCATTTTCATAAAGAACTTCCTGCCTAGAAGCAGGTGAGACAAGACAATTTCTCTTTTGTCACATCTTGTTTACATCATTCTATAAAGTTAGAGGCATCCCCAGTTCTTGCAGCTTCTCAACACATGGGGGTATGTGCAAAAGATAACTCTGGAAATGCAATGCCTCAGTCAGCAAGTTAATTAAACTGCAGCAGCATGTTAGTAATACCTGAAGCATTTAACAGAAAGAAAAACTGAACCATAGGGAGATGAAGTAGGATATCAAGCCAGAGCAAAAGCAAAAATTCAGGTCCATTAGTTTACTTCAAGATTCCTGTTGCAGCCACAACACTTCACATAATATCAATACATTGTTGAACTTGTAATACTGACAAATTAAAAAGCAGAAAACTTACCTGAACATAGACTGCCTGGGAGCTGTGCACCAGTAAAAGGACTGAAAGGACTGTAAAGGAAAGAAAGCCTTTCATAGTGCCTGCAAAGTATAGCCTTTCCTAAACTGAATATATTTTATTTTCTCCGGCTTTGGTCTTTCTCTGTCTTTCTTTTGTGTGTCTCAGACTTTCTCTCTTATTTTAGCACTCAGACCGCCTAGCAGTCAGAGTTCTATGCTCCTGGTGCAAAGCAGGAGCTTTATAAAGACGTGACACAGCATTTTCTTTGGTAATCCATTAATCTAAACTCTTTATTGACATATGATAAGCTCTCAGTGAACTATCACTTAGCGACTACTCATTAGCAGAGTAGGCCAGTCACACCCAGGCAGATCCTGGGGTTTATGAGTCTCTCCCACTTTGAAACTGGCCATGACACAGGCAGGCAAAACATTCCAGCCTGCAGTAAACAAATGGTAGAATGATTTAACACAACACCTGAAACTCAGTCTCCATCTGGGGGATGTACTCAGGTTTCTGGCCAGTCCCTGCAGAGCTGTGAGAAAGAAAGAGATTTGGAAGGAAATAGAAAACAATTTGTTCTCTTGCACTGAATGATGGCCAGGCAGTTCCCTCTTCTGGGGATTCCAGGTGCTAAGATGGCAGCAATGGACTGAGGCAGATGAACACAGGCTGTGCCTGCATATGACCAGATATAAAATGTCATATTGCCGCTGCTTTTTGCAGCACCTAATTAAAATGCACACATTAAAATACACAGAGATTGTCTTTAAGGATAACGGCTGCCATGAATCAAATATCTTTCTCTGTGCCTTTCAGCCTTATCCAGAAAAATGGTGATGTCACACAGATGGAGTAACATCAACTTGCCTTGCTCAGCTCAGTTCTGCCCATCAAGCTCAGGTTCTTTAATCTGTAAATGATTTCTGGTTTTCAATTTTAGAGCTGGGCTCTGATGAGAGTAAGAGAAAGTGCTGGACCATTAGGAGGCTAGAAAGCAGAGCCCCAGTGTTTGTGGGGTTATGAAAGGGCTGCCAAGGGAAGGGGAGGACCAGCAACATCTTTCATTCCGGGCATGTTCCGTGTGGGAGCACTTACTGTACGTTTTCAATTTTGGAGCTAGGCTCTGATTAGCATCAGAGTGTTGGACAATTAGGAGGCTAGAAAAGAGCCCAGTGTTCTTGGAACTATGAAAGGGCTACCAAGGGAAGGTGAGGGCCAGCAACACCTTTCAGTCCTGCGAACTTTGGTGTGGGAGCATTTACAGGACTTTTTCAATATTGGAGCTGGGCTCTGGCTAGAGTGAGAGAGAGTGCTGGACCATTAGGAGGCTAGACAAGAGAAGAGCCCCAGTGTTTCTGGAGCTGTTAATGCGCTGCCATGTAAGGTGATGGCCAGCAACAGCTTTCAATCCTGGCATGTTCAGTATGTCAGCATTCACTGGACGTTTTCAATTTTAGAGCTGGGCTCTGATGACAGTGAGACAGAACTGACAGATCCAGACACTGGATCATGAGGAGGCTAGACAAGAGTAGAGCCCCAGTGTTTGTGGGGCTGTGAAGGCGGTGCCAAAGGACAGTTGAGACCAGCAACACCTTTCAGTCCTGGACATTTCAGTCCTGGACAGTGATCAGTCGCTGGACATTTTCAATTTCAGAGGTGCACTCTGGCGAGAGTGAGAGTGAGTGTTGGACCATTAGGAGGATAGAAAAGAGGAGAGACCCAATGTTTTGAGGGCTATGAAAGGGCTGCCAAGGGAAGGGGAGAGCCAGAACCAGCTTTCAATTCTGGCACCATAGGCGTGGGAGCAGTCGTGGGATGTTTTCAATTTCGGAGCTGGACTGTGGTGGGAGTGAGAGAGAGTGTTGGACCGCTGGGATGCTAGGCAAAACCACAGCCCCAGTGTTTGTGCGGCTATGAAAGGGTTGCCAAGGGAAGGGGAGGGCTAGCAACAGCTTTCATCCTGGCATGTTAAGTGTGGGAGTACTTGCTTGACGATTTGAAATTTGGAGCTGGGCTCTGGTGAAAGTGAAAGAAAGTGTTGGGACATTAGGAGGCTAGAAAACAGCAGAGCCCCAATGTTCTTGGAGGTCTCCGTGCGCTGCCAAGCCATGGTGAGGGCCAGCAACACATTTCAGTCCTGCAATATTTGGTGTGGGAGAAGTCTCTCTACGTTTTCAGTTTTGCAGGTGGGCTCTGTTGAGAGTGACAAAGCGTGTTGACTGTTAGGAGCCTAGACAAGAGCAGAGCCCCAGTGTTTGTGGTGCTATGAAAGGGCTTCCAAGGGGAGGTGAGGGCCAGCAACAGCTTTCAATCCTGGCACCTTCGGACTGGGAGCAGTTGCAGGACATTTTCAATTTCGGAGCTGAGCTCTGCCGAGCATGAGACAGACAGTGTTGGATCATTAGAAGCCTAGGCAAGACCAGAGACCCAGTGTTTCTGGAGAAATGAAAGGGCTATCAAGGCAAGGGGAGGATCAGCAACAGCTCTCTGTTGTGGCATCTTTGGTGTGGGAGCACTCACTAGACTTTTTCACTTTTAAAGCATCTAGCAAGATTTTAAAGGATCTAGCAAGAGCGAGAGAGACTGTTGGACCGTTCAGAGGCTAGACAAGTCCAGACATCCAATGTTTGGGGGGCTATGACTGCCATGCCAAGGGACAGTGAGGACCAGCAAAAGCTTTCACTCAAGTCATATTTGGAATGGGAGGAAATGCTAGATGTTTTCAATTTCGGAGCTGGTCTCGGATGAGAGTGAAATAGAGAGTTTTGGACCATTAGGAGGTTAGGCAAGGGCAGATCTGCAAGGTCTTTGGGGAGCTGAATGCGCTGCCAAGCAAACCTGAGGACCAGCAACAGCTTTCAGTCCTGGCATATTGGGCCCGGGAGCAATCGCTGGACGTTTTCAGCTTTCAGAGCTGGACTGTAGTGAAAGTGAAATGGAGAGTGTTTGACCCTGAGGAGGTTACGCAAGTTCAGACACCCAGTGTTTCTGGGGCTGTGAGTGAATGAAATTCCAAACGAAACTGAGGACCAGCAACAGCTTTCAGACTGGCACTTTTTGTGTGGTAGCAATTGCTGGACGTGGGCTCTGGCGACAGGGACATAGAGAGACTTGGAGCATTAGGAGGCCAAAAAAGTGCAGACCCCAGTGACTGTGGGGCTGTCAATACACTGCCAGGCAACAGACAGGATCAGAAATATGTTTAAATATGCCCCGTTTATGAGAGAGAAATTCCTTGAGGTTCTCAATTTCAGAGCCTGGTTCTCGAGAGAGTGAGATGGAGAGTATTGCAACCTCACGAAGCTAAGCAAGTGCAGAGCGCGAGTGTGCGGCAGCGAATGCAGTTGCAGTAGACAGTGACAAACAGCTACAGCTTTCAATGCAGGCACCTATTGTATGGGAGCAATAGCTGGACGTTTCGAATTTATTCGCTGGGCTCTGCGAGAGTGAGATACAGAGTGTTGAAACCTGATGAAGTTAAGCAACTGAAGAGCGTGAATGTGTCTGCGGCAGTGGATGCAGCTCGAGGAGACATTGAGAACCAGCTACAGCTATCATTGCTGGAACCTTTCGTATGGGAGCAATCGCAGGACGTTACGAATACTGTTGCCGGGCTCTGCGAGAGAGAGATACACAGTTTTGCACCCTAAGGAAACTAAACAAGTGAAGAGTGTGAAAGCTTATTTACACTGAATGCAGATCCAGGAAACATTGAGAACGAGCTACACCATTCCGTGCTGGCAGCTTTCCTGTGGGCGCAATCGCTGGACGTTTCCAATTTGACAACCGGGCTCGGTGACAGAGAGATACAGAGCGTTGCCCCATTATCAAGCAAAGCTTTAGCAAAACTTGAATGTCTGTGTGGAAGCGAATGCAGTTCCAAGGGACAGTGAAAACCAGCTACAGCTTTCAGTGCTGGCAGCTTTCGTATGGGCGCAATCGCTGGACGTTTCGAATTTGGTAGCTGGGCTTCCGTTGGTAATGGGGCAACACTCTATATCTCTCTCTCGCAGAGCCCGTCTGCCAAATTCGAAACGTCCAGCGATTTCTGCCACACGAAAGCTGCCAGCACGGAATGCTGTAGCTGGTTTTCACTGTCCCTTGGAACTGCATTCGCTGCCACACAGACATTCGCTTTCCCCAAAAGCTTTGGTTCGTAAAGGGGCAATACTGTGTATGTGTCTCTCGCAGAGCCCGGCTGCGAAATTCGAAACGTCCAGCGATTTCTCCCACACGAAAGCTGCCAGCACGGAATGCTGTAGCTGGTTTTCACTGTCCCTTGGAACTGCATTCGCTGCCACACAGACATTCGCTTTCCCCAAAAGCTTTGCTTGGTAATGGGGCAACACTGTTTATGTGTCTCTCGCAGAGCAGGGCAGCCAAATTCGAAACGTCCAGCGATTTCTCCCACACGAAAGCTGCCAGCACGGAATGCTGTAGCTGGTTTTCACTGTCCCTTGGAACTGCATTCGCTGCCACACAGACATTCGCTTTCCCCAAAACCTTTGGTTCGTAAAAGGGCAACACTCTGTATGTGTCTCTCGCAGAGCCCGGCTGCCAAATTCGAAACGTCCAGCGATTTCTCCCACACGAAAGCTGCCAGCACGGAATGCTGTATCTGGTTTTCACTGTCCCTTGGAACTGCATTCGCTGCCACACAGACATTCGCTTTCCCCAAAAGCTTTGCTTGGTAATGGGGCAACACTGTGTATGTGTCTCTCGCAGAGCCCGGCTGCTAAATTCGAAACGTCCAGCGATTTCTCCCACACGAAAGCTGCCAACACGGAATGCTGTAGCTGGTTTTCACTGTCCCTTGGAACTGCATTCGCTGCCACACAGACATTCGCTTTCCCCAAAACCTTTGGTTCGTAAAGGGGCAGCACTGTGTATGTGTCCCTCGCGGAGCCCGGCTGCCAAATTCGAAACGTCCAGCGATTTCTCCCACACGAAAGCTGCCAGCACGGAATGCTGTAGCTGGTTTTCACTGTCCCTTGGAACTGCATTCGCTGCCACACAGACATTCGCTTTCCCCAAAAGCTTTGCTTGGTAATGGGGCAACACTGTGTATCTCTCTCTCGCAGAGCCGGCTGCCAAATTGGAAACGTCCAGCGATTTCTCCCACACGAAAGCTGCCAGCACGGAATGCTGTAGCTGGTTTTCACTGTCCATTGGAACTGCATTCGCTGCCACACAGACATTCGCTTTCCCCAAAAGCTTTGCTTGGTAATGGGGAAACACTGTGTATCTCTCTCTCGCAGAGCCTGGCTGCCAAATTGGAAACATCCAGCGATTTCTCCCACACGAAAGCTGCCAGCACGGAATGCTGTAGCTGGTTTTCACTGTCCCTTGGAACTGCATTCGCTGCCACACAGACATTCGCTTTCCCCAAAAGCTTTGGTTCGTAAAGGGGCAACACTTTGTATGTGTCTCTCTCAGAGGCGGGCAGCCAAATTGGAAACGTCCAGCGATTTCTCCCACACGAAAGCTGCCAGCACGGAATGCTGTAGCTGGTTTTCACTGTCCCTTGGAACTGCATTCGCTGCCACACAGACATTCGCTTTCCCAAGAAGCTTTAGTTCGTAAAGGGGCAACAATCTGTATCTGTCTCTCGCAGAGCCCGGCTGCTAAATTCGAAACGTCCAGCGATTTCTCCCACACGAAAGCTGCCAGCACGGAATGCTGTAGCTGGTTTTCACTGTCCCTTGGAACTGCATTCGCTGCCGCACAGACATTCGCTTTCCCCAAAACCTTTGGTTCGTAAAGGGGCAACACTGTGTATGTGTCTCTCGCGGAGCCCGGCTGCCAAATTCGAAACGTCCAGCGATTTCTCCCACACGAAAGCTGCCAGCACGGAATGCTGTATCTGGTTTTCACTGTCCCTTGGAACTGCATTCGCTGCCACACAGACATTCGCTTTCCCCAAAAGCTTTGCTTGGTAATGGGGCAACACTGTGTATCTCTCTCTCGCAGAGCCCGGCTGCAAAATTGGAAACGTCCAGCGATTTCTCCCACACGAAAGCTGCCAGCACGGAATGCTGTAGCTGGTTTTCACTGTCCCTTGGAACTGCATTCGCTGCCACACAGACATTCGCTTTCCCCAAAAGCTTTGCTTGGTCATGGGGCAACACTGTGTATGTGTCTCTCGCAGAGCCGGGCAGCCAAATTCGAAACGTCCAGCGATTTCTCCCACACGAAAGCTGCCAGCACGGAATGCTGTAGCTGGTTTTCACTGTCCCTTGGAACTGCATTCGCTGCCACACAGACATTCGCTTTCCCCAAAAGCTTTGCTTGGTAATGGGGCAACACTGTGTATCTCTCTCTCGCAGAGCCCGGCTGCCAAATTGGAAACGTCCAGCGATTTCTCCCACACGAAAGCTGCCAGCACGGAATGCTGTAGGTGGTTTTCACTGTCCCTTGGAACTGCATTCGCTGCCACACAGACATTCGCTTTCCCCAAAAGCTTTGCTTGGTAATGGGGCAACACTGTGTATCTCTCTCTCGCAGAGCCGGCTGCCAAATTCGAAACGTCCAGCGATTTCTCCCACACGAAAGCTGCCAGCACGGAATGCTGTAGCTGGTTTTCACTGTCCCTTGGAACTGCATTCGCTGCCACACAGACATTCGCTTTCCCCAAAAGCTTTGCTTGGTAATGGGGCAACACTGTGTATCTCTCTCTCGCAGAGCCCGGCTGCCAAATTTGAAACGTCCAGCGATTTCTCCCACACGAAAGCTGCCAGCACGGAATGCTGTAGCTGGTTTTCACTGTCCATTGGAACTGCATTCGCTGCCACACAGACATTCGCTTTCCCCAAAAGCTTTGCTTGGTCATGGGGAAACACTGTGTATCTCTCTCTCGCAGAGCCTGGCTGCCAAATTGGAAACATCCAGCGATTTCTCTCACACGAAAGCTGCCAGCACGGAATGCTGTAGCTGGTTTTCACTGTCCCTTGGAACTGCATTCGCTGCCACACAGACATTCGCTTTCCCCAAAAGCTTTGGTTCGTAAAGGGGCAACACTTTGTATGTGTCTCTCGCAGAGGCGGGCAGCCAAATTGGAAACGTCCAGCGATTTCTCCCACACGAAAGCTGCCAGCACGGAATGCTGTAGCTGGTTTTCACTGTCCCTTGGAACTGCATTCGCTGCCACACAGACATTCGCTTTCCCCAAAAGCTTTGCTTGGTAATGGGGCAACAATCTGTATCTGTCTCTCGCAGAGCCGGCTGCCAAATTCGAAACGTCCAGCGATTTCTCCCACACGAAAGCTGCCAGCACGGAATGCTGTAGCTGGTTTTCACTGTCCCTTGGAACTGCATTCGCTGCCACACAGACATTCGCTTTCCCCAAAACCTTTGCTTCGTAAAGGGGCAACACTGTGTATGTGTCTCTCGCAGAGCCCGGCTGCCAAATTCGAAACGTCCAGCGATTTCTCCGACACTAAGCTGCTAGCACTGAAAGCTGTAGCTGGTTTTCACTGTCCCTTGGAACTGCATTCGCTGCCACACAGACATTCGCTTTCCCCAAAAGCTTTGCTTGGTCATGGGGCAACACTGTTTATGTGTCTCTCTCAGAGCCGGGCAGCCAAATTCGAAACGTCCAGCGATTTCTCCCACACGACAGCTGCCAGCACGGAATGCTGTAGCTGGTTTTCACTGTCCCTTGGAACTGCATTCGCTGCCACACCGACATTCGCTTTCCCCAAAAGCTTTGCTTGGTAATGGGGCAACACTGTGTATCTCTCTCTCGCAGAGCCCGGCTGCCAAATTGGAAACGTCCAGCGATTTCTCCCACACGAAAGCTGCCAGCACGGAATGCTGTAGCTGGTTTTCACTGTCCCTTGGAACTGCATTCGCTGCCACACAGACATTCGCTTTCCCCAAAAGCTTTGGTTCGTAAAACGGCAACACTGTGTATGTGTCTCTCGCAGAGCCCGGCTGCCAAATTGGAAACGTCCAGCGATTTCTCCCACACGAAAGCTGCCAGCACGGAATGCTGTAGCTGGTTTTCACTGTCCCTTGGAACTGCATTCGCTGCCGCACAGACATTCGCTTTCCCCAAAACCTTTGGTTCGTAAAGGGGCAACACTGTGTATGTGTCTCTCGCGGAGCCCGGCTGCCAAATTCGAAACGTCCAGCGATTTCTCCCACACGAAAGCTGCCAGCACGGAATGCTGTAGCTGGTTTTCACTGTCCCTTGGAACTGCATTCGCTGCCACACAGACATTCGCTTTCCCCAAAAGCTTTGCTTGGTAATGGGGCAACACTGTGTATGTGTCCCTCGCAGAGCCCGGCTGCAAAATTGGAAACGTCCAGCGATTTCGCCCACACGAAAGCTGCCAGCACGGAATGCTGTAGCTGGTTTTCACTGTCCCTTGGAACTGCATTCGCTGCCACACAGACATTCGCTTTCCCCAAAAGCTTTGCTTGGTCATGGGGCAACACTGTTTATGTGTCTCTCGCAGAGCGGGGTAGCCAAATTCGAAACGTCCAGCGATTTCTCCCACACGACAGCTGCCAGCACGGAATGCTGTAGCTGGTTTTCACTGTCCCTTGGAACTGCATTCGCTGCCACACAGACATTCGCTTTCCCCAAAAGCTTTGCTTGGTAATGGGGCAACACTGTGTATCTCTCTCTCGCAGAGCCCGGCTGCCAAATTGGAAACGTCCAGCGATTTCTCCCACACGAAAGCTGCCAGCACGGAATGCTGTAGCTGGTTTTCACTGTCCCTTGGAACTGCATTCGCTGCCACACAGACATTCGCTTTCCCCAAAACCTTTGGTTCGTAAAGGGGCAGCACTGTGTATGTGTCCCTCGCGGAGCCCGGCTGCCAAATTCGAAACGTCCAGCGATTTCTCCCACACGAAAGCTGCCAGCACGGAATGCTGTAGCTGGTTTTCACTGTCCCTTGGAACTGCATTCGCTGCCACACAGACATTCGCTTTCCCCAAAAGCTTTGGTTGGTAATGGGGCAACAGTGTGTATGTGTCTCTCGCAGAGCCCGGCTGCAAAATTGGAAACGTCCAGCGATTTCTCCCACACGAAAGCTGCCAGCACGGAATGCTGTAGCTGGTTTTCACTGTCCCTTGGAACTGCATTCGCTGCCACACAGACATTCGCTTTCCCCAAAAGCTTTGGTTCGTAAAGGGGCAACACTTTGTATGTGTCTCTCGCAGAGGCGGGCAGCCAAATTGGAAACGTCCAGCGATTTCTCCCACACGAAAGCTGCCAGCACGGAATGCTGTAGCTGGTTTTCACTGTCCCTTGGAACTGCATTAGCTGCCACACAGACATTCGCTTTCCCCAAAAGCTTTGCTTGGTAATGGGGCAACAATCTGTATCTGTCTCTCGCAGAGCCTGGCTGCCAAATTCGAAACGTCCAGCGATTTCTCCCACACGAAAGCTGCCAGCACGGAATGCTGTAGCTGGTTTTCACTGTCCCTTGGAACTGCATTCGCTGCCACACAGACATTCGCTTTCCCCAAAACCTTTGGTTCGTAAAGGGGCAACACTGTGTATGTGTCTCTCGCAGAGCCCGGCTGCCAAATTCGAAACGTCCAGCGATTTCTCCGACACTAAGCTGCTAGCACTGAAAGCTGTAGCTGGTTTTCACTGTCCCTTGGAACTGCATTCGCTGCCACACAGACATTCGCTTTCCCCAAAAGCTTTGCTTGGTCATGGGGCAACACTGTTTATGTGTCTCTCGCAGAGCCGGGCAGCCAAATTCGAAACGTCCAGCGATTTCTCCCACACGACAGCTGCCAGCACGGAATGCTGTAGCTGGTTTTCACTGTCCCTTGGAACTGCATTCGCTGCCACACCGACATTCGCTTTCCCCAAAAGCTTTGCTTGGTAATGGGGCAACACTCTGTATCTGTCTCTCGCAGAGCCCGGCTGCCAAATTGGAAACGTCCAGCGATTTCTCCCACACGAAAGCTGCCAGCACGGAATGCTGTAGCTGGTTTTCACTGTCCCTTGGAACTGCATTCGCTGCCACACAGACATTCGCTTTCCCCAAAAGCTTTGGTTCGTAATGGGGCAACACTCTGTATGTGTCTCTCGCAGAGCCCGGCTGCTAAATTTGAAACGTCCAGTGATTTCTCCCACACGAAAGCTTCCAGCACGGAATGCTGTAGCTGGTTTTCACTGTCCCTTGGAACTGCATTCGCTGCCACACAGACATTCGCTTTCCCCAAAAGCTTTGCTTGGTAATGGGGCAACACTCTGTATCTGTCTCTCGCAGAGCCGGCTGCCAAATTCGAAACGTCCAGTGATTTCTCCCACAGGAAAGCTGCCAGCACGGAATGCTGTAGCTGGTTTTCACTGTCCCTTGGAACTGCATTCGCTGCCACACAGACATTCGCTTACCCCAAAAGCTTTGGTTCGTAAAGGGGCAACACTGTGTATGTGTCTCTCGCAGAGCCCGGCTGCCAAATTCGAAACGTCCAGCGATTTCTCCCACACGAAAGCTGCCAGCACTGAAAGCTGTAGCTGGTTTTCACTGTCCCTTGGAACTGCATTCGCTGCCACACAGACATTCGCTTTCCCCAAAAGCTTTGCTTGGTCATGGGGCAACACTCTGTATCTGTGTCTCGCAGAGGCGGGCAGCCAAATTCGAAACGTACAGCGATTTCTCCCACACGACAGCTGCCAGCACGGAATGCTGTAGCTGGTTTTCACTGTCCCTTGGAACTGCATTCGCTGCCACACAGACATTCGCTTTCCCCAAAAGCTTTGCTTGGTAATGGGGCAACACTGTGTATGTGTCTCTCGCAGAGCCCGGCTGCCAAATTGGAAACGTCCAGCGATTTCTCCCACACGAAAGCTGCCAGCACGGAATGCTGTAGCTGGTTTTCACTGTCCCTTGGAACTGCATTCGCTGCCACACAGACATTCGCTTTCCCCAAAAGCTTTGCTTCGTAATGGGGAAACACTGTGTATGTGTCCCTCTCAGAGCCTGGCTGCCAAATTCGAAACGTCCAGCGATTTCTCCCACACGAAAGCTGCCAGCACGGAATGCTGTAGCTGGTTTTCACTGTCCCTTGGAACTGCATTCGCTGCCACACAGACATTCGCTTTCCCCAAAAGCTTTGGTTCGTAAAACGGCAACACTGTGTATGTGTCTCTCTCAGAGCCCGGCTGCCAAATTGGAAACGTCCAGCGATTTCTCCCACACGAAAGCTGCCAGCACTGAAAGCTGTAGCTGGTTTTCACTGTCCCTTGGAACTGCATTCGCTGCCACACAGACATTCGCTTTCCCCAAAAGCTTTGCTTGGTCATCGGGCAACACTCTGTATCTGTGTCTCGCAGAGGCGGGCAGCCAAATTCGAAACGTACAGCGATTTCTCCCACACGAAAGCTGCCAGCACGGAATGCTGTAGCTGGTTTTCACTGTCCCTTGGTACTGCATTCGCTGCCACACAGACATTCGCTTTCCCCAAAAGCTTTGCTTGGTAATGGGGCAACACTGTGTATCTCTCTCTCGCAGAGCCCGGCTGCCAAATTGGAAACGTCCAGCGATTTCTCCCACACGAAAGCTGCCAGCACGGAATGCTGTAGCTGGTTTTCACTGTCCCTTGGAACTGCATTCGCTGCCACACAGACATTCGCTTTCCCCAAAAGCTTTGCTTGGTCATGGGGCAACACTGTTTATGTGTCTCTCGCAGAGCCCGGCTGCCAAATTCGAAACGTCCAGCGATTTCTCCCACACGAAAGCTGCCAGCACGGAATGCTGTAGCTGGTTTTCACTGTCCCTTGGAACTGCATTCGCTGCCACACAGACATTCGCTTTCCCCAAAAGCTTTGGTTCGTAAAACGGCAACACTGTGTATGTGTCTCTCGCAGAGCCCGGCTGCCAAATTGGAAACGTCCAGCGATTTCTCCCACACGAAAGCTGCCAGCACGGAATGCTGTAGCTGGTTTTCACTGTCCCTTGGTACTGCATTCGCTGCCACACAGACATTCGCTTTCCCCAAAACCTTTGGTTCGTAAAGGGGCAACACTGTGTATGTGTCTCTCGCAGAGCCCGGCTGCCAAATTCGAAACGTCCAGCGATTTCTCCCACACGAAAGCTGCCAGCACTGAAAGCTGTAGCTGGTTTTCACTGTCCCTTGGAACTGCATTCGCTGCCACACAGACATTCGCTTTCCCCAAAAGCTTTGCTTGGTCATCGGGCAACACTCTGTATCTGTGTCTCGCAGAGGCGGGCAGCCAAATTCGAAACGTACAGCGATTTCTCCCACACGAAAGCTGCCAGCACGGAATGCTATAGCTGGTTTTCACTGTCCCTTGGAACTGCATTCGCTGCCACACAGACATTCGCTTTCCCCAAAAGCTTTGCTTGGTAATGGGGCAACACTGTGTATGTGTCTCTCGCAGAGCCCGGCTGCCAAATTCGAAACGTCCAGCGATTTCTCCCACACGAAAGCTGCCAGCACGGAATGCTGTGGCTGGTTTTCACTGTCCCTTGGAACTGCATTCGCTGCCACACAGACATTCGCTTTCCCCAAAAGCTTTGCTTGGTAATGGGGCAACACTGTGTATGTGTCCCTCGCAGAGCCTGGCTGCCAAATTCGAAACGTCCAGCGATTTCTCCCACACGAAAGGTGCCAGCACGGAATGCTGTAGCTGGTTTTCACTGTCCCTTGGAACTGCATTCGCTGCCACACAGACATTCGCTTTCCCCAAAAGCTTTGCTTGGTAAAGGGGCAACACTGTGTATGTGTCTCTCGCAGAGCCCGGCTGCCAAATTCGAAACGTCCAGCGATTGCGCCCACACGAAAGCTGCCAGCACGGAATGCTGTAGCTGGTTTTCACTGTCCCTTGGAACTGCATTCGCTGCCACACAGACATTCGCTTTCCCAAGAAGCTTTAGTTCGTAATGGGGCAACACTGTGTATGTGTCTCTCGCAGAGCCCGGCTGCTAAATTCGAAACGTCCAGCGATTTCTCCCACACGAAAGCTGCCAGCACGGAATGCTGTAGCTGGTTTTCACTGTCCCTTGGAACTGCATTCGCTGCCGCACAGACATTCGCTTTCCCCAAAACCTTTGGTTCGTAAAGGGGCAACACTGTGTATGTGTCTCTCGCGGAGCCCGGCTGCCAAATTCGAAACGTCCAGCGATTTCTCCCACACGAAAGCTGCCAGCACGGAATGCTGTATCTGGTTTTCACTGTCCCTTGGAACTGCATTCGCTGCCACACAGACATTCGCTTTCCCCAAAAGCTTTGCTTGGTCATGGGGCAACACTGTTTATGTGTCTCTCGCAGAGCCGGGCAGCCAAATTCGAAACGTCCAGCGATTTCTCCCACACGACAGCTGCCAGCACGGAATGCTGTAGCTGGTTTTCACTGTCCCTTGGAACTGCATTCGCTGCCACACAGACATTCGCTTTCCCCAAAAGCTTTGCTTGGTAATGGGGCAACACTGTGTATCTCTCTCTCGCAGAGCCCGGCTGCCAAATTGGAAACGTCCAGCGATTTCTCCCACACGAAAGCTGCCAGCACGGAATGCTGTAGCTGGTTTTCACTGTCCCTTGGAACTGCATTCGCTGCCACACAGACATTCGCTTTCCCCAAAAGCTTTGGTTCGTAAAACGGCAACACTGTGTATGTGTCTCTCGCAGAGCCCGGCTGCCAAATTGGAAACGTCCAGCGATTTCTCCCACACGAAAGCTGCCAGCACGGAATGCTGTAGCTGGTTTTCACTGTCCCTTGGAACTGCATTCGCTGCCACACAGACATTCGCTTTCCCAAGAAGCTTTAGTTCGTAATGGGGCAACACTGTGTATGTGTCTCTCGCAGAGCCCGGCTGCTAAATTCGAAACGTCCAGCGATTTCTCCCACACGAAAGCTGCCAGCACGGAATGCTGTAGCTGGTTTTCACTGTCCCTTGGAACTGCATTCGCTGCCGCACAGACATTCGCTTTCCCCAAAACCTTTGGTTCGTAAAGGGGCAACACTGTGTATGTGTCTCTCGCGGAGCCCGGCTGCCAAATTCGAAACGTCCAGCGATTTCTCCCACACGAAAGCTGCCAGCACGGAATGCTGTATCTGGTTTTCACTGTCCCTTGGAACTGCATTCGCTGCCACACAGACATTCGCTTTCCCCAAAAGCTTTGCTTGGTAATGGGGCAACACTGTGTATCTCTCTCTCGCAGAGCCCGGCTGCCAAATTGGAAACGTCCAGCGATTTCTCCCACACGAAAGCTGCCAGCACGGAATGCTGTAGCTGGTTTTCACTGTCCCTTGGAACTGCATTCGCTGCCACACAGACATTCGCTTTCCCCAAAAGCTTTGCTTGGTAATGGGGCAACACTGTGTATCTCTCTCTCGCAGAGCCCGGCTGCCAAATTGGAAACGTCCAGCGATTTCTCCCACACGAAAGCTGCCAGCACGGAATGCTGTAGCTGGTTTTCACTGTCCCTTGGAACTGCATTCGCTGCCACACAGACATTCGCTTTCCCCAAAACCTTTGGTTCGTAAAGCGGCAGCACTGTGTATGTGTCCCTCGCGGAGCCCGGCTGCCAAATTCGAAACGTCCAGCGATTTCTCCCACACGAAAGCTGCCAGCACGGAATGCTGTAGCTGGTTTTCACTGTCCCTTGGAACTGCATTCGCTGCCACACAGACATTCGCTTTCACCAAAAGCTTTGCTTGGTAATGGGGCAACACTGTGTATCTCTCTCTCGCAGAGCCCGGCTGCCAAATTGGAAACGTCCAGCGATTTCTCCCACACGAAAGCTGCCAGCACGGAATGCTGTAGCTGGTTTTCACTGTCCCTTGGAACTGCATTCGCTGCCACACAGACATTCGCTTTCCCCAAAAGCTTTGCTTGGTAATGGGGCAACACTGTGTATCTCTCTCTCGCAGAGCCCGGCTGCCAAATTTGAAACGTCCAGCGATTCCTCCCACACGAAAGCTGCCAGCACGGAATGCTGTAGCTGGTTTTCACTGTCCATTGGAACTGCATTCGCTGCCACACAGACATTCGCTTTCCCCAAAAGCTTTGCTTGGTAATGGGGAAACACTGTGTATCTCTCTCTCGCAGAGCCTGGCTGCCAAATTGGAAACATCCAGCGATTTCTCCCACACGAAAGCTGCCAGCACGGAATGCTGTAGCTGGTTTTCACTGTCCCTTGGAACTGCATTCGCTGCCACACAGACATTCGCTTTCCCCAAAAGCTTTGGTTCGTAAAGGGGCAACACTTTGTATGTGTCTCTCGCAGAGGCGGGCAGCCAAATTGGAAACGTCCAGCGATTTCTCCCACACGAAAGCTGCCAGCACGGAATGCTGTAGCTGGTTTTCACTGTCCCTTGGAACTGCATTCGCTGCCACACAGACATTCGCTTTCCCCAAAACCTTTGGTTCGTAAAGCGGCAGCACTGTGTATGTGTCCCTCGCGGAGCCCGGCTGCCAAATTCGAAACGTCCAGCGATTTCTCCCACACGAAAGCTGCCAGCACGGAATGCTGTAGCTGGTTTTCACTGTCCCTTGGAACTGCATTCGCTGCCACACAGACATTCGCTTTCCCCAAAAGCTTTGCTTGGTAATGGGGCAACACTGTGTATCTCTCTCTCGCAGAGCCCGGCTGCCAAATTGGAAACGTCCAGCGATTTCTCCCACACGAAAGCTGCCAGCACGGAATGCTGTAGCTGGTTTTCACTGTCCCTTGGAACTGCATTCGCTGCCACACAGACATTCGCTTTCCCCAAAACCTTTGGTTCGTAAAACGGCAACACTGTGTATGTGTCTCTCGCAGAGCCCGGCTGCCAAATTCGAAACGTCCAGCGATTTCTCCCACACGAAAGCTGCCAGCACGGAATGCTGTAGCTGGTTTTCACTGTCCCTTGGAACTGCATTCGCTGCCACACAGACATTCGCTTTCCCCAAAAGCTTTGCTTGGTCATCGGGCAACACTCTGTATCTGTGTCTCGCAGAGGCGGGCAGCAAAATTCGAAACGTCCAGCGATTTCTCCCACACGAAAGCTGCCAGCACGGAATGCTATAGCTGGTTTTCACTGTCCCTTGGAACTGCATTCGCTGCCACACAGACATTCGCTTTCCCCAAAAGCTTTGCTTGGTAATGGGGCAACACTGTGTATGTGTCTCTCGCAGAGCCCGGCTGCCAAATTCGAAACGTCCAGCGATTTCTCCCACACGAAAGCTGCCAGCACGGAATGCTGTGGCTGGTTTTCACTGTCCCTTGGAACTGCATTCGCTGCCACACAGACATTCGCTTTCCCCAAAAGCTTTGCTTGGTCATGGGGCAACACTGTTTATGTGTCTCTCGCAGAGCCGGGCAGCCAAATTCGAAACGTCCAGCGATTTCTCCCACACGACAGCTGCCAGCACGGAATGCTGTAGCTGGTTTTCACTGTCCCTTGGAACTGCATTCGCTGCCACACCCACATTCGCTTTCCCCAAAAGCTTTGCTTGGTAATGGGGCAACACTGTGTATCTCTCTCTCGCAGAGCCCGGCTGCCAAATTGGAAACGTCCAGCGATTTCTCCCACACGAAAGCTGCCAGCACGGAATGCTGTAGCTGGTTTTCACTGTCCCTTGGAACTGCATTCGCTGCCACACAGACATTCGCTTTCCCCAAAACCTTTGGTTCGTAAAACGGCAACACTGTGTATGTGTCTCTCGCAGAGCCCGGCTGCCAAATTCGAAACGTCCAGCGATTTCTCCCACACGAAAGCTGCCAGCACGGAATGCTGTAGCTGGTTTTCACTGTCCCTTGGAACTGCATTCGCTGCCACACAGACATTCGCTTTCCCCAAAACCTTTGGTTCGTAAAGGGGCAACACTGTGTATGTGTCTCTCGCAGAGCCCGGCTGCCAAATTCGAAACGTCCAGCGATTTCTCCCACACGAAAGCTGCCAGCACTGAAAGCTGTAGCTGGTTTTCACTGTCCCTTGGAACTGCATTCGCTGCCACACAGACATTCGCTTTCCCCAAAAGCTTTGCTTGGTCATCGGGCAACACTCTGTATCTGTGTCTCGCAGAGGCGGGCAGCAAAATTCGAAACGTCCAGCGATTTCTCCCACACGAAAGCTGCCAGCACGGAATGCTATAGCTGGTTTTCACTGTCCCTTGGAACTGCATTCGCTGCCACACAGACATTCGCTTTCCCCAAAAGCTTTGCTTGGTAATGGGGCAACACTGTGTATGTGTCTCTCGCAGAGCCCGGCTGCCAAATTCGAAACGTCCAGCGATTTCTCCCACACGAAAGCTGCCAGCACGGAATGCTGTGGCTGGTTTTCACTGTCCCTTGGAACTGCATTCGCTGCCACACAGACATTCGCTTTCCCCAAAAGCTTTGCTTGGTAATGGGGCAACACTGTGTATGTGTCCCTCGCAGAGCCTGGCTGCCAAATTCGAAACGTCCAGCGATTTCTCCCACACGAAAGCTGCCAGCACGGAATGCTGTAGCTGGTTTTCACTGTCCCTTGGAACTGCATTCGCTGCCACACAGACATTCGCTTTCCCCAAAAGCTTTGGTTCGTAAAACGGCAACACTGTGTATGTGTCTCTCGCAGAGCCCGGCTGCCAAATTGGAAACGTCCAGCGATTTCTCCCACACGAAAGCTGCCAGCACGGAATGCTGTAGCTGGTTTTCACTGTCCCTTGGAACTGCATTCGCTGCCACACAGATATTCGCTTTCCCAAGAAGCTTTAGTTCGTAATGGGGCAACACTCTGTATGTGTCTCTCGCAGAGCCCGGCTGCTAAATTCGAAACGTCCAGCGATTTCTCCCACACGAAAGCTGCCAGCACGGAATGCTGTAGCTGGTTTTCACTGTCCCTTGGAACTGCATTCGCTGCCGCACAGACATTCGCTTTCCCCAAAACCTTTGGTTCGTAAAGGGGCAACACTGTGTATGTGTCTCTCGCGGAGCCCGGCTGCCAAATTCGAAACGTCCAGCGATTTCTCCCACACGAAAGCTGCCAGCACGGAATGCTGTAGCTGGTTTTCACTGTCCCTTGGAACTGCATTCGCTGCCACACAGACATTCGCTTTCCCCAAAAGCTTTGCTTGGTAATGGGGCAACACTGTGTATGTGTCCCTCGCAGAGCCCGGCTGCAAAATTGGAAACGTCCAGCGATTTCTCCCACACGAAAGCTGCCAGCACGGAATGCTGTAGCTGGTTTTCACTGTCCCTTGGAACTGCATTCGCTGCCACACAGACATTCGCTTTCCCCAAAAGCTTTGCTTGGTCATGGGGCAACACTGTTTATGTGTCTCTCGCAGAGCGGGGTAGCCAAATTCGAAACGTCCAGCGATTTCTCCCACACGACAGCTGCCAGCACGGAATGCTGTAGCTGGTTTTCACTGTCCCTTGGAACTGCATTCGCTGCCACACAGACATTCGCTTTCCCCAAAAGCTTTGCTTGGTAATGGGGCAACACTGTGTATCTCTCTCTCGCAGAGCCCGGCTGCCAAATTGGAAACGTCCAGCGATTTCTCCCACACGAAAGCTGCCAGCACGGAATGCTGTAGCTGGTTTTCACTGTCCCTTGGAACTGCATTCGCTGCCACACAGACATTCGCTTTCCCCAAAACCTTTGGTTCGTAAAGGGGCAGCACTGTGTATGTGTCCCTCGCGGAGCCCGGCTGCCAAATTCGAAACGTCCAGCGATTTCTCCCACACGAAAGCTGCCAGCACGGAATGCTGTAGCTGGTTTTCACTGTCCCTTGGAACTGCATTCGCTGCCACACAGACATTCTCTTTCCCCAAAAGCTTTGCTTGGTAATGGGGCAACACTGTGTATCTCTCTCTCGCAGAGCCCGGCTGCCAAATTGGAAACGTCCAGCGATTTCTCCCACACGAAAGCTGCCAGCACGGAATGCTGTAGCTGGTTTTCACTGTCCCTTGGAACTGCATTCGCTGCCACACAGACATTCGCTTTCCCCAAAAGCTTTGGTTCGTAAAGGGGCAACACTTTGTATGTGTCTCTCGCAGAGGCGGGCAGCCAAATTGGAAACGTCCAGCGATTTCTCCCACACGAAAGCTGCCAGCACGGAATGCTGTAGCTGGTTTTCACTGTCCCTTGGAACTGCATTAGCTGCCACACAGACATTCGCTTTCCCCAAAAGCTTTGCTTGGTAATGGGGCAACAATCTGTATCTGTCTCTCGCAGAGCCTGGCTGCCAAATTCGAAACGTCCAGCGATTTCTCCCACACGAAAGCTGCCAGCACGGAATGCTGTAGCTGGTTTTCACTGTCCCTTGGAACTGCATTCGCTGCCACACAGAGATTCGCTTTCCCCAAAACCTTTGGTTCGTAAAGGGGCAACACTGTGTATGTGTCTCTCGCAGAGCCCGGCTGCCAAATTCGAAACGTCCAGCGATTTCTCCGACACTAAGCTGCTAGCACTGAAAGCTGTAGCTGGTTTTCACTGTCCCTTGGAACTGCATTCGCTGCCACACAGACATTCGCTTTCCCCAAAAGCTTTGCTTGGTCATGGGGCAACACTGTTTATGTGTCTCTCGCAGAGCCGGGCAGCCAAATTCGAAACGTCCAGCGATTTCTCCCACACGACAGCTGCCAGCACGGAATGCTGTAGCTGGTTTTCACTGTCCCTTGGAACTGCATTCGCTGCCACACCGACATTCGCTTTCCCCAAAAGCTTTGCTTGGTAATGGGGCAACACTGTGTATCTCTCTCTCGCAGAGCCCGGCTGCCAAATTGGAAACGTCCAGCGATTTCTCCCACACGAAAGCTGCCAGCACGGAATGCTGTAGCTGGTTTTCACTGTCCCTTGGAACTGCATTCGCTGCCACACAGACATTCGCTTTCCCCAAAAGCTTTGGTTCGTAATGGGGCAACACTCTGTATGTGTCTCTCGCAGAGCCCGGCTGCTAAATTTGAAACGTCCAGTGATTTCTCCCACACGAAAGCTTCCAGCACGGAATGCTGTAGCTGGTTTTCACTGTCCCTTGGAACTGCATTCGCTGCCACACAGACATTCGCTTTCCCCAAAAGCTTTGCTTGGTAATGGGGCAACACTCTGTATCTGTCTCTCGCAGAGCCGGCTGCCAAATTCGAAACGTCCAGTGATTTCTCCCACAGGAAAGCTGCCAGCACGGAATGCTGTAGCTGGTTTTCACTGTCCCTTGGAACTGCATTCGCTGCCACACAGACATTCGCTTACCCCAAAAGCTTTGGTTCGTAAAGGGGCAACACTGTGTATGTGTCTCTCGCAGAGCCCGGCTGCCAAATTCGAAACGTCCAGCGATTTCTCCCACACGAAAGCTGCCAGCACGGAATGCTGTGGCTGGTTTTCACTGTCCCTTGGAACTGCATTCGCTGCCACACAGACATTCGCTTTCCCCAAAAGCTTTGCTTGGTAATGGGGCAACACTGTGTATGTGTCCCTCGCAGAGCCTGGCTGCCAAATTCGAAACGTCCAGCGATTTCTCCCACACGAAAGCTGCCAGCACGGAATGCTGTAGCTGGTTTTCACTGTCCCTTGGAACTGCATTCGCTGCCACACAGACATTCGCTTTCCCCAAAAGCTTTGGTTCGTAAAACGGCAACACTGTGTATGTGTCTCTCGCAGAGCCCGGCTGCCAAATTGGAAACGTCCAGCGATTTCTCCCACACGAAAGCTGCCAGCACGGAATGCTGTAGCTGGTTTTCACTGTCCCTTGGAACTGCATTCGCTGCCACACAGATATTCGCTTTCCCAAGAAGCTTTAGTTCGTAATGGGGCAACACTCTGTATGTGTCTCTCGCAGAGCCCGGCTGCTAAATTCGAAACGTCCAGCGATTTCTCCCACACGAAAGCTGCCAGCACGGAATGCTGTAGCTGGTTTTCACTGTCCCTTGGAACTGCATTCGCTGCCGCACAGACATTCGCTTTCCCCAAAACCTTTGGTTCGTAAAGGGGCAACACTGTGTATGTGTCTCTCGCGGAGCCCGGCTGCCAAATTCGAAACGTCCAGCGATTTCTCCCACACGAAAGCTGCCAGCACGGAATGCTGTAGCTGGTTTTCACTGTCCCTTGGAACTGCATTCGCTGCCACACAGACATTCGCTTTCCCCAAAAGCTTTGCTTGGTAATGGGGCAACACTGTGTATGTGTCCCTCGCAGAGCCCGGCTGCAAAATTGGAAACGTCCAGCGATTTCTCCCACACGAAAGCTGCCAGCACGGAATGCTGTAGCTGGTTTTCACTGTCCCTTGGAACTGCATTCGCTGCCACACAGACATTCGCTTTCCCCAAAAGCTTTGCTTGGTCATGGGGCAACACTGTTTATGTGTCTCTCGCAGAGCGGGGTAGCCAAATTCGAAACGTCCAGCGATTTCTCCCACACGACAGCTGCCAGCACGGAATGCTGTAGCTGGTTTTCACTGTCCCTTGGAACTGCATTCGCTGCCACACAGACATTCGCTTTCCCCAAAAGCTTTGCTTGGTAATGGGGCAACACTGTGTATCTCTCTCTCGCAGAGCCCGGCTGCCAAATTGGAAACGTCCAGCGATTTCTCCCACACGAAAGCTGCCAGCACGGAATGCTGTAGCTGGTTTTCACTGTCCCTTGGAACTGCATTCGCTGCCACACAGACATTCGCTTTCCCCAAAAGCTTTGGTTCGTAAAGGGGCAACACTTTGTATGTGTCTCTCGCAGAGGCGGGCAGCCAAATTGGAAACGTCCAGCGATTTCTCCCACACGAAAGCTGCCAGCACGGAATGCTGTAGCTGGTTTTCACTGTCCCTTGGAACTGCATTAGCTGCCACACAGACATTCGCTTTCCCCAAAAGCTTTGCTTGGTAATGGGGCAACAATCTGTATCTGTCTCTCGCAGAGCCTGGCTGCCAAATTCGAAACGTCCAGCGATTTCTCCCACACGAAAGCTGCCAGCACGGTATGCTGTAGCTGGTTTTCACTGTCCCTTGGAACTGCATTCGCTGCCACACAGACATTCGCTTTCCCCAAAACCTTTGGTTCGTAAAGGGGCAACACTGTGTATGTGTCTCTCGCAGAGCCCGGCTGCCAAATTCGAAACGTCCAGCGATTTCTCCGACACTAAGCTGCTAGCACTGAAAGCTGTAGCTGGTTTTCACTGTCCCTTGGAACTGCATTCGCTGCCACACAGACATTCGCTTTCCCCAAAAGCTTTGCTTGGTCATGGGGCAACACTGTTTATGTGTCTCTCGCAGAGCCGGGCAGCCAAATTCGAAACGTCCAGCGATTTCTCCCACACGACAGCTGCCAGCACGGAATGCTGTAGCTGGTTTTCACTGTCCCTTGGAACTGCATTCGCTGCCACACCGACATTCGCTTTCCCCAAAAGCTTTGCTTGGTAATGGGGCAACACTGTGTATCTCTCTCTCGCAGAGCCCGGCTGCCAAATTGGAAACGTCCAGCGATTTCTCCCACACGAAAGCTGCCAGCACGGAATGCTGTAGCTGGTTTTCACTGTCCCTTGGAACTGCATTCGCTGCCACACAGACATTCGCTTTCCCCAAAAGCTTTGGTTCGTAATGGGGCAACACTCTGTATGTGTCTCTCGCAGAGCCCGGCTGCTAAATTTGAAACGTCCAGTGATTTCTCCCACACGAAAGCTTCCAGCACGGAATGCTGTAGCTGGTTTTCACTGTCCCTTGGAACTGCATTCGCTGCCACACAGACATTCGCTTTCCCCAAAAGCTTTGCTTGGTAATGGGGCAACACTCTGTATCTGTCTCTCGCAGAGCCGGCTGCCAAATTCGAAACGTCCAGTGATTTCTCCCACAGGAAAGCTGCCAGCACGGAATGCTGTAGCTGGTTTTCACTGTCCCTTGGAACTGCATTCGCTGCCACACAGACATTCGCTTACCCCAAAAGCTTTGGTTCGTAAAGGGGCAACACTGTGTATGTGTCTCTCGCAGAGCCCGGCTGCCAAATTCGAAACGTCCAGCGATTTCTCCCACACGAAAGCTGCCAGCACTGAAAGCTGTAGCTGGTTTTCACTGTCCCTTGGAACTGCATTCGCTGCCACACAGACATTCGCTTTCCCCAAAAGCTTTGCTTGGTCATGGGGCAACACTCTGTATCTGTGTCTCGCAGAGGCGGGCAGCCAAATTCGAAACGTACAGCGATTTCTCCCACACGACAGCTGCCAGCACGGAATGCTGTAGCTGGTTTTCACTGTCCCTTGGAACTGCATTCGCTGCCACACAGACATTCGCTTTCCCCAAAAGCTTTGCTTCGTAATGGGGAAACACTGTGTATGTGTCCCTCTCAGAGCCTGGCTGCCAAATTCGAAACGTCCAGCGATTTCTCCCACACGAAAGCTGCCAGCACGGAATGCTGTAGCTGGTTTTCACTGTCCCTTGGAACTGCATTCGCTGCCACACAGACATTCGCTTTCCCCAAAAGCTTTGGTTCGTAAAACGGCAACACTGTGTATGTGTCTCTCGCAGAGCCCGGCTGCCAAATTGGAAACGTCCAGCGATTTCTCCCACACGAAAGCTGCCAGCACTGAAAGCTGTAGCTGGTTTTCACTGTCCCTTGGAACTGCATTCGCTGCCACACAGACATTCGCTTTCCCCAAAAGCTTTGCTTGGTCATCGGGCAACACTCTGTATCTGTGTCTCGCAGAGGCGGGCAGCCAAATTCGAAACGTACAGCGATTTCTCCCACACGAAAGCTGCCAGCACGGAATGCTGTAGCTGGTTTTCACTGTCCCTTGGAACTGCATTCGCTGCCACACAGACATTCGCTTTCCCCAAAAGCTTTGCTTGGTAATGGGGCAACACTGTGTATCTCTCTCTCGCAGAGCCCGGCTGCCAAATTGGAAACGTCCAGCGATTTCTCCCACACGAAAGCTGCCAGCACGGAATGCTGTAGCTGGTTTTCACTGTCCCTTGGAACTGCATTCGCTGCCACACAGACATTCGCTTTCCCCAAAAGCTTTGCTTGGTCATGGGGCAACACTGTTTATGTGTCTCTCGCAGAGCCCGGCTGCCAAATTCGAAACGTCCAGCGATTTCTCCCACACGAAAGCTGCCAGCACGGAATGCTGTAGCTGGTTTTCACTGTCCCTTGGAACTGCATTCGCTGCCACACAGACATTCGCTTTCCCCAAAAGCTTTGCTGGGTAATGGGGAAACACTGTGTATGTGTCTCTCGCAGAGCCCGGCTGCCAAATTCGAAACGTCCAGCGATTTCTCCCACACGAAAGCTGCCAGCACGGAATGCTGTAGCTGGTTTTCACTGTCCCTTGGTACTGCATTCGCTGCCACACAGACATTCGCTTTCCCCAAAACCTTTGGTTCGTAAAGGGGCAACACTGTGTATGTGTCTCTCGCAGAGCCCGGCTGCCAAATTCGAAACGTCCAGCGATTTCTCCCACACGAAAGCTGCCAGCACTGAAAGCTGTAGCTGGTTTTCACTGTCCCTTGGAACTGCATTCGCTGCCACACAGACATTCGCTTTCCCCAAAAGCTTTGCTTGGTCATCGGGCAACACTCTGTATCTGTGTCTCGCAGAGGCAGGCAGCCAAATTCGAAACGTACAGCGATTTCTCCCACACGAAAGCTGCCAGCACGGAATGCTATAGCTGGTTTTCACTGTCCCTTGGAACTGCATTCGCTGCCACACAGACATTCGCTTTCCCCAAAAGCTTTGGTTCGTAAAGGGGCAACACTGTGTATGTGTCTCTCGCAGAGCCCGGCTGCCAAATTCGAAACGTCCAGCGATTTCTCCGACACTAAGCTGCTAGCACTGAAAGCTGTAGCTGGTTTTCACTGTCCCTTGGAACTGCATTCGCTGCCACACAGACATTCGCTTTCCCCAAAAGCTTTGCTTGGTCATGGGGCAACACTGTTTATGTGTCTCTCGCAGAGCCGGGCAGCCAAATTCGAAACGTCCAGCGATTTCTCCCACACGACAGCTGCCAGCACGGAATGCTGTAGCTGGTTTTCACTGTCCCTTGGAACTGCATTCGCTGCCACACCGACATTCGCTTTCCCCAAAAGCTTTGCTTGGTAATGGGGCAACACTGTGTATCTCTCTCTCGCAGAGCCCGGCTGCCAAATTGGAAACGTCCAGCGATTTCTCCCACACGAAAGCTGCCAGCACGGAATGCTGTAGCTGGTTTTCACTGTCCTTTGGAACTGCATTCGCTGCCACACAGACATTCGCTTTCCCCAAAACCTTTGGTTCGTAAAGGGGCAACACTGTGTATGTGTCTCTCGCAGAGCCCGGCTGCCAAATTGGAAACGTCCAGCGATTGCTCCCACACGAAAGCTGCCAGCATGGAATGCTGTAGCTGGTTTTCACTGTCCCTTGGAACTGCATTCGCTGCCACACAGACATTCGCTTTCCCCAAAAGCTTAGCTTGGTAATGGGGCAACACTGTGTATCTCTCTCTCACAGAGCCCGGCTGCCAAATTGGAAACGTCCAGCGATTTCTCCCACACGAAAGCTGCCAGCACGGAATGCTGTAGCTGGTTTTCACTGTCCCTTGGAACTGCATTCGCTGCCACACAGACATTCGCTTTCCCCAAAAGCTTTGCTTGGTCATGGGGCAACACTTTTTATGTGTCTCTCGCAGAGCCCGGCTGCCAAATTCGAAACGTCCAGCGATTGCGCCCACACGAAAGCTGCCAGCACGGAATGCTGTAGCTGGTTTTCACTGTCCCTTGGAACTGCATTCGCTGCCACACAGACATTCGCGTTCCCCAAAAGCTTTGGTTCGTAAAGGGGCAACACTGTGTATGTGTCTCTCGCAGAGCCCGGCTGCCCAATTCGAAACGTCCAGCGATTGCGCCCACACGAAAGCTGCCAGCACGGAATGCTGTAGCTGGTTTTCACTGTCCCTTGGAACTGCATTCGCTGCCACACAGACATTCGCTTTCCCCAAAAGCTTTGCTTGGGAATGGGGCAACACTGTGTATCTCTCTCTCGCAGAGCCCGGCTGCCAAATTGGAAACGTCCAGCGATTTCTCCCACACGAAAGCTGCCAGCACGGAATGCTGTAGCTGGTTTTCACTGTCCCTTGGAACTGCATTCGCTGCCACACAGACATTCGCTTTCCCCAAAAGCTTTGCTTGGGAATGGGGCAACACTGTGTATGTGTCTCTCGCAGAGCCCGGCTGCCAAATTCGAAACGTCCAGCGATTGCGCCCACACGAAAGCTGCCAGCACGGAATGCTGTAGCTGGTTTTCACTGTCCCTTGGAACTGCATTCGCTGCCACACAGACATTCGCGTTCCCCAAAAGCTTTGGTTCGTAAAGGGGCAACACTGTGTATGTGTCTCTCGCAGAGCCCGGCTGCCAAATTCGAAACGTCCAGCGATTGCGCCCACACGAAAGCTGCCAGCACGGCATGCTGTAGCTGGTTTTCACTGTCCCTTGGAACTGCATTCACTGCCACACAGACATTCGCTTTCCCCAAAAGCTTTGCTTGGTAATGGGGAAACACTGTGTATCTCTCTCTCGCAGAGCCCGGCTGCCAAATTCGAAATGTCCAGCGATTTCTCCCACACGAAAGCTGCCAGCACGGAAAGCTGTAGCTGGTTTTCACTGTCCCTTGGAACTGCATTCGCTGCCACACAGACATTCGCGTTCCCCAAAAGCTTTGCTTGGGAATGGGGCAACACTGTGTATGTGTCTCTCGCAGAGCCCGGCTGCCAAATTGGAAACGTCCAGCGATTTCTCCCACACGAAAGCTGCCAGCACGGAATGCTGTAGCTGGTTTTCACTGTCCCTTGGAACTGCATTCGCTGCCACACAGACATTCGCTTTCCCCAAAAGCTTTGCTTGGTAATGGGGAAACACTGTGTATCTCTCTCTCGCAGAGCCTAGCTGCCAAATTCGAAATGTCCAGCGATTGCGCCCACACGAAAGCTGCCAGCACGGAATGCTGTAGCTGGTTTTCACTGTCCCTTGGAACTGCATTCGCTGCCACACAGACATTCGCTTTCCCCAAAAGCTTTGCTTGGGAATGGGGACACACTCTGTATCTGTCTCTCGCAGAGCCCGGCTGCCAAATTCGAAACGTCCAGCGATTGCGCCCACACGAAAGCTGCCAGCACGGAATGCTGTAGCTGGTTTTCACTGTCCCTTGGAACTGCATTCACTGCCACACAGACATTCGCTTTCCCCAAAAGCTTTGGTTCGTAAAGGGGCAACACTATGTATGTGTCTCTCGCAGAGCCCGGCTGCCAAATTCGAAATGTCTAGCGATTTCTCCCACACGAAAGCTGCCAGCACGGAATGCTGTAGCTGGTTTTCACTGTCTTTTGGAATTGCATTCGCTGACACACAGACATTCGCTTTCCCCAAAAGCTTTGCTTGGGAATGGGGCAACACTGTGTATGTGTCTCTCGCAGAGCCCGGCTGCCAAATTCGAAACGTCCAGCGATTGCGCCCACACGAAAGCTGCCAGCACGGAATGCTGTAGCTGGTTTTCACTGTCCCTTGGAACTGCATTCGCTGCCACACAGACATTCGCGTTCCCCAAAAGCTTTGGTTCGTAAAGGGGCAACACTGTGTATGTGTCTCTCGCAGAGCCCGGCTGCCCAATTCGAAACGTCCAGCGATTTCTCCCACACGAAAGCTGCCAGCACGGAATGCTGTAGCTGGTTTTCACTGTCCCTTGGAACTGCATTCGCTGAAACACAGACATTTGCTTTCCCCAAAAGCTTTGCTTGGGAATGGGGCAACACTATGTATGTGTCTCTCGCAGAGCCCGGCTGCCAAATTCGAAATGTCCAGCGATTGCGCCCACACGAAAGCTGCCAGCACGGAATGCTGTAGCTGGTTTTCACTGTCCCTTGGAACTGCATTCGCTGCCACACAGACATTCACTTTCCCCAAAAGCTTTGCTTGGTCATGGGGCAACACTCTGTATCTGTCTCTCGCAGAGCCGGGCAGCCAAATTCGAAACGTCCAGCTATTTCTCCCACACGAAAGCTGCCAGCACGGAATGCTGTAGCTGGTTTTCACTGTCCCTTGGAACTGCATTCACTGCCACACAGACATTCGCTTTCCCCAAAAGCTTTGGTTCGTAAAGGGGCAACACTGTGTATGTGTCTCTCGCAGAGCCCGGCTGCCCAATGCGAAACGTCCAGCGATTTCTCCCACACGAAAGCTGCCAGCACGGAATGCTGTAGCTGGTTTTCACTGTCCCCTGGAACTGCATTCGCTGCCACACTGACATTCACTTTCCCCAAAAGCTTTGGTTCGTAAAGGGGCAACACTCTGTATTTATCCCTCGCGGAGCCCGGCTGCCATATTCGAAACGTCCAGCGATTGCGCCCACACGAAAGCTGCCAGCACGGAATGCTGTAGCTGGTTTTCACTGTCCCTTGGAACTGCATTCGCTGCCACACAGACATTCGCTTTCCCCAAAAGCTTTGCTTGGGAATGGGGCAACACTGTGTATGTGTCTCTCGCAGAGCCCGGCTGCCAAATTCGAAACGTCCAGCGATTGCGCCCACACGAAAGCTGCCAGCACGGAATGCTGTAGCTGGTTTTCACTGTCCCTTGGAACTGCATTCGCTGCCACACAGACATTCGCGTTCCCCAAAAGCTTTGGTTCGTAAAGGGGCAACACTGTGTATGTGTCTCTCGCAGAGCCCGGCTGCCAAATTCGAAACGTCCAGCGATTGCGCCCACACGAAAGCTGCCAGCACGGAATGCTGTAGCTGGTTTTCACTGTCCCTTGGAACTGCATTCACTGCCACACAGACATTCGCTTTCCCCAAAAGCTTTGGTTCGTAAAGGGGCAACACTATGTATGTGTCTCTCGCAGAGCCCGGCTGCCAAATTCGAAATGTCTAGCGATTTCTCCCACACGAAAGCTGCCAGCACGGAATGCTGTAGCTGGTTTTCACTGTCCCTTGGAATTGCATTCGCTGCCACACAGACATTCGCTTTCCCCAAAAGCTTTGCTTGGTAATGGGGCAACACTGTGTATCTCTCTCTCGCAGAGCCCGGCTGCCAAATTCGAAATGTCCAGCGATTTCTCCCACACGAAAGCTGCCAGCACGGAATGCTGTAGCTGGTTTTCACTGTCCCTTGGAACTGCATTCGCTGCCACACAGACATTCACTTTCCCCAAAAGCTTTGGTTCGTAAAGGGGCAACACTGTGTATGTGTCTCTCGCAGAGCCCGGCTGCCAAATTGGAAACGTCCAGCGATTGCTCCCACACGAAAGCTGCCAGCATGGAATGCTGTAGCTGGTTTTCACTGTCCCTTGGAACTGCATTCGCTGCCACACAGACATTCGCTTTCCCCAAAAGCTTAGCTTGGTAATGGGGCAACACTGTGTATCTCTCTCTCACAGAGCCCGGCTGCCAAATTGGAAACGTCCAGCGATTTCTCCCACACGAAAGCTGCCAGCACGGAATGCTGTAGCTGGTTTTCACTGTCCCTTGGAACTGCATTCGCTGCCACACAGACATTCGCGTTCCCCAAAAGCTTTGGTTCGTAAAGGGGCAACACTGTGTATGTGTCTCTCGCAGAGCCCGGCTGCCCAATTCGAAACGTCCAGCGATTGCGCCCACACGAAAGCTGCCAGCACGGAATGCTGTAGCTGGTTTTCACTGTCCCTTGGAACTGCATTCGCTGCCACACAGACATTCGCTTTCCCCAAAAGCTTTGCTTGGTAATGGGGCAACACTGTGTATGTGTCTCTCGCAGAGCCCGGCTGCCAAATTCGAAACGTCCAGCGATTTCTCCCACACGAAAGCTGCCAGCACGGAATGCTGTAGCTGGTTTTCACTGTCCCTTGGAACTGCATTCGCTGCCACACAGACATTCGCTTTCCCCAAAAGCTTTGCTTGGGAATGGGGCAACACTGTGTATGTGTGTCTCGCAGAGCCCGGCTGCCAAATTCGAAACGTCCAGCGATTTCTCCCACACGAAAGCTGCCAGCACGGAATGCTGTAGCTGGTTTTCACTGTCCCTTGGAACTGCATTCGCTGCCACACAGACATTCGCTTTCCCCAAAAGCTTTGCTTGGTAATGGGGCAACACTGTGTATGTGTCTCTCGCAGAGCCCGGCTGCCAAATTGGAAACGTCCAGCGATTTCTCCCACACGAAAGCTGCCAGCACGGAATGCTGTAGCTGGTTTTCACTGTCCCTTGGAACTGCATTCGCTGCCACACAGACATTCGCTTTCCCCAAAAGCTTTGCTTGGTAATGGGGAAACACTGTGTATCTCTCTCTTGCAGAGCCCGGCTGCCAAATTCGAAACGTCCAGCGATTTCTCCCACACGAAAGCTGCCAGCACGGAAAGCTGTAGCTGGTTTTCACTGTCCCTTGGAACTGCATTCGCTGCCACACAGACATTCGCGTTCCCCAAAAGCTTTGGTTCGTAATGGGGCAACACTGTGTATGTGTCTCTCGCAGAGCCCGGCTGCCAAATTCGAAACGTCCAGCGATTTCTCCCACACGAAAGCTGCCAGCACGGAATGCTGTAGCTGGTTTTCACTGTCCTTTGGAACTGCATTCGCTGCCACACAGACATTCGCGTTCCCCAAAAGCTTTGGTTCGTAATGGGGCAACACTGTGTATGTGTGTCTCGCAGAGCCCGGCTGCCAAATTCGAAACGTCCAGCGATTTCTCCCACACGAAAGCTGCCAGCACGGAATGCTGTAGCTGGTTTTCACTGTCCTTTGGAACTGCATTCGCTGCCACACAGACATTCGCTTTCCCCAAAAGCTTTGGTTCGTAAAGGGGCAACACTGTGTATGTGTCTCTCGCAGAGCCCGGCTGCCAAATTGGAAACGTCCAGCGATTGCTCCCACACGAAAGCTGCCAGCATGGAATGCTGTAGCTGGTTTTCACTGTCCCTTGGAACTGCATTCGCTGCCACACAGACATTCGCTTTCCCCAAAAGCTTAGCTTGGTAATGGGGCAACACTGTGTATCTCTCTCTCGCAGAGCCCGGCTGCCAAATTGGAAACGTCCAGCGATTTCTCCCACACGAAAGCTGCCAGCACGGAATGCTGTAGCTGGTTTTCACTGTCCCTTGGAACTGCATTCGCTGCCACACAGACATTCGCTTTCCCCAAAAGCTTTGCTTGGGAATGGGGCAACACTGTGTATGTGTCTCTCGCAGAGCCCGGCTGCCAAATTCGAAACGTCCAGCGATTGCGCCCACACGAAAGCTGCCAGCACGGAATGCTGTAGCTGGTTTTCACTGTCCCTTGGAACTGCATTCGCTGCCACACAGACATTCGCGTTCCCCAAAAGCTTTGGTTCGTAAAGGGGCAACACTGTGTATGTGTCTCTCGCAGAGCCCGGCTGCCCAATTCGAAACGTCCAGCGATTGCGCCCACACGAAAGCTGCCAGCACGGAATGCTGTAGCTGGTTTTCACTGTCCCTTGGAACTGCATTCGCTGCCACACAGACATTCGCTTTCCCCAAAAGCTTTGCTTGGTAATGGGGAAACACTGTGTATCTCTCTCTCGCAGAGCCCGGCTGCCAAATTCGAAACGTCCAGCGATTTCTCCCACACGAAAGCTGCCAGCACGGAATGCTGTAGCTGGTTTTCACTGTCCCTTGGAACTGCATTCGCTGCCACACAGACATTCGCTTTCCCCAAAAGCTTTGCTTGGTCATGGGGCAACACTGTTTATGTGTCTCTCGCAGAGCCCGGCTGCCAAATTCGAAACGTCCAGCGATTGCGCCCACACGAAAGCTGCCAGCACGGAATGCTGTAGCTGGTTTTCACTGTCCCTTGGAACTGCATTCGCTGCCACACAGACATTCGCGTTCCCCAAAAGCTTTGGTTCGTAAAGGGGCAACACTGTGTATGTGTCTCTCGCAGAGCCCGGCTGCCCAATTCGAAACGTCCAGCGATTGCGCCCACACGAAAGCTGCCAGCACGGAATGCTGTAGCTGGTTTTCACTGTCCCTTGGAACTGCATTCGCTGCCACACAGACATTCGCTTTCCCCAAAAGCTTTGCTTGGTAATGGGGCAACACTGTGTATCTCTCTCTCGCAGAGCCCGGCTGCCAAATTCGAAACGTCCAGCGATTTCTCCCACACGAAAGCTGCCAGCACGGAATGCTGTAGCTGGTTTTCACTGTCCCTTGGAACTGCATTCGCTGCCACACAGACATTCGCTTTCCCCAAAAGCTTTGCTTGGGAATGGGGCAACACTGTGTATGTGTCTCTCGCAGAGCCCGGCTGCCAAATTGGAAACGTCCAGCGATTTCTCCCACACGAAAGCTGCCAGCACGGAATGCTGTAGCTGGTTTTCACTGTCCCTTGGAACTGCATTCGCTGCCACACAGACATTCGCTTTCCCCAAAAGCTTTGCTTGGTAATGGGGCAACACTGTGTATGTGTCTCTCGCAGAGCCCGGCTGCCAAATTGGAAACGTCCAGCGATTTCTCCCACACGAAAGCTGCCAGCACGGAATGCTGTAGCTGGTTTTCACTGTCCCTTGGAACTGCATTCGCTGCCACACAGACATTCGCTTTCCCCAAAAGCTTTGCTTGGTAATGGGGAAACACTGTGTATCTCTCTCTTGCAGAGCCCGGCTGCCAAATTCGAAACGTCCAGCGATTTCTCCCACACGAAAGCTGCCAGCACGGAAAGCTGTAGCTGGTTTTCACTGTCCCTTGGAACTGCATTCGCTGCCACACAGACATTCGCGTTCCCCAAAAGCTTTGGTTCGTAATGGGGCAACACTGTGTATGTGTCTCTCGCAGAGCCCGGCTGCCAAATTCGAAACGTCCAGCGATTTCTCCCACACGAAAGCTGCCAGCACGGAATGCTGTAGCTGGTTTTCACTGTCCTTTGGAACTGCATTCGCTGCCACACAGACATTCGCTTTCCCCAAAAGCTTTGGTTCGTAAAGGGGCAACACTGTGTATGTGTCTCTCGCAGAGCCCAGCTGCCAAATTGGAAACGTCCAGCGATTGCTCCCACACGAAAGCTGCCAGCATGGAATGCTGTAGCTGGTTTTCACTGTCCCTTGGAACTGCATTCGCTGCCACACAGACATTCGCTTTCCCCAAAAGCTTAGCTTGGTAATGGGGCAACACTGTGTATCTCTCTCTCACAGAGCCCGGCTGCCAAATTGGAAACGTCCAGCGATTTCTCCCACACGAAAGCTGCCAGCACGGAATGCTGTAGCTGGTTTTCACTGTCCCTTGGAACTGCATTCGCTGCCACACAGACATTCGCTTTCCCCAAAAGCTTTGCTTGGGAATGGGGCAACACTGTGTATGTGTCTCTCGCAGAGCCCGGCTGCCAAATTCGAAACGTCCAGCGATTGCGCCCACACGAAAGCTGCCAGCACGGAATGCTGTAGCTGGTTTTCACTGTCCCTTGGAACTGCATTCGCTGCCACACAGACATTCGCGTTCCCCAAAAGCTTTGGTTCGTAAAGGGGCATCACTGTGTATGTGTCTCTCGCAGAGCCCGGCTGCCCAATTCGAAACGTCCAGCGATTGCGCCCACACGAAAGCTGCCAGCACGGAATGCTGTAGCTGGTTTTCACTGTCCCTTGGAACTGCATTCGCTGCCACACAGACATTCGCTTTCCCCAAAAGCTTTGCTTGGTAATGGGGAAACACTGTGTATCTCTCTCTCGCAGAGCCCGGCTGCCAAATTCGAAACGTCCAGCGATTTCTCCCACACGAAAGCTGCCAGCACCCAATGCTGTAGCTGGTTTTCACTGTCCCTTGGAACTGCATTCGCTGCCACACAGACATTCGCTTTCCCCAAAAGCTTTGCTTGGTCATGGGGCAACACTGTTTATGTGTCTCTCGCAGAGCCCGGCTGCCAAATTCGAAACGTCCAGCGATTGCGCCCACACGAAAGCTGCCAGCACGGAATGCTGTAGCTGGTTTTCACTGTCCCTTGGAACTGCATTCGCTGCCACACAGACATTCGCGTTCCCCAAAAGCTTTGGTTCGTAAAGGGGCAACACTGTGTATGTGTCTCTCGCAGAGCCCGGCTGCCCAATTCGAAACGTCCAGCGATTGCGCCCACACGAAAGCTGCCAGCACGGAATGCTGTAGCTGGTTTTCACTGTCCCTTGGAACTGCATTCGCTGCCACACAGACATTCGCTTTCCCCAAAAGCTTTGCTTGGTAATGGGGCAACACTGTGTATCTCTCTCTCGCAGAGCCCGGCTGCCAAATTCGAAACGTCCAGCGATTTCTCCCACACGAAAGCTGCCAGCACGGAATGCTGTAGCTGGTTTTCACTGTCCCTTGGAACTGCATTCGCTGCCACACAGACATTCGCTTTCCCCAAAAGCTTTGCTTGGGAATGGGGCAACACTGTGTATGTGTCTCTCGCAGAGCCCGGCTGCCAAATTGGAAACGTCCAGCGATTTCTCCCACACGAAAGCTGCCAGCACGGAATGCTGTAGCTGGTTTTCACTGTCCCTTGGAACTGCATTCGCTGCCACACAGACATTCGCTTTCCCCAAAAGCTTTGCTTGGTAATGGGGCAACACTGTGTATGTGTCTCTCGCAGAGCCCGGCTGCCAAATTGGAAACGTCCAGCGATTTCTCCCACACGAAAGCTGCCAGCACGGAATGCTGTAGCTGGTTTTCACTGTCCCTTGGAACTGCATTCGCTGCCACACAGACATTCGCTTTCCCCAAAAGCTTTGCTTGGTAATGGGGAAACACTGTGTATCTCTCTCTTGCAGAGCCCGGCTGCCAAATTCGAAACGTCCAGCGATTTCTCCCACACGAAAGCTGCCAGCACGGAAAGCTGTAGCTGGTTTTCACTGTCCCTTGGAACTGCATTCGCTGCCACACAGACATTCGCGTTCCCCAAAAGCTTTGGTTCGTAATGGGGCAACACTGTGTATGTGTCTCTCGCAGAGCCCGGCTGCCAAATTCGAAACGTCCAGCGATTTCTCCCACACGAAAGCTGCCAGCACGGAATGCTGTAGCTGGTTTTCACTGTCCTTTGGAACTGCATTCGCTGCCACACAGACATTCGCTTTCCCCAAAAGCTTTGGTTCGTAAAGGGGCAACACTGTGTATGTGTCTCTCGCAGAGCCCGGCTGCCAAATTGGAAACGTCCAGCGATTGCTCCCACACGAAAGCTGCCAGCATGGAATGCTGTAGCTGGTTTTCACTGTCCCTTGGAACTGCATTCGCTGCCACACAGACATTCGCTTTCCCCAAAAGCTTAGCTTGGTAATGGGGCAACACTGTGTATCTCTCTCTCACAGAGCCCGGCTGCCAAATTGGAAACGTCCAGCGATTTCTCCCACACGAAAGCTGCCAGCACGGAATGCTGTAGCTGGTTTTCACTGTCCCTTGGAACTGCATTCGCTGCCACACAGACATTCGCTTTCCCCAAAAGCTTTGCTTGGGAATGGGGCAACACTGTGTATGTGTCTCTCGCAGAGCCCGGCTGCCCAATTCGAAACGTCCAGCGATTGCGCCCACACGAAAGCTGCCAGCACGGAATGCTGTAGCTGGTTTTCACTGTCCCTTGGAACTGCATTCGCTGCCACACAGACATTCGCGTTCCCCAAAAGCTTTGGTTCGTAAAGGGGCAACACTGTGTATGTGTCTCTCGCAGAGCCCGGCTGCCCAATTCGAAACGTCCAGCGATTGCGCCCACACGAAAGCTGCCAGCACGGAATGCTGTAGCTGGTTTTCACTGTCCCTTGGAACTGCATTCGCTGCCACACAGACATTCGCTTTCCCCAAAAGCTTTGCTTGGTAATGGGGAAACACTGTGTATCTCTCTCTCGCAGAGCCCGGCTGCCAAATTCGAAACGTCCAGCGATTTCTCCCACACGAAAGCTGCCAGCACCCAATGCTGTAGCTGGTTTTCACTGTCCCTTGGAACTGCATTCGCTGCCACACAGACATTCGCTTTCCCCAAAAGCTTTGCTTGGGAATGGGGCAACACTGTGTATGTGTCTCGCGCAGAGCCCGGCTGCCAAATTCGAAACGTCCAGCGATTTCTCCCACACGAAAGCTGCCAGCACGGAATGCTGTAGCTGGTTTTCACTGTCCTTTGGAACTGCATTCGCTGCCACACAGACATTCACTTTCCCCAAAAGCTTTGGTTCGTAAAGGGGCAACACTGTGTATGTGTCTCTCGCAGAGCCCGGCTGCCAAATTGGAAACGTCCAGCGATTGCTCCCACACGAAAGCTGCCAGCATGGAATGCTGTAGCTGGTTTTCACTGTCCCTTGGAACTGCATTCGCTGCCACACAGACATTCGCTTTCCCCAAAAGCTTTGCTTGGTAATGGGGACACACTCTGTATCTGTCTCTCGCAGAGCCCGGCTGCCAAATTGGAAACGTCCAGCGATTTCTCCCACACGAAAGCTGCCAGCACGGAATGCTGTAGCTGGTTTTCACTGTCCCTTGGAACTGCATTCGCTGCCACACAGACATTCGCTTTCCCCAAAAGCTTTGGTTCGTAAAGGGGCAACACTGTGTATGTGTCTCTCGCAGAGCCCGGCTGCCAAATTCGAAACGTCCAGCGATTGCGCCCACACGAAAGCTGCCAGCACGGAATGCTGTAGCTGGTTTTCACTGTCCCTTGGAACTGCATTCGCTGCCACACAGACATTCGCTTTCCCCAAAAGCTTTGGTTCGTAAAGGGGCAACACTGTGTATGTGTCTCTCGCAGAGCCTGGCTGCCAAATTCGAAATGTCCAGCGATTTCTCCCACACGAAAGCTGCCAGCACGGAATGCTGTAGCTGGTTTTCACTGTCCCTTGGAACTGCATTCGCTGCCACACAGACATTCACTTTCCCCAAAAGCTTTGCTTGGTCATGGGGCAACGCTCTGTATCTGTCTCTCGCAGAGCCGGGCAGCCAAATTCGAAACGTCCAGCTATTTCTCCCACACGAAAGCTGCCAGCACGGAATGCTGTAGCTGGTTTTCACTGTCCCTTGGAACTGCATTCACTGCCACACAGACATTCGCTTTCCCCAAAAGCTTTGCTTGGTAATGGGGCAACACTGTGTATGTGTCTCTCGCAGAGCCCGGCTGCCAAATTGGAAACGTCCAGCGATTTCTCCCACACGAAAGCTGCCAGCACGGAATGCTGTAGCTGGTTTTCACTGTCCCTTGGAACTGCATTCGCTGCCACACAGACATTCGCTTTCCCCAAAAGCTTTGCTTGGTATTGGGGAAACACTGTGTATCTCTCTCTCGCAGAGCCCGGCTGCCAAATTCGAAACGTCCAGCGATTTCTCCCACACGAAAGCTGCCAGCACGGAATGCTGTAGCTGGTTTTCACTGTCCTTTGGAACTGCATTCGCTGCCACACAGACATTCACTTTCCCCAAAAGCTTTGGTTCGTAAAGGGGCAACACTGTGTATGTGTCTCTCGCAGAGCCCGGCTGCCAAATTGGAAACGTCCAGCGATTGCTCCCACACGAAAGCTGCCAGCATGGAATGCTGTAGCTGGTTTTCACTGTCCCTTGGAACTGCATTCGCTGCCACACAGACATTCGCTTTCCCGAAAAGCTTTGCTGGGTAATGGGGAAACACTGTGTATGTGTCTCTCGCAGAGCCCGGCTGCCAAATTCGAAACGTCCAGCGATTTCTCCCACACGAAAGCTGCCAGCACGGAATGCTGTAGCTGGTTTTCACTGTCCCTTGGAACTGCATTCACTGCCACACAGACATTCGCTTTCCCCAAAAGCTTTGGTTCGTAAAGGACAACACTGTGTATGTGTCTCTCGCAGAGCCCGGCTGCCAAATTCGAAACGTCCAGCGATTTCTCCCACACGAAAGCTGCCAGCACGGAATGCTGTAGCTGGTTTTCACTGTCCCTTGGAACTGCATTCGCTGCCACACAGACATTCGCTTTCCCCAAAAGCTTAGCTTGGTAATGGGGCAACACTGTGTATCTCTCTCTCGCAGAGCCCGGCTGCCAAATTGGAAACGTCCAGCGATTTCTCCCACAAGAAAGCTGCCAGCACGGAATGCTGTAGCTGGTTTTCACTGTCCCTTGGAACTGCATTCGCTGCCACACAGACATTCGCTTTCCCCAAAAGCTTTGCTGGGTAATGGGGAAACACTGTGTATGTGTCTCTCGCAGAGCCCGGCTGCCAAATTCGAAACGTCCAGCGATTTCTCCCACACGAAAGCTGCCAGCACGGAATGCTGTAGCTGGTTTTCACTGTCCCTTGCAACTGCATTCACTGCCACACAGACATTCGCTTTCCCCAAAAGCTTTGGTTCGTAAAGGGGCAACACTGTGTATGTGTCTCTCGCAGAGCCCGGCTGCCAAATTCGAAACGTCCAGCGATTTCTCCCACACGAAAGCTGCCAGCACGGAATGCTGTAGCTGGTTTTCACCGTCCCTTGGAACTGCATTCGCTGCCACACAGACATTCGCTTTCCCCAAAAGCTTTGCTGGGTAATGGGGAAACACTGTGTATCTCTCTCTCACAGAGCCCGGCTGCCAAATTCGAAACGTCCAGCGATTTCTCCCACACGAAAGCTGCCAGCACGGAATGCTGTAGCTGGTTTTCACTGTCCCTTGGAACTGCATTCGCTGCCACACAGACATTCGCTTTCCCCAAAACCTTTGGTTCGTAAAGGGGCAACACTGTGTATGTGTCTCTCGCAGAGCCCGGCTGCCAAATTCGAAACGTCCAGCGATTGCGCCCACACGAAAGCTGCCAGCACGGAATGCTGTAGCTGGTTTTCACTGTCCCTTGGAACTGCATTCGCTGCCACACAGACATTCGCTTTCCCCAAAAGCTTTGGTTCGTAAAGGGGCAACACTCTGTATGTGTCTCTCGCAGAGCCCGGCTGCCAAATTGGAAACGTCCAGCGATTTCTCCCACACGAAAGCTGCCAGCACGGAATGCTGTAGCTGGTTTTCACTGTCCCTTGGAACTGCATTCGCTGCCACACAGACATTCGCTTTCCCCAAAACCTTTGGTTCGTAAAGGGGCAACACTGTGTATGTGTCTCTCGCGGAGCCCGGCTGCCAAATTCGAAATGTCCAGCGATTTCTCCCACACGAAAGGTGCCAGTACGGAATGCTGTAGCTGGTTTTCACTGTCCCTTGGAACTGCATTCGCTGCCACACAGACATTCACTTTCCCCAAAAGCTTTGCTTGGTCATGGGGCAACACTCTGTATCTGTCTCTCGCAGAGCCGGGCAGCCAAATTCGAAACGTCCAGCTATTTCTCCCACACGAAAGCTGCCAGCACGGAATGCTGTAGCTGGTTTTCACTGTCCCTTGGAACTGCATTCACTGCCACACAGACATTCGCTTTCGCCAAAACCTTTGGTTCGTAAAGGGGCAACACTGTGTATGTGTCTCTCGCAGAGCCCGGCTGCCAAATTCGAAACGTCCAGCGATTTCTCCCACACGAAAGCTGCCAGCACGGAATGCTGTAGCTGGTTTTCACTGTCCCTTGGAACTGCATTCGCTGCCACACAGACATTCGCTTTCCCCAAAAGCTTAGCTTGGTAATGGGGCAACACTGTGTATCTCTCTCTCGCAGAGCCCGGCTGCCAAATTGGAAACGTCCAGCGATTTCTCCCACACGAAAGCTGCCAGCACGGAATGCTGTAGCTGGTTTTCACTGTCCCTTGGAACTGCATTCGCTGCCACACAGACATTCGCTTTCCCGAAAAGCTTTGCTGGGTAATGGGGAAACACTGTGTATGTGTCTCTCGCAGAGCCCGGCTGCCAAATTCGAAACGTCCAGCGATTTCTCCCACACGAAAGCTGCCAGCACGGAATGCTGTAGCTGGTTTTCACTGTCCCTTGGAACTGCATTCACTGCCACACAGACATTCGCTTTCCCCAAAAGCTTTGGTTCGTAAAGGGGCAACACTGTGTATGTGTCTCTCGCAGAGCCCGGCTGCCAAATTCGAAACGTCCAGCGATTGCGCCCACACGAAAGCTGCCAGCGCGGAATGCTGTAGCTGGTTTTCACTGTCCCTTGGAACTGCATTCGCTGCCACACAGACATTCGCTTTCCCCAAAAGCTTAGCTTGGTAATGGGGCAACACTGTGTATCTCTCTCTCGCAGAGCCCGGCTGCCAAATTGGAAACGTCCAGCGATTTCTCCCACACGAAAGCTGCCAGCACGGAATGCTGTAGCTGGTTTTCACTGTCCCTTGGAACTGCATTCGCTGCCACACAGACATTCGCTTTCCCCAAAAGCTTTGCTGGGTAATGGGGAAACACTGTGTATGTGTCTCTCGCAGAGCCCGGCTGCCAAATTCGAAACGTCCAGCGATTTCTCCCACACGAAAGCTGCCAGCACGGAATGCTGTAGCTGGTTTTCACTGTCCCTTGCAACTGCATTCACTGCCACACAGACATTCGCTTTCCCCAAAAGCTTTGGTTCGTAAAGGGGCAACACTGTGTATGTGTCTCTCGCAGAGCCCGGCTGCCAAATTCGAAACGTCCAGCGATTTCTCCCACACGAAAGCTGCCAGCACGGAATGCTGTAGCTGGTTTTCACCGTCCCTTGGAACTGCATTCGCTGCCACACAGACATTCGCTTTCCCCAAAAGCTTTGCTGGGTAATGGGGAAACACTGTGTATCTCTCTCTCGCAGAGCCCGGCTGCCAAATTGGAAACGTCCAGCGATTTCTCCCACACGAAAGCTGCCAGCACGGAATGCTGTAGCTGGTTTTCACTGTCCCTTGGAACTGCATTCGCTGCCACACAGACATTCGCTTTCCCCAAAAGCTTAGCTTGGTAATGGGGCAACACTGTGTATCTCTCTCTCGCAGAGCCCGGCTGCCAAATTGGAAACGTCCAGCGATTTCTCCCACACGAAAGCTGCCAGCACGGAATGCTGTAGCTGGTTTTCACTGTCCCTTGGAACTGCATTCGCTGCCACACAGACATTCGCTTTCCCGAAAAGCTTTGCTGGGTAATGGGGAAACACTGTGTATGTGTCTCTCGCAGAGCCCGGCTGCCAAATTCGAAACGTCCAGCGATTTCTCCCACACGAAAGCTGCCAGCACGGAATGCTGTAGCTGGTTTTCACTGTCCCTTGGAACTGCATTCACTGCCACACAGACATTCGCTTTCCCCAAAAGCTTTGGTTCGTAAAGGGGCAACACTGTGTATGTGTCTCTCGCAGAGCCCGGCTGCCAAATTCGAAACGTCCAGCGATTTCTCCCACACGAAAGCTGCCAGCACGGAATGCTGTAGCTGGTTTTCACTGTCCCTTGGAACTGCATTCGCTGCCACACAGACATTCGCTTTCCCCAAAAGCTTAGCTTGGTAATGGGGCAACACTGTGTATCTCTCTCTCGCAGAGCCCGGCTGCCAAATTGGAAACGTCCAGCGATTTCTCCCACACGAAAGCTGCCAGCACGGAATGCTGTAGCTGGTTTTCACTGTCCCTTGGAACTGCATTCGCTGCCACACAGACATTCGCTTTCCCCAAAAGCTTTGCTGGGTAATGGGGAAACACTGTGTATGTGTCTCTCGCAGAGCCCGGCTGCCAAATTCGAAACGTCCAGCGATTTCTCCCACACGAAAGCTGCCAGCACGGAATGCTGTAGCTGGTTTTCACTGTCCCTTGCAACTGCATTCACTGCCACACAGACATTCGCTTTCCCCAAAAGCTTTGGTTCGTAAAGGGGCAACACTGTGTATGTGTCTCTCGCAGAGCCCGGCTGCCAAATTCGAAACGTCCAGCGATTTCTCCCACACGAAAGCTGCCAGCACGGAATGCTGTAGCTGGTTTTCACCGTCCCTTGGAACTGCATTCGCTGCCACACAGACATTCGCTTTCCCCAAAACCTTTGGTTCGTAAAGGGGCAACACTGTGTATGTGTCTCTCGCAGAGCCCGGCTGCCAAATTCGAAACGTCCAGCGATTGCGCCCACACGAAAGCTGCCAGCACGGAATGCTGTACCTGGTTTTCACTGTCCCTTGGAACTGCATTCGCTGCCACACAGACATTCGCTTTCCCCAAAAGCTTTGGTTCGTAAAGGGGCAACACTCTGTATGTGTCTCTCGCAGAGCCCGGCTAACAAATTCGAAACGTCCAGCGATTTCTCCCACACGAAAGCTGCCAGCACGGAATGCTGTAGCTGGTTTTCACTGTCCCTTGGAACTGCATTCGCTGCCACACAGACATTCGCTTTCCCCAAAAGCTTTGGTTCGTAAAGGGGCAACACTGTGTATGTGTCTCTCGCAGAGCCCGGCTGCCAAATTCGAAACGTCCAGCGATTGCGCCCACACGAAAGCTGCCAGCACGGAATGCTGTAGCTGGTTTTCACTGTGCCTTGGAACTGCATTCGCTGCCACACAGACATTCGCGTTCCCCAAAAGCTTTGGTTCGTAAAGGGGCAACACTGTGTATGTGTCTCTCGCAGAGCCCGGCTGCCAAATTCGAAACGTCCAGCGATTGCGCCCACACGAAAGCTGCCAGCACGGAATGCTGTAGCTGGTTTTCACTGTCCCTTGGAACTGCATTCGCTGCCACACAGACATTCGCTTTCCCCAAAAGCTTTGCTTGGTATTGGGGCAACACTGTGTATGTGTCTCTCGCAGAGCCCGGCTGCCAAATTCGAAACGTCCAGCGATTGCGCCCACACGAAAGCTGCCAGCACGGAATGCTGTAGCTGGTTTTCACTGTCCCTTGGAACTGCATTCGCTGCCACACAGACATTCGCGTTCCCCAAAAGCTTTGGTTCGTAATGGGGCAACACTGTGTATGTGTCTCTCGCAGAGCCCGGCTGCCAAATTGGAAACGTCCAGCGATTTCTCCCACACGAAAGCTGCCAGCATGGAATGCTGTAGCTGGTTTTCACTGTCCCTTGGAACTGCATTCGCTGCCACACAGACATTCGCTTTCCCCAAAAGCTTTGCTTGGTAATGGGGAAACACTGTGTATGTGTCTCTCGCAGAGCCCGTCTGCCAAATTGGAAACGTCCAGCGATTCCTCCCACACGAAAGCTGCCAGCACGGAATGCTGTAGCTGGTTTTCACTGTCCTTTGGAACTGCATTCGCTGCCACACAGACATTCACTTTCCCCAAAAGCTTTGGTTCGTAAAGGGGCAACACTGTGTATGTGTCTCTCGCAGAGCCCGGCTGCCAAATTGGAAACGTCCAGCGATTTCTCCCACACGAAAGCTGCCAGCATGGAATGCTGTAGCTGGTTTTCACTGTCCCTTGGAACTGCATTCGCTGCCACACAGACATTCGCTTTCCCCAAAAGCTTTGCTTGGTAATGGGGAAACACTGTGTATGTGTCTCTCGCAGAGCCCGTCTGCCAAATTGGAAACGTCCAGCGATTCCTCCCACACGAAAGCTGCCAGCACGGAATGCTGTAGCTGGTTTTCACTGTCCCTTGGAACTGCATTCGCTGACACACAGACATTCGCTTTCCCCAAAAGCTTTGGTTCGTAAAGGGGCAACACTGTGTATGTGTCTCTCGCAGAGCCCGGCTGCCAAATTCGAAATGTCCAGCGATTTCTCCCACACGAAAGCTGCCAGCACGGAATGCTGTAGCTGGTTTTCACTGTCCCTTGGAACTGCATTCGCTGCCACACAGACATTCGCTTTCCCCAAAAGCTTTGCTTGGTAATGGGGCAACACTCTGTATCTGTCTCTCGCAGAGCCCGGCTGCCAAATTGGAAACGTCCAGCGATTTCTCCCACACGAAAGCTGCCAGCACGGAATGCTGTAGCTGGTTTTCACTGTCCCTTGGAACTGCATTCGCTGCCACACAGACATTCGCTTTCCCCAAAACCTTTGGTTCGTAATGGGGCAACACTGTGTATGTGTCTCTCGCAGAGCCCGGCTGCCAAATTCGAAATGTCCAGCGATTTCTCCCACACGAAAGCTGCCAGCACGGAATGCTGTAGCTGGTTTTCACTGTCCCTTGGAACTGCATTCGCTGCCACACAGACATTCACTTTCCCCAAAAGCTTTGCTTGGTCATGGGGCAACACTCTGTATCAGTCTCTCGCAGAGCCGGGCAGCCAAATTCGAAACGTCCAGCTATTTCTCCCACACGAAAGCTGCCAGCACGGAATGCTGTAGCTGGTTTTCACTGTCCCTTGGAACTGCATTCGCTGCCACACAGACATTCGCTTTCCCCAAAAGCTTTGCTTGGGAATGGGGCAACACTGTGTATGTGTCTCTCGCAGAGCCCGGCTGCCAAATTCGAAACGTCCAGCGATTGCGCCCACACGAAAGGTGCCAGCACGGAATGCTGTAGCTGGTTTTAACTGTCCCTTGGAACTGCATTCGCTGCCACACAGACATTCGCGTTCCCCAAAAGCTTTGGTTCGTAATGGGGCAACACTGTGTATGTGTCTCTCGCAGAGCCCGGCTGCCAAATTCGAAACGTCCAGCGATTTCTCCCACACGAAAGCTGCCAGCACGGAATGCTGTAGCTGGTTTTCACTGTCCCTTGGAACTGTATTCGCTGCCACACAGACATTCGCTTTCCCCAAAACCTTTGGTTCGTAAAGGGGCAACACTGTGTATGTGTCTCTCGCGGAGCCCGGCTGCCAAATTTGAAATGTCCAGCGATTTCTCCCACATGAAAGGTGTCAGCACGGAATGCTGTAGCTGGTTTTCACTGTCCCTTGGAACTGCATTCGCTGCCACACAGACATTCACTTTCCCCAAAAGCTTTGCTTGGTCATGGGGCAACACTCTGTATCTGTCTCTCGCAGAGCCGGGCAGCCAAATTCGAAACGTCCAGCTATTTCTCCCACACGAAAGCTGCCAGCACGGAATGCTGTAGCTGGTTTTCACTGTCCCTTGGAACTGCATTCACTGCCACACAGACATTCGCTTTCCCCAAAAGCTTTGGTTCGTAAAGGGGCAATACTCTGTATGTGTCCCTCGCGGAGCCCGGCTGCCAAATTCGAAACGTCCAGCGATTGCGCCCACACGAAAGCTGCCAGCACGGAATGCTGTAGCTGGTTTTCACTGTCCCTTGGAACTGCATTCGCTGCCACACAGACATTCGCTTTCCCCAAAAGCTTAGCTTGGTAATGGGGCAACACTGTGTATCTCTCTCTCGCAGAGCCCGGCTGCCAAATTGGAAACGTCCAGCGATTTCTCCCACACGAAAGCTGCCAGTACGGAATGCTGTAGCTGGTTTTCACTGTCCCTTGGAACTGCATTCGCTGCCACACAGACATTCGCTTTCCCCAAAAGCTTTGCTGGGTAATGGGGAAACACTGTGTATGTGTCTCTCGCAGAGCCCGGCTGCCAAATTCGAAACGTCCAGCGATTTCTCCCACACGAAAGCTGCCAGCACGGAATGCTGTAGCTGGTTTTCACTGTCCCTTGGAACTGCATTCGCTGCCACACAGACATTCGCTTTCCCCAAAAGCTTTGGTTCGTAAAGGGGCAACACTGTGTATGTGTCTCTCGCAGAGCCCGGCTGCCAAATTCGAAACGTCCAGCGATTTCTCCCACACGAAAGCTGCCAGCACGGAATGCTGTAGCTGGTTTTCACTGTCCCTTGGAACTGCATTCGCTGCCACACAGACATTCGCTTTCCACAAAACCTTTGGTTCGTAAAGGGGCAACACTGTGTATGTGTCTCTCGCAGAGCCCGGCTGCCAAATTGGAAATGTCCAGCGATTTCTCCCACACGAAAGCTGCCAGCACGGAATGCTGTAGCTGGTTTTCACTGTCCCTTGGAACTGCATTCACTGCCACACAGACATTCGCTTACCCCAAAAGCTTTGGTTCGTAAAGGGGCAACACTGTGTATGTGTCTCTCGCAGAGCCCGGCTGCCAAATTGGAAACGTCCAGCGATTTCTCCCACACGAAAGCTGCCAGCACGGAATGCTGTAGCTGGTTTTCACTGTCCCTTGGAACTGCATTCGCTGCCACACTGACATTCGCTTTCCCCAAAAGCTTTGGTTCGTAAAGGGGCAACACTGTGTATGTGTCTCTCGCAGAGCCCGGCTGCCAAATTCGAAACGTCCAGCGATTGCGCCCACACGAAAGCTGCCAGCATGGAATGCTGTAGCTGGTTTTCACTGTCCCTTGGAACTGCATTCGCTGCCACACAGACATTCGCTTTCCCCAAAAGCTTTGCTTGGTAATGGGGCAACACTCTGTATCTGTCTCTCGCAGAGCCCGGCTGCCAAATTGGAAACGTCCAGCGATTTCTCCCACACGAAAGCTGCCAGCATGGAATGCTGTAGCTGGTTTTCACTGTCCCTTGCAACTGCATTCGCTGCCACACAGACATTCGCTTTCCCCAAAAGCTTTGGTTCGTAAAGGGGCAACACTGTGTATGTGTCTCTCGCAGAGCCCGGCTAACAAATTCGAAACGTCCAGCGATTTCTCCCACACGAAAGCTGCCAGCACGGAATGCTGTAGCTGGTTTTCACTGTCCCTTGGAACTGCATTCGCTGCCACACAGACATTCGCTTTCCCCAAAACCTTTGGTTCGTAAAGGGGCAACACTGTGTATGTGTCTCTCGCGGAGCCCGGCTGCCAAATTCGAAATGTCCAGCGATTTCTCCCACACGAAAGGTGCCAGCACGGAATGCTGTAGCTGGTTTTCACTGTCCCTTGGAACTGCATTCGCTGCCACACAGACATTCACTTTCCCCAAAACCTTTGCTTGGTCATGGGGCAACACTCTGTATCTGTCTCTCGCAGAGCCGGGCAGCCAAATTCGAAACGTCCAGCTATTTCTCCCACACGAAAGCTGCCAGCACGGAATGCTGTAGCTGGTTTTCACTGTCCCTTGGAACTGCATTCACTGCCACACAGACATTCGCTTTCGCCAAAACCTTTGGTTCGTAAAGGGGCAACACTGTGTATGTGTCTCTCGCAGAGCCCGGCTTCCAAATTCGAAACGTCCAGCGATTTCTCCCACACGAAAGCTGCCAGCACGGATGCTGTAGCTGGTTTTCACTGTCCCTTGCAACTGCATTCGCTGCCACACAGACATTCGCTTTCCCCAAAAGCTTAGCTTGGTAATGGGGCAACACTGTGTATCTCTCTCTCGCAGAGCCCGGCTGCCAAATTGGAAACGTCCAGCGATTTCTCCCACACGAAAGCTGCCAGCACGGAATGCTGTAGCTGGTTTTCACTGTCCCTTGGAACTGCATTCGCTGCCACACAGACATTCGCTTTCCCCAAAAGCTTTGCTGGGTAATGGGGAAACACTGTGTATGTGTCTCTCGCAGAGCCCGGCTGCCAAATTCGAAACGTCCAGCGATTTCTCCCACACGAAAGCTGCCAGCACGGAATGCTGTAGCTGGTTTTCACTGTCCCTTGCAACTGCATTCGCTGCCACACAGACATTCGCTTTCCCCAAAAGCTTTGGTTCGTAAAGGGGCAACACTGTGTATGTGTCTCTCGCAGAGCCCGGCTGCCAAATTCGAAACGTCCAGCGATTTCTCCCACACGAAAGCTGCCAGCACGGAATGCTGTAGCTGGTTTTCACTGTCCCTTGGAACTGCATTCGCTGCCACACAGACATTCGCTTTCCCCAAAACCTTTGGTTCGTAAAGGGGCAACACTGTGTATGTGTCTCTCGCAGAGCCCGGCTGCCAAATTCGAAATGTCCAGCGATTTCTCCCACACGAAAGCTGCCAGCACGGAATGCTGTAGCTGGTTTTCACTGTCCCTTGGAACTGCATTCGCTGACACACAGACATTCACTTTCCCCAAAAGCTTTGCTTGGTCATGTGGCAACACTCTGTATCTGTCCCTCGCGGAGCCCGGCTGCCAAATTCGAAACGTCCAGCGATTGCGCCCACACGAAAGCTGCCAGCACGGAATGCTGTAGCTGGTTTTCACTGTCCTTTGGAACTGCATTCGCTGCCACACAGACATTCGCTTTCCCCAAAAGCTTTGATTCGTAAAGGGGCAACACTGTGTATGTGTCTCTCGCAGAGCCCGGCTGCCAAATTGGAAACGTCCAGCGATTTCTCCCACACGAAAGCTGCCAGCATGGAATGCTGTAGCTGGTTTTCACTGTCCCTTGGAACTGCATTCGCTGCCACACAGACATTCGCTTTCCCCAAAAGCTTTGCTTGGTAATGGGGCAACACTCTGTATCTGTCTCTCGCAGAGCCCGGCTGCCAAATTGGAAACGTCCAGCGATTTCTCCCACACGAAAGCTGCCAGCACGGAATGCTGTAGCTGGTTTTCACTGTCCCTTGCAACTGCATTCGCTGCCACACAGACATTCGCTTTCCCCAAAAGCTTTGGTTCGTAAAGGGGCAACACTGTGTATGTGTCTCTCGCAGAGCCCGGCTAACAAATTCGAAACGTCCAGCGATTTCTCCCACACGAAAGCTGCCAGCACGGAATGCTGTAGCTGGTTTTCACTGTCCCTTGGAACTGCATTCGCTGCCACACAGACATTCGCTTTCCCCAAAACCTTTGGTTCGTAAAGGGGCAACACTGTGTATGTGTCTCTCGCGGAGCCCGGCTGCCAAATTCGAAATGTCCAGCGATTTCTCCCACACGAAAGGTGCCAGCACGGAATGCTGTAGCTGGTTTTCACTGTCCCTTGGAACTGCATTCGCTGCCACACAGACATTCACTTTCCCCAAAACCTTTGCTTGGTCATGGGGCAACACTCTGTATCTGTCTCTCGCAGAGCCGGGCAGCCAAATTCGAAACGTCCAGCTATTTCTCCCACACGAAAGCTGCCAGCACGGAATGCTGTAGCTGGTTTTCACTGTCCCTTGGAACTGCATTCACTGCCACACAGACATTCGCTTTCGCCAAAACCTTTGGTTCGTAAAGGGGCAACACTGTGTATGTGTCTCTCGCAGAGCCCGGCTTCCAAATTCGAAACGTCCAGCGATTGCGCCCACACGAAAGCTGCCAGCACGGAATGCTGTAGCTGGTTTTCACTGTCCCTTGGAACTGCATTCGCTGCCACACAGACATTCGCTTTCCCCAAAAGCTTTGGTTCGTAAAGGGGCAACACTGTGTATGTGTCTCTCGCAGAGCCCGGCTGCCAAATTGGAAACGTCCAGCGATTGCGCCCACACGAAAGCTGCCAGCACGGAATGCTGTAGCTGGTTTTCACTGTCCCTTGGAACTGCATTCGCTGCCACACAGACATTCGCTTTCCCCAAAAGCTTTGCTTGGGAATGGGGCAACACTGTGTATGTGTCTCTCGCAGAGCCCGGCTGCCAAATTCGAAACGTCCAGCGATTTCTCCCACACGAAAGCTGCCAGCAAGGAATGCTGTAGCTGGTTTTCACTGTCCTTTGGAACTGCATTCGCTGCCACACAGACATTCGCTTTCCCCAAAAGCTTTGGTTCGTAAAGGGGCAACACTGTGTATGTGTCTCTCGCAGAGCCCGGCTGCCAAATTCGAAACGTCCAGCGATTGCGCCCACACGAAAGCTGCCAGCACGGAATGCTGTAGCTGGTTTTCACTGTCCCTTGGAACTGCATTCGCTGCCACACAGACATTCGCTTTCCCCAAAAGCTTTGGTTCGTAAAGGGGCAACACTGTGTATGTGTCTCTCGCAGAGCCCGGCTGCCAAATTCGAAACGTCCAGCGATTGCGCCCACACGAAAGCTGCCAGCACGGAATGCTGTAGCTGGTTTTCACTGTCCCTTGGAACTGCATTCGCTGCCACACAGACATTCGCTTTCCCCAAAAGCTTTGCTTGGGAATGGGGCAACACTGTGTATGTGTCTCTCGCAGAGCCCGGCTGCCAAATTCGAAACGTCCAGCGATTGCGCCCACACAAAAGGTGCCAGCACGGAATGCTGTAGCTGGTTTTAACTGTCCCTTGGAACTGCATTCGCTGCCACACAGACATTCGCGTTCCCCAAAAGCTTTGGTTCGTAATGGGGCAACACTGTGGATGTGTCTCTCGCAGAGCCCGGCTGCCAAATTCGAAACGTCCAGCGATTTCTCCCACACGAAAGCTGCCAGCAAGGAATGCTGTAGCTGGTTTTCACTGTCCTTTGGAACTGCATTCGCTGCCACACAGACATTCACTTTCCCCAAAAGCTTTGGTTCGTAAAGGGGCGACACTGTGTATGTGTCTCTCGCAGAGCCGGCTGCCAAATTCGAAATGTCCAGCGATTTCTCCCACACGAAAGGTGCCAGCACGGAATGCTGTAGCTGGTTTTCACTGTCCCTTGGAACTGCATTCGCTGCCACACAGACATTCACTTTCCCCAAAAGCTTTGCTTGGTCATGGGGCAACACTCTGTATCTGTCTCTCGCAGAGCCGGGCAGCCAAATTCGAAACGTCCAGCTATTTCTCCCACACGAAAGCTGCCAGCACGGAATGCTGTAGCTGGTTTTCACTGTCCCTTGCAACTGCATTCACTGCCACACAGACATTCGCTTTCGCCAAAACCTTTGGTTCGTAAAGGGGCAACACTGTGTATGTGTCTCTCGCAGAGCCCGGCTGCCAAATTCGAAACGTCCAGCGATTTCTCCCACACGAAATCTGCCAGCACGGAATGCTGTAGCTGGTTTTCACTGTCCCTTGGAACTGCATTCGCTGCCACACAGACATTCGCTTTCCCCAAAAGCTTAGCTTGGTAATGGGGCAACACTGTGTATCTCTCTCTCACAGAGCCCGGCTGCCAAATTGGAAACGTCCAGCGATTTCTCCCACACGAAAGCTGCCAGCACGGAATGCTGTAGCTGGTTTTCACTGTCCCTTGGAACTGCATTCGCTGCCACACAGACATTCGCTTTCCCCAAAAGCTTTGCTGGGTAATGGGGAAACACTGTGGATGTGTCTCTCGCAGAGCCCGGCTGCCAAATTCGAAACGTCCAGCGATTTCTCCCACACGAAAGCTGCCAGCACGGAATGCTGTAGCTGGTTTTCACTGTCCCTTGCAACTGCATTCGCTGCCACACAGACATTCGCTTTCCCCAAAAGCTTTGGTTCGTAAAGGGGCAACACTGTGTATCTCTCTCTCGCAGAGTCCGGCTGCCAAATTCGAAACGTCCAGCGATTTCTCCCACACGAAAGCTGCCAGCACGGAATGCTGTAGCTGGTTTTCACTGTCCCTTGGAACTGCATTCGCTGCCACACAGACATTCGCTTTCCCCAAAAGCTTTGCTTGGTATTGGGGAAACACTGTGTATCTCTCTCTCGCAGAGCCCGGCTGCCAAATTCGAAACGTCCAGCGATTGCGCCCACACGAAAGCTGCCAGCACGGAATGCTGTAGCTGGTTTTCACTGTCCCTTGGAACTGCATTCGCTGCCACACAGACATTCGCGTTCCCCAAAAGCTTTGGTTCGTAATGGGGCAACACTGTGGATGTGTCTCTCGCAGAGCCCGGCTGCCAAATTCGAAACATCCAGCGATTTCTCCCACACGAAAGCTGCCAGCAAGGAATGCTGTAGCTGGTTTTCACTGTCCTTTGGAACTGCATTCGCTGCCACACAGACATTCACTTTCCCCAAAAGCTTTGGTTCGTAAAGGGGCGACACTGTGTATGTGTCTCTCGCAGAGCCGGCTGCCAAATTCGAAATGTCCAGCGATTTCTCCCACACGAAAGGTGCCAGCACGGAATGCTGTAGCTGGTTTTCACTGTCCCTTGGAACTGCATTCGCTGCCACACAGACATTCACTTTCCCCAAAAGCTTTGCTTGGTCATGGGGCAACACTCTGTATCTGTCTCTCGCAGAGCCGGGCAGCCAAATTCGAAACGTCCAGCTATTTCTCCCACACGAAAGCTGCCAGCACGGAATGCTGTAGCTGGTTTTCACTGTCCCTTGGAACTGCATTCACTGCCACACAGACATTCGCTTTCCCCAAAACCTTTGGTTCGTAAAGGGGCAACACTGTGTATGTGTCTCTCGCAGAGCCCGGCTGCCAAATTCGAAACGTCCAGCGATTTCTCCCACACGAAAGCTGCCAGCACGGAATGCTGTAGCTGGTTTTCACTGTCCCTTGGAACTGCATTCGCTGCCACACAGACATTCGCTTTCCCCAAAAGCTTAGCTTGGTAATGGGGCAACACTGTGTATCTCTCTCTCGCAGAGCCCGGCTGCCAAATTGGAAACGTCCAGCGATTTCTCCCACACGAAAGCTGCCAGCACGGAATGCTGTAGCTGGTTTTCACTGTCCCTTGGAACTGCATTCGCTGCCACACAGACATTCGCTTTCCCCAAAAGCTTTGGTTCGTAAAGGGGCAACACTGTGTATGTGTCTCTCGCAGAGCCCGGCTGCCAAATTGGAAACGTCCAGCGATTGCGCCCACACGAAAGCTGCCAGCACGGAATGCTGTAGCTGGTTTTCACTGTCCCTTGCAACTGCATTCGCTGCCACACAGACATTCGCTTTCCCCAAAAGCTTTGGTTCGTAAAGGGGCAACACTGTGTATCTCTCTCTCGCAGAGTCCGGCTGCCAAATTCGAAACGTCCAGCGATTTCTCCCACACGAAAGCTGCCAGCACGGAATGCTGTAGCTGGTTTTCACTGTCCCTTGGAACTGCATTCGCTGCCACACAGACATTCGCTTTCCCCAAAAGCTTTGCTTGGTATTGGGGAAACACTGTGTATCTCTCTCTCGCAGAGCCCGGCTGCCAAATTCGAAACGTCCAGCGATTGCGCCCACACGAAAGCTGCCAGCACGGAATGCTGTAGCTGGTTTTCACTGTCCCTTGGAACTGCATTCGCTGCCACACAGACATTCGCGTTCCCCAAAAGCTTTGGTTCGTAATGGGGCAACACTGTGGATGTGTCTCTCGCAGAGCCCGGCTGCCAAATTCGAAACGTCCAGCGATTTCTCCCACACGAAAGCTGCCAGCAAGGAATGCTGTAGCTGGTTTTCACTGTCCTTTGGAACTGCATTCGCTGCCACACAGACATTCACTTTCCCCAAAAGCTTTGGTTCGTAAAGGGGCGACACTGTGTATGTGTCTCTCGCAGAGCCGGCTGCCAAATTCGAAATGTCCAGCGATTTCTCCCACACGAAAGGTGCCAGCACGGAATGGTGTAGCTGGTTTTCACTGTCCCTTGGAACTGCATTCGCTGCCACACAGACATTCACTTTCCCCAAAAGCTTTGCTTGGTCATGGGGCAACACTCTGTATCTGTCTCTCGCAGAGCCGGGCAGCCAAATTCGAAACGTCCAGCTATTTCTCCCACACGAAAGCTGCCAGCACGGAATGCTGTAGCTGGTTTTCACTGTCCCTTGGAACTGCATTCACTGCCACACAGACATTCGCTTTCCCCAAAACCTTTGGTTCGTAAAGGGGCAACACTGTGTATGTGTCTCTCGCAGAGCCCGGCTGCCAAATTCGAAACGTCCAGCGATTTCTCCCACACGAAAGCTGCCAGCACGGAATGCTGTAGCTGGTTTTCACTGTCCCTTGGAACTGCATTCGCTGCCACACAGACATTCGCTTTCCCCAAAAGCTTAGCTTGGTAATGGGGCAACACTGTGTATCTCTCTCTCGCAGAGCCCGGCTGCCAAATTGGAAACGTCCAGCGATTTCTCCCACACGAAAGCTGCCAGCACGGAATGCTGTAGCTGGTTTTCACTGTCCCTTGGAACTGCATTCGCTGCCACACAGACATTCGCTTTCCACAAAAGCTTTGCTGGGTAATGGGGAAACACTGTGTATGTGTCTCTCGCAGAGCCCGGCTGCCAAATTCGAAACGTCCAGCGATTTCTCCCACACGAAAGCTGCCAGCGCAGAATGCTGTAGCTGGTTTTCACTGTCCCTTGCAACTGCATTCGCTGCCACACAGACATTCGCTTTCCCCAAAAGCTTTGGTTCGTAAAGGGGCAACACTGTGTATGTGTCTCTCGCAGAGTCCGGCTGCCAAATTCGAAACGTCCAGCGATTTCTCCCACACGAAAGCTTCCAGCACGGAATGCTGTAGCTGGTTTTCACTGTCCCTTGGAACTGTATTCGCTGCCACACAGACATTCGCTTTCCCCAAAAGCTTTGCTGGGTAATGGGGAAACACTGTGTATCTCTCTCTCACAGAGCCCGGCTGCCAAATTCGAAACGTCCAGCGATTTCTCCCACACGAAAGCTGCCAGCACGGAATGCTGTAGCTGGTTTTCACTGTCCCTTGGAACTGCATTCGCTGCCACACAGACATTCGCTTTCCCCAAAACCTTTGGTTCGTAAAGGGGCAACACTGTGTATGTGTCTCTCGCAGAGCCCGGCTGCCAAATTCGAAACGTCCAGCGATTGCGCCCACACGAAAGGTGCCAGCACGGAATGCTGTAGCTGGTTTTAACTGTCCCTTGGAACTGCATTCGCTGCCACACAGACATTCGCGTTCCCCAAAAGCTTTGGTTCGTAATGGGGCAACACTGTGTATGTGTCTCTCGCAGAGCCCGGCTGCCAAATTCGAAACGTCCAGCGATTTCTCCCACACGAAAGCTGCCAGCACGGAATGCTGTAGCTGGTTTTCACTGTCCCTTGGAACTGTATTCGCTGCCACACAGACATTCGCTTTGCCCAAAACCTTTGGTTCGTAAAGGGGCAACACTGTGTATGTGTCTCTCGCGGAGCCCGGCTGCCAAATTTGAAATGTCCAGCGATTTCTCCCACATGAAAGGTGTCAGCACGGAATGCTGTAGCTGGTTTTCACTGTCCCTTGGAACTGCATTCGCTGCCACACAGACATTCACTTTCCCCAAAAGCTTTGCTTGGTCATGGGGCAACACTCTGTATCTGTCTCTCGCAGAGCCGGGCAGCCAAATTCGAAACGTCCAGCTATTTCTCCCACACGAAAGCTGCCAGCACGGAATGCTGTAGCTGGTTTTCACTGTCCCTTGGAACTGCATTCACTGCCACACAGACATTCGCTTTCCCCAAAAGCTTTGGTTCGTAAAGGGGCAATACTCTGTATGTGTCCCTCGCGGAGCCCGGCTGCCAAATTCGAAACGTCCAGCGATTGCGCCCACACGAAAGCTGCCAGCACGGAATGCTGTAGCTGGTTTTCACTGTCCCTTGGAACTGCATTCGCTGCCACACAGACATTCGCTTTCCCCAAAAGCTTAGCTTGGTAATGGGGCAACACTGTGTATCTCTCTCTCGCAGAGCCCGGCTGCCAAATTGGAAACGTCCAGCGATTTCTCCCACACGAAAGCTGCCAGTACGGAATGCTGTAGCTGGTTTTCACTGTCCCTTGGAACTGCATTCGCTGCCACACAGACATTCGCTTTCCCCAAAAGCTTTGCTGGGTAATGGGGAAACACTGTGTATGTGTCTCTCGCAGAGCCCGGCTGCCAAATTCGAAACGTCCAGCGATTTCTCCCACACGAAAGCTGCCAGCACGGAATGCTGTAGCTGGTTTTCACTGTCCCTTGGAACTGCATTCGCTGCCACACAGACATTCGCTTTCCCCAAAAGCTTTGGTTCATAAAGGGGCAACACTGTGTATGTGTCTCTCGCAGAGCCCGGCTGCCAAATTCGAAACGTCCAGCGATTTCTCCCACACGAAAGCTGCCAGCACGGAATGCTGTAGCTGGTTTTCACTGTCCCTTGGAACTGCATTCGCTGCCACACAGACATTCGCTTTCCACAAAACCTTTGGTTCGTAAAGGGGCAACACTGTGTATGTGTCTCTCGCAGAGCCCGGCTGCCAAATTGGAAATGTCCAGCGATTTCTCCCACACGAAAGCTGCCAGCACGGAATGCTGTAGCTGGTTTTCACTGTCCCTTGGAACTGCATTCACTGCCACACAGACATTCGCTTACCCCAAAAGCTTTGGTTCGTAAAGGGGCAACACTGTGTATGTGTCTCTCGCAGAGCCCGGCTGCCAAATTGGAAACGTCCAGCGATTTCTCCCACACGAAAGCTGCCAGCACGGAATGCTGTAGCTGGTTTTCACTGTCCCTTGGAACTGCATTCGCTGCCACACTGACATTCGCTTTCCCCAAAAGCTTTGGTTCGTAAAGGGGCAACACTGTGTATGTGTCTCTCGCAGAGCCCGGCTGCCAAATTCGAAACGTCCAGCGATTGCGCCCACACGAAAGCTGCCAGCATGGAATGCTGTAGCTGGTTTTCACTGTCCCTTGGAACTGCATTCGCTGCCACACAGACATTCGCTTTCCCCAAAAGCTTTGCTTGGTAATGGGGCAACACTCTGTATCTGTCTCTCGCAGAGCCCGGCTGCCAAATTGGAAACGTCCAGCGATTTCTCCCACACGAAAGCTGCCAGCACGGAATGCTGTAGCTGGTTTTCACTGTCCCTTGCAACTGCATTCGCTGCCACACAGACATTCGCTTTCCCCAAAAGCTTTGGTTCGTAAAGGGGCAACACTGTGTATGTGTCTCTCGCAGAGCCCGGCTAACAAATTCGAAACGTCCAGCGATTTCTCCCACACGAAAGCTGCCAGCACGGAATGCTGTAGCTGGTTTTCACTGTCCCTTGGAACTGCATTCGCTGCCACACAGACATTCGCTTTCCCCAAAACCTTTGGTTCGTAAAGGGGCAACACTGTGTATGTGTCTCTCGCGGAGCCCGGCTGCCAAATTCGAAATGTCCAGCGATTTCTCCCACACGAAAGGTGCCAGCACGGAATGCTGTAGCTGGTTTTCACTGTCCCTTGGAACTGCATTCGCTGCCACACAGACATTCACTTTCCCCAAAACCTTTGCTTGGTCATGGGGCAACACTCTGTATCTGTCTCTCGCAGAGCCGGGCAGCCAAATTCGAAACGTCCAGCTATTTCTCCCACACGAAAGCTGCCAGCACGGAATGCTGTAGCTGGTTTTCACTGTCCCTTGGAACTGCATTCACTGCCACACAGACATTCGCTTTCGCCAAAACCTTTGGTTCGTAAAGGGGCAACACTGTGTATGTGTCTCTCGCAGAGCCCGGCTTCCAAATTCGAAACGTCCAGCGATTTCTCCCACACGAAAGCTGCCAGCACGGAATGCTGTAGCTGGTTTTCACTGTCCCTTGCAACTGCATTCGCTGCCACACAGACATTCGCTTTCCCCAAAAGCTTAGCTTGGTAATGGGGCAACACTGTGTATCTCTCTCTCGCAGAGCCCGGCTGCCAAATTGGAAACGTCCAGCGATTTCTCCCACACGAAAGCTGCCAGCACGGAATGCTGTAGCTGGTTTTCACTGTCCCTTGGAACTGCATTCGCTGCCACACAGACATTCGCTTTCCCCAAAAGCTTTGCTGGGTAATGGGGAAACACTGTGTATGTGTCTCTCGCAGAGCCCGGCTGCCAAATTCGAAACGTCCAGCGATTTCTCCCACACGAAAGCTGCCAGCACGGAATGCTGTAGCTGGTTTTCACTGTCCCTTGGAACTGCATTCGCTGCCACACAGACATTCGCTTTCCCCAAAACCTTTGGTTCGTAAAGGGGCAACACTGTGTATGTGTCTCTCGCAGAGCCCGGCTGCCAAATTCGAAATGTCCAGCGATTTCTCCCACACGAAAGCTGCCAGCACGGAATGCTGTAGCTGGTTTTCACTGTCCCTTGGAACTGCATTCGCTGACACACAGACATTCACTTTCCCCAAAAGCTTTGCTTGGTCATGTGGCAACACTCTGTATCTGTCCCTCGCGGAGCCCGGCTGCCAAATTCGAAACGTCCAGCGATTGCGCCCACACGAAAGCTGCCAGCACGGAATGCTGTAGCTGGTTTTCACTGTCCTTTGGAACTGCATTCGCTGCAGCACAGACATTCACTTTCCCCAAAAGCTTTGATTCGTAAAGGGGCAACACTGTGTATGTGTCTCTCGCAGAGCCCGGCTGCCAAATTGGAAACGTCCAGCGATTTCTCCCACACGAAAGCTGCCAGCATGGAATGCTGTAGCTGGTTTTCACTGTCCCTTGGAACTGCATTCGCTGCCACACAGACATTCGCTTTCCCCAAAAGCTTTGCTTGGTAATGGGGCAACACTCTGTATCTGTCTCTCGCAGAGCCCGGCTGCCAAATTGGAAACGTCCAGCGATTTCTCCCACACGAAAGCTGCCAGCACGGAATGCTGTAGCTGGTTTTCACTGTCCCTTGCAACTGCATTCGCTGCCACACAGACATTCGCTTTCCCCAAAAGCTTTGGTTCGTAAAGGGGCAACACTGTGTATGTGTCTCTCGCAGAGCCCGGCTAACAAATTCGAAACGTCCAGCGATTTCTCCCACACGAAAGCTGCCAGCACGGAATGCTGTAGCTGGTTTTCACTGTCCCTTGGAACTGCATTCGCTGCCACACAGACATTCGCTTTCCCCAAAACCTTTGGTTCGTAAAGGGGCAACACTGTGTATGTGTCTCTCGCGGAGCCCGGCTGCCAAATTCGAAATGTCCAGCGATTTCTCCCACACGAAAGGTGCCAGCACGGAATGCTGTAGCTGGTTTTCACTGTCCCTTGGAACTGCATTCGCTGCCACACAGACATTCACTTTCCCCAAAACCTTTGCTTGGTCATGGGGCAACACTCTGTATCTGTCTCTCGCAGAGCCGGGCAGCCAAATTCGAAACGTCCAGCTATTTCTCCCACACGAAAGCTGCCAGCACGGAATGCTGTAGCTGGTTTTCACTGTCCCTTGGAACTGCATTCACTGCCACACAGACATTCGCTTTCGCCAAAACCTTTGGTTCGTAAAGGGGCAACACTGTGTATGTGTCTCTCGCAGAGCCCGGCTTCCAAATTCGAAACGTCCAGCGATTTCTCCCACACGAAAGCTGCCAGCACGGAATGCTGTAGCTGGTTTTCACTGTCCCTTGCAACTGCATTCGCTGCCACACAGACATTCGCTTTCCCCAAAAGCTTAGCTTGGTAATGGGGCAACACTGTGTATCTCTCTCTCGCAGAGCCCGGCTGCCAAATTGGAAACGTCCAGCGATTTCTCCCACACGAAAGCTGCCAGCACGGAATGCTGTAGCTGGTTTTCACTGTCCCTTGGAACTGCATTCGCTGCCACACAGACATTCGCTTTCCCCAAAACCTTTGGTTCGTAAAGGGGCAACACTGTGTATGTGTCTCTCGCGGAGCCCGGCTGCCAAATTCGAAATGTCCAGCGATTTCTCCCACACGAAAGGTGCCAGCACGGAATGCTGTAGCTGGTTTTCACTGTCCCTTGGAACTGCATTCGCTGCCACACAGACATTCACTTTCCCCAAAACCTTTGCTTGGTCATGGGGCAACACTCTGTATCTGTCTCTCGCAGAGCCGGGCAGCCAAATTCGAAACGTCCAGCTATTTCTCCCACACGAAAGCTGCCAGCACGGAATGCTGTAGCTGGTTTTCACTGTCCCTTGGAACTGCATTCACTGCCACACAGACATTCGCTTTCGCCAAAACCTTTGGTTCGTAAAGGGGCAACACTGTGTATGTGTCTCTCGCAGAGCCCGGCTTCCAAATTCGAAACGTCCAGCGATTTCTCCCACACGAAAGCTGCCAGCACGGAATGCTGTAGCTGGTTTTCACTGTCCCTTGGAACTGCATTCGCTGCCACACTGACATTCGCTTTCCCCAAAAGCTTTGGTTCGTAAAGGGGCAACACTGTGTATGTGTCTCTCGCAGAGCCCGGCTGCCAAATTCGAAACGTCCAGCGATTGCGCCCACACGAAAGCTGCCAGCATGGAATGCTGTAGCTGGTTTTCACTGTCCCTTGGAACTGCATTCGCTGCCACACAGACATTCGCTTTCCCCAAAAGCTTTGCTTGGTAATGGGGCAACACTCTGTATCTGTCTCTCGCAGAGCCCGGCTGCCAAATTGGAAACGTCCAGCGATTTCTCCCACACGAAAGCTGCCAGCACGGAATGCTGTAGCTGGTTTTCACTGTCCCTTGCAACTGCATTCGCTGCCACACAGACATTCGCTTTCCCCAAAAGCTTTGGTTCGTAAAGGGGCAACACTGTGTATGTGTCTCTCGCAGAGCCCGGCTAACAAATTCGAAACGTCCAGCGATTTCTCCCACACGAAAGCTGCCAGCACGGAATGCTGTAGCTGGTTTTCACTGTCCCTTGGAACTGCATTCGCTGCCACACAGACATTCGCTTTCCCCAAAACCTTTGGTTCGTAAAGGGGCAACACTGTGTATGTGTCTCTCGCGGAGCCCGGCTGCCAAATTCGAAATGTCCAGCGATTTCTCCCACACGAAAGGTGCCAGCACGGAATGCTGTAGCTGGTTTTCACTGTCCCTTGGAACTGCATTCGCTGCCACACAGACATTCACTTTCCCCAAAACCTTTGCTTGGTCATGGGGCAACACTCTGTATCTGTCTCTCGCAGAGCCGGGCAGCCAAATTCGAAACGTCCAGCTATTTCTCCCACACGAAAGCTGCCAGCACGGAATGCTGTAGCTGGTTTTCACTGTCCCTTGGAACTGCATTCACTGCCACACAGACATTCGCTTTCGCCAAAACCTTTGGTTCGTAAAGGGGCAACACTGTGTATGTGTCTCTCGCAGAGCCCGGCTTCCAAATTCGAAACGTCCAGCGATTTCTCCCACACGAAAGCTGCCAGCACGGAATGCTGTAGCTGGTTTTCACTGTCCCTTGCAACTGCATTCGCTGCCACACAGACATTCGCTTTCCCCAAAAGCTTAGCTTGGTAATGGGGCAACACTGTGTATCTCTCTCTCGCAGAGCCCGGCTGCCAAATTGGAAACGTCCAGCGATTTCTCCCACACGAAAGCTGCCAGCACGGAATGCTGTAGCTGGTTTTCACTGTCCCTTGGAACTGCATTCGCTGCCACACAGACATTCGCTTTCCCCAAAAGCTTTGCTGGGTAATGGGGAAACACTGTGTATGTGTCTCTCGCAGAGCCCGGCTGCCAAATTCGAAACGTCCAGCGATTTCTCCCACACGAAAGCTGCCAGCACGGAATGCTGTAGCTGGTTTTCACTGTCCCTTGCAACTGCATTCGCTGCCACACAGACATTCGCTTTCCCCAAAAGCTTTGGTTCGTAAAGGGGCAACACTGTGTATGTGTCTCTCGCAGAGCCCGGCTGCCAAATTCGAAACGTCCAGCGATTTCTCCCACACGAAAGCTGCCAGCACGGAATGCTGTAGCTGGTTTTCACTGTCCCTTGGAACTGCATTCGCTGCCACACAGACATTCGCTTTCCCCAAAACCTTTGGTTCGTAAAGGGGCAACACTGTGTATGTGTCTCTCGCAGAGCCCGGCTGCCAAATTCGAAATGTCCAGCGATTTCTCCCACACGAAAGCTGCCAGCACGGAATGCTGTAGCTGGTTTTCACTGTCCATTGGAACTGCATTCGCTGACACACAGACATTCACTTTCCCCAAAAGCTTTGCTTGGTCATGTGGCAACACTCTGTATCTGTCCCTCGCGGAGCCCGGCTGCCAAATTCGAAACGTCCAGCGATTGCGCCCACACGAAAGCTGCCAGCACGGAATGCTGTAGCTGGTTTTCACTGTCCTTTGGAACTGCATTCGCTGCAGCACAGACATTCACTTTCCCCAAAAGCTTTGATTCGTAAAGGGGCAACACTGTGTATGTGTCTCTCGCAGAGCCCGGCTGCCAAATTGGAAACGTCCAGCGATTTCTCCCACACGAAAGCTGCCAGCATGGAATGCTGTAGCTGGTTTTCACTGTCCCTTGGAACTGCATTCGCTGCCACACAGACATTCGCTTTCCCCAAAAGCTTTGCTTGGTAATGGGGCAACACTCTGTATCTGTCTCTCGCAGAGCCCGGCTGCCAAATTGGAAACGTCCAGCGATTTCTCCCACACGAAAGCTGCCAGCACGGAATGCTGTAGCTGGTTTTCACTGTCCCTTGCAACTGCATTCGCTGCCACACAGACATTCGCTTTCCCCAAAAGCTTTGGTTCGTAAAGGGGCAACACTGTGTATGTGTCTCTCGCAGAGCCCGGCTAACAAATTCGAAACGTCCAGCGATTTCTCCCACACGAAAGCTGCCAGCACGGAATGCTGTAGCTGGTTTTCACTGTCCCTTGGAACTGCATTCGCTGCCACACAGACATTCGCTTTCCCCAAAACCTTTGGTTCGTAAAGGGGCAACACTGTGTATGTGTCTCTCGCGGAGCCCGGCTGCCAAATTCGAAATGTCCAGCGATTTCTCCCACACGAAAGGTGCCAGCACGGAATGCTGTAGCTGGTTTTCACTGTCCCTTGGAACTGCATTCGCTGCCACACAGACATTCACTTTCCCCAAAACCTTTGCTTGGTCATGGGGCAACACTCTGTATCTGTCTCTCGCAGAGCCGGGCAGCCAAATTCGAAACGTCCAGCTATTTCTCCCACACGAAAGCTGCCAGCACGGAATGCTGTAGCTGGTTTTCACTGTCCCTTGGAACTGCATTCACTGCCACACAGACATTCGCTTTCGCCAAAACCTTTGGTTCGTAAAGGGGCAACACTGTGTATGTGTCTCTCGCAGAGCCCGGCTTCCAAATTCGAAACGTCCAGCGATTTCTCCCACACGAAAGCTGCCAGCACGGAATGCTGTAGCTGGTTTTCACTGTCCCTTGCAACTGCATTCGCTGCCACACAGACATTCGCTTTCCCCAAAAGCTTAGCTTGGTAATGGGGCAACACTGTGTATCTCTCTCTCGCAGAGCCCGGCTGCCAAATTGGAAACGTCCAGCGATTTCTCCCACACGAAAGCTGCCAGCACGGAATGCTGTAGCTGGTTTTCACTGTCCCTTGGAACTGCATTCGCTGCCACACAGACATTCGCTTTCCCCAAAAGCTTTGCTGGGTAATGGGGAAACACTCTGTATCTGTCTCTCGCAGAGCCCGGCTGCCAAATTGGAAACGTCCAGCGATTTCTCCCACACGAAAGCTGCCAGCACGGAATGCTGTAGCTGGTTTTCACTGTCCCTTGGAACTGCATTCGCTGCCACACAGACATTCGCTTTCCCCAAAACCTTTGGTTCGTAATGGGGCAACACTGTGTATGTGTCTCTCGCAGAGCCCGGCTGCCAAATTTGAAATGTCCAGCGATTTCTCCCACACGAAAGCTGCCAGCACGGAATGCTGTAGCTGGTTTTCACTGTCCCTTGGAACTGCATTCGCTGCCACACAGACATTCACTTTCCCCAAAAGCTTTGCTGGGTAATGGGGAAACACTCTGTATCTGTCTCTCGCAGAGCCGGGCAGCCAAATTCGAAACGTCCAGCTATTTCTCCCACACGAAAGCTGCCAGCACGGAATGCTGTAGCTGGTTTTCACTGTCCTTTGGAACTGCATTCGCTGCCACACAGACATTCGCTTTCCCCAAAAGCTTTGGTTCGTAAAGGGGCAACACTGTGTATGTGTCTCTCGCAGAGCCCGGCTGCCAAATTGGAAACGTCCAGCGATTGCGCCCACACGAAAGCTGCCAGCACGGAATGCTGTAGCTGGTTTTCACTGTCCCTTGGAACTGCATTCGCTGCCACACAGACATTCGCTTTCCCCAAAAGCTTTGCTTGGGAATGGGGCAACACTGTGTATGTGTCTCTCGCAGAGCCCGGCTGCCAAATTCGAAACGTCCAGCGATTTCTCCCACACGAAAGCTGCCAGCAAGGAATGCTGTAGCTGGTTTTCACTGTCCTTTGGAACTGCATTCGCTGCCACACAGACATTCGCTTTCCCCAAAAGCTTTGGTTCGTAAAGGGGCAACACTGTGTATGTGTCTCTCGCAGAGCCCGGCTGCCAAATTCGAAACGTCCAGCGATTGCGCCCACACGAAAGCTGCCAGCATGGAATGCTGTAGCTGGTTTTCACTGTCCCTTGGAACTGCATTCGCTGCCACACAGACATTCGCTTTCCCCAAAAGCTTTGCTTGGGAATGGGGCAACACTGTGTATGTGTCTCTCGCAGAGCCCGGCTGCCAAATTCGAAACGTCCAGCGATTGCGCCCACACGAAAGGTGCCAGCACGGAATGCTGTAGCTGGTTTTAACTGTCCCTTGGAACTGCATTCGCTGCCACACAGACATTCGCGTTCCCCAAAAGCTTTGGTTCGTAATGGGGCAACACTGTGGATGTGTCTCTCGCAGAGCCCGGCTGCCAAATTCGAAACGTCCAGCGATTTCTCCCACACGAAAGCTGCCAGCAAGGAATGCTGTAGCTGGTTTTCACTGTCCTTTGGAACTGCATTCGCTGCCACACAGACATTCACTTTCCCCAAAAGCTTTGGTTCGTAAAGGGGCGACACTGTGTATGTGTCTCTCGCAGAGCCGGCTGCCAAATTCGAAATGTCCAGCGATTTCTCCCACACGAAAGGTGCCAGCACGGAATGCTGTAGCTGGTTTTCACTGTCCCTTGGAACTGCATTCGCTGCCACACAGACATTCACTTTCCCCAAAAGCTTTGCTTGGTCATGGGGCAACACTCTGTATCTGTCTCTCGCAGAGCCGGGCAGCCAAATTCGAAACGTCCAGCTATTTCTCCCACACGAAAGCTGCCAGCACGGAATGCTGTAGCTGGTTTTCACTGTCCCTTGCAACTGCATTCACTGCCACACAGACATTCGCTTTCGCCAAAACCTTTGGTTCGTAAAGGGGTAACACTGTGTATGTGTCTCTCGCAGAGCCCGGCTGCCAAATTCGAAACGTCCAGCGATTTCTCCCACACGAAAGCTGCCAGCACGGAATGCTGTAGCTGGTTTTCACTGTCCCTTGGAACTGCATTCGCTGCCACACAGACATTCGCTTTCCCCAAAAGCTTAGCTTGGTAATGGGGCAACACTGTGTATCTCTCTCTCACAGAGCCCGGCTGCCAAATTGGAAACGTCCAGCGATTTCTCCCACACGAAAGCTGCCAGCACGGAATGCTGTAGCTGGTTTTCACTGTCCCTTGGAACTGCATTCGCTGCCACACAGACATTCGCTTTCCCCAAAAGCTTTGCTGGGTAATGGGGAAACACTGTGGATGTGTCTCTCGCAGAGCCCGGCTGCCAAATTCGAAACGTCCAGCGATTTCTCCCACACGAAAGCTGCCAGCACGGAATGCTGTAGCTGGTTTTCACTGTCCCTTGCAACTGCATTCGCTGCCACACAGACATTCGCTTTCCCCAAAAGCTTTGGTTCGTAAAGGGGCAACACTGTGTATCTCTCTCTCGCAGAGTCCGGCTGCCAAATTCGAAACGTCCAGCGATTTCTCCCACACGAAAGCTGCCAGCACGGAATGCTGTAGCTGGTTTTCACTGTCCCTTGGAACTGCATTCGCTGCCACACAGACATTCGCTTTCCCCAAAAGCTTTGCTTGGTATTGGGGAAACACTGTGTATCTCTCTCTCGCAGAGCCCGGCTGCCAAATTCGAAACGTCCAGCGATTGCGCCCACACGAAAGCTGCCAGCACGGAATGCTGTAGCTGGTTTTCACTGTCCCTTGGAACTGCATTCGCTGCCACACAGACATTCGCGTTCCCCAAAAGCTTTGGTTCGTAATGGGGCAACACTGTGGATGTGTCTCTCGCAGAGCCCGGCTGCCAAATTCGAAACATCCAGCGATTTCTCCCACACGAAAGCTGCCAGCAAGGAATGCTGTAGCTGGTTTTCACTGTCCTTTGGAACTGCATTCGCTGCCACACAGACATTCACTTTCCCCAAAAGCTTTGGTTCGTAAAGGGGCGACACTGTGTATGTGTCTCTCGCAGAGCCGGCTGCCAAATTCGAAATGTCCAGCGATTTCTCCCACACGAAAGGTGCCAGCACGGAATGCTGTAGCTGGTTTTCACTGTCCCTTGGAACTGCATTCGCTGCCACACAGACATTCACTTTCCCCAAAAGCTTTGCTTGGTCATGGGGCAACACTCTGTATCTGTCTCTCGCAGAGCCGGGCAGCCAAATTCGAAACGTCCAGCTATTTCTCCCACACGAAAGCTGCCAGCACGGAATGCTGTAGCTGGTTTTCACTGTCCCTTGCAACTGCATTCACTGCCACACAGACATTCGCTTTCGCCAAAACCTTTGGTTCGTAAAGGGGCAACACTGTGTATGTGTCTCTCGCAGAGCCCGGCTGCCAAATTCGAAACGTCCAGCGATTTCTCCCACACGAAAGCTGCCAGCACGGAATGCTGTAGCTGGTTTTCACTGTCCCTTGGAACTGCATTCGCTGCCACACAGACATTCGCTTTCCCCAAAAGCTTAGCTTGGTAATGGGGCAACACTGTGTATCTCTCTCTCACAGAGCCCGGCTGCCAAATTGGAAACGTCCAGCGATTTCTCCCACACGAAAGCTGCCAGCACGGAATGCTGTAGCTGGTTTTCACTGTCCCTTGGAACTGCATTCGCTGCCACACAGACATTCGCTTTCCCCAAAAGCTTTGCTGGGTAAAGGGGAAACACTGTGTATCTCTCTCTCACAGAGCCCGGCTGCCAAATTCGAAACGTCCAGCGATTTCTCCCACACGAAAGCTGCCAGCACGGAATGCTGTAGCTGGTTTTCACTGTCCCTTGGAACTGCATTCGCTGCCACACAGACATTCGCTTTCCCCAAAAGCTTTGCTGGGTAAAGGGGAAACACTGTGTATCTCTCTCTCACAGAGCCCGGCTGCCAAATTCGAAACGTCCAGCGATTTCTCCCACACGAAAGCTGCCAGCACGGAATGCTGTAGCTGGTTTTCACTGTCCCTTGGAACTGCATTCGCTGCCACACAGACATTCGCTTTCCCCAAAACCTTTGGTTCGTAAAGGGGCAACACTGTGTATGTGTCTCTCGCAGAGCCCGGCTGCCAAATTCGAAACGTCCAGCGATTGCGCCCACACGAAAGCTGCCAGCACGGAATGCTGTACCTGGTTTTCACTGTCCCTTGGAACTGCATTCGCTGCCACACAGACATTCGCTTTCCCCAAAAGCTTTGGTTCGTAAAGGGGCAACACTCTGTATGTGTCTCTCGCAGAGCCCGGCTGCCAAATTCGAAACGTCCAGCGATTTCTCCCACACGAAAGCTGCCAGCACGGAATGCTGTAGCTGGTTTTCACTGTCCCTTGGAACTGCATTCGCTGCCACACAGACATTCGCTTTCCCCAAAAGCTTTGCTTGGTATTGGGGAAACACTGTGTATCTCTCTCTCGCAGAGCCCGGCTGCCAAATTCGAAACGTCCAGCGATTGCGCCCACACGAAAGCTGCCAGCACGGAATGCTGTGGCTGGTTTTCACTGTCCCTTGGAACTGCATTCGCTGCCACACAGACATTCGCGTTCCCCAAAAGCTTTGGTTCGTAATGGGGCAACACTGTGGATGTGTCTCTCGCAGAGCCCGGCTGCCAAATTCGAAACGTCCAGCGATTTCTCCCACACGAAAGCTGCCAGCAAGGAATGCTGTAGCTGGTTTTCACTGTCCTTTGGAACTGCATTCGCTGCCACACAGACATTCACTTTCCCCAAAAGCTTTGGTTCGTAAAGGGGCGACACTGTGTATGTGTCTCTCGCAGAGCCGGCTGCCAAATTCGAAATGTCCAGCGATTTCTCCCACACGAAAGGTGCCAGCACGGAATGCTGTAGCTGGTTTTCACTGTCCCTTGGAACTGCATTCGCTGCCACACAGACATTCACTTTCCCCAAAAGCTTTGCTTGGTCATGGGGCAACACTCTGTATCTGTCTCTCGCAGAGCCGGGCAGCCAAATTCGAAACGTCCAGCTATTTCTCCCACACGAAAGCTGCCAGCACGGAATGCTGTAGCTGGTTTTCACTGTCCCTTGGAACTGCATTCACTGCCACACAGACATTCGCTTTCCCCAAAACCTTTGGTTCGTAAAGGGGCAACACTGTGTATGTGTCTCTCGCAGAGCCCGGCTGCCAAATTCGAAACGTCCAGCGATTTCTCCCACACGAAAGCTGCCAGCACGGAATGCTGTAGCTGGTTTTCACTGTCCCTTGGAACTGCATTCGCTGCCACACAGACATTCGCTTTCCCCAAAAGCTTAGCTTGGTAATGGGGCAACACTGTGTATCTCTCTCTCGCAGAGCCCGGCTGCCAAATTGGAAACGTCCAGCGATTTCTCCCACACGAAAGCTGCCAGCACGGAATGCTGTAGCTGGTTTTCACTGTCCCTTGGAACTGCATTCGCTGCCACACAGACATTCGCTTTCCACAAAAGCTTTGCTGGGTAATGGGGAAACACTGTGTATGTGTCTCTCGCAGAGCCCGGCTGCCAAATTCGAAACGTCCAGCGATTTCTCCCACACGAAAGCTGCCAGCGCAGAATGCTGTAGCTGGTTTTCACTGTCCCTTGCAACTGCATTCGCTGCCACACAGACATTCGCTTTCCCCAAAAGCTTTGGTTCGTAAAGGGGCAACACTGTGTATGTGTCTCTCGCAGAGTCCGGCTGCCAAATTCGAAACGTCCAGCGATTTCTCCCACACGAAAGCTGCCAGCACGGAATGCTGTAGCTGGTTTTCACTGTCCCTTGGAACTGTATTCGCTGCCACACAGACATTCGCTTTCCCCAAAAGCTTTGCTGGGTAATGGGGAAACACTGTGTATCTCTCTCTCACAGAGCCCGGCTGCCAAATTCGAAACGTCCAGCGATTTCTCCCACACGAAAGCTGCCAGCACGGAATGCTGTAGCTGGTTTTCACTGTCCCTTGGAACTGCATTCGCTGCCACACAGACATTCGCTTTCCCCAAAACCTTTGGTTCGTAAAGGGGCAACACTGTGGATGTGTCTCTCGCAGAGCCCGGCTGCCAAATTCGAAACGTCCAGCGATTGCGCCCACACGAAAGCTGCCAGCACGGAATGCTGTACCTGGTTTTCACTGTCCCTTGGAACTGCATTCGCTGCCACACAGACATTCGCTTTCCCCAAAAGCTTTGGTTCGTAAAGGGGCAACACTCTGTATGTGTCTCTCGCAGAGCCCGGCTGCCAAATTCGAAACGTCCAGCGATTTCTCCCACACGAAAGCTGCCAGCACGGAATGCTGTAGCTGGTTTTCACTGTCCCTTGGAACTGCATTCGCTGCCACACAGACATTCGCTTTCCCCAAAAGCTTTGGTTCGTAAAGGGGCAACACTGTGTATGTGTCTCTCGCAGAGCCCGGCTGCCAAATTGGAAACGTCCAGCGATTGCGCCCACACGAAAGCTGCCAGCACGGAATGCTGTAGCTGGTTTTCACTGTCCCTTGGAACTGCATTCGCTACCACACAGACATTCGCGTTCCCCAAAAGCTTTGGTTCGTAAAGGGGCAACACTGTGTATGTGTCTCTCGCAGAGCCCGGCTGCCAAATTCGAAACGTCCAGCGATTGCGCCCACACGAAAGCTGCCAGCACGGAATGCTGTAGCTGGTTTTCACTGTCCCTTGGAACTGCATTCGCTGCCACACAGACATTCGCTTTCCCCAAAAGCTTTGCTTGGTATTGGGGAAACACTGTGTATCTCTCTCTCGCAGAGCCCGGCTGCCAAATTCGAAACGTCCAGCGATTGCGCCCACACGAAAGCTGCCAGCACGGAATGCTGTAGCTGGTTTTCACTGTCCCTTGGAACTGCATTCGCTGCCACACAGACATTCACTTTCCCCAAAAGCTTTGGTTCGTAAAGGGGCAACACTGTGTATGTGTCTCTCGCAGAGCCCGGCTGCCAAATTGGAAACGTCCAGCGATTTCTCCCACACGAAAGCTGCCAGCATGGAATGCTGTAGCTGGTTTTAACTGTCCCTTGGAACTGCATTCGCTGCCACACAGACATTCGCTTTCCCCAAAAGCTTTGCTTGGTAATGGGGAAACACTGTGTATTTGTCTCTCGCAGAGCCCGTCTGCCAAATTGGAAACGTCCAGCGATTTCTCCCACACGAAAGCTGCCAGCACGGAATGCGGTAGCTGGTTTTCACTGTCCCTTGGAACTGCATTCGCTGCCACACAGACATTCGCTTTCCCCAAAAGCTTTGCTTGGTAATGGGGCAACACTCTGTATCTGTCTCTATCAGAGCCCGGCTGCCAAATTGGAAACGTCCAGTGATTTCTCCCACACGAAAGCTGCCAGCACGGAATGGTGTAGCTGGTTTTCACTGTCCCTTGGAACTGCATTCGCTGCCACACAGACATTCGCTTTCCCTAAAAGCTTTGCTTGGGAATGGGGCAACACTGTGTATGTGTCTCTCGCAGAGCCGGGCAGCCAAATTCGAAACGTCCAGCTATTTCTCCCACACGAAAGCTGCCAGCACGGAATGCTGTAGCTGGTTTTCACTGTCCCTTGGAACTGCATTCGCTGCCACACAGACATTCGCTTTCCCCAAAACCTTTGGTTCGTAAAGGGGCAACACTGTGTATGTGTCTCTCGCAGAGCCCGGCTGCCAAATTCGAAACGTCCAGCGATTTCTCCCACACGAAAGCTGCCAGCACGGAATGCTGTAGCTGGTTTTCACTGTCCCTTGGAACTGCATTCGCTGCCACACAGACATTCACTTTCCCCAAAAGCTTTGCTTGGTCATGTGGCAACACTCTGTATCTGTCCCTCGCGGAGCCCGGCTGCCAAATTCGAAACGTCCAGCGATTGCGCCCACACGAAAGCTGCCGGCACGGAATGCTGTAGCTGGTTTTCACTGTCCCTTGGAACTGCATTCGCTGACACACAGACATTCGCTTTCCCCAAAAGCTTTGGTTCGTAAAGGGGCAACACAGTGTATGTGTCTCTCGCAGAGCCCGGCTGCCAAATTCGAAATGTCCAGCGATTTCTCCCACACGAAAGCTGCCAGCACGGAATGCTGTAGCTGGTTTTCACTGTCCCTTGGAACTGCATTTGCTGACACACAGACATTCGCTTTCCCCAAAAGCTTTGCTTGGTAATGGGGCAACACTCTGTATCTGTCTCTCGCAGAGCCCGGCTGCCAAATTGGAAACGTCCAGCGATTTCTCCCACACGAAAGCTGCCAGCACGGAATGCTGTAGCTGGTTTTCACTGTCCCTTGGAACTGCATTCGCTGCCACACAGACATTCGCTTTCCCCAAAACCTTTGGTTCGTAATGGGGCAACACTGTGTATGTGTCTCTCGCAGAGCCCGGCTGCCAAATTCGAAATGTCCAGCGATTTCTCCCACATGAAAGGTGTCAGCACGGAATGCTGTAGCTGGTTTTCACTGTCCCTTGGAACTGTATTCGCTGCCACACAGACATTCGCTTTCCCCAAAAGCTTTGGTTCGTAAAGGGGCAACACTGTGTATGTGTCTCTCGCAGAGCCCGGCTGCCAAATTCGAAACGTCCAGCGATTGCGCCCACACGAAAGCTGCCAGCACGGAATGCTGTAGCTGGTTTTCACTGTCCCTTGGAACTGCATTTGCTGCCACACAGACATTCGCTTTCCCCAAAAGCTTTGCTTGGGAATGGGGCAACACTGTGTATGTGTCTCTCGCAGAGCCCGGCTGCCAAATTCGAAACGTCCAGCGATTGCGCCCACATGAAAGGTGCCAGCACGGAATGCTGTAGCTGGTTTTCACTGTCCCTTGGAACTGCATTCGCTGCCACACAGACATTCGCGTTCCCCAAAAGCTTTGGTTCGTAATGGGGCAACACTGTGTATGTGTCTCTCGCAGAGCCCGGCTGCCAAATTGGAAACGTCCAGCGATTTCTCCCACACGAAAGCTGCCAGCACGGAATGCTGTAGCTGGTTTTCACTGTCCTTTGGAACTGCATTCGCTGCCACACAGACATTCGCTTTCCCCAAAAGCTTTGCTTGGTAATGGGGCAACACTCTGTATCTGTCTCTATCAGAGCCCGGCTGCCAAATTGGAAACGTCCAGTGATTTCTCCCACACGAAAGCTGCCAGCACGGAATGCTGTAGCTGGTTTTCACTGTCCCTTGGAACTGCATTCGCTGCCACACAGACATTCGCTTTCCCTAAAAGCTTTGCTTGGGAATGGGGCAACACTGTGTATGTGTCTCTCGCAGAGCCCGGCTGCCAAATTCGAAACGTCCAGCGATTTCTCCCACACGAAAGCTGCCAGCACGGAATGCTGTAGCTGGTTTTCACTGTCCCTTGGAACTGCATTCGCTGCCACACAGACATTCGCTTTCCCCAAAAGCTTTGCTTGGTCATGGGGCAACACTGTGTATGTGTCTCTCGCAGAGCCCTGCTGCCAAATTCGAAATGTCCAGCGATTTCTCCCACACGAAAGCTGCCAGCACGGAATGCTGTAGCTGGTTTTCACTGTCCCTTGGAACTGCATTCGCTGCAACACAGACATTCACTTTCCCCAAAAGCTTTGCTTGGTCATGTGGCAACACTCTGTATCTGTCCCTCGCGGAGCCCGGCTGCCAAATTCGAAACGTCCAGCGATTGCGCCCACACGAAAGCTGCCAGCACGGAATGCTATAGCTGGTTTTCACTGTCCCTTGGAACAGCATTCGCTGACACACAGACATTCGCTTTCCCCAAAAGCTTTGGTTCGTAAAGGGGCAACACTGTGTATGTGTCTCTCGCAGAGCCCGGCTGCCAAATTCGAAATGTCCAGCGATTTCTCCCACACGAAAGCTGCCAGCACGGAATGCTGTAGCTGGTTTTCACTGTCCCTTGGAACTGCATTCGCTGCCACACAGACATTCGCTTTCCCCAAAACCTTTGGTTCGTAAAGGGGCAACACTGTGTATGTGTCTCTCGCGGAGCCCGGCTGCCAAATTCGAAACGTCCAGCGATTTCTCCCACACGAAAGCTGCCAGCACGGAATGCTGTAGCTGGTTTTCACTGTCCCTTGGAACTGCATTCGCTGCCACACAGACATTCGCTTTCCCCAAAAGCTTAGCTTGGTAATGGGGCAACACTGTGTATCTCTCTCTCGCAGAGCCCGGCTGCCAAATTGGAAACGTCCAGCGATTTCTCCCACACGAAAGCTGCCAGCACGGAATGCTGTAGCTGGTTTTCACTGTCCCTTGGAACTGCATTCGCTGCCACACAGACATTCGCTTTCCCCAAAAGCTTTGCTGGGTAATGGGGAAACACTGTGGATGTGTCTCTCGCAGAGCCCGGCTGCCAAATTCGAAACGTCCAGCGATTTCTCCCACACGAAAGCTGCCAGCACGGAATGCTGTAGCTGGTTTTCACTGTCCCTTGCAACTGCATTCGCTGCCACACAGACATTCGCTTTCCCCAAAAGCTTTGGTTCGTAAAGGGGCAACACTGTGTATGTGTCTCTCGCAGAGTCCGGCTGCCAAATTCGAAACGTCCAGCGATTTCTCCCACACGAAAGCTGCCAGCACGGAATGCTGTAGCTGGTTTTCACTGTCCCTTGGAACTGCATTCGCTGCCACACAGACATTCGCTTTCCCCAAAAGCTTTGCTTGGTATTGGGGAAACACTGTGTATCTCTCTCTCGCAGAGCCCGGCTGCCAAATTCGAAACGTCCAGCGATTGCGCCCACACGAAAGCTGCCAGCACGGAATGCTGTAGCTGGTTTTCACTGTCCCTTGGAACTGCATTCGCTGCCACACAGACATTCGCGTTCCCCAAAAGCTTTGGTTCGTAATGGGGCAACACTGTGGATGTGTCTCTCGCAGAGCCCGGCTGCCAAATTCGAAACGTCCAGCGATTTCTCCCACACGAAAGCTGCCAGCAAGGAATGCTGTAGCTGGTTTTCACTGTCCTTTGGAACTGCATTCGCTGCCACACAGACATTCACTTTCCCCAAAAGCTTGGCTTGGTAAAGGGGCAACACTGTGTATGTGTCTCTCGCAGAGCCGGCTGCCAAATTCGAAATGTCCAGCGATTTCTCCCACACGAAAGGTGCCAGCACGGAATGCTGTAGCTGGTTTTCACTGTCCCTTGGAACTGCATTCGCTGCCACACAGACATTCACTTTCCCCAAAAGCTTTGCTTGGTCATGGGGCAACACTCTGTATCTGTCTCTCGCAGAGCCGGGCAGCCAAATTCGAAACGTCCAGCTATTTCTCCCACACGAAAGCTGCCAGCACGGAATGCTGTAGCTGGTTTTCACTGTCCCTTGGAACTGCATTCACTGCCACACAGACATTCGCTTTCCCCAAAACCTTTGGTTCGTAAAGGGGCAACACTGTGTATGTGTCTCTCGCAGAGCCCGGCTGTCAAATTCGAAACGTCCAGCGATTTCTCCCACACGAAAGCTGCCAGCACGGAATGCTGTAGCTGGTTTTCACTGTCCCTTGGAACTGCATTCGCTGCCACACAGACATTCGCTTTCCCCAAAACCTTTGGTTCGTAATGGGGCAACACTGTGTATCTCTCTCTCGCAGAGCCCGTCTGCCAAATTGGAAACGTCCAGCGATTTCTCCCACACGAAAGCTGCCAGCACGGAATGCTGTAGCTGGTTTTCACTGTCCCTTGGAACTGCATTCGCTGCCACACAGACATTCGCTTTCCCCAAAAGCTTTGCTTGGTCATGGGGCAACACTGTGTATGTGTCTCTCGCAGAGCCCTGCTGCCAAATTCGAAATGTCCAGCGATTTCTCCCACACGAAAGCTGCCAGCACGGAATGCTGTAGCTGGTTTTCACTGTCCCTTGGAACTGCATTCGCTGCCACACAGACATTCACTTTCCCCAAAAGCTTTGCTTGGTCATGTGGCAACACTCTGTATCTGTCCCTCGCGGAGCCCGGCTGCCAAATTCGAAACGTCCAGCGATTGCGCCCACACGAAAGCTGCCAGCACGGAATGCTATAGCTGGTTTTCACTGTCCCTTGGAACAGCATTCGCTGACACACAGACATTCGCTTTCCCCAAAAGCTTTGGTTCGTAAAGGGGCAACACTGTGTATGTGTCTCTCGCAGAGCCCGGCTGCCAAATTCGAAATGTCCAGCGATTTCTCCCACACGAAAGCTGCCAGCACGGAATGCTGTAGCTGGTTTTCACTGTCCCTTGGAACTGCATTCGCTGCCACACAGACATTCGCTTTCCCCAAAACCTTTGGTTCGTAAAGGGGCAACACTGTGTATGTGTCTCTCGCGGAGCCCGGCTGCCAAATTCGAAACGTCCAGCGATTTCTCCCACACGAAAGCTGCCAGCACGGAATGCTGTAGCTGGTTTTCACTGTCCCTTGCAACTGCATTCACTGCCACACAGACATTCGCTTTCGCCAAAACCTTTGGTTCGTAAAGGGGCAACACTGTGTATGTGTCTCTCGCAGAGCCCGGCTGCCAAATTCGAAACGTCCAGCGATTTCTCCCACACGAAAGCTGCCAGCACGGAATGCTGTAGCTGGTTTTCACTGTCCCTTGGAACTGCATTCGCTGCCACACAGACATTCGCTTTCCCCAAAAGCTTAGCTTGGTAATGGGGCAACACTGTGTATCTCTCTCTCGCAGAGCCCGGCTGCCAAATTGGAAACGTCCAGCGATTTCTCCCACACGAAAGCTGCCAGCACGGAATGCTGTAGCTGGTTTTCACTGTCCCTTGGAACTGCATTCGCTGCCACACAGACATTCGCTTTCCCCAAAAGCTTTGCTGGGTAATGGGGAAACACTGTGGATGTGTCTCTCGCAGAGCCCGGCTGCCAAATTCGAAACGTCCAGCGATTTCTCCCACACGAAAGCTGCCAGCACGGAATGCTGTAGCTGGTTTTCACTGTCCCTTGCAACTGCATTCGCTGCCACACAGACATTCGCTTTCCCCAAAAGCTTTGGTTCGTAAAGGGGCAACACTGTGTATGTGTCTCTCGCAGAGTCCGGCTGCCAAATTCGAAACGTCCAGCGATTTCTCCCACACGAAAGCTGCCAGCACGGAATGCTGTAGCTGGTTTTCACTGTCCCTTGGAACTGCATTCGCTGCCACACAGACATTCGCTTTCCCCAAAAGCTTTGCTTGGTATTGGGGAAACACTGTGTATCTCTCTCTCGCAGAGCCCGGCTGCCAAATTCGAAACGTCCAGCGATTGCGCCCACACGAAAGCTGCCAGCACGGAATGCTGTAGCTGGTTTTCACTGTCCCTTGGAACTGCATTCGCTGCCACACAGACATTCGCGTTCCCCAAAAGCTTTGGTTCGTAATGGGGCAACACTGTGGATGTGTCTCTCGCAGAGCCCGGCTGCCAAATTCGAAACGTCCAGCGATTTCTCCCACACGAAAGCTGCCAGCAAGGAATGCTGTAGCTGGTTTTCACTGTCCTTTGGAACTGCATTCGCTGCCACACAGACATTCACTTTCCCCAAAAGCTTGGCTTGGTAAAGGGGCAACACTGTGTATGTGTCTCTCGCACAGCCGGCTGCCAAATTCGAAATGTCCAGCGATTTCTCCCACACGAAAGGTGCCAGCACGGAATGCTGTAGCTGGTTTTCACTGTCCCTTGGAACTGCATTCGCTGCCACACAGACATTCACTTTCCCCAAAAGCTTTGCTTGGTCATGGGGCAACACTCTGTATCTGTCTCTCGCAGAGCCGGGCAGCCAAATTCGAAACGTCCAGCTATTTCTCCCACACGAAAGCTGCCAGCACGGAATGCTGTAGCTGGTTTTCACTGTCCCTTGGAACTGCATTCACTGCCACACAGACATTCGCTTTCCCCAAAACCTTTGGTTCGTAAAGGGGCAACACTGTGTATGTGTCTCTCGCAGAGCCCGGCTGTCAAATTCGAAACGTCCAGCGATTTCTCCCACACGAAAGCTGCCAGCACGGAATGCTGTAGCTGGTTTTCACTGTCCCTTGGAACTGCATTCGCTGCCACACAGACATTCGCTTTCCCCAAAAGCTTAGCTTGGTAATGGGGCAACACTGTGTATCTCTCTCTCGCAGAGCCCGGCTGCCAAATTGGAAACGTCCAGCGATTTCTCCCACACGAAAGCTGCCAGCACGGAATGCTGTAGCTGGTTTTCACTGTCCCTTGGAACTGCATTCGCTGCCACACAGACATTCGCTTTCCCCAAAAGCTTTGCTGGGTAATGGGGAAACACTGTGTATGTGTCTCTCGCAGAGCCCGGCTGCCAAATTGGAAACGTCCAGCGATTTCTCCCACACGAAAGCTGCCAGCACAGAATGCTGTAGCTGGTTTTCACTGTCCCTTGCAACTGCATTCGCTGCCACACAGACATTCGCTTTCCCCAAAAGCTTTGGTTCGTAAAGGGGCAACACTGTGTATGTGTCTCTCGCAGAGTCCGGCTGCCAAATTCGAAACGTCCAGCGATTTCTCCCACACGAAAGGTGCCAGCACGGAATGCTGTAGCTGGTTTTCACTGTCCCTTGGAACTGTATTCGCTGCCACACAGACATTCGCTTTCCCCAAAAGCTTTGCTGGGTAATGGGGAAACACTGTGTATCTCTCTCTCACAGAGCCCGGCTGCCAAATTCGAAATGTCCAGCGATTTCTCCCACACGAAAGCTGCCAGCACGGAATGCTGTAGCTGGTTTTCACTGTCCCTTGGAACTGCATTCGCTGCCACACAGACATTCGCTTTCCCCAAAAGCTTTGGTTCGTAAAGGGGCAACACTGTGTATGTGTCTCTCGCAGAGCCCGGCTGCCAAATTCGAAATGTCCAGCGATTTCTCCCACACGAAAGCTGCCAGCACGGAATGCTGTAGCTGGTTTTCACTGTCCCTTGGAACTGCATTCGCTGCCACACAGACATTCACTTTCCCCAAAAGCTTTGCTTGGTCATGTGGCAACACTCTGTATCTGTCCCTCGCGGAGCCCGGCTGCCAAATTCGAAACGTCCAGCGATTGCGCCCACACGAAAGCTGCCAGCACGGAATGCTATAGCTGGTTTTCACTGTCCCTTGGAACAGCATTCGCTGACACACAGACATTCGCTTTCCCCAAAAGCTTTGGTTCGTAAAGGGGCAACACTGTGTATGTGTCTCTCGCAGAGCCCGGCTGCCAAATTCGAAATGTCCAGCGATTTCTCCCACACGAAAGCTGCCAGCACGGAATGCTGTAGCTGGTTTTCACTGTCCCTTGGAACTGCATTCGCTGCCACACAGACATTCACTTTCCCCAAAAGCTTTGCTTGGTCATGGGGCAACACTCTGTATCTGTCTCTCGCAGAGCCGGGCAGCCAAATTCGAAACGTCCAGCTATTTCTCCCACATGAAAGCTGCCAGCACGGAATGCTGTAGCTGGTTTTCACTGTCCCTTGGAACTGCATTCGCTGCCACACAGACATTCGCTTTCCCCAAAAGCTTTGCTTGGGAATGGGGCAACACTGTGTATGTGTCTCTCGCAGAGCCCGGCTGCCAAATTGGAAACGTCCAGCGATTTCTCCCACACGAAAGCTGCCAGCACGGAATGCTGTAGCTGGTTTTCACTGTCCCTTGGAACTGCATTCGCTGCCACACAGACATTCGCTTTCCCCAAAACCTTTGGTTCGTAAAGGGGCAACACTGTGTATGTGTCTCTCGCAGAGCCCGGCTGCCAAATTCGAAACGTCCAGCGATTTCTCCCACACGAAAGCTGCCAGCACGGAATGCTGTAGCTGGTTTTCACTGTCCCTTGCAACTGCATTCACTGCCACACAGACATTCGCTTTCGCCAAAACCTTTGGTTCGTAAAGGGGCAACACTGTGTATGTGTCTCTCGCAGAGCCCGGCTGCCAAATTCGAAACGTCCAGCGATTTCTCCCACACGAAAGCTGCCAGCACGGAATGCTGTAGCTGGTTTTCACTGTCCCTTGGAACTGCATTCGCTGCCACACAGACATTCGCTTTCCCCAAAAGCTTAGCTTGGTAATGGGGCAACACTGTGTATCTCTCTCTCGCAGAGCCCGGCTGCCAAATTGGAAACGTCCAGCGATTTCTCCCACACGAAAGCTGCCAGCACGGAATGCTGTAGCTGGTTTTCACTGTCCCTTGGAACTGCATTCGCTGCCACACAGACATTCGCTTTCCCCAAAAGCTTTGCTGGGTAATGGGGAAACACTGTGGATGTGTCTCTCGCAGAGCCCGGCTGCCAAATTCGAAACGTCCAGCGATTTCTCCCACACGAAAGCTGCCAGCACGGAATGCTGTAGCTGGTTTTCACTGTCCCTTGCAACTGCATTCGCTGCCACACAGACATTCGCTTTCCCCAAAAGCTTTGGTTCGTAAAGGGGCAACACTGTGTATCTCTCTCTCGCAGAGTCCGGCTGCCAAATTCGAAACGTCCAGCGATTTCTCCCACACGAAAGCTGCCAGCACGGAATGCTGTAGCTGGTTTTCACTGTCCCTTGGAACTGCATTCGCTGCCACACAGACATTCGCTTTCCCCAAAAGCTTTGCTTGGTATTGGGGAAACACTGTGTATCTCTCTCTCGCAGAGCCCGGCTGCCAAATTCGAAACGTCCAGCGATTGCGCCCACACGAAAGCTGCCAGCACGGAATGCTGTAGCTGGTTTTCACTGTCCCTTGGAACTGCATTCGCTGCCACACAGACATTCGCGTTCCCCAAAAGCTTTGGTTCGTAATGGGGCAACACTGTGGATGTGTCTCTCGCAGAGCCCGGCTGCCAAATTCGAAACGTCCAGCGATTTCTCCCACACGAAAGCTGCCAGCAAGGAATGCTGTAGCTGGTTTTCACTGTCCTTTGGAACTGCATTCGCTGCCACACAGACATTCACTTTCCCCAAAAGCTTTGGTTCGTAAAGGGGCGACACTGTGTATGTGTCTCTCGCAGAGCCGGCTGCCAAATTCGAAATGTCCAGCGATTTCTCCCACACGAAAGGTGCCAGCACGGAATGCTGTAGCTGGTTTTCACTGTCCCTTGGAACTGCATTCGCTGCCACACAGACATTCACTTTCCCCAAAAGCTTTGCTTGGTCATGGGGCAACACTCTGTATCTGTCTCTCGCAGAGCCGGGCAGCCAAATTCGAAACGTCCAGCTATTTCTCCCACACGAAAGCTGCCAGCACGGAATGCTGTAGCTGGTTTTCACTGTCCCTTGGAACTGCATTCACTGCCACACAGACATTCGCTTTCCCCAAAACCTTTGGTTCGTAAAGGGGCAACACTGTGTATGTGTCTCTCGCAGAGCCCGGCTGCCAAATTCGAAACGTCCAGCGATTTCTCCCACACGAAAGCTGCCAGCACGGAATGCTGTAGCTGGTTTTCACTGTCCCTTGGAACTGCATTCGCTGCCACACAGACATTCGCTTTCCCCAAAAGCTTAGCTTGGTAATGGGGCAACACTGTGTATCTCTCTCTCGCAGAGCCCGGCTGCCAAATTGGAAACGTCCAGCGATTTCTCCCACACGAAAGCTGCCAGCACGGAATGCTGTAGCTGGTTTTCACTGTCCCTTGGAACTGCATTCGCTGCCACACAGACATTCGCTTTCCACAAAAGCTTTGCTGGGTAATGGGGAAACACTGTGTATGTGTCTCTCGCAGAGCCCGGCTGCCAAATTCGAAACGTCCAGCGATTTCTCCCACACGAAAGCTGCCAGCGCAGAATGCTGTAGCTGGTTTTCACTGTCCCTTGGAACTGCATTCGCTGCCACACAGACATTCACTTTCCCCAAAAGCTTTGGTTCGTAAAGGGGCAACACTGTGTATGTGTCTCTCGCAGAGCCCGGCTGCCAAATTGGAAACGTCCAGCGATTGCGCCCACACGAAAGCTGCCAGCACGGAATGCTGTAGCTGGTTTTCACTGTCCCTTGGAACTGCATTCGCTACCACACAGACATTCGCGTTCCCCAAAAGCTTTGGTTCGTAAAGGGGCAACACTGTGTATGTGTCTCTCGCAGAGCCCGGCTGCCAAATTCGAAACGTCCAGCGATTGCGCCCACACGAAAGCTGCCAGCACGGAATGCTGTAGCTGGTTTTCACTGTCCCTTGGAACTGCATTCGCTGCCACACAGACATTCGCTTTCCCCAAAAGCTTTGCTTGGTATTGGGGAAACACTCTGTATGTGTCTCTCGCAGAGCCCGGCTGCCAAATTCGAAACGTCCAGCGATTTCTCCCACACGAAAGCTGCCAGCACGGAATGCTGTAGCTGGTTTTCACTGTCCCTTGGAACTGCATTCGCTGCCACACAGACATTCGCTTTCCCCAAAAGCTTTGGTTCGTAAAGGGGCAACACTGTGTATGTGTCTCTCGCAGAGCCCGGCTGCCAAATTGGAAACGTCCAGCGATTGCGCCCACACGAAAGCTGCCAGCACGGAATGCTGTAGCTGGTTTTCACTGTCCCTTGGAACTGCATTCGCTACCACACAGACATTCGCGTTCCCCAAAAGCTTTGGTTCGTAAAGGGGCAACACTGTGTATGTGTCTCTCGCAGAGCCCGGCTGCCAAATTCGAAACGTCCAGCGATTGCGCCCACACGAAAGCTGCCAGCACGGAATGCTGTAGCTGGTTTTCACTGTCCCTTGGAACTGCATTCGCTGCCACACAGACATTCGCTTTCCCCAAAAGCTTTGCTTGGTATTGGGGAAACACTGTGTATCTCTCTCTCGCAGAGCCCGGCTGCCAAATTCGAAACGTCCAGCGATTGCGCCCACACGAAAGCTGCCAGCACGGAATGCTGTAGCTGGTTTTCACTGTCCCTTGGAACTGCATTCGCTGCCACACAGACATTCGCGTTCCCCAAAAGCTTTGGTTCGTAATGGGGCAACACTGTGGATGTGTCTCTCGCAGAGCCCGGCTGCCAAATTCGAAACGTCCAGCGATTTCTCCCACACGAAAGCTGCCAGCAAGGAATGCTGTAGCTGGTTTTCACTGTCCTTTGGAACTGCATTCGCTGCCACACAGACATTCACTTTCCCCAAAAGCTTTGGTTCGTAAAGGGGCAACACTGTGTATGTGTCTCTCGCAGAGCCCGGCTGCCAAATTGGAAACGTCCAGCGATTTCTCCCACACGAAAGCTGCCAGCATGGAATGCTGTAGCTGGTTTTCACTGTCCCTTGGAACTGCATTCGCTGCCACACAGACATTCGCTTTCCCCAAAAGCTTTGCTTGGTAATGGGGAAACACTGTGTATTTGTCTCTCGCAGAGCCCGTCTGCCAAATTGGAAACGTCCAGCGATTTCTCCCACACGAAAGCTGCCAGCACGGAATGCGGTAGCTGGTTTTCACTGTCCCTTGGAACTGCATTCGCTGCCACACAGACATTCGCTTTCCCCAAAAGCTTTGCTTGGTAATGGGGCAACACTCTGTATCTGTCTCTATCAGAGCCCGGCTGCCAAATTGGAAACGTCCAGTGATTTCTCCCACACGAAAGCTGCCAGCACGGAATGGTGTAGCTGGTTTTCACTGTCCCTTGGAACTGCATTCGCTGCCACACAGACATTCGCTTTCCCTAAAAGCTTTGCTTGGGAATGGGGCAACACTGTGTATGTGTCTCTCGCAGAGCCCGGCTGCCAAATTCGAAACGTCCAGCGATTTCTCCCACACGAAAGCTGCCAGCACGGAATGCTGTAGCTGGTTTTCACTGTCCCTTGGAACTGCATTCGCTGCCACACAGACATTCGCTTTCCCCAAAACCTTTGGTTCGTAAAGGGGCAACACTGTGTATGTGTCTCTCGCAGAGCCCGGCTGCCAAATTCGAAACGTCCAGCGATTTCTCCCACACGAAAGCTGCCAGCACGGAATGCTGTAGCTGGTTTTCACTGTCCCTTGGAACTGCATTCGCTGCCACACAGACATTCACTTTCCCCAAAAGCTTTGCTTGGTCATGTGGCAACACTCTGTATCTGTCCCTCGCGGAGCCCGGCTGCCAAATTCGAAACGTCCAGCGATTGCGCCCACACGAAAGCTGCCGGCACGGAATGCTATAGCTGGTTTTCACTGTCCCTTGGAACTGCATTCGCTGCCACACAGACATTCGCTTTCCCCAAAAGCTTTGGTTCGTAAAGGGGCAACACAGTGTATGTGTCTCTCGCAGAGCCCGGCTGCCAAATTCGAAATGTCCAGCGATTTCTCCCACACGAAAGCTGCCAGCACGGAATGCTGTAGCTGGTTTTCACTGTCCCTTGGAACTGCATTTGCTGACACACAGACATTCGCTTTCCCCAAAAGCTTTGCTTGGTAATGGGGCAACACTCTGTATCTGTCTCTCGCAGAGCCCGGCTGCCAAATTGGAAACGTCCAGCGATTTCTCCCACACGAAAGCTGCCAGCACGGAATGCTGTAGCTGGTTTTCACTGTCCCTTGGAACTGCATTTGCTGCCACACAGACATTCGCTTTCCCCAAAAGCTTTGCTTGGGAATGGGGCAACACTGTGTATGTGTCTCTCGCAGAGCCCGGCTGCCAAATTCGAAACGTCCAGCGATTGCGCCCACATGAAAGGTGCCAGCACGGAATGCTGTAGCTGGTTTTAACTGTCCCTTGGAACTGCATTCGCTGCCACACAGACATTCGCGTTCCCCAAAAGCTTTGGTTCGTAATGGGGCAACACTGTGTATGTGTCTCTCGCAGAGCCCGGCTGCCAAATTGGAAACGTCCAGCGATTTCTCCCACACGAAAGCTGCCAGCACGGAATGCTGTAGCTGGTTTTCACTGTCCTTTGGAACTGCATTCGCTGCCACACAGACATTCGCTTTCCCCAAAACCTTTGGTTCGTAAAGGGGCAACACTGTGTATGTGTCTCTCGCGGAGCCCGGCTGCCAAATTTGAAATGTCCAGCGATTTCTCCCACATGAAAGGTGTCAGCACGGAATGCTGTAGCTGGTTTTCACTGTCCCTTGGAACTGCATTCGCTGCCACACAGACATTCACTTTCCCCAAAAGCTTTGGTTCGTAAAGGGGCAACACTGTGTATGTGTCTCTCGCAGAGCCCGGCTGCCAAATTCGAAACGTCCAGCGATTGCGCCCACACGAAAGCTGCCAGCACGGAATGCTGTAGCTGGTTTTCACTGTCCCTTGGAACTGCATTCGCTGCCACACAGACATTCGCTTTCCCCAAAAGCTTTGCTTGGTATTGGGGAAACACTGTGTATCTCTCTCTCGCAGAGCCCGGCTGCCAAATTCGAAACGTCCAGCGATTGCGCCCACACGAAAGCTGCCAGCACGGAATGCTGTAGCTGGTTTTCACTGTCCCTTGGAACTGCATTCGCTGCCACACAGACATTCGCGTTCCCCAAAAGCTTTGGTTCGTAATGGGGCAACACTGTGGATGTGTCTCTCGCAGAGCCCGGCTGCCAAATTGGAAACGTCCAGCGATTTCTCCCACACGAAAGCTGCCAGCAAGGAATGCTGTAGCTGGTTTTCACTGTCCTTTGGAACTGCATTCGCTGCCACACAGACATTCACTTTCCCCAAAAGCTTTGGTTCGTAAAGGGGCAACACTGTGTATGTGTCTCTCGCAGAGCCCGGCTGCCAAATTGGAAACGTCCAGCGATTTCTCCCACACGAAAGCTGCCAGCATGGAATGCTGTAGCTGGTTTTCACTGTCCCTTGGAACTGCATTCGCTGCCACACAGACATTCGCTTTCCCCAAAAGCTTTGCTTGGTAATGGGGAAACACTGTGTATTTGTCTCTCGCAGAGCCCGTCTGCCAAATTGGAAACGTCCAGCGATTTCTCCCACACGAAAGCTGCCAGCACGGAATGCGGTAGCTGGTTTTCACTGTCCCTTGGAACTGCATTCGCTGCCACACAGACATTCGCTTTCCCCAAAAGCTTTGCTTGGTAATGGGGCAACACTCTGTATCTGTCTCTATCAGAGCCCGGCTGCCAAATTGGAAACGTCCAGTGATTTCTCCCACACGAAAGCTGCCAGCACGGAATGGTGTAGCTGGTTTTCACTGTCCCTTGGAACTGCATTCGCTGCCACACAGACATTCGCTTTCCCTAAAAGCTTTGCTTGGGAATGGGGCAACACTGTGTATGTGTCTCTCGCAGAGCCCGGCTGCCAAATTCGAAACGTCCAGCGATTTCTCCCACACGAAAGCTGCCAGCACGGAATGCTGTAGCTGGTTTTCACTGTCCCTTGGAACTGCATTCGCTGCCACACAGACATTCGCTTTCCCCAAAACCTTTGGTTCGTAAAGGGGCAACACTGTGTATGTGTCTCTCGCAGAGCCCGGCTGCCAAATTCGAAACGTCCAGCGATTTCTCCCACACGAAAGCTGCCAGCACGGAATGCTGTAGCTGGTTTTCACTGTCCCTTGGAACAGCATTCGCTGCCACACAGACATTCACTTTCCCCAAAAGCTTTGCTTGGTCATGTGGCAACACTCTGTATCTGTCCCTCGCGGAGCCCGGCTGCCAAATTCGAAACGTCCAGCGATTGCGCCCACACGAAAGCTGCCGGCACGGAATGCTATAGCTGGTTTTCACTGTCCCTTGGAACTGCATTCGCTGACACACAGACATTCGCTTTCCCCAAAAGCTTTGGTTCGTAAAGGGGCAACACAGTGTATGTGTCTCTCGCAGAGCCCGGCTGCCAAATTCGAAATGTCCAGCGATTTCTCCCACACGAAAGCTGCCAGCACGGAATGCTGTAGCTGGTTTTCACTGTCCCTTGGAACTGCATTTGCTGACACACAGACATTCGCTTTCCCCAAAAGCTTTGCTTGGTAATGGGGCAACACTCTGTATCTGTCTCTCGCAGAGCCCGGCTGCCAAATTGGAAACGTCCAGCGATTTCTCCCACACGAAAGCTGCCAGCACGGAATGCTGTAGCTGGTTTTCACTGTCCCTTGGAACTGCATTCGCTGCCACACAGACATTCGCTTTCCCCAAAACCTTTGGTTCGTAATGGGGCAACACTGTGTATGTGTCTCTCGCAGAGCCCGGCTGCCAAATTCGAAATGTCCAGCGATTTCTCCCACATGAAAGGTGTCAGCACGGAATGCTGTAGCTGGTTTTCACTGTCCCTTGGAACTGTATTCGCTGCCACACAGACATTCGCTTTCCCCAAAAGCTTTGGTTCGTAATGGGGCAACACTGTGTATGTGTCTCTCGCAGAGCCCGGCTGCCAAATTGGAAACGTCCAGCGATTTCTCCCACACGAAAGCTGCCAGCACGGAATGCTGTAGCTGGTTTTCACTGTCCTTTGGAACTGCATTCGCTGCCACACAGACATTCGCTTTCCCCAAAAGCTTTGCTTGGTATTGGGGAAACACTGTGTATCTCTCTCTCGCAGAGCCCGGCTGCCAAATTCGAAACGTCCAGCGATTGCGCCCACACGAAAGCTGCCAGCACGGAATGCTGTAGCTGGTTTTCACTGTCCCTTGGAACTGCATTCGCTGCCACACAGACATTCGCGTTCCCCAAAAGCTTTGGTTCGTAATGGGGCAACACTGTGGATGTGTCTCTCGCAGAGCCCGGCTGCCAAATTCGAAACGTCCAGCGATTTCTCCCACACGAAAGCTGCCAGCAAGGAATGCTGTAGCTGGTTTTCACTGTCCTTTGGAACTGCATTCGCTGCCACACAGACATTCACTTTCCCCAAAAGCTTTGGTTCGTAAAGGGGCAACACTGTGTATGTGTCTCTCGCAGAGCCCGGCTGCCAAATTGGAAACGTCCAGCGATTTCTCCCACACGAAAGCTGCCAGCATGGAATGCTGTAGCTGGTTTTCACTGTCCCTTGGAACTGCATTCGCTGCCACACAGACATTCGCTTTCCCCAAAAGCTTTGCTTGGTAATGGGGAAACACTGTGTATTTGTCTCTCGCAGAGCCCGTCTGCCAAATTGGAAACGTCCAGCGATTTCTCCCACACGAAAGCTGCCAGCACGGAATGCGGTAGCTGGTTTTCACTGTCCCTTGGAACTGCATTCGCTGCCACACAGACATTCGCTTTCCCTAAAAGCTTTGCTTGGGAATGGGGCAACACTGTGTATGTGTCTCTCGCAGAGCCCGGCTGCCAAATTCGAAACGTCCAGCGATTTCTCCCACACGAAAGCTGCCAGCACGGAATGCTGTAGCTGGTTTTCACTGTCCCTTGGAACTGCATTCGCTGCCACACAGACATTCGCTTTCCCCAAAACCTTTGGTTCGTAAAGGGGCAACACTGTGTATGTGTCTCTCGCAGAGCCCGGCTGCCAAATTCGAAACGTCCAGCGATTTCTCCCACACGAAAGCTGCCAGCACGGAATGCTGTAGCTGGTTTTCACTGTCCCTTGGAACTGCATTCGCTGCCACACAGACATTCACTTTCCCCAAAAGCTTTGCTTGGTCATGTGGCAACACTCTGTATCTGTCCCTCGCGGAGCCCGGCTGCCAAATTCGAAACGTCCAGCGATTGCGCCCACACGAAAGCTGCCGGCACGGAATGCTATAGCTGGTTTTCACTGTCCCTTGGAACTGCATTCGCTGACACACAGACATTCGCTTTCCCCAAAAGCTTTGGTTCGTAAAGGGGCAACACAGTGTATGTGTCTCTCGCAGAGCCCGGCTGCCAAATTCGAAATGTCCAGCGATTTCTCCCACACGAAAGCTGCCAGCACGGAATGCTGTAGCTGGTTTTCACTGTCCCTTGGAACTGCATTTGCTGACACACAGACATTCGCTTTCCCCAAAAGCTTTGCTTGGTAATGGGGCAACACTCTGTATCTGTCTCTCGCAGAGCCCGGCTGCCAAATTGGAAACGTCCAGCGATTTCTCCCACACGAAAGCTGCCAGCACGGAATGCTGTAGCTGGTTTTCACTGTCCCTTGGAACTGCATTCGCTGCCACACAGACATTCGCTTTCCCCAAAACCTTTGGTTCGTAATGGGGCAACACTGTGTATGTGTCTCTCGCAGAGCCCGGCTGCCAAATTCGAAATGTCCAGCGATTTCTCCCACATGAAAGGTGTCAGCACGGAATGCTGTAGCTGGTTTTCACTGTCCCTTGGAACTGTATTCGCTGCCACACAGACATTCGCTTTCCCCAAAAGCTTTGGTTCGTAAAGGGGCAACACTGTGTATGTGTCTCTCGCAGAGCCCGGCTGCCAAATTCGAAACGTCCAGCGATTGCGCCCACACGAAAGCTGCCAGCACGGAATGCTGTAGCTGGTTTTCACTGTCCCTTGGAACTGCATTTGCTGCCACACAGACATTCGCTTTCCCCAAAAGCTTTGCTTGGGAATGGGGCAACACTGTGTATGTGTCTATCGCAGAGCCCGGCTGCCAAATTCGAAACGTCCAGCGATTGCGCCCACATGAAAGGTGCCAGCACGGAATGCTGTAGCTGGTTTTAACTGTCCCTTGGAACTGCATTCGCTGCCACACAGACATTCGCGTTCCCCAAAAGCTTTGGTTCGTAATGGGGCAACACTGTGTATGTGTCTCTCGCAGAGCCCGGCTGCCAAATTGGAAACGTCCAGCGATTTCTCCCACACGAAAGCTGCCAGCACGGAATGCTGTAGCTGGTTTTCACTGTCCTTTGGAACTGCATTCGCTGCCACACAGACATTCGCTTTCCCCAAAACCTTTGGTTCGTAAAGGGGCAACACTGTGTATGTGTCTCTCGCGGAGCCCGGCTGCCAAATTTGAAATGTCCAGCGATTTCTCCCACATGAAAGGTGTCAGCACGGAATGCTGTAGCTGGTTTTCACTGTCCCTTGGAACTGCATTCGCTGCCACACAGACATTCACTTTCCCCAAAAGCTTTGCTTGGTCATGGGGCAACACTCTGTATCTGTCTCTCGCAGAGCCGGGCAGCCAAATTCGAAACGTCCAGCTATTTCTCCCACACGAAAGCTGCCAGCACGGAATGCTGTAGCTGGTTTTCACTGTCCCTTGGAACTGCATTCACTGCCACACAGACATTCGCTTTCCCCAAAACCTTTGGTTCGTAAAGGGGCAACACTGTGTATGTGTCTCTCGCAGAGCCCGGCTGCCAAATTGGAAACGTCCAGCGATTTCTCCCACACGAAAGCTGCCAGCACGGAATGCTGTAGCTGGTTTTCACTGTCCCTTGGAACTGCATTCGCTGCCACACTGACATTCGCTTTCCCCAAAAGCTTTGGTTCGTAAAGGGGCAATACTCTGTATGTGTCCCTCGCGGAGCCCGGCTGCCAAATTCGAAACGTCCAGCGATTGCGCCCACACGAAAGCTGCCAGCACGGAATGCTGTAGCTGGTTTTCACTGTCCCTTGGAACTGCATTCGCTGCCACACAGACATTCGCTTTCCCCAAAAGCTTTGGTTCGTAAAGGGGCAACAGTGTGTATGTGTCTCTCGCAGAGCCCGGCTGCCAAATTCGAAACGTCCAGCGATTTCTCCCACACGAAAGCTGCCAGCACGGAATGCTGTAGCTGGTTTTCACTGTCCCTTGGAACTGCATTCGCTGCCACACAGACATTCGCTTTCCTCAAAAGCTTTGCTTGGTAATGTGGAAATACTGTGTATCTCTCTCTCGCAGAGCCCGGCTGCCAAATTCGAAACGTCCAGCTATTTCTCCCACACGAAAGCTGCCAGCACGGAATGCTGTAGCTGGTTTTCACTGTCCCTTGGAACTGCATTCACTGCCACACAGACATTCGCTTTCCCCAAAACCTTTGGTTCGTAAAGGGGCAACACTGTGTATGTGTCTCTCGCAGAGCCCGGCTGCCAAATTGGAAACGTCCAGCGATTTCTCCCACACGAAAGCTGCCAGCACGGAATGCTGTAGCTGGTTTTCACTGTCCCTTGGAACTGCATTCGCTGCCACACAGACATTCGCTTTCCCCAAAAGCTTTGCTGGGTAATGGGGAAACACTGTGTATGTTTCCTCGCAGAGCCCGGCTGCCAAATTCGAAACGTCCAGCGATTTCTCCCACACGAAAGCTGCCAGCACGGAATGCTGTAGCTGGTTTTCACTGTCCCTTGCAACTGCATTCGCTGCCACACAGACATTCGCTTTCCCCAAAAGCTTTGGTTCGTAAAGGGGAAACACTGTGTATGTGTCTCTCGCAGAGCCCGGCTGCCAAATTCGAAACGTCCAGCGATTGCGCCCACACGAAAGCTGCCAGCACGGAATGCTGTAGCTGGTTTTCACTGTCCCTTGGAACTGCATTCGCTGCCACACAGACATTCGCGTTCCCCAAAAGCTTTGGTTCGTAATGGGGCAACACTGTGGATGTGTCTCTCGCAGAGCCCGGCTGCCAAATTCGAAACGTCCAGCGATTTCTCCCACACGAAAGCTGCCAGCAAGGAATGCTGTAGCTGGTTTTCACTGTCCTTTGGAACTGCATTCGCTGCCACACAGACATTCACTTTCCCCAAAAGCTTTGGTTCGTAAAGGGGCAACACTGTGTATGTGTCTCTCGCAGAGCCGGCTGCCAAATTCGAAATGTCCAGCGATTTCTCCCACACGAAAGGTGCCAGCACGGAATGCTGTAGCTGGTTTTCACTGTCCCTTGGAACTGCATTCGCTGCCACACAGACATTCGCTTTCCCCAAAAGCTTTGCTTGGTCATGGGGCAACACTCTGTATCTGTCTCTCGCAGAGCCGGGCAGCCAAATTCGAAACGTCCAGCGATTTCTCCCACACGAAAGCTGCCAGCACGGAATGCTGTAGCTGGTTTTCACTGTCCCTTGGAACTGCATTCACTGCCACACAGACATTCGCTTTCCCCAAAACCTTTGGTTCGTAAAGGGGCAACACTGTGTATGTGTCTCTCGCAGAGCCCGGCTGCCAAATTCGAAACGTCCAGCGATTTCTCCCACACGAAAGCTGCCAGCACGGAATGCTGTAGCTGGTTTTCACTGTCCCTTGGAACTGCATTCGCTGCCACACAGACATTCGCTTTCCCCAAAAGCTTAGCTTGGTAATGGGGCAACACTGTGTATCTCTCTCTCGCAGAGCCCGGCTGCCAAATTGGAAACGTCCAGCGATTTCTCCCACACGAAAGCTGCCAGCACGGAATGCTGTAGCTGGTTTTCACTGTCCCTTGGAACTGCATTCGCTGCCACACAGACATTCGCTTTCCCCAAAAGCTTTGCTGGGTAATGGGGAAACACTGTGTATGTGTCTCTCGCAGAGCCCGGCTGCCAAATTCGAAACGTCCAGCGATTTCTCCCACACGAAAGCTGCCAGCGCAGAATGCTGTAGCTGGTTTTCACTGTCCCTTGCAACTGCATTCGCTGACACACAGACATTCGCTTTCCCCAAAAGCTTTGGTTCGTAAAGGGGAAACACTGTGTATGTGTCTCTCGCAGAGTCCGGCTGCCAAATTCGAAACGTCCAGCGATTTCTCCCACACGAAAGCTGCCAGCACGGAATGCTGTAGCTGGTTTTCACTGTCCCTTGGAACTGTATTCGCTGCCACACAGACATTCGCTTTCCCCAAAAGCTTTGCTGGGTAATGGGGAAACACTGTGTATCTCTCTCTCACAGAGCCCGGCTGCCAAATTCGAAACGTCCAGCGATTTCTCCCACACGAAAGCTGCCAGCACGGAATGCTGTAGCTGGTTTTCACTGTCCCTTGGAACTGCATTCGCTGCCACACAGACATTCGCTTTCCCCAAAACCTTTGGTTCGTAAAGGGGCAACACTGTGTATGTGTCTCTCGCAGAGCCCGGCTGCCAAATTCGAAACGTCCAGCGATTGCGCCCACACGAAAGCTGCCAGCACGGAATGCTGTAGCTGGTTTTCACTGTCCCTTGGAACTGCATTCGCTGTCACACAGACATTCGCTTTCCCCAAAAGCTTTGGTTCGTAAAGGGGCAACACTGTGTATGTGTCTCTCGCAGAGCCCGGCTGCCAAATTGGAAACGTCCAGCGATTGCGCCCACACGAAAGCTGCCAGCACGGAATGCTGTAGCTGGTTTTCACTGTCCCTTGGAACTGCATTCGCTACCACACAGACATTCGCGTTCCCCAAAAGCTTTGGTTCGTAAAGGGGCAACACTGTGTATGTGTCTCTCGCAGAGCCCGGCTGCCAAATTCGAAACGTCCAGCGATTGCGCCCACACGAAAGCTGCCAGCACGGAATGCTGTAGCTGGTTTTCACTGTCCCTTGGAACTGCATTCGCTGCCACACAGACATTCGCTTTCCCCCAAAGCTTTGCTTGGGAATGGGGCAACACTGTGTATCTCTCTCTCGCAGAGCCCGGCTGCCAAATTCGAAACGTCCAGCGATTGCGCCCACACGAAAGCTGCCAGCACGGAATGCTGTAGCTGGTTTTCACTGTCCCTTGGAACTGCATTCGCTGCCACACAGACATTCGCGTTCCCCAAAAGCTTTGGTTCGTAATGGGGCAACACTGTGGATGTGTCTCTCGCAGAGCCCGGCTGCCAAATTCGAAACGTCCAGCGATTTCTCCCACACGAAAGCTGCCAGCAAGGAATGCTGTAGCTGGTTTTCACTGTCCTTTGGAACTGCATTCGCTGCCACACAGACATTCACTTTCCCCAAAAGCTTTGGTTCGTAAAGGGGCAACACTGTGTATGTGTCTCTCGCAGAGCCCGGCTGCCAAATTGGAAACGTCCAGCGATTTCTCCCACACGAAAGCTGCCAGCATGGAATGCTGTAGCTGGTTTTCACTGTCCCTTGGAACTGCATTCGCTGCCACACAGACATTCGCTTTCCCCAAAAGCTTTGCTTGGTAATGGGGCAACACTCTGTATCTGTCTCTATCAGAGCCCGGCTGCCAAATTGGAAACGTCCAGTGATTTCTCCCACACGAAAGCTGCCAGCACGGAATGGTGTAGCTGGTTTTCACTGTCCCTTGGAACTGCATTCGCTGCCACACAGACATTCGCTTTCCCCAAAACCTTTGGTTCGTAAAGGGGCAACACTGTGTATGTGTCTCTCGCAGAGCTCTGCTGCCAAATTCGAAATGTCCAGCGATTTCTCCCACACGAAAGCTGCCAGCACGGAATGCTGTAGCTGGTTTTCACTGTCCCTTGGAACTGCATTCGCTGCCACACAGACATTCACTTTCCCCAAAAGCTTTGCTTGGTCATGTGGCAACACTCTGTATCTGTCCCTCGCGGAGCCCGGCTGCCAAATTCGAAACGTCCAGCGATTGCGCCCACACGAAAGCTGCCGGCACGGAATGCTATAGCTGGTTTTCACTGTCCCTTGGAACTGCATTCGCTGACACACAGACATTCGCTTTCCCCAAAAGCTTTGGTTCGTAAAGGGGCAACACAGTGTATGTGTCTCTCGCAGAGCCCGGCTGCCAAATTCGAAATGTCCAGCGATTTCTCCCACACGAAAGCTGCCAGCACGGAATGCTGTAGCTGGTTTTCACTGTCCCTTGGAACTGCATTTGCTGACACACAGACATTCGCTTTCCCCAAAAGCTTTGCTTGGTAATGGGGCAACACTCTGTATCTGTCTCTCGCAGAGCCCGGCTGCCAAATTGGAAACGTCCAGCGATTTCTCCCACACGAAAGCTGCCAGCACGGAATGCTGTAGCTGGTTTTCACTGTCCTTTGGAACTGCATTCGCTGCCACACAGACATTCACTTTCCCCAAAAGCTTTGGTTCGTAAAGGGGCAACACTGTGTATGTGTCTCTCGCAGAGCCCGGCTGCCAAATTGGAAACGTCCAGCGATTTCTCCCACACGAAAGCTGCCAGCATGGAATGCTGTAGCTGGTTTTCACTGTCCCTTGGAACTGCATTCGCTGCCACACAGACATTCGCTTTCCCCAAAAGCTTTGCTTGGTAATGGGGAAACACTGTGTATTTGTCTCTCGCAGAGCCCGTCTGCCAAATTGGAAACGTCCAGCGATTTCTCCCACACGAAAGCTGCCAGCACGGAATGCTGTAGCTGGTTTTCACTGTCCCTTGGAACTGCATTCGCTGCCACACAGACATTCGCTTTCCCCAAAAGCTTTGCTTGGTAATGGGGCAACACTCTGTATCTGTCTCTATCAGAGCCCGGCTGCCAAATTGGAAACGTCCAGTGATTTCTCCCACACGAAAGCTGCCAGCACGGAATGGTGTAGCTGGTTTTCACTGTCCCTTGGAACTGCATTCGCTGCCACACAGACATTCGCTTTCCCTAAAAGCTTTGCTTGGGAATGGGGCAACACTGTGTATGTGTCTCTCGCAGAGCCCGGCTGCCAAATTCGAAACGTCCAGCGATTTCTCCCACACGAAAGCTGCCAGCACGGAATGCTGTAGCTGGTTTTCACTGTCCCTTGGAACTGCATTCGCTGCCACACAGACATTCGCTTTCCCCAAAACCTTTGGTTCGTAAAGGGGCAACACTGTGTATGTGTCTCTCGCAGAGCTCTGCTGCCAAATTCGAAATGTCCAGCGATTTCTCCCACACGAAAGCTGCCAGCACGGAATGCTGTAGCTGGTTTTCACTGTCCCTTGGAACTGCATTCGCTGCCACACAGACATTCACTTTCCCCAAAAGCTTTGCTTGGTCATGTGGCAACACTCTGTATCTGTCCCTCGCGGAGCCCGGCTGCCAAATTCGAAACGTCCAGCGATTGCGCCCACACGAAAGCTGCCGGCACGGAATGCTATAGCTGGTTTTCACTGTCCCTTGGAACTGCATTCGCTGACACACAGACATTCGCTTTCCCCAAAAGCTTTGGTTCGTAAAGGGGCAACACTGTGTATGTGTCTCTCGCAGAGCCCGGCTGCCAAATTGGAAACGTCCAGCGATTGCGCCCACACGAAAGCTGCCAGCACGGAATGCTGTAGCTGGTTTTCACTGTCCCTTGGAACTGCATTCGCTACCACACAGACATTCGCGTTCCCCAAAAGCTTTGGTTCGTAAAGGGGCAACACTGTGTATGTGTCTCTCGCAGAGCCCGGCTGCCAAATTCGAAACGTCCAGCGATTGCGCCCACACGAAAGCTGCCAGCACGGAATGCTGTAGCTGGTTTTCACTGTCCCTTGGAACTGCATTCGCTGCCACACAGACATTCGCTTTCCCCAAAAGCTTTGCTTGGGAATGCGGCAACACTGTGTATCTCTCTCTCGCAGAGCCCGGCTGCCAAATTCGAAACGTCCAGCGATTGCGCCCACACGAAAGCTGCCAGCACGGAATGCTGTAGCTGGTTTTCACTGTCCCTTGGAACTGCATTCGCTGCCACACAGACATTCGCGTTCCCCAAAAGCTTTGGTTCGTAATGGGGCAACACTGTGGATGTGTCTCTCGCAGAGCCCGGCTGCCAAATTCGAAACGTCCAGCGATTTCTCCCACACGAAAGCTGCCAGCAAGGAATGCTGTAGCTGGTTTTCACTGTCCTTTGGAACTGCATTCGCTGCCACACAGACATTCACTTTCCCCAAAAGCTTTGGTTCGTAAAGGGGCAACACTGTGTATGTGTCTCTCGCAGAGCCCGGCTGCCAAATTGGAAACGTCCAGCGATTTCTCCCACACGAAAGCTGCCAGCATGGAATGCTGTAGCTGGTTTTCACTGTCCCTTGGAACTGCATTCGCTGCCACACAGACATTCGCTTTCCCCAAAAGCTTTGCTTGGTAATGGGGAAACACTGTGTATTTGTCTCTCGCAGAGCCCGTCTGCCAAATTGGAAACGTCCAGCGATTTCTCCCACACGAAAGCTGCCAGCACGGAATGCTGTAGCTGGTTTTCACTGTCCCTTGGAACTGCATTCGCTGCCACACAGACATTCGCTTTCCCCAAAAGCTTTGGTTCGTAAAGGGGCAACACTGTGTATGTGTCTCTCGCAGAGCTCTGCTGCCAAATTCGAAATGTCCAGCGATTTCTCCCACACGAAAGCTGCCAGCACGGAATGCTGTAGCTGGTTTTCACTGTCCCTTGGAACTGCATTCGCTGCCACACAGACATTCACTTTCCCCAAAAGCTTTGCTTGGTCATGTGGCAACACTCTGTATCTGTCCCTCGCGGAGCCCGGCTGCCAAATTCGAAACGTCCAGCGATTGCGCCCACACGAAAGCTGCCGGCACGGAATGCTATAGCTGGTTTTCACTGTCCCTTGGAACTGCATTCGCTGACACACAGACATTCGCTTTCCCCAAAAGCTTTGGTTCGTAAAGGGGCAACACAGTGTATGTGTCTCTCGCAGAGCCCGGCTGCCAAATTCGAAATGTCCAGCGATTTCTCCCACACGAAAGCTGCCAGCACGGAATGCTGTAGCTGGTTTTCACTGTCCCTTGGAACTGCATTTGCTGACACACAGACATTCGCTTTCCCCAAAAGCTTTGCTTGGTAATGGGGCAACACTCTGTATCTGTCTCTCGCAGAGCCCGGCTGCCAAATTGGAAACGTCCAGCGATTTCTCCCACATGAAAGCTGCCAGCACGGAATGCTGTAGCTGGTTTTCACTGTCCTTTGGAACTGCATTCGCTGCCACACAGACATTCACTTTCCCCAAAAGCTTTGGTTCGTAAAGGGGCAACACTGTGTATGTGTCTCTCGCAGAGCCCGGCTGCCAAATTGGAAACGTCCAGCGATTTCTCCCACACGAAAGCTGCCAGCATGGAATGCTGTAGCTGGTTTTCACTGTCCCTTGGAACTGCATTCGCTGCCACACAGACATTCGCTTTCCCCAAAAGCTTTGCTTGGTAATGGGGAAACACTGTGTATTTGTCTCTCGCAGAGCCCGTCTGCCAAATTGGAAACGTCCAGCGATTTCTCCCACACGAAAGCTGCCAGCACGGAATGCTGTAGCTGGTTTTCACTGTCCCTTGGAACTGCATTCGCTGCCACACAGACATTCGCTTTCCCCAAAAGCTTTGCTTGGTAATGGGGCAACACTCTGTATCTGTCTCTATCAGAGCCCGGCTGCCAAATTGGAAACGTCCAGTGATTTCTCCCACACGAAAGCTGCCAGCACGGAATGGTGTAGCTGGTTTTCACTGTCCCTTGGAACTGCATTCGCTGCCACACAGACATTCGCTTTCCCTAAAAGCTTTGCTTGGGAATGGGGCAACACTGTGTATGTGTCTCTCGCAGAGCCCGGCTGCCAAATTCGAAACGTCCAGCGATTTCTCCCACACGAAAGCTGCCAGCACGGAATGCTGTAGCTGGTTTTCACTGTCCCTTGGAACTGCATTCGCTGCCACACAGACATTCGCTTTCCCCAAAACCTTTGGTTCGTAAAGGGGCAACACTGTGTATGTGTCTCTCGCAGAGCTCTGCTGCCAAATTCGAAATGTCCAGCGATTTCTCCCACACGAAAGCTGCCAGCACGGAATGCTGTAGCTGGTTTTCACTGTCCCTTGGAACTGCATTCGCTGCCACACAGACATTCACTTTCCCCAAAAGCTTTGCTTGGTCATGTGGCAACACTCTGTATCTGTCCCTCGCGGAGCCCGGCTGCCAAATTCGAAACGTCCAGCGATTGCGCCCACACGAAAGCTGCCGGCACGGAATGCTATAGCTGGTTTTCACTGTCCCTTGGAACTGCATTCGCTGACACACAGACATTCGCTTTCCCCAAAAGCTTTGGTTCGTAAAGGGGCAACACAGTGTATGTGTCTCTCGCAGAGCCCGGCTGCCAAATTCGAAATGTCCAGCGATTTCTCCCACACGAAAGCTGCCAGCACGGAATGCTGTAGCTGGTTTTCACTGTCCCTTGGAACTGCATTTGCTGACACACAGACATTCGCTTTCCCCAAAAGCTTTGCTTGGTAATGGGGCAACACTCTGTATCTGTCTCTCGCAGAGCCCGGCTGCCAAATTGGAAACGTCCAGCGATTTCTCCCACACGAAAGCTGCCAGCACGGAATGCTGTAGCTGGTTTTCACTGTCCCTTGGAACTGCATTCGCTGCCACACAGACATTCGCTTTCCCCAAAACCTTTGGTTCGTAATGGGGCAACACTGTGTATGTGTCTCTCGCAGAGCCCGGCTGCCAAATTCGAAATGTCCAGCGATTTCTCCCACATGAAAGGTGTCAGCACGGAATGCTGTAGCTGGTTTTCACTGTCCCTTGGAACTGTATTCGCTGCCACACAGACATTCGCTTTCCCCAAAAGCTTTGGTTCGTAAAGGGGCAACACTGTGTATGTGTCTCTCGCAGAGCCCGGCTGCCAAATTGGAAACGTCCAGCGATTGCGCCCACACGAAAGCTGCCAGCACGGAATGCTGTAGCTGGTTTTCACTGTCCCTTGGAACTGCATTTGCTGCCACACAGACATTCGCTTTCCCCAAAAGCTTTGCTTGGGAATGGGGCAACAATGTGTATGTGTCTCTCGCAGAGCCCGGCTGCCAAATTCGAAACGTCCAGCGATTGCGCCCACATGAAAGGTGCCAGCACGGAATGCTGTAGCTGGTTTTAACTGTCCCTTGGAACTGCATTCGCTGCCACACAGACATTCGCGTTCCCCAAAAGCTTTGGTTCGTAATGGGGCAACACTGTGTATGTGTCTCTCGCAGAGCCCGGCTGCCAAATTGGAAACGTCCAGCGATTTCTCCCACACGAAAGCTGCCAGCACGGAATGCTGTAGCTGGTTTTCACTGTCCCTTGGAACTGCATTCGCTGCCACACAGACATTCGCTTTCCCCAAAACCTTTGGTTCGTAAAGGGGCAACACTGTGTATGTGTCTCTCGCGGAGCCCGGCTGCCAAATTTGAAATGTCCAGCGATTTCTCCCACATGAAAGGTGTCAGCACGGAATGCTGTAGCTGGTTTTCACTGTCCCTTGGAACTGCATTCGCTGCCACACAGACATTCACTTTCCCCAAAAGCTTTGCTTGGTCATGGGGCAACACTCTGTATCTGTCTCTCGCAGAGCCGGGCAGCCAAATTCGAAACGTCCAGCTATTTCTCCCACACGAAAGCTGCCAGCACGGAATGCTGTAGCTGGTTTTCACTGTCCCTTGGAACTGCATTCACTGCCACACAGACATTCGCTTTCCCCAAAACCTTTGGTTCGTAAAGGGGCAACACTGTGTATGTGTCTCTCGCAGAGCCCGGCTGCCAAATTCGAAATGTCCAGCGATTTCTCCCACATGAAAGCTGCCAGCACGGAATGCTGTAGCTGGTTTTCACTGTCCCTTGGAACTGCATTCGCTGCCACACAGACATTCGCTTTCCCCAAAAGCTTTGCTTGGTAATGTGGCAACACTGTGTATGTGTCTCTCGCAGAGCCCGGCTGCCAAATTCGAAACGTCCAGCGATTGCGCCCACATGAAAGGTGCCAGCACGGAATGCTGTAGCTGGTTTTAACTGTCCCTTGGAACTGCATTCGCTGCCACACAGACATTCGCGTTCCCCAAAAGCTTTGGTTCGTAATGGGGCAACACTGTGTATGTGTCTCTCGCAGAGCCCGGCTGCCAAATTGGAAACGTCCAGCGATTTCTCCCACACGAAAGCTGCCAGCACGGAATGCTGTAGCTGGTTTTCACTGTCCTTTGGAACTGCATTCGCTGCCACACAGACATTAGCTTTCCCCAAAACCTTTGGTTCGTAAAGGGGCAACACTGTGTATGTGTCTCTCGCGGAGCCCGGCTGCCAAATTTGAAATGTCCAGCGATTTCTCCCACATGAAAGGTGTCAGCACGGAATGCTGTAGCTGGTTTTCACTGTCCCTTGGAACTGCATTCGCTGCCACACAGACATTCACTTTCCCCAAAAGCTTTGCTTGGTCATGGGGCAACACTCTGTATCTGTCTCTCGCAGAGCCGGGCAGCCAAATTCGAAACGTCCAGCTATTTCTCCCACACGAAAGCTGCCAGCACGGAATGCTGTAGCTGGTTTTCACTGTCCCTTGGAACTGCATTCACTGCCACACAGACATTCGCTTTCCCCAAAACCTTTGGTTCGTAAAGGGGCAACACTGTGTATGTGTCTCTCGCAGAGCCCGGCTGCCAAATTGGAAACGTCCAGCGATTTCTCCCACACGAAAGCTGCCAGCACGGAATGCTGTAGCTGGTTTTCACTGTCCCTTGGAACTGCATTCGCTGCCACACTGACATTCGCTTTCCCCAAAAGCTTTGGTTCGTAAAGGGGCAATACTCTGTATGTGTCCCTCGCGGAGCCCGGCTGCCAAATTCGAAACGTCCAGCGATTGCGCCCACACGAAAGCTGCCAGCACGGAATGCTGTAGCTGGTTTTCACTGTCCCTTGGAACTGCATTCGCTGCCACACAGACATTCGCTTTCCCCAAAAGCTTTGGTTCGTAAAGGGGCAACAGTGTGTATGTGTCTCTCGCAGAGCCCGGCTGCCAAATTCGAAACGTCCAGCGATTTCTCCCACACGAAAGCTGCCAGCACGGAATGCTGTAGCTGGTTTTCACTGTCCCTTGCAACTGCATTCGCTGCCACACAGACATTCGCTTTCCCCAAAAGCTTTGCTTGGTAATGTGGAAACACTGTGTATCTCTCTCTCGCAGAGCCCGGCTGCCAAATTCGAAACGTCCAGCGATTTCTCCCACACGAAAGCTGCCAGCACGGAATGCTGTAGCTGGTTTTCACTGTCCCTTGCAACTGCATTCGCTGCCACACAGACATTCGCTTTCCCCAAAAGCTTTGGTTCGTAAAGGGGCAACACTGTGTATGTGTCTCTCGCAGAGCCCGGCTGCCAAATTGGAAACGTCCAGCGATTGCGCCCACACGAAAGCTGCCAGCACGGAATGCTGTAGCTGGTTTTCACTGTCCCTTGGAACTGCATTCGCTGCCACACAGACATTCGCTTTCCCCAAAAGCTTTGGTTCGTAAAGGGGCAACACTGTGTATGTGTCTCTCGCAGAGCCCGGCTGCCAAATTGGAAACGTCCAGCGATTTCTCCCACACGAAAGCTGCCAGCATGGAATGCTGTAGCTGGTTTTCACTGTCCCTTGGAACTGCATTCGCTGCCACACAGACATTCGCTTTCCCCAAAAGCTTTGCTTGGTAATGGGGAAACACTGTGTATTTGTCTCTCGCAGAGCCCGTCTGCCAAATTGGAAACGTCCAGCGATTTCTCCCACACGAAAGCTGCCAGCACGGAATGCTGTAGCTGGTTTTCACTGTCCCTTGGAACTGCATTCGCTGCCACACAGACATTCGCTTTCCCCAAAAGCTTTGCTTGGTAATGGGGCAACACTCTGTATCTGTCTCTATCAGAGCCCGGCTGCCAAATTGGAAACGTCCAGTGATTTCTCCCACACGAAAGCTGCCAGCACGGAATGGTGTAGCTGGTTTTCACTGTCCCTTGGAACTGCATTCGCTGCCACACAGACATTCGCTTTCCCTAAAAGCTTTGCTTGGGAATGGGGCAACACTGTGTATGTGTCTCTCGCAGAGCCCGGCTGCCAAATTCGAAACGTCCAGCGATTTCTCCCACACGAAAGCTGCCAGCACGGAATGCTGTAGCTGGTTTTCACTGTCCCTTGGAACTGCATTCGCTGCCACACAGACATTCGCTTTCCCCAAAACCTTTGGTTCGTAAAGGGGCAACACTGTGTATGTGTCTCTCGCAGAGCTCTGCTGCCAAATTCGAAATGTCCAGCGATTTCTCCCACACGAAAGCTGCCAGCACGGAATGCTGTAGCTGGTTTTCACTGTCCCTTGGAACTGCATTCGCTGCCACACAGACATTCACTTTCCCCAAAAGCTTTGCTTGGTCATGTGGCAACACTCTGTATCTGTCCCTCGCGGAGCCCGGCTGCCAAATTCGAAACGTCCAGCGATTGCGCCCACACGAAAGCTGCCGGCACGGAATGCTATAGCTGGTTTTCACTGTCCCTTGGAACTGCATTCGCTGACACACAGACATTCGCTTTCCCCAAAAGCTTTGGTTCGTAAAGGGGCAACACAGTGTATGTGTCTCTCGCAGAGCCCGGCTGCCAAATTCGAAATGTCCAGCGATTTCTCCCACACGAAAGCTGCCAGCACGGAATGCTGTAGCTGGTTTTCACTGTCCCTTGGAACTGCATTTGCTGACACACAGACATTCGCTTTCCCCAAAAGCTTTGCTTGGTAATGGGGCAACACTCTGTATCTGTCTCTCGCAGAGACCGGCTGCCAAATTGGAAACGTCCAGCGATTTCTCCCACACGAAAGCTGCCAGCACGGAATGCTGTAGCTGGTTTTCACTGTCCCTTGGAACTGCATTCGCTGCCACACAGACATTCGCTTTCCCCAAAACCTTTGGTTCGTAATGGGGCAACACTGTGTATGTGTCTCTCGCAGAGCCCGGCTGCCAAATTCGAAATGTCCAGCGATTTCTCCCACATGAAAGGTGTCAGCACGGAATGCTGTAGCTGGTTTTCACTGTCCCTTGGAACTGTATTCGCTGCCACACAGACATTCGCTTTCCCCAAAAGCTTTGGTTCGTAAAGGGGCAACACTGTGTATGTGTCTCTCGCAGAGCCCGGCTGCCAAATTGGAAACGTCCAGCGATTGCGCCCACACGAAAGCTGCCAGCACGGAATGCTGTAGCTGGTTTTCACTGTCCCTTGGAACTGCATTCGCTGCCACACAGACATTCGCTTTCCCCAAAAGCTTTGCTTGGGAATGGGGCAACACTGTGTATGTGTCTCTCGCAGAGCCCGGCTGCCAAATTCGAAACGTCCAGCGATTTCTCCCACATGAAAGGTGCCAGCACGGAATGCTGTAGCTGGTTTTCACTGTCCCTTGGAACTGCATTCGCTGCCACACAGACATTCGCGTTCCCCAAAAGCTTTGGTTCGTAATGGGGCAACACTGTGTATGTGTCTCTCGCAGAGCCCAGCTGCCAAATTGGAAACGTCCAGCGATTTCTCCCACACGAAAGCTGCCAGCACGGAATGCTGTAGCTGGTTTTCACTGTCCTTTGGAACTGCATTCGCTGCCACACAGACATTCGCTTTCCCCAAAACCTTTGGTTCGTAAAGGGGCAACACTGTGTATGTGTCTCTCGCGGAGCCCGGCTGCCAAATTTGAAATGTCCAGCGATTTCTCCCACATGAAAGGTGTCAGCACGGAATGCTGTAGCTGGTTTTCACTGTCCCTTGGAACTGCATTCGCTGCCACACAGACATTCACTTTCCCCAAAAGCTTTGCTGGGTAATGGGGAAACACTGTGTATCTCTCTCTCACAGAGCCCGGCTGCCAAATTCGAAACGTCCAGCGATTTCTCCCACACGAAAGCTGCCAGCACGGAATGCTGTAGCTGGTTTTCACTGTCCCTTGGAACTGCATTCGCTGCCACACAGACATTCGCTTTCCCCAAAACCTTTGGTTCGTAAAGGGGCAACACTGTGTATGTGTCTCTCGCAGAGCCCGGCTGCCAAATTCGAAACGTCCAGCGATTGCGCCCACACGAAAGCTGCCAGCACGGAATGCTGTACCTGGTTTTCACTGTCCCTTGGAACTGCATTCGCTGCCACACAGACATTCGCTTTCCCCAAAAGCTTTGGTTCGTAAAGGGGCAACACTGTGTATGTGTCTCTCGCAGAGCCCGGCTGCCAAATTCGAAACGTCCAGCGATTGCGCCCACACGAAAGCTGCCAGCACGGAATGCTGTACCTGGTTTTCACTGTCCCTTGGAACTGCATTCGCTGCCACACAGACATTCGCTTTCCCCAAAAGCTTTGGTTCGTAAAGGGGCAACACTGTGTATGTGTCTCTCGCAGAGCCCGGCTGCCAAATTGGAAACGTCCAGCGATTGCGCCCACACGAAAGCTGCCAGCATGGAATGCTGTAGCTGGTTTTCACTGTCCCTTGGAACTGCATTCGCTGCCACACAGACATTCGCGTTCCCCAAAAGCTTTGGTTCGTAAAGGGGCAACACTGTGTATGTGTCTCTCGCAGAGCCCGTCTGCCAAATTGGAAACGTCCAGCGATTTCTCCCACACGAAAGCTGCCAGCACGGAATGCTGTAGCTGGTTTTCACTGTCCCTTGGAACTGCATTCGCTGCCACACAGACATTCGCTTTCCCCAAAACCTTTGGTTCGTAAAGGGGCAACACTGTGTATGTGTCTCTCGCAGAGCTCTGCTGCCAAATTCGAAATGTCCAGCGATTTCTCCCACACGAAAGCTGCCAGCACGGAATGCTGTAGCTGGTTTTCACTGTCCCTTGGAACTGCATTCGCTGCCACACAGACATTCGCTTTCCCCAAAAGCTTTGCTTGGTCATGTGGCAACACTCTGTATCTGTCCCTCGCGGAGCCCGGCTGCCAAATTCGAAACGTCCAGCGATTGCGCCCACACGAAAGCTGCCAGCACGGAATGCTGTAGCTGGTTTTCACTGTCCCTTGGAACTGCATTCGCTGACACACAGACATTCGCTTTCCCCAAAACCTTTGGTTCGTAAAGGGGCAACACAGTGTATGTGTCTCTCGCAGAGCCCGGCTGCCAAATTCGAAATGTCCAGCGATTTCTCCCACACGAAAGCTGCCAGCACGGAATGCTGTAGCTGGTTTTCACTGTCCCTTGGAACTGCATTTGCTGACACACAGACATTCGCTTTCCCCAAAAGCTTTGCTTGGTAATGGGGCAACACTCTGTATCTGTCTCTCGCAGAGCTCGGCTGCCAAATTGGAAACGTCCAGCGATTTCTCCCACACGAAAGCTGCCAGCACGGAATGCTGTAGCTGGTTTTCACTGTCCCTTGGAACTGCATTCGCTGCCACACAGACATTCGCTTTCCCCAAAACCTTTGGTTCGTAATGGGGCAACATTGTGTATGTGTCTCTCGCAGAGCCCGGCTGCCAAATTCGAAACGTCCAGCGATTTCTCCCACACGAAAGCTGCCAGCACGGAATGCTGTAGCTGGTTTTCACTGTCCCTTGGAACTGCATTCGCTGCCACACAGACATTCGCTTTCCCCAAAACCTTTGGTTCGTAAAGGGGCAACACTGTGTATGTGTCTCTCGCAGAGCTCTGCTGCCAAATTCGAAATGTCCAGCGATTTCTCCCACACGAAAGCTGCCAGCACGGAATGCTGTAGCTGGTTTTCACTGTCCCTTGGAACTGCATTCGCTGACACACAGACATTCGCTTTCCCCAAAAGCTTTGGTTCGTAAAGGGGCAACACAGTGTATGTGTCTCTCGCAGAGCCCGGCTGCCAAATTCGAAATGTCCAGCGATTTCTCCCACACGAAAGCTGCCAGCACGGAATGCTGTAGCTGGTTTTCACTGTCCCTTGGAACTGCATTCGCTGCCACACAGACATTCGCTTTCCCCAAAAGCTTTGCTTGGTATTGGGGAAACACTGAGTATCTCTCTCTCGCAGAGCCCGGCTGCCAAATTCGAAACGTCCAGCGATTGCGCCCACATGAAAGGTGCCAGCACGGAATGCTGTAGCTGGTTTTAACTGTCCCTTGGAACTGCATTCGCTGCCACACAGACATTCGCGTTCCCCAAAAGCTTTGGTTCGTAATGGGGCAACACTGTGTATGTGTCTCTCGCAGAGCCCGGCTGCCAAATTGGAAACGTCCAGCGATTTCTCCCACACGAAAGCTGCCAGCACGGAATGCTGTAGCTGGTTTTCACTGTCCTTTGGAACTGCATTCGCTGCCACACAGACATTCGCTTTCCCCAAAACCTTTGGTTCGTAAAGGGGCAACACTGTGTATGTGTCTCTCGCGGAGCCCGGCTGCCAAATTTGAAATGTCCAGCGATTTCTCCCACATGAAAGGTGTCAGCACGGAATGCTGTAGCTGGTTTTCACTGTCCCTTGGAACTGCATTCGCTGCCACACAGACATTCACTTTCCCCAAAAGCTTTGCTTGGGAATGGGGCAACACTGTGTATGTGTCTCTCGCAGAGCCCGGCTGCCAAATTCGAAACGTCCAGCGATTTCTCCCACACGAAAGCTGCCAGCACGGAATGCTGTAGCTGGTTTTCACTGTCCCTTGGAACTGCATTCGCTGCCACACAGACATTCGCTTTCCCCAAAACCTTTGGTTCGTAAAGGGGCAACACTGTGTATGTGTCTCTCGCAGAGCTCTGCTGCCAAATTCGAAATGTCCAGCGATTTCTCCCACACGAAAGCTGCCAGCACGGAATGCTGTAGCTGGTTTTCACTGTCCCTTGGAACTGCATTCGCTGCCACACAGACATTCACTTTCCCCAAAAGCTTTGCTTGGTCATGTGGCAACACTCTGTATCTGTCCCTCGCGGAGCCCGGCTGCCAAATTCGAAACGTCCAGCGATTGCGCCCACACGAAAGCTGCCAGCACGGAATGCTATAGCTGGTTTTCACTGTCCCTTGGAACTGCATTCGCTGACACACAGACATTCGCTTTCCCCAAAAGCTTTGGTTCGTAAAGGGGCAACACAGTGTATGTGTCTCTCGCAGAGCCCGGCTGCCAAATTCGAAATGTCCAGCGATTTCTCCCACACGAAAGCTGCCAGCACGGAATGCTGTAGCTGGTTTTCACTGTCCCTTGGAACTGCATTTGCTGACACACAGACATTCGCTTTCCCCAAAAGCTTTGCTTGGTAATGGGGCAACACTCTGTATCTGTCTCTCGCAGAGACCGGCTGCCAAATTGGAAACGTCCAGCGATTTCTCCCACACGAAAGCTGCCAGCACGGAATGCTGTAGCTGGTTTTCACTGTCCCTTGGAACTGCATTCGCTGCCACACAGACATTCGCTTTCCCCAAAACCTTTGGTTCGTAATGGGGCAACACTGTGTATGTGTCTCTCGCAGAGCCCGGCTGCCAAATTCGAAATGTCCAGCGATTTCTCCCACATGAAAGGTGTCAGCACGGAATGCTGTAGCTGGTTTTCACTGTCCCTTGGAACTGTATTCGCTGCCACACAGACATTCGCTTTCCCCAAAAGCTTTGGTTCGTAAAGGGGCAACACTGTGTATGTGTCTCTCGCAGAGCCCGGCTGCCAAATTGGAAACGTCCAGCGATTGCGCCCACACGAAAGCTGCCAGCACGGAATGCTGTAGCTGGTTTTCACTGTCCCTTGGAACTGCATTCGCTGCCACACAGACATTCGCTTTCCCCAAAAGCTTTGCTTGGGAATGGGGCAACACTGTGTATGTGTCTCTCGCAGAGCCCGGCTGCCAAATTCGAAACGTCCAGCGATTGCGCCCACATGAAAGGTGCCAGCACGGAATGCTGTAGCTGGTTTTCACTGTCCCTTGGAACTGCATTCGCTGCCACACAGACATTCGCGTTCCCCAAAAGCTTTGGTTCGTAATGGGGCAACACTGTGTATGTGTCTCTCGCAGAGCCCGGCTGCCAAATTGGAAACGTCCAGCGATTTCTCCCACACGAAAGCTGCCAGCACGGAATGCTGTAGCTGGTTTTCACTGTCCTTTGGAACTGCATTCGCTGCCACACAGACATTCGCTTTCCCCAAAACCTTTGGTTCGTAAAGGGGCAACACTGTGTATGTGTCTCTCGCGGAGCCCGGCTGCCAAATTTGAAATGTCCAGCGATTTCTCCCACATGAAAGGTGTCAGCACGGAATGCTGTAGCTGGTTTTCACTGTCCCTTGGAACTGCATTCGCTGCCACACAGACATTCACTTTCCCCAAAAGCTTTGCTGGGTAATGGGGAAACACTGTGTATCTCTCTCTCACAGAGCCCGGCTGCCAAATTCGAAACGTCCAGCGATTTCTCCCACACGAAAGCTGCCAGCACGGAATGCTGTAGCTGGTTTTCACTGTCCCTTGGAACTGCATTCGCTGCCACACAGACATTCGCTTTCCCCAAAAGCTTTGGTTCGTAAAGGGGCAACACTGTGTATGTGTCTCTCGCAGAGCCCGGCTGCCAAATTCGAAACGTCCAGCGATTGCGCCCACACGAAACCTGCCAGCACGGAATGCTGTACCTGGTTTTCACTGTCCCTTGGAACTGCATTCGCTGCCACACAGACATTCGCTTTCCCCAAAAGCTTTGGTTCGTAAAGGGGCAACACTGTGTATGTGTCTCTCGCAGAGCCCGGCTGCCAAATTCGAAACGTCCAGCGATTGCGCCCACACGAAAGCTGCCAGCACGGAATGCTGTACCTGGTTTTCACTGTCCCTTGGAACTGCATTCGCTGCCACACAGACATTCGCTTTCCCCAAAAGCTTTGGTTCGTAAAGGGGCAACACTGTGTATGTGTCTCTCGCAGAGCCCGGCTGCCAAATTGGAAACGTCCAGCGATTGCGCCCACACGAAAGCTGCCAGCACGGAATGCTGTAGCTGGTTTTCACTGTCCCTTGGAACTGCATTCGCTGCCACACAGACATTCGCGTTCCCCAAAAGCTTTGGTTCGTAAAGGGGCAACACTGTGTATGTGTCTCTCGCAGAGCCCGTCTGCCAAATTGGAAACGTCCAGCGATTTCTCCCACACGAAAGCTGCCAGCACGGAATGCTGTAGCTGGTTTTCACTGTCCCTTGGAACTGCATTCGCTGCCACACAGACATTCACTTTCCCCAAAAGCTTTGCTTGGTCATGTGGCAACACTCTGTATCTGTCCCTCGCGGAGCCCGGCTGCCAAATTCGAAACGTCCAGCGATTGCGCCCACACGAAAGCTGCCAGCACGGAATGCTATAGCTGGTTTTCACTGTCCCTTGGAACTGCATTCGCTGACACACAGACATTCGCTTTCCCCAAAACCTTTGGTTCGTAAAGGGGCAACACAGTGTATGTGTCTCTCGCAGAGCCCGGCTGCCAAATTCGAAATGTCCAGCGATTTCTCCCACACGAAAGCTGCCAGCACGGAATGCTGTAGCTGGTTTTCACTGTCCCTTGGAACTGCATTTGCTGACACACAGACATTCGCTTTCCCCAAAAGCTTTGCTTGGTAATGGGGCAACACTCTGTATCTGTCTCTCGCAGAGCCCGGCTGCCAAATTGGAAACGTCCAGCGATTTCTCCCACACGAAAGCTGCCAGCACGGAATGCTGTAGCTGGTTTTCACTGTCCCTTGGAACTGCATTCGCTGCCACACAGACATTCGCTTTCCCCAAAACCTTTGGTTCGTAAAGGGGCAACACTGTGTATGTGTCTCTCGCAGAGCTCTGCTGCCAAATTCGAAATGTCCAGCGATTTCTCCCACACGAAAGCTGCCAGCACGGAATGCTGTAGCTGGTTTTCACTGTCCCTTGGAACTGCATTCGCTGACACACAGACATTCGCTTTCCCCAAAAGCTTTGGTTCGTAAAGGGGCAACACAGTGTATGTGTCTCTCGCAGAGCCCGGCTGCCAAATTCGAAACGTCCAGCGATTGCGCCCACATGAAAGGTGCCAGCACGGAATGCTGTAGCTGGTTTTCACTGTCCCTTGGAACTGCATTCGCTGCCACACAGACATTCGCGTTCCCCAAAAGCTTTGGTTCGTAATGGGGCAACACTGTGTATGTGTCTCTCGCAGAGCCCGGCTGCCAAATTGGAAACGTCCAGCGATTTCTCCCACACGAAAGCTGCCAGCACGGAATGCTGTAGCTGGTTTTCACTGTCCTTTGGAACTGCATTCGCTGCCACACAGACATTCGCTTTCCCCAAAACCTTTGGTTCGTAAAGGGGCAACACTGTGTATGTGTCTCTCGCGGAGCCCGGCTGCCAAATTTGAAATGTCCAGCGATTTCTCCCACATGAAAGGTGTCAGCTCGGAATGCTGTAGCTGGTTTTCACTGTCCCTTGGAACTGCATTCGCTGCCACACAGACATTCACTTTCCCCAAAAGCTTTGCTTGGGAATGGGGCAACACTGTGTATGTGTCTCTCGCAGAGCCCGGCTGCCAAATTGGAAACGTCCAGCGATTTCTCCCACACGAAAGCTGCCAGCACGGAATGCTGTAGCTGGTTTTCACTGTCCCTTGGAACTGCATTCGCTGCCACACAGACATTCGCGTTCCCCAAAAGCTTTGGTTCGTAAAGGGGCAACACAGTGTATGTGTCTCTCGCAGAGCCCGGCTGCCAAATTCGAAATGTCCAGCGATTTCTCCCACACGAAAGCTGCCAGCACGGAATGCTGTAGCTGGTTTTCACTGTCCCTTGGAACTGCATTTGCTGACACACAGACATTCGCTTTCCCCAAAAGCTTTGCTTGGTAATGGGGCAACACTCTGTATCTGTCTCTCGCAGAGCCCGGCTGCCAAATTGGAAACGTCCAGCGATTTCTCCCACACGAAAGCTGCCAGCACGGAATGCTGTAGCTGGTTTTCACTGTCCCTTGGAACTGCATTCGCTGCCACACAGACATTCGCTTTCCCCAAAACCTTTGGTTCGTAAAGGGGCAACACTGTGTATGTGTCTCTCGCAGAGCTCTGCTGCCAAATTCGAAATGTCCAGCGATTTCTCCCACACGAAAGCTGCCAGCACGGAATGCTGTAGCTGGTTTTCACTGTCCCTTGGAACTGCATTCGCTGCCACACAGACATTCACTTTCCCCAAAAGCTTTGCTTGGTCATGTGGCAACACTCTGTATCTGTCCCTCGCGGAGCCCGGCTGCCAAATTCGAAACGTCCAGCGATTGCGCCCACACGAAAGCTGCCAGCACGGAATGCTATAGCTGGTTTTCACTGTCCCTTGGAACTGCATTCGCTGACACACAGACATTCGCTTTCCCCAAAAGCTTTGGTTCGTAAAGGGGCAACACAGTGTATGTGTCTCTCGCAGAGCCCGGCTGCCAAATTCGAAATGTCCAGCGATTTCTCCCACACGAAAGCTGCCAGCACGGAATGCTGTAGCTGGTTTTCACTGTCCCTTGGAACTGCATTTGCTGACACACAGACATTCGCTTTCCCCAAAAGCTTTGCTTGGTAATGGGGCAACACTCTGTATCTGTCTCTCGCAGAGCCCGGCTGCCAAATTGGAAACGTCCAGCGATTTCTCCCACACGAAAGCTGCCAGCACGGAATGCTGTAGCTGGTTTTCACTGTCCCTTGGAACTGCATTCGCTGCCACACAGACATTCGCTTTCCCCAAAACCTTTGGTTCGTAATGGGGCAACACTGTGTATGTGTCTCTCGCAGAGCCCGGCTGCCAAATTCGAAATGTCCAGCGATTTCTCCCACATGAAAGGTGTCAGCACGGAATGCTGTAGCTGGTTTTCACTGTCCCTTGGAACTGCATTCGCTGACACACAGACATTCGCTTTCCCCAAAAGCTTTGGTTCGTAAAGGGGCAACACTGTGTATGTGTCTCTCGCAGAGCCCGGCTGCCAAATTGGAAACGTCCAGCGATTGCGCCCACACGAAAGCTGCCAGCACGGAATGCTGTAGCTGGTTTTCACTGTCCCTTGGAACTGCATTCGCTGCCACACAGACATTCGCTTTCCCCAAAAGCTTTGCTTGGGAATGGGGCAACACTGTGTATGTGTCTCTCGCAGAGCCCGGCTGCCAAATTCGAAACGTCCAGCGATTGCGCCCACATGAAAGGTGCCAGCACGGAATGCTGTAGCTGGTTTTCACTGTCCCTTGGAACTGCATTCGCTGCCACACAGACATTCGCGTTCCCCAAAACCTTTGGTTCGTAATGGGGCAACACTGTGTATGTGTCTCTCGCAGAGCCCGGCTGCCAAATTGGAAACGTCCAGCGATTTCTCCCACACGAAAGCTGCCAGCACGGAATGCTGTAGCTGGTTTTCACTGTCCTTTGGAACTGCATTCGCTGCCACACAGACATTCGCTTTCCCCAAAACCTTTGGTTCGTAAAGGGGCAACACTGTGTATGTGTCTCTCGCGGAGCCCGGCTGCCAAATTTGAAATGTCCAGCGATTTCTCCCACATGAAAGGTGTCAGCTCGGAATGCTGTAGCTGGTTTTCACTGTCCCTTGGAACTGCATTCGCTGCCACACAGACATTCACTTTCCCCAAAAGCTTTGCTTGGGAATGGGGCAACACTGTGTATGTGTCTCTCGCAGAGCCCGGCTGCCAAATTCGAAACGTCCAGCGATTTCTCCCACACGAAAGCTGCCAGCACGGAATGCTGTAGCTGGTTTTCACTGTCCCTTGGAACTGCATTCGCTGCCACACAGACATTCGCTTTCCCCAAAACCTTTGGTTCGTAAAGGGGCAACACTGTGTATGTGTCTCTCGCAGAGCTCTGCTGCCAAATTCGAAATGTCCAGCGATTTCTCCCACACGAAAGCTGCCAGCACGGAATGCTGTAGCTGGTTTTCACTGTCCCTTGGAACTGCATTCGCTGCCACACAGACATTCACTTTCCCCAAAAGCTTTGCTTGGTCATGTGGCAACACTCTGTATCTGTCCCTCGCGGAGCCCGGCTGCCAAATTCGAAACGTCCAGCGATTGCGCCCACACGAAAGCTGCCAGCACGGAATGCTATAGCTGGTTTTCACTGTCCCTTGGAACTGCATTCGCTGACACACAGACATTCGCTTTCCCCAAAAGCTTTGGTTCGTAAAGGGGCAACACAGTGTATGTGTCTCTCGCAGAGCCCGGCTGCCAAATTCGAAATGTCCAGCGATTTCTCCCACACGAAAGCTGCCAGCACGGAATGCTGTAGCTGGTTTTCACTGTCCCTTGGAACTGCATTTGCTGACACACAGACATTCGCTTTCCCCAAAAGCTTTGCTTGGTAATGGGGCAACACTCTGTATCTGTCTCTCGCAGAGCCCGGCTGCCAAATTGGAAACGTCCAGCGATTTCTCCCACACGAAAGCTGCCAGCACGGAATGCTGTAGCTGGTTTTCACTGTCCCTTGGAACTGCATTCGCTGCCACACAGACATTCGCTTTCCCCAAAACCTTTGGTTCGTAATGGGGCAACACTGTGTATGTGTCTCTCTCGCAGAGCCCGGCTGCCAAATTCGAAATGTCCAGCGATTTCTCCCACATGAAAGGTGTCAGCACGGAATGCTGTAGCTGGTTTTCACTGTCCCTTGGAACTGTATTCGCTGCCACACAGACATTCGCTTTCCCCAAAAGCTTTGGTTCGTAAAGGGGCAACACTGTGTATGTGTCTCTCGCAGAGCCCGGCTGCCAAATTGGAAACGTCCAGCGATTGCGCCCACACGAAAGCTGCCAGCACGGAATGCTGTAGCTGGTTTTCACTGTCCCTTGGAACTGCATTCGCTGCCACACAGACATTCGCTTTCCCCAAAAGCTTTGCTTGGGAATGGGGCAACACTGTGTATGTGTCTCTCGCAGAGCCCGGCTGCCAAATTCGAAACGTCCAGCGATTGCGCCCACATGAAAGGTGCCAGCACGGAATGCTGTAGCTGGTTTTAACTGTCCCTTGGAACTGCATTCGCTGCCACACAGACATTCGCGTTCCCCAAAAGCTTTGGTTCGTAATGGGGCAACACTGTGGATGTGTCTCTCGCAGAGCCCGGCTGCCAAATTCGAAACGTCCAGCGATTTCTCCCACACGAAAGCTGCCAGCAAGGAATGCTGTAGCTGGTTTTCACTGTCCTTTGGAACTGCATTCGCTGCCACACAGACATTCACTTTCCCAAAAGCTTTGGTTCGTAAAGGGGCAACACTGTGTATGTGTCTCTCGCAGAGCCGGCTGCCAAATTCGAAATGTCCAGCGATTTCTCCCACACGAAAGCTGCCAGCACGGAATGCTGTAGCTGGTTTTCACTGTCCCTTGGAACTGCATTCGCTGCCACACAGACATTCACTTTCCCCAAAAGCTTTGCTTGGTCATGGGGCAACACTCTGTATCTGTCTCTCGCAGAGCCGGGCAGCCAAATTCGAAACGTCCAGCTATTTCTCCCACACGAAAGCTGCCAGCACGGAATGCTGTAGCTGGTTTTCACTGTCCCTTGGAACTGCATTCACTGCCACACAGACATTCGCTTTCCCCAAAACCTTTGGTTCGTAAAGGGGCAACACTGTGTATGTGTCTCTCGCAGAGCCCGGCTGCCAAATTCGAAACGTCCAGCGATTTCTCCCACACGAAAGCTGCCAGCACGGAATGCTGTAGCTGGTTTTCACTGTCCCTTGGAACTGCATTCGCTGCCACACAGACATTCGCTTTCCCCAAAAGCTTTGCTTGGGAATGGGGAAACACTGTGTATCTCTCTCTCGCAGAGCCCGGCTGCCAAATTGGAAACGTCCAGCGATTTCTCCCACACGAAAGCTGCCAGCACGGAATGCTGTAGCTGGTTTTCACTGTCCCTTGGAACTGCATTCGCTGCCACACAGACATTCGCTTTCCCCAAAAGCTTTGCTTGGTAATGGGGAAACACTGTGTATGTGTCTCTCGCAGAGCCCGGCTGCCAAATTCGAAACGTCCAGCGATTTCTCCCACACGAAAGCTGCCAGCACGGAATGCTGTAGCTGGTTTTCACTGTCCCTTGCAACTGCATTCGCTGCCACACAGACATTCGCTTTCCCCAAAAGCTTTGGTTCGTAAAGGGGCAACACTGTGTATGTGTCTCTCGCAGAGCCCGGCTGCCAAATTCGAAACGTCCAGCGATTTCTCCCACACGAAAGCTGCCAGCACGGAATGCTGTAGCTGGTTTTCACTGTCCCTTGGAACTGCATTCGCTGCCACACAGACATTCGCTTTCCCCAAAACCTTTGGTTCGTAAAGGGGCAACACTGTGTATGTGTCTCTCGCAGAGCCCGGCTGCCAAATTCGAAACGTCCAGCGATTGCGCCCACACGAAAGCTGCCAGCACGGAATGCTGTACCTGGTTTTCACTGTCCCTTGGAACTGCATTCGCTGCCACACAGACATTCGCTTTCCCCAAAAGCTTTGGTTCGTAAAGGGGCAACACTGTGTATGTGTCTCTCGCAGAGCCCGGCTGCCAAATTCGAAACGTCCAGCGATTTCTCCCACACGAAAGCTGCCAGCACGGAATGCTGTAGCTGGTTTTCACTGTCCCTTGCAACTGCATTCGCTGCCACACAGACATTCGCTTTCCCCAAAAGCTTTGGTTCGTAAAGGGGCAACACTGTGTATGTGTCTCTCGCAGAGCCCGGCTGCCAAATTCGAAACGTCCAGCGATTTCTCCCACACGAAAGCTGCCAGCACGGAATGCTGTAGCTGGTTTTCACTGTCCCTTGGAACTGCATTCGCTGCCACACAGACATTCGCTTTCCCCAAAACCTTTGGTTCGTAAAGGGGCAACACTGTGTATGTGTCTCTCGCAGAGCCCGGCTGCCAAATTGGAAACGTCCAGCGATTGCGCCCACACGAAAGCTGCCAGCACGGAATGCTGTAGCTGGTTTTCACTGTCCCTTGCAACTGCATTCGCTGCCACACAGACATTCGCTTTCCCCAAAAGCTTTGCTTGGTATTGGGGAAACACTGTGTATCTCTCTCTCGCAGAGCCCGGCTGCCAAATTCGAAACGTCCAGCGATTGCGCCCACACGAAAGCTGCCAGCACGGAATGCTGTAGCTGGTTTTCACTGTCCCTTGGAACTGCATTCGCTGCCACACAGACATTCGCGTTCCCCAAAAGCTTTGGTTCGTAAAGGGGCAACACTGTGGATGTGTCTCTCGCAGAGCCCGGCTGCCAAATTCGAAACGTCCAGCGATTTCTCCCACACGAAAGCTGCCAGCAAGGAATGCTGTAGCTGGTTTTCACTGTCCTTTGGAACTGCATTCGCTGCCACACAGACATTCACTTTCCCCAAAAGCTTTGGTTCGTAAAGGGGCAACACTGTGTATGTGTCTCTCGCAGAGCCCGGCTGCCAAATTCGAAACGTCCAGCGATTTCTCCCACACGAAAGCTGCCAGCACGGAATGCTGTAGCTGGTTTTCACTGTCCCTTGGAACTGCATTCGCTGCCACACAGACATTCGCTTTCCCCAAAACCTTTGGTTCGTAATGGGGCAACACTGTGTATGTGTCTCTCTCGCAGAGCCCGGCTGCCAAATTCGAAATGTCCAGCGATTTCTCCCACATGAAAGGTGTCAGCACGGAATGCTGTAGCTGGTTTTCACTGTCCCTTGGAACTGTATTCGCTGCCACACAGACATTCGCTTTCCCCAAAAGCTTTGGTTCGTAAAGGGGCAACACTGTGTATGTGTCTCTCGCAGAGCCCGGCTGCCAAATTGGAAACGTCCAGCGACTGCGCCCACACGAAAGCTGCCAGCACGGAATGCTGTAGCTGGTTTTCACTGTCCCTTGGAACTGCATTCGCTGCCACACAGACATTCGCTTTCCCCAAAAGCTTTGCTTGGGAATGGGGCAACACTGTGTATGTGTCTCTCGCAGAGCCCGGCTGCCAAATTCGAAACGTCCAGCGATTGCGCCCACATGAAAGGTGCCAGCACGGAATGCTGTAGCTGGTTTTAACTGTCCCTTGGAACTGCATTCGCTGCCACACAGACATTCGCGTTCCCCAAAAGCTTTGGTTCGTAATGGGGCAACACTGTGGATGTGTCTCTCGCAGAGCCCGGCTGCCAAATTCGAAACGTCCAGCGATTTCTCCCACACGAAAGCTGCCAGCAAGGAATGCTGTAGCTGGTTTTCACTGTCCTTTGGAACTGCATTCGCTGCCACACAGACATTCACTTTCCCCAAAAGCTTTGGTTCGTAAAGGGGCAACACTGTGTATGTGTCTCTCGCAGAGCCGGCTGCCAAATTCGAAATGTCCAGCGATTTCTCCCACACGAAAGCTGCCAGCACGGAATGCTGTAGCTGGTTTTCACTGTCCCTTGGAACTGCATTCGCTGCCACACAGACATTCGCTTTCCCCAAAAGCTTAGCTTGGTAATGGGGCAACACTGTGTATCTCTCTCTCGCAGAGCCCGGCTGCCAAATTGGAAACGTCCAGCGATTTCTCCCACACGAAAGCTGCCAGCACGGAATGCTGTAGCTGGTTTTCACTGTCCCTTGGAACTGCATTCGCTGCCACACAGACATTCGCTTTCCCCAAAAGCTTTGCTGGGTAATGGGGAAACACTGTGTATGTGTCTCTCGCAGAGCCCGGCTGCCAAATTCGAAACGTCCAGCGATTTCTCCCACACGAAAGCTGCCAGCACGGAATGCTGTAGCTGGTTTTCACTGTCCCTTGGAACTGCATTCGCTGCCACACAGACATTCGCTTTCCCCAAAACCTTTGGTTCGTAAAGGGGCAACACTGTGTATGTGTCTCTCGCAGAGTCCGGCTGCCAAATTCGAAACGTCCAGCGATTTCTCCCACACGAAAGCTGCCAGCACGGAATGCTGTAGCTGGTTTTCACTGTCCCTTGGAACTGTATTCGCTGCCACACAGACATTCGCTTTCCCCAAAAGCTTTGCTGGGTAATGGGGAAACACTGTGTATGTGTCTCTCGCAGAGCCCGGCTGCCAAATTCGAAACGTCCAGCGATTTCTCCCACACGAAAGCTGCCAGCACGGAATGCTGTAGCTGGTTTTCACTGTCCCTTGGAACTGCATTCGCTGCCACACAGACATTCGCTTTCCCCAAAACCTTTGGTTCGTAAAGGGGCAACACTGTGTATGTGTCTCTCGCAGAGCCCGGCTGCCAAATTCGAAACGTCCAGCGATTGCGCCCACACGAAAGCTGCCAGCACGGAATGCTGTAGCTGGTTTTCACTGTCCCTTGGAACTGCATTCGCTGCCACACAGACATTCGCTTTCCCCAAAAGCTTTGGTTCGTAAAGGGGCAACACTGTGTATGTGTCTCTCGCAGAGCCCGGCTGCCAAATTCGAAACGTCCAGCGATTGCGCCCACACGAAAGCTGCCAGCACGGAATGCTGTAGCTGGTTTTCACTGTCCCTTGGAACTGCATTCGCTGCCACACAGACATTCGCGTTCCCCAAAAGCTTTGGTTCGTAAAGGGGCAACACTGTGTATGTGTCTCTCGCAGAGCCCGGCTGCCAAATTCGAAACATCCAGCGATTGCGCCCACACGAAAGCTGCCAGCACGGAATGCTGTAGCTGGTTTTCACTGTCCCTTGGAACTGCATTCGCTGCCACACAGACATTCGCTTTCCCCAAAAGCTTTGCTTGGTATTGGGGAAACACTGTGTATCTCTCTCTCGCAGAGCCCGGCTGCCAAATTCGAAACGTCCAGCGATTGCGCCCACACGAAAGCTGCCAGCACGGAATGCTGTAGCTGGTTTTCACTGTCCCTTGGAACTGCATTCGCTGCCACACAGACATTCGCGTTCCCCAAAAGCTTTGGTTCGTAATGGGGCAACACTGTGGATGTGTCTCTCGCAGAGCCCGGCTGCCAAATTCGAAACGTCCAGCGATTTCTCCCACACGAAAGCTGCCAGCAAGGAATGCTGTAGCTGGTTTTCACTGTCCTTTGGAACTGCATTCGCTGCCACACAGACATTCACTTTCCCCAAAAGCTTTGGTTCGTAAAGGGGCAACACTGTGTATGTGTCTCTCGCAGAGCCCGGCTGCCAAATTGGAAACGTCCAGCGATTTCTCCCACACGAAAGCTGCCAGCATGGAATGCTGTAGCTGGTTTTCACTGTCCCTTGGAACTGCATTCGCTGCCACGCAGACATTCGCTTTCCCCAAAAGCTTTGCTTGGTAATGGGGAAACACTGTGTATGTGTCTCTCGCAGAGCCCGTCTGCCAAATTGGAAACGTCCAGCGATTTCTCCCACACGAAAGCTGCCAGCACGGAATGCTGTAGCTGGTTTTCACTGTCCCTTGGAACTGCATTCGCTGCCACACAGACATTCGCTTTCCCCAAAAGCTTTGCTTGGTATTGGGGAAACACTGTGTATGTGTCTCTCGCAGAGCTCTGCTGCCAAATTCGAAATGTCCAGCGATTTCTCCCACACGAAAGCTGCCAGCACGGAATGCTGTAGCTGGTTTTCACTGTCCCTTGGAACTGCATTCGCTGCCACACAGACATTCACTTTCCCCAAAAGCTTTGCTTGGTCATGTGGCAACACTCTGTATCTGTCCCTCGCGGAGCCCGGCTGCCAAATTCGAAACGTCCAGCGATTGCGCCCACACGAAAGCTGCCAGCACGGAATGCTATAGCTGGTTTTCACTGTCCCTTGGAACTGCATTCGCTGACACACAGACATTCGCTTTCCCCAAAAGCTTTGGTTCGTAAAGGGGCAACACAGTGTATGTGTCTCTCGCAGAGCCCGGCTGCCAAATTCGAAATGTCCAGCGATTTCTCCCACACGAAAGCTGCCAGCACGGAATGCTGTGGCTGGTTTTCACTGTCCCTTGGAACTGTATTCGCTGCCACACAGACATTCGCTTTCCCCAAAAGCTTTGGTTCGTAAAGGGGCAACACTGTGTATGTGTCTCTCGCAGAGCCCGGCTGCCAAATTGGAAACGTCCAGCGATTGCGCCCACACGAAAGCTGCCAGCACGGAATGCTGTAGCTGGTTTTCACTGTCCCTTGGAACTGCATTCGCTGCCACACAGACATTCGCTTTCCCCAAAAGCTTTGCTTGGGAATGGGGCAACACTGTGTATGTGTCTCTCGCAGAGCCCGGCTGCCAAATTCGAAACGTCCAGCGATTGCGCCCACATGAAAGGTGCCAGCACGGAATGCTGTAGCTGGTTTTAACTGTCCCTTGGAACTGCATTCGCTGCCACACAGACATTCGCGTTCCCCAAAAGCTTTGGTTCGTAATGGGGCAACACTGTGTATGTGTCTCTCGCAGAGCCCGGCTGCCAAATTGGAAACGTCCAGCGATTTCTCCCACACGAAAGCTGCCAGCACGGAATGCTGTAGCTGGTTTTCACTGTCCTTTGGAACTGCATTCGCTGCCACACAGACATTCGCTTTCCCCAAAACCTTTGGTTCGTAAAGGGGCAACACTGTGTATGTGTCTCTCGCGGAGCCCGGCTGCCAAATTTGAAATGTCCAGCGATTTCTCCCACATGAAAGGTGTCAGCACGGAATGCTGTAGCTGGTTTTCACTGTCCCTTGGAACTGCATTCGCTGCCACACAGACATTCACTTTCCCCAAAAGCTTTGCTTGGGAATGGGGCAACACTGTGTATGTGTCTCTCGCAGAGCCCGGCTGCCAAATTCGAAACGTCCAGCGATTTCTCCCACACGAAAGCTGCCAGCACGGAATGCTGTAGCTGGTTTTCACTGTCCCTTGGAACTGCATTCGCTGCCACACAGACATTCACTTTCCCCAAAAGCTTTGCTTGGTCATGTGGCAACACTCTGTATCTGTCCCTCGCGGAGCCCGGCTGCCAAATTCGAAACGTCCAGCGATTGCGCCCACACGAAAGCTGCCAGCACGGAATGCTATAGCTGGTTTTCACTGTCCCTTGGAACTGCATTCGCTGACACACAGACATTCGCTTTCCCCAAAAGCTTTGGTTCGTAAAGGGGCAACACAGTGTATGTGTCTCTCGCAGAGCCCGGCTGCCAAATTCGAAATGTCCAGCGATTTCTCCCACACGAAAGCTGCCAGCACGGAATGCTGTAGCTGGTTTTCACTGTCCCTTGGAACTGCATTTGCTGACACACAGACATTCGCTTTCCCCAAAAGCTTTGCTTGGTAATGGGGCAACACTCTGTATCTGTCTCTCGCAGAGCCCGGCAGCCAAATTCGAAACGTGCAGCGATTTCTCCCACACGAAAGCTGCCAGCACGGAATGCTGTAGCTGGTTTTCACTGTCCCTTGGAACTGCATTCGCTGCCACACAGACATTCGCTTTCCCCAAAACCTTTGGTTCGTAATGGGGCAACACTGTGTATGTGTCTCTCGCAGAGCCCGGCTGCCAAATTCGAAATGTCCAGCGATTTCTCCCACATGAAAGGTGTCAGCACGGAATGCTGTAGCTGGTTTTCACTGTCCCTTGGAACTGCATTCGCTGCCACACAGACATTCGCTTTCCCCAAAAGCTTTGCTTGGGAATGGGGCAACACTGTGTATGTGTCTCTCGCAGAGCCCGGCTGCCAAATTCGAAACGTCCAGCGATTGCGCCCACATGAAAGGTGCCAGCACGGAATGCTGTAGCTGGTTTTAACTGTCCCTTGGAACTGCATTCGCTGCCACACAGACATTCGCGTTCCCCAAAAGCTTTGGTTCGTAATGGGGCAACACTCTGGATGTGTCTCTCGCAGAGCCCGGCTGCCAAATTCGAAACGTCCAGCGATTTCTCCCACACGAAAGCTGCCAGCAAGGAATGCTGTAGCTGGTTTTCACTGTCCTTTGGAACTGCATTCGCTGCCACACAGACATTCACTTTCCCAAAAGCTTTGGTTCGTAAAGGGGCAACACTGTGTATGTGTCTCTCGCAGAGCCGGCTGCCAAATTCGAAATGTCCAGCGATTTCTCCCACACGAAAGCTGCCAGCACGGAATGCTGTAGCTGGTTTTCACTGTCCCTTGGAACTGCATTCGCTGCCACACAGACATTCACTTTCCCCAAAAGCTTTGCTTGGTCATGGGGCAACACTCTGTATCTGTCTCTCGCAGAGCCGGGCAGCCAAATTCGAAACGTCCAGCTATTTCTCCCACACGAAAGCTGCCAGCACGGAATGCTGTAGCTGGTTTTCACTGTCCCTTGGAACTGCATTCACTGCCACACAGACATTCGCTTTCCCCAAAACCTTTGGTTCGTAAAGGGGCAACACTGTGTATGTGTCTCTCGCAGAGCCCGGCTGCCAAATTCGAAACGTCCAGCGATTTCTCCCACACGAAAGCTGCCAGCACGGAATGCTGTAGCTGGTTTTCACTGTCCCTTGGAACTGCATTCGCTGCCACACAGACATTCGCTTTCCCCAAAAGCTTAGCTTGGTAATGGGGCAACACTGTGTATGTGTCTCTCGCAGAGCCCGGCTGCCAAATTGGAAACGTCCAGCGATTTCTCCCACACGAAAGCTGCCAGCACGGAATGCTGTAGCTGGTTTTCACTGTCCCTTGGAACTGCATTCGCTGCCACACAGCATTCGCTTTCCCCAAAAGCTTTGCTGGGTAATGGGGAAACACTGTGTATGTGTCTCTCGCAGAGCCCGTCTGCCAAATTGGAAACGTCCAGCGATTTCTCCCACACGAAAGCTGCCAGCACGGAATGCTGTAGCTGGTTTTCACTGTCCCTTGCAACTGCATTCGCTGCCACACAGACATTCGCTTTCCCCAAAAGCTTTGGTTCGTAAAGGGGCAACACTGTGTATGTGTCTCTCGCAGAGTCCGGCTGCCAAATTCGAAACGTCCAGCGATTTCTCCCACACGAAAGCTGCCAGCACGGAATGCTGTAGCTGGTTTTCACTGTCCCTTGGAACTGTATTCGCTGCCACACAGACATTCGCTTTCCCCAAAAGCTTTGCTGGGTAATGGGGAAACACTGTGTATGTGTCTCTCGCAGAGCCCGGCTGCCAAATTCGAAACGTCCAGCGATTTCTCCCACACGAAAGCTGCCAGCACGGAATGCTGTAGCTGGTTTTCACTGTCCCTTGGAACTGCATTCGCTGCCACACAGACATTCGCTTTCCCCAAAACCTTTGGTTCGTAAAGGGGCAACACTGTGTATGTGTCTCTCGCAGAGCCCGGCTGCCAAATTCGAAACGTCCAGCGATTGCGCCCACACGAAAGCTGCTAGCACGGAATGCTGTAGCTGGTTTTCACTGTCCCTTGGAACTGCATTCGCTGCCACACAGACATTCGCTTTCCCCAAAAGCTTTGGTTCGTAAAGGGGCAACACTGTGTATGTGTCTCTCGCAGAGCCCGGCTGCCAAATTCGAAACGTCCAGCGATTGCGCCCACACGAAAGCTGCCAGCACGGAATGCTGTAGCTGGTTTTCACTGTCCCTTGGAACTGCATTCGCTGCCACACAGACATTCGCTTTCCCCAAAAGCTTTGGTTCGTAAAGGGGCAACACTGTGTATGTGTCTCTCGCAGAGCTCTGCTGCCAAATTCGAAATGTCCAGCGATTTCTCCCACACGAAAGCTGCCAGCACGGAATGCTGTAGCTGGTTTTCACTGTCCCTTGGAACTGCATTCGCTGCCACACAGACATTCACTTTCCCCAAAAGCTTTGCTTGGTCATGTGGCAACACTCTGTATCTGTCCCTCGCGGAGCCCGGCTGCCAAATTCGAAACGTCCAGCGATTGCGCCCACACGAAAGCTGCCAGCACGGAATGCTATAGCTGGTTTTCACTGTCCCTTGGAACTGCATTCGCTGACACACAGACATTCGCTTTCCCCAAAAGCTTTGGTTCGTAAAGGGGCAACACAGTGTATGTGTCTCTCGCAGAGCCCGGCTGCCAAATTCGAAATGTCCAGCGATTTCTCCCACACGAAAGCTGCCAGCACGGAATGCTGTGGCTGGTTTTCACTGTCCCTTGGAACTGTATTCGCTGCCACACAGACATTCGCTTTCCCCAAAAGCTTTGGTTCGTAAAGGGGCAACACTGTGTATGTGTCTCTCGCAGAGCCCGGCTGCCAAATTGGAAACGTCCAGCGATTGCGCCCACACGAAAGCTGCCAGCACGGAATGCTGTAGCTGGTTTTCACTGTCCCTTGGAACTGCATTCGCTGCCACACAGACATTCGCTTTCCCCAAAAGCTTTGCTTGGGAATGGGGCAACACTGTGTATGTGTCTCTCGCAGAGCCCGGCTGCCAAATTCGAAACGTCCAGCGATTGCGCCCACATGAAAGGTGCCAGCACGGAATGCTGTAGCTGGTTTTAACTGTCCCTTGGAACTGCATTCGCTGCCACACAGACATTCGCGTTCCCCAAAAGCTTTGGTTCGTAATGGGGCAACACTGTGTATGTGTCTCTCGCAGAGCCCGGCTGCCAAATTGGAAACGTCCAGCGATTTCTCCCACACGAAAGCTGCCAGCACGGAATGCTGTAGCTGGTTTTCACTGTCCCTTGGAACTGCATTCGCTGCCACACAGACATTCGCTTTCCCCAAAACCTTTGGTTCGTAAAGGGGCAACACTGTGTATGTGTCTCTCGCAGAGCTCTGCTGCCAAATTCGAAATGTCCAGCGATTTCTCCCACACGAAAGCTGCCAGCACGGAATGCTGTAGCTGGTTTTCACTGTCCCTTGGAACTGCATTCGCTGCCACACAGACATTCACTTTCCCCAAAAGCTTTGCTTGGTCATGTGGCAACACTCTGTATCTGTCCCTCGCGGAGCCCGGCTGCCAAATTCGAAACGTCCAGCGATTGCGCCCACACGAAAGCTGCCAGCACGGAATGCTATAGCTGGTTTTCACTGTCCCTTGGAACTGCATTCGCTGACACACAGACATTCGCTTTCCCCAAAAGCTTTGGTTCGTAAAGGGGCAACACAGTGTATGTGTCTCTCGCAGAGCCCGGCTGCCAAATTCGAAATGTCCAGCGATTTCTCCCACACGAAAGCTGCCAGCACGGAATGCTGTAGCTGGTTTTCACTGTCCCTTGGAACTGCATTTGCTGACACACAGACATTCGCTTTCCCCAAAAGCTTTGCTTGGTAATGGGGCAACACTCTGTATCTGTCTCTTGCAGAGCCCGGCAGCCAAATTCGAAACGTGCAGCGATTTCTCCCACACGAAAGCTGCCAGCACGGAATGCTGTAGCTGGTTTTCACTGTCCCTTGGAACTGCATTCGCTGCCACACAGACATTCGCTTTCCCCAAAACCTTTGGTTCGTAATGGGGCAACACTGTGTATGTGTCTCTCGCAGAGCCCGGCTGCCAAATTCGAAATGTCCAGCGATTTCTCCCACATGAAAGGTGTCAGCACGGAATGCTGTAGCTGGTTTTCACTGTCCCTTGGAACTGCATTCGCTGCCACACAGACATTCGCTTTCCCCAAAAGCTTTGCTTGGGAATGGGGCAACACTGTGTATGTGTCTCTCGCAGAGCCCGGCTGCCAAATTCGAAACGTCCAGCGATTTCTCCCACACGAAAGCTGCCAGCAAGGAATGCTGTAGCTGGTTTTCACTGTCCTTTGGAACTGCATTCGCTGCCACACAGACATTCACTTTCCCAAAAGCTTTGGTTCGTAAAGGGGCAACACTGTGTATGTGTCTCTCGCAGAGCCGGCTGCCAAATTCGAAATGTCCAGCGATTTCTCCCACACGAAAGCTGCCAGCACGGAATGCTGTAGCTGGTTTTCACTGTCCCTTGGAACTGCATTCGCTGCCACACAGACATTCACTTTCCCCAAAAGCTTTGCTTGGTCATGGGGCAACACTCTGTATCTGTCTCTCGCAGAGCCGGGCAGCCAAATTCGAAACGTCCAGCTATTTCTCCCACACGAAAGCTGCCAGCACGGAATGCTGTAGCTGGTTTTCACTGTCCCTTGGAACTGCATTCACTGCCACACAGACATTCGCTTTCCCCAAAACCTTTGGTTCGTAAAGGGGCAACACTGTGTATGTGTCTCTCGCAGAGCCCGGCTGCCAAATTCGAAACGTCCAGCGATTTCTCCCACACGAAAGCTGCCAGCACGGAATGCTGTAGCTGGTTTTCACTGTCCCTTGGAACTGCATTCGCTGCCACACAGACATTCGCTTTCCCCAAAAGCTTAGCTTGGTAATGGGGCAACACTGTGTATGTGTCTCTCGCAGAGCCCGGCTGCCAAATTGGAAACGTCCAGCGATTTCTCCCACACGAAAGCTGCCAGCACGGAATGCTGTAGCTGGTTTTCACTGTCCCTTGGAACTGCATTCGCTGCCACACAGACATTCGCTTTCCCCAAAAGCTTTGCTGGGTAATGGGGAAACACTGTGTATGTGTCTCTCGCAGAGCCCGGCTGCCAAATTCGAAACGTCCAGCGATTTCTCCCACACGAAAGCTGCCAGCACGGAATGCTGTAGCTGGTTTTCACTGTCCCTTGCAACTGCATTCGCTGCCACACAGACATTCGCTTTCCCCAAAAGCTTTGGTTCGTAAAGGGGCAACACTGTGTATGTGTCTCTCGCAGAGTCCGGCTGCCAAATTCGAAACGTCCAGCGATTTCTCCCACACGAAAGCTGCCAGCACGGAATGCTGTAGCTGGTTTTCACTGTCCCTTGGAACTGTATTCGCTGCCACACAGACATTCGCTTTCCCCAAAAGCTTTGCTGGGTAATGGGGAAACACTGTGTATGTGTCTCTCGCAGAGCCCGGCTGCCAAATTCGAAACGTCCAGCGATTTCTCCCACACGAAAGCTGCCAGCACGGAATGCTGTAGCTGGTTTTCACTGTCCCTTGGAACTGCATTCGCTGCCACACAGACATTCGCTTTCCCCAAAACCTTTGGTTCGTAAAGGGGCAACACTGTGTATGTGTCTCTCGCAGAGCCCGGCTGCCAAATTCGAAACGTCCAGCGATTGCGCCCACACGAAAGCTGCCAGCACGGAATGCTGTAGCTGGTTTTCACTGTCCCTTGGAACTGCATTCGCTGCCACACAGACATTCGCTTTCCCCAAAAGCTTTGGTTCGTAAAGGGGCAACACTGTGTATGTGTCTCTCGCAGAGCCCGGCTGCCAAATTCGAAACGTCCAGCGATTGCGCCCACACGAAAGCTGCCAGCACGGAATGCTGTAGCTGGTTTTCACTGTCCCTTGGAACTGCATTCGCTGCCACACAGACATTCGCTTTCCCCAAAAGCTTTGGTTCGTAAAGGGGCAACACTGTGTATGTGTCTCTCGCAGAGCCCGGCTGCCAAATTCGAAACGTCCAGCGATTGCGCCCACACGAAAGCTGCCAGCACGGAATGCTGTAGCTGGTTTTCACTGTCCCTTGGAACTGCATTCGCTGCCACACAGACATTCGCTTTCCCCAAAAGCTTTGCTTGGTATTGGGGAAACACTGTGTATCTCTCTCTCGCAGAGCCCGGCTGCCAAATTCGAAACGTCCAGCGATTGCGCCCACACGAAAGCTGCCAGCACGGAATGCTGTAGCTGGTTTTCACTGTCCCTTGGAACTGCATTCGCTGCCACACAGACATTCGCGTTCCCCAAAAGCTTTGGTTCGTAATGGGGCAACACTGTGGATGTGTCTCTCGCAGAGCCCGGCTGCCAAATTCGAAACGTCCAGCGATTTCTCCCACACGAAAGCTGCCAGCAAGGAATGCTGTAGCTGGTTTTCACTGTCCTTTGGAACTGCATTCGCTGCCACACAGACATTCACTTTCCCCAAAAGCTTTGGTTCGTAAAGGGGCAACACTGTGTATGTGTCTCTCGCAGAGCCCGGCTGCCAAATTCGAAACGTCCAGCGATTTCTCCCACACGAAAGCTGCCAGCACGGAATGCTGTAGCTGGTTTTCACTGTCCCTTGGAACTGCATTCGCTGCCACACAGACATTCGCTTTCCCCAAAACCTTTGGTTCGTAATGGGGCAACACTGTGTATGTGTCTCTCTCGCAGAGCCCGGCTGCCAAATTCGAAATGTCCAGCGATTTCTCCCACATGAAAGGTGTCAGCACGGAATGCTGTAGCTGGTTTTCACTGTCCCTTGGAACTGTATTCGCTGCCACACAGACATTCGCTTTCCCCAAAAGCTTTGGTTCGTAAAGGGGCAACACTGTGTATGTGTCTCTCGCAGAGCCCGGCTGCCAAATTGGAAACGTCCAGCGATTGCGCCCACACGAAAGCTGCCAGCACGGAATGCTGTACCTGGTTTTCACTGTCCCTTGGAACTGCATTCGCTGCCACACAGACATTCGCTTTCCCCAAAAGCTTTGCTTGGGAATGGGGCAACACTGTGTATGTGTCTCTCGCAGAGCCCGGCTGCCAAATTCGAAACGTCCAGCGATTGCGCCCACATGAAAGGTGCCAGCACGGAATGCTGTAGCTGGTTTTAACTGTCCCTTGGAACTGCATTCGCTGCCACACAGACATTCGCGTTCCCCAAAAGCTTTGGTTCGTAATGGGGCAACACTGTGGATGTGTCTCTCGCAGAGCCCGGCTGCCAAATTCGAAACGTCCAGCGATTTCTCCCACACGAAAGCTGCCAGCAAGGAATGCTGTAGCTGGTTTTCACTGTCCTTTGGAACTGCATTCGCTGCCACACAGACATTCACTTTCCCCAAAAGCTTTGGTTCGTAAAGGGGCAACACTGTGTATGTGTCTCTCGCAGAGCCGGCTGCCAAATTCGAAATGTCCAGCGATTTCTCCCACACGAAAGCTGCCAGCACGGAATGCTGTAGCTGGTTTTCACTGTCCCTTGGAACTGCATTCGCTGCCACACAGACATTCACTTTCCCCAAAAGCTTTGCTTGGTCATGGGGCAACACTCTGTATCTGTCTCTCGCAGAGCCGGGCAGCCAAATTCGAAACGTCCAGCTATTTCTCCCACACGAAAGCTGCCAGCACGGAATGCTGTAGCTGGTTTTCACTGTCCCTTGGAACTGCATTCACTGCCACACAGACATTCGCTTTCCCCAAAACCTTTGGTTCGTAAAGGGGCAACACTGTGTATGTGTCTCTCGCAGAGCCCGGCTGCCAAATTCGAAACGTCCAGCGATTTCTCCCACACGAAAGCTGCCAGCACGGAATGCTGTAGCTGGTTTTCACTGTCCCTTGGAACTGCATTCGCTGCCACACAGACATTCGCTTTCCCCAAAAGCTTTGGTTCGTAAAGGGGCAACACTGTGTATGTGTCTCTCGCAGAGTCCGGCTGCCAAATTCGAAACGTCCAGCGATTTCTCCCACACGAAAGCTGCCAGCACGGAATGCTGTAGCTGGTTTTCACTGTCCCTTGGAACTGTATTCGCTGCCACACAGACATTCGCTTTCCCCAAAAGCTTTGCTGGGTAATGGGGAAACACTGTGTATGTGTCTCTCGCAGAGCCCGGCTGCCAAATTCGAAACGTCCAGCGATTTCTCCCACACGAAAGCTGCCAGCACGGAATGCTGTAGCTGGTTTTCACTGTCCCTTGGAACTGCATTCGCTGCCACACAGACATTCGCTTTCCCCAAAACCTTTGGTTCGTAAAGGGGCAACACTGTGTATGTGTCTCTCGCGGAGCCCGGCTGCCAAATTTGAAATGTCCAGCGATTTCTCCCACATGAAAGGTGTCAGCACGGAATGCTGTAGCTGGTTTTCACTGTCCCTTGGAACTGCATTCGCTGCCACACAGACATTCACTTTCCCCAAAAGCTTTGCTGGGTAATGGGGAAACACTGTGTATCTCTCTCTCACAGAGCCCGGCTGCCAAATTCGAAACGTCCAGCGATTTCTCCCACACGAAAGCTGCCAGCACGGAATGCTGTAGCTGGTTTTCACTGTCCCTTGGAACTGCATTCGCTGCCACACAGACATTCGCGTTCCCCAAAACCTTTGGTTCGTAATGGGGCAACACTGTGGATGTGTCTCTCGCAGAGCCCGGCTGCCAAATTCGAAACGTCCAGCGATTTCTCCCACACGAAAGCTGCCAGCAAGGAATGCTGTAGCTGGTTTTCACTGTCCTTTGGAACTGCATTCGCTGCCACACAGACATTCACTTTCCCCAAAAGCTTTGGTTCGTAAAGGGGCAACACTGTGTATGTGTCTCTCGCAGAGCCCGGCTGCCAAATTGGAAACGTCCAGCGATTTCTCCCACACGAAAGCTGCCAGCATGGAATGCTGTAGCTGGTTTTCACTGTCCCTTGGAACTGCATTCGCTGCCACGCAGACATTCGCTTTCCCCAAAAGCTTTGCTTGGTAATGGGGAAACACTGTGTATGTGTCTCTCGCAGAGCCCGTCTGCCAAATTGGAAACGTCCAGCGATTTCTCCCACACGAAAGCTGCCAGCACGGAATGCTGTAGCTGGTTTTCACTGTCCCTTGGAACTGCATTCGCTGCCACACAGACATTCACTTTCCCCAAAAGCTTTGCTTGGTAATGGGGCAACACTCTGTATCTGTCCCTCGCGGAGCCCGGCTGCCAAATTCGAAACGTCCAGCGATTGCGCCCACACGAAAGCTGCCAGCACGGAATGCTATAGCTGGTTTTCACTGTCCCTTGGAACTGCATTCGCTGACACACAGACATTCGCTTTCCCCAAAAGCTTTGGTTCGTAAAGGGGCAACACAGTGTATGTGTCTCTCGCAGAGCCCGGCTGCCAAATTCGAAATGTCCAGCGATTTCTCCCACATGAAAGGTGTCAGCACGGAATGCTGTAGCTGGTTTTCACTGTCCCTTGGAACTGTATTCGCTGCCACACAGACATTCGCTTTCCCCAAAAGCTTTGGTTCGTAAAGGGGCAACACTGTGTATGTGTCTCTCGCAGAGCCCGGCTGCCAAATTGGAAACGTCCAGCGATTTCTCCCACACGAAAGCTGCCAGCACGGAATGCTGTAGCTGGTTTTCACTGTCCCTTGGAACTGCATTCGCTGCCACACAGACATTCGCTTTCCCCAAAAGCTTTGCTTGGTAATGGGGCAACACTCTGTATCTGTCTCTCGCAGAGCCCGGCTGCCAAATTGGAAACGTCCAGCGATTTCTCCCACACGAAAGCTGCCAGCACGGAATGCTGTAGCTGGTTTTCACTGTCCCTTGGAACTGCATTCGCTGCCACACAGACATTCGCTTTCCCCAAAACCTTTGGTTCGTAATGGGGCAACACTGTGTATGTGTCTCTCGCAGAGCCCGGCTGCCAAATTCGAAATGTCCAGCGATTTCTCCCACATGAAAGGTGTCAGCACGGAATGCTGTAGCTGGTTTTCACTGTCCCTTGGAACTGTATTCGCTGCCACACAGACATTCGCTTTCCCCAAAAGCTTTGGTTCGTAAAGGGGCAACACTGTGTATGTGTCTCTCGCAGAGCCCGGCTGCCAAATTGGAAACGTCCAGCGATTGCGCCCACACGAAAGCTGCCAGCACGGAATGCTGTAGCTGGTTTTCACTGTCCCTTGGAACTGCATTCGCTGCCACACAGACATTCGCTTTCCCCAAAAGCTTTGCTTGGGAATGGGGCAACACTGTGTATGTGTCTCTCGCAGAGCTCTGCTGCCAAATTCGAAATGTCCAGCGATTTCTCCCACACGAAAGCTGCCAGCACGGAATGCTGTAGCTGGTTTTCACTGTCCCTTGGAACTGCATTCGCTGCCACACAGACATTCACTTTCCCCAAAAGCTTTGCTTGGTCATGTGGCAACACTCTGTATCTGTCCCTCGCGGAGCCCGGCTGCCAAATTCGAAACGTCCAGCGATTGCGCCCACACGAAAGCTGCCAGCACGGAATGCTATAGCTGGTTTTCACTGTCCCTTGGAACTGCATTCGCTGACACACAGACATTCGCTTTCCCCAAAAGCTTTGGTTCGTAAAGGGGCAACACAGTGTATGTGTCTCTCGCAGAGCCCGGCTGCCAAATTCGAAATGTCCAGCGATTTCTCCCACACGAAAGCTGCCAGCACGGAATGCTGTAGCTGGTTTTCACTGTCCCTTGGAACTGCATTTGCTGACACACAGACATTCGCTTTCCCCAAAAGCTTTGCTTGGTAATGGGGCAACACTCTGTATCTGTCTCTCGCAGAGCCCGGCTGCCAAATTGGAAACGTCCAGCGATTTCTCCCACACGAAAGCTGCCAGCACGGAATGCTGTAGCTGGTTTTCACTGTCCCTTGGAACTGCATTCGCTGCCACACAGACATTCGCTTTCCCCAAAACCTTTGTTTCGTAATGGGGCAACACTGTGTATGTGTCTCTCTCGCAGAGCCCGGCTGCCAAATTCGAAATGTCCAGCGATTTCTCCCACATGAAAGGTGTCAGCACGGAATGCTGTAGCTGGTTTTCACTGTCCCTTGGAACTGTATTCGCTGCCACACAGACATTCGCTTTCCCCAAAAGCTTTGGTTCGTAAAGGGGCAACACTGTGTATGTGTCTCTCGCAGAGCCCGGCTGCCAAATTGGAAACGTCCAGCGATTGCGCCCACACGAAAGCTGCCAGCACGGAATGCTGTAGCTGGTTTTCACTGTCCCTTGGAACTGCATTCGCTGCCACACAGACATTCGCTTTCCCCAAAAGCTTTGCTTGGGAATGGGGCAACACTGTGTATGTGTCTCTCGCAGAGCCCGGCTGCCAAATTCGAAACGTCCAGCGATTGCGCCCACATGAAAGGTGCCAGCACGGAATGCTGTAGCTGGTTTTAACTGTCCCTTGGAACTGCATTCGCTGCCACACAGACATTCGCGTTCCCCAAAAGCTTTGGTTCGTAATGGGGCAACACTGTGTATGTGTCTCTCGCAGAGCCCGGCTGCCAAATTCGAAACGTCCAGCGATTTCTCCCACACGAAAGCTGCCAGCAAGGAATGCTGTAGCTGGTTTTCACTGTCCTTTGGAACTGCATTCGCTGCCACACAGACATTCACTTTCCCCAAAAGCTTTGCTTGGTCATGGGGCAACACTCTGTATCTGTCTCTCGCAGAGCCGGGCAGCCAAATTCGAAACGTCCAGCTATTTCTCCCACACGAAAGCTGTCAGCACGGAATGCTGTAGCTGGTTTTCACTGTCCCTTGGAACTGCATTCGCTGCCACACAGACATTCGCTTTCCCCAAAAGCTTTGCTTCGTAAAGGGGCAACACTGTGTATCTCTCTCTCGCAGAGCCCGGCTGCCAAATTCGAAACGTCCAGCGATTTCTCCCACACGAAAGCTGCCAGCACAGAATGCTGTAGCTGGTTTTCACTGTCCCTTGGAACTGCATTCGCTGCCACACAGACATTCGCTTTCCCCAAAAGCTTAGCTTGGTAATGGGGCAACACTGTGTATCTCTCTCTCGCAGAGCCCGGCTGCCAAATTGGAAACGTCCAGCGATTTCTCCCACACGAAAGCTGCCAGCACGGAATGCTGTAGCTGGTTTTCACTGTCCCTTGGAACTGCATTCGCTGCCACACAGACATTCGCTTTCCCCAAAAGCTTTGCTGGGTAATGGGGAAACACTGTGTATGTGTCTCTCGCAGAGCCCGGCTGCCAAATTCGAAACGTCCAGCGATTTCTCCCACACGAAAGCTGCCAGCACGGAATGCTGTAGCTGGTTTTCACTGTCCCTTGCAACTGCATTCGCTGCCACACAGACATTCGCTTTCCCCAAAAGCTTTGGTTCGTAAAGGGGCACCACTGTGTATGTGTCTCTCGCAGAGTCCGGCTGCCAAATTCGAAACGTCCAGCGATTTCTCCCACACAAAATCTGCCAGCACGGAATGCTGTAGCTGGTTTTCACTGTCCCTTGGAACTGTATTCGCTGCCACACAGACATTCGCTTTCCCCAAAAGCTTTGCTGGGTAATGGGGAAACACTGTGTATGTGTCTCTCGCAGAGCCCGGCTGCCAAATTCGAAACGTCCAGCGATTTCTCCCACACGAAAGCTGCCAGCACGGAATGCTGTAGCTGGTTTTCACTGTCCCTTGGAACTGCATTCGCTGCCACACAGACATTCGCTTTCCCCAAAACCTTTGGTTCGTAAAGGGGCAACACTGTGTATGTGTCTCTCGCAGAGCCCGGCTGCCAAATTCGAAACGTCCAGCGATTGCGCCCACACGAAAGCTGCCAGCACGGAATGCTGTAGCTGGTTTTCACTGTCCCTTGGAACTGCATTCGCTGCCACACAGACATTCGCTTTCCCCAAAAGCTTTGGTTCGTAAAGGGGCAACACTGTGTATGTGTCTCTCGCAGAGCCCGGCTGCCAAATTCGAAACGTCCAGCGATTGCGCCCACACGAAAGCTGCCAGCACGGAATGCTGTAGCTGGTTTTCACTGTCCCTTGGAACTGCATTCGCTGCCACACAGACATTCGCTTTCCCCAAAACCTTTGGTTCGTAAAGGGGCAACACTGTGTATGTGTCTCTCGCAGAGCCCGGCTGCCAAATTCGAAACGTCCAGCGATTGCGCCCACACGAAAGCTGCCAGCACGGAATGCTGTAGCTGGTTTTCACTGTCCCTTGGAACTGCATTCGCTGCCACACAGACATTCGCTTTCCCCAAAAGCTTTGCTTGGTATTGGGGAAACACTGTGTATCTCTCTCTCGCAGAGCCCGGCTGCCAAATTCGAAACGTCCAGCGATTGCGCCCACACGAAAGCTGCCAGCACGGAATGCTGTAGCTGGTTTTCACTGTCCCTTGGAACTGCATTCGCTGCCACACAGACATTCGCGTTCCCCAAAAGCTTTGGTTCGTAATGGGGCAACACTGTGGATGTGTCTCTCGCAGAGCCCGGCTGCCAAATTCGAAACGTCCAGCGATTTCTCCCACACGAAAGCTGCCAGCAAGGAATGCTGTAGCTGGTTTTCACTGTCCCTTGGAACTGCATTCGCTGCCACACAGACATTCGCTTTCCCCAAAAGCTTTGCTTGGTAATGGGGAAACACTGTGTATGTGTCTCTCGCAGAGCCCGGCTGCCAAATTGGAAACGTCCAGCGATTTCTCCCACACGAAAGCTGCCAGCACGGAATGCTGTAGCTGGTTTTCACTGTCCCTTGGAACTGCATTCGCTGCCACACAGACATTCGCTTTCCCCAAAAGCTTTGCTTGGTATTGGGGAAACACTGTGTATGTGTCTCTCGCAGAGCTCTGCTGCCAAATTCGAAATGTCCAGCGATTTCTCCCACACGAAAGCTGCCAGCACGGAATGCTGTAGCTGGTTTTCACTGTCCCTTGGAACTGCATTCGCTGCCACACAGACATTCACTTTCCCCAAAAGCTTTGCTTGGTCATGTGGCAACACTCTGTATCTGTCCCTCGCGGAGCCCGGCTGCCAAATTCGAAACGTCCAGCGATTGCGCCCACACGAAAGCTGCCAGCACGGAATGCTATAGCTGGTTTTCACTGTCCCTTGGAACTGCATTCGCTGACACACAGACATTCGCTTTCCCCAAAAGCTTTGGTTCGTAAAGGGGCAACACAGTGTATGTGTCTCTCGCAGAGCCCGGCTGCCAAATTCGAAATGTCCAGCGATTTCTCCCACACGAAAGCTGCCAGCACGGAATGCTGTAGCTGGTTTTCACTGTCCCTTGGAACTGCATTTGCTGACACACAGACATTCGCTTTCCCCAAAAGCTTTGCTTGGTAATGGGGCAACACTCTGTATCTGTCTCTCGCAGAGCCCGGCTGCCAAATTGGAAACGTCCAGCGATTTCTCCCACACGAAAGCTGCCAGCACGGAATGCTGTAGCTGGTTTTCACTGTCCCTTGGAACTGCATTCGCTGCCACACAGACATTCGCTTTCCCCAAAACCTTTGGTTCGTAATGGGGCAACACTGTGTATGTGTCTCTCGCAGAGCCCGGCTGCCAAATTCGAAATGTCCAGCGATTTCTCCCACATGAAAGGTGTCAGCACGGAATGCTGTAGCTGGTTTTCACTGTCCCTTGGAACTGTATTCGCTGCCACACAGACATTCGCTTTCCCCAAAAGCTTTGGTTCGTAAAGGGGCAACACTGTGTATGTGTCTCTCGCAGAGCCCGGCTGCCAAATTGGAAACGTCCAGCGATTGCGCCCACACGAAAGCTGCCAGCACGGAATGCTGTAGCTGGTTTTCACTGTCCCTTGGAACTGCATTCGCTGCCACACAGACATTCGCTTTCCCCAAAAGCTTTGCTTGGGAATGGGGCAACACTGTGTATGTGTCTCTCGCAGAGCCCGGCTGCCAAATTCGAAACGTCCAGCGATTGCGCCCACATGAAAGGTGCCAGCACGGAATGCTGTAGCTGGTTTTAACTGTCCCTTGGAACTGCATTCGCTGCCACACAGACATTCGCGTTCCCCAAAAGCTTTGGTTCGTAATGGGGCAACACTGTGTATGTGTCTCTCGCAGAGCCCGGCTGCCAAATTGGAAACGTCCAGCGATTTCTCCCACACGAAAGCTGCCAGCACGGAATGCTGTAGCTGGTTTTCACTGTCCTTTGGAAATGCATTCGCTGCCACACAGACATTCGCTTTCCCCAAAACCTTTGGTTCGTAAAGGGGCAACACTGTGTATGTGTCTCTCGCGGAGCCCGGCTGCCAAATTTGAAATGTCCAGCGATTTCTCCCACATGAAAGGTGTCAGCACGGAATGCTGTAGCTGGTTTTCACTGTCCCTTGGAACTGCATTCGCTGCCACACAGACATTCACTTTCCCCAAAAGCTTTGCTGGGTAATGGGGAAACACTGTGTATCTCTCTCTCACAGAGCCCGGCTGCCAAATTCGAAACGTCCAGCGATTTCTCCCACACGAAAGCTGCCAGCACGGAATGCTGTAGCTGGTTTTCACTGTCCCTTGGAACTGCATTCGCTGCCACACAGACATTCGCTTTCCCCAAAACCTTTGGTTCGTAAAGGGGCAACACTGTGTATGTGTCTCTCTCAGAGCCCGGCTGCCAAATTCGAAACGTCCAGCGATTGCGCCCACACGAAAGCTGCCAGCACGGAATGCTGTACCTGGTTTTCACTGTCCCTTGGAACTGCATTCGCTGCCACACAGACATTCGCTTTCCCCAAAAGCTTTGGTTCGTAAAGGGGCAACACTGTGTATGTGTCTCTCGCAGAGCCCGGCTGCCAAATTCGAAACGTCCAGCGATTGCGCCCACACGAAAGCTGCCAGCACGGAATGCTGTACCTGGTTTTCACTGTCCCTTGGAACTGCATTCGCTGCCACACAGACATTCGCTTTCCCCAAAAGCTTTGGTTCGTAAAGGGGCAACACTGTGTATGTGTCTCTCGCAGAGCCCGGCTGCCAAATTGGAAACGTCCAGCGATTGCGCCCACACGAAAGCTGCCAGCATGGAATGCTGTAGCTGGTTTTCACTGTCCCTTGGAACTGCATTCGCTGCCACACAGACATTCGCGTTCCCCAAAAGCTTTGGTTCGTAAAGGGGCAACACTGTGTATGTGTCTCTCGCAGAGCCCGGCTGCCAAATTGGAAACGTCCAGCGATTTGTCCCACACGAAAGCTGCCAGCACGGAATGCTGTAGCTGGTTTTCACTGTCCCTTGGAACTGCATTCGCTGCCACACAGACATTCGCTTTCCCCAAAACCTTTGGTTCGTAAAGGGGCAACACTGTGTATGTGTCTCTCGCAGAGCTCTGCTGCCAAATTCGAAATGTCCAGCGATTTCTCCCACACGAAAGCTGCCAGCACGGAATGCTGTAGCTGGTTTTCACTGTCCCTTGGAACTGCATTCGCTGCCACACAGACATTCACTTTCCCCAAAAGCTTTGCTTGGTCATGTGGCAACACTCTGTATCTGTCCCTCGCGGAGCCCGGCTGCCAAATTCGAAACGTCCAGCGATTGCGCCCACACGAAAGCTGCCAGCACGGAATGCTATAGCTGGTTTTCACTGTCCCTTGGAACTGCATTCGCTGCCACACAGACATTCGCTTTCCCCAAAAACTTTGGTTCGTAATGGGGCAACACTGTGTATGTGTCTCTCGCAGAGCCCGGCTGCCAAATTCGAAATGTCCAGCGATTTCTCCCACATGAAAGGTGTCAGCACGGAATGCTGTAGCTGGTTTTCACTGTCCCTTGGAACTGTATTCGCTGCCACACAGACATTCGCTTTCCCCAAAAGCTTTGGTTCGTAAAGGGGCACCACTGTGTATGTGTCACTCGCAGAGCCCGGCTGCCAAATTGGAAACGTCCAGCGATTGCGCCCACACGAAAGCTGCCAGCACGGAATGCTGTAGCTGGTTTTCACTGTCCCTTGGAACTGCATTCGCTGCCACACAGACATTCGCTTTCCCCAAAAGCTTTGCTTGGGAATGGGGCAACACTGTGTATGTGTCTCTCGCAGAGCCCGGCTGCCAAATTCGAAACGTCCAGCGATTGCGCCCACACGAAAGCTGCCAGCACGGAATGCTGTAGCTGGTTTTCACTGTCCTTTGGAACTGCATTCGCTGCCACACAGACATTCGCTTTCCCCAAAACCTTTGGTTCGTAAAGGGGCAACACTGTGTATGTGTCTCTCGCGGAGCCCGGCTGCCAAATTTGAAATGTCCAGCGATTTCTCCCACATGAAAGGTGTCAGCACGGAATGCTGTAGCTGGTTTTCACTGTCCCTTGGAACTGTATTCGCTGCCACACAGACATTCGCTTTCCCCAAAAGCTTTGGTTCGTAAAGGGGCAACACTGTGTATGTGTCTCTCGCAGAGCCCGGCTGCCAAATTGGAAACGTCCAGCGATTGCGCCCACACGAAAGCTGCCAGCACGGAATGCTGTAGCTGGTTTTCACTGTCCCTTGGAACTGCATTCGCTGCCACACAGACATTCGCTTTCCCCAAAAGCTTTGCTTGGGAATGGGGCAACACTGTGTATGTGTCTCTCGCAGAGCCCGGCTGCCAAATTCGAAACGTCCAGCGATTGCGCCCACATGAAAGGTGCCAGCACGGAATGCTGTAGCTGGTTTTAACAGTCCCTTGGAACTGCATTCGCTGCCACACAGACATTCGCGTTCCCCAAAAGCTTTGGTTCGTAATGGGGCAACACTGTGGATGTGTCTCTCGCAGAGCCCGGCTGCCAAATTCGAAACGTCCAGCGATTTCTCCCACACGAAAGCTGCCAGCAAGGAATGCTGTAGCTGGTTTTCACTGTCCTTTGGAACTGCATTCGCTGCCACACAGACATTCACTTTCCCCAAAAGCTTTGGTTCGTAAAGGGGCAACACTGTGTATGTGTCTCTCGCAGAGCCGGCTGCCAAATTCGAAATGTCCAGCGATTTCTCCCACACGAAAGCTGCCAGCACGGAATGCTGTAGCTGGTTTTCACTGTCCCTTGGAACTGCATTCGCTGCCACACAGACATTCACTTTCCCCAAAAGCTTTGCTTGGTCATGGGGCAACACTCTGTATCTGTCTCTCGCAGAGCCGGGCAGCCAAATTCGAAACGTCCAGCTATTTCTCCCACACGAAAGCTGCCAGCACGGAATGCTGTAGCTGGTTTTCACTGTCCCTTGGAACTGCATTCGCTGCCACACAGACATTCGCTTTCCCCAAAAGCTTTGCTTCGTAAAGGGGCAACACTGTGTATCTCTCTCTCGCAGAGCCCGGCTGCCAAATTCGAAACGTCCAGCGATTTCTCCCACACGAAAGCTGCCAGCACAGAATGCTGTAGCTGGTTTTCACTGTCCCTTGGAACTGCATTCGCTGCCACACAGACATTCGCTTTCCCCAAAAGCTTAGCTTGGTAATGGGGCAACACTGTGTATCTCTCTCTCGCAGAGCCCGGCTGCCAAATTGGAAACGTCCAGCGATTTCTCCCACACGAAAGCTGCCAGCACGGAATGCTGTAGCTGGTTTTCACTGTCCCTTGGAACTGCATTCGCTGCCACACAGACATTCGCTTTCCCCAAAAGCTTTGCTGGGTAATGGGGAAACACTGTGTATGTGTCTCTCGCAGAGCCCGGCTGCCAAATTCGAAACGTCCAGCGATTTCTCCCACACGAAAGCTGCCAGCACGGAATGCTGTAGCTGGTTTTCACTGTCCCTTGCAACTGCATTTGCTGCCACACAGACATTCGCTTTCCCCAAAAGCTTTGGTTCGTAAAGGGGCACCACTGTGTATGTGTCTCTCGCAGAGTCCGGCTGCCAAATTCGAAACGTCCAGCGATTTCTCCCACACAAAAGCTGCCAGCACGGAATGCTGTAGCTGGTTTTCACTGTCCCTTGGAACTGTATTCGCTGCCACACAGACATTCGCTTTCCCCAAAAGCTTTGCTGGGTAATGGGGAAACACTGTGTATGTGTCTCTCGCAGAGCCCGGCTGCCAAATTCGAAACGTCCAGCGATTTCTCCCACACGAAAGCTGCCAGCACGGAATGCTGTAGCTGGTTTTCACTGTCCCTTGGAACTGCATTCGCTGCCACACAGACATTCGCTTTCCCCAAAAGCTTTGGTTCGTAAAGGGGCAACACTGTGTATGTGTCTCTCGCAGAGCCCGGCTGCCAAATTCGAAACGTCCAGCGATTGCGCCCACACGAAAGCTGCCAGCACGGAATGCTGTACCTGGTTTTCACTGTCCCTTGGAACTGCATTCGCTGCCACACAGACATTCGTTTTCCCCAAAAGCTTTGGTTCGTAAAGGGGCAACACTGTGTATGTGTCTCTCGCAGAGCCCGGCTGCCAAATTCGAAACGTCCAGCGATTGCGCCCACACGAAAGCTGCCAGCACGGAATGCTGTAGCTGGTTTTCACTGTCCCTTGGAACTGCATTCGCTGCCACACAGACATTAGCTTTCCCCAAAAGCTTTGGTTCGTAAAGGGGCAACACTGTGTATGTGTCTCTCGCAGAGCCCGGCTGCCAAATTCGAAACGTCCAGCGATTGCGCCCACACGAAAGCTGCCAGCACGGAATGCTGTAGCTGGTTTTCACTGTCCCTTGGAACTGCATTCGCTGCCACACAGACATTCGCTTTCCCCAAAAGCTTTGCTTGGTATTGGGGAAACACTGTGTATCTCTCTCTCGCAGAGCCCGGCTGCCAAATTCGAAACGTCCAGCGATTGCGCCCACACGAAAGCTGCCAGCACGGAATGCTGTAGCTGGTTTTCACTGTCCCTTGGAACTGCATTCGCTGCCACACAGACATTCGCGTTCCCCAAAAGCTTTGGTTCGTAATGGGGCAACACTGTGGATGTGTCTCTCGCAGAGCCCGGCTGCCAAATTCGAAACGTCCAGCGATTTCTCCCACACGAAAGCTGCCAGCAAGGAATGCTGTAGCTGGTTTTCACTGTCCTTTGGAACTGCATTCGCTGCCACACAGACATTCACTTTCCCCAAAAGCTTTGGTTCGTAAAGGGGCAACACTGTGTATGTGTCTCTCGCAGAGCCCGGCTGCCAAATTGGAAACGTCCAGCGATTTCTCCCACACGAAAGCTGCCAGCATGGAATGCTGTAGCTGGTTTTCACTGTCCCTTGGAACTGCATTCGCTGCCACACAGACATTCGCTTTCCCCAAAAGCTTTGCTTGGTAATGGGGAAACACTGTGTATGTGTCTCTCGCAGAGCCCGGCTGCCAAATTGGAAACGTCCAGCGATTTCTCCCACACGAAAGCTGCCAGCACGGAATGCTGTAGCTGGTTTTCACTGTCCCTTGGAACTGCATTCGCTGCCACACAGACATTCGCTTTCCCCAAAAGCTTTGCTTGGTATTGGGGAAACACTGTGTATGTGTCTCTCGCAGAGCTCTGCTGCCAAATTCGAAATGTCCAGCGATTTCTCCCACACGAAAGCTGCCAGCACGGAATGCTGTAGCTGGTTTTCACTGTCCCTTGGAACTGCATTCGCTGCCACACAGACATTCACTTTCCCCAAAAGCTTTGCTTGGTCATGTGGCAACACTCTGTATCTGTCCCTCGCGGAGCCCGGCTGCCAAATTCGAAACGTCCAGCGATTGCGCCCACACGAAAGCTGCCAGCACGGAATGCTATAGCTGGTTTTCACTGTCCCTTGGAACTGCATTCGCTGACACACAGACATTCGCTTTCCCCAAAAGCTTTGGTTCGTAAAGGGGCAACACAGTGTATGTGTCTCTCGCAGAGCCCGGCTGCCAAATTCGAAATGTCCAGCGATTTCTCCCACACGAAAGCTGCCAGCACGGAATGCTGTAGCTGGTTTTCACTGTCCCTTGGAACTGCATTCGCTGCCACACAGACATTCGCTTTCCCCAAAAGCTTTGCTTGGTAATGGGGCAACACTGTGTATCTCTCTCTCGCAGAGCCCGGCTGCCAAATTGGAAACGTCCAGCGATTTCTCCCACACGAAAGCTGCCAGCACGGAATGCTGTAGCTGGTTTTCACTGTCCCTTGGAACTGCATTCGCTGCCACACAGACATTCGCTTTCCCCAAAACCTTTGGTTCGTAATGGGGCAACACTGTGTATGTGTCTCTCGCAGAGCCCGGCTGCCAAATTCGAAATGTCCAGCGATTTCTCCCACATGAAAGGTGTCAGCACGGAATGCTGTAGCTGGTTTTCACTGTCCCTTGGAACTGTATTCGCTGCCACACAGACATTCGCTTTCCCCAAAAGCTTTGGTTCGTAAAGGGGCAACACTGTGTATGTGTCTCTCGCAGAGCCCGGCTGCCAAATTGGAAACGTCCAGCGATTGCGCCCACACGAAAGCTGCCAGCACGGAATGCTGTAGCTGGTTTTCACTGTCCCTTGGAACTGCATTCGCTGCCACACAGACATTCGCTTTCCCCAAAAGCTTTGCTTGGGAATGGGGCAACACTGTGTATGTGTCTCTCGCAGAGCCCGGCTGCCAAATTCGAAACGTCCAGCGATTGCGCCCACATGAAAGGTGCCAGCACGGAATGCTGTAGCTGGTTTTAACTGTCCCTTGGAACTGCATTCGCTGCCACACAGACATTCGCGTTCCCCAAAACCTTTGGTTCGTAATGGGGCAACACTGTGTATGTGTCTCTCGCAGAGCCCGGCTGCCAAATTGGAAACGTCCAGCGATTTCTCCCACATGAAAGGTGTCAGCACGGAATGCTGTAGCTGGTTTTCACTGTCCCTTGGAACTGCATTCGCTGCCACACAGACATTCACTTTCCCCAAAAGCTTTGCTGGGTAATGGGGAAACACTGTGTATCTCTCTCTCACAGAGCCCGGCTGCCAAATTCGAAACGTCCAGCGATTTCTCCCACACGAAAGCTGCCAGCACGGAATGCTGTAGCTGGTTTTCACTGTCCCTTGGAACTGCATTCGCTGCCACACAGACATTCGCTTTCCCCAAAACCTTTGGTTCGTAAAGGGGCAACACTGTGTATGTGTCTCTCTCAGAGCCCGGCTGCCAAATTCGAAACGTCCAGCGATTGCGCCCACACGAAAGCTGCCAGCACGGAATGCTGTACCTGGTTTTCACTGTCCCTTGGAACTGCATTCGCTGCCACACAGACATTCGCTTTCCCCAAAAGCTTTGGTTCGTAAAGGGGCAACACTGTGTATGTGTCTCTCGCAGAGCCCGGCTGCCAAATTCGAAACGTCCAGCGATTGCGCCCACACGAAAGCTGCCAGCACGGAATGCTGTACCTGGTTTTCACTGTCCCTTGGAACTGCATTCACTGCCACACAGACATTCGCTTTCCCCAAAAGCTTTGGTTCGTAAAGGGGCAACACTGTGTATGTGTCTCTCGCAGAGCCCGGCTGCCAAATTGGAAACGTCCAGCGATTGCGCCCACACGAAAGCTGCCAGCATGGAATGCTGTAGCTGGTTTTCACTGTCCCTTGGAACTGCATTCGCTGCCACACAGACATTCGCGTTCCCCAAAAGCTTTGGTTCGTAAAGGGGCAACACTGTGTATGTGTCTCTCGCAGAGCCCGGCTGCCAAATTCGAAACGTCCAGCGATTTCTCCCACACGAAAGCTGCCAGCAAGGAATGCTGTAGCTGGTTTTCACTGTCCTTTGGAACTGCATTCGCTGCCACACAGACATTCACTTTCCCCAAAAGCTTTGGTTCGTAAAGGGGCAACACTGTGTATGTGTCTCTCGCAGAGCCCGGCTGCCAAATTGGAAACGTCCAGCGATTTCTCCCAAACGAAAGCTGCCAGCATGGAATGCTGTAGCTGGTTTTCACTGTCCCTTGGAACTGCATTCGCTGCCACACAGACATTCGCTTTCCCCAAAAGCTTTGCTTGGTAATGGGGAAACACTGTGTATGTGTCTCTCGCAGAGCCCGTCTGCCAAATTGGAAACGTCCAGCGATTTCTCCCACACGAAAGCTGCCAGCACGGAATGCTGTAGCTGGTTTTCACTGTCCCTTGGAACTGCATTCGCTGCCACACAGACATTCGCTTTCCCCAAAACCTTTGGTTCGTAAAGGGGCAACACTGTGTATGTGTCTCTCGCAGAGCTCTGCTGCCAAATTCGAAATGTCCAGCGATTTCTCCCACACGAAAGCTGCCAGCACGGAATGCTGTAGCTGGTTTTCACTGTCCCTTGGAACTGCATTCGCTGCCACACAGACATTCACTTTCCCCAAAAGCTTTGCTTGGTCATGTGGCAACACTCTGTATCTGTCCCTCGCGGAGCCCGGCTGCCAAATTCGAAACGTCCAGCGATTGCGCCCACACGAAAGCTGCCAGCACGGAATGCTATAGCTGGTTTTCACTGTCCCTTGGAACTGCATTCGCTGACACACAGACATTCGCTTTCCCCAAAAGCTTTGGTTCGTAAAGGGGCAACACTGTGTATGTGTCTCTCGCAGAGCCCGGCTGCCAAATTCGAAATGTCCAGCGATTTCTCCCACACGAAAGCTGCCAGCACGGAATGCTGTAGCTGGTTTTCACTGTCCCTTGGAACTGCATTTGCTGACACACAGACATTCGCTTTCCCCAAAAGCTTTGCATGGTAATGGGGCAACACTCTGTATCTGTCTCTCGCAGAGCCCGGCTGCCAAATTGGAAACGTCCAGCGATTTCTCCCACACGAAAGCTGCCAGCACGGAATGCTGTAGCTGGTTTTCACTGTCCCTTGGAACTGCATTCGCTGCCACACAGACATTCGCGTTCCCCAAAAGCTTTGGTTCGTAAAGGGGCAACACTGTGTATGTGTCTCTCGCAGAGCCCGTCTGCCAAATTGGAAACGTCCAGCGATTTCTCCCACACGAAAGCTGCCAGCACGGAATGCTGTAGCTGGTTTTCACTGTCCCTTGGAACTGCATTCGCTGCCACACAGACATTCGCTTTCCCCAAAACCTTTGGTTCGTAAAGGGGCAACACTGTGTATGTGTCTCTCGCAGAGCTCTGCTGCCAAATTCGAAATGTCCAGCGATTTCTCCCACACGAAAGCTGCCAGCACGGAATGCTGTAGCTGGTTTTCACTGTCCCTTGGAACTGCATTCGCTGCCACACAGACATTCACTTTCCCCAAAAGCTTTGCTTGGTCATGTGGCAACACTCTGTATCTGTCCCTCGCGGAGCCCGGCTGCCAAATTCGAAACGTCCAGCGATTGCGCCCACACGAAAGCTGCCAGCACGGAATGCTATAGCTGGTTTTCACTGTCCCTTGGAACTGCATTCGCTGACACACAGACATTCGCTTTCCCCAAAAGCTTTGCTTCGTAAAGGGGCAACACAGTGTATGTGTCTCTCGCAGAGCCCGGCTGCCAAATTCGAAATGTCCAGCGATTTCTCCCACACGAAAGCTGCCAGCACGGAATGCTGTAGCTGGTTTTCACTGTCCCTTGGAACTGCATTTGCTGACACACAGACATTCGCTTTCCCCAAAAGCTTTGCTTGGTAATGGGGCAACACTCTGTATCTGTCTCTCGCAGAGCCCGGCTGCCAAATTGGAAACGTCCAGCGATTTCTCCCACACGAAAGCTGCCAGCACGGAATGCTGTAGCTGGTTTTCACTGTCCCTTGGAACTGCATTCGCTGCCACACAGACATTCGCTTTCCCCAAAACCTTTGGTTCGTAATGGGGCAACACTGTGTATGTGTCTCTCGCAGAGCCCGGCTGCCAAATTCGAAATGTCCAGCGATTTCTCCCACATGAAAGGTGTCAGCACGGAATGCTGTAGCTGGTTTTCACTGTCCCTTGGAACTGTATTCGCTGCCACACAGACATTCGCTTTCCCCAAAAGCTTTGGTTCGTAAAGGGGCAACACTGTGTATGTGTCTCTCGCAGAGCCCGGCTGCCAAATTGGAAACGTCCAGCGATTGCGCCCACACGAAAGCTGCCAGCACGGAATGCTGTAGCTGGTTTTCACTGTCCCTTGGAACTGCATTCGCTGCCACACAGACATTCGCTTTCCCCAAAAGCTTTGCTTGGGAATGGGGCAACACTGTGTATGTGTCTCTCGCAGAGCCCGGCTGCCAAATTCGAAACGTCCAGCGATTGCGCCCACATGAAAGGTGCCAGCACGGAATGCTGTAGCTGGTTTTAACTGTCCCTTGGAACTGCATTCGCTGCCACACAGACATTCGCGTTCCCCAAAAGCTTTGGTTCGTAATGGGGCAACACTGTGTATGTGTCTCTCGCAGAGCCCGGCTGCCAAATTGGAAACGTCCAGCGATTTCTCCCACACGAAAGCTGCCAGCACGGAATGCTGTAGCTGGTTTTCACTGTCCTTTGGAACTGCATTCGCTGCCACACAGACATTCGCTTTCCCCAAAACCTTTGGTTCGTAAAGGGGCAACACTGTGTATGTGTCTCTCGCGGAGCCCGGCTGCCAAATTTGAAATGTCCAGCGATTTCTCCCACATGAAAGGTGTCAGCACGGAATGCTGTAGCTGGTTTTCACTGTCCCTTGGAACTGCATTCGCTGCCACACAGACATTCACTTTCCCCAAAAGCTTTGCTTGGGAATGGGGCAACACTGTGTATGTGTCTCTCGCAGAGCCCGGCTGCCAAATTCGAAACGTCCAGCGATTTCTCCCACACGAAAGCTGCCAGCACGGAATGCTGTAGCTGGTTTTCACTGTCCCTTGGAACTGCATTCGCTGCCACACAGACATTCGCTTTCCCCAAAACCTTTGGTTCGTAAAGGGGCAACACTGTGTATGTGTCTCTCGCAGAGCTCTGCTGCCAAATTCGAAACGTCCAGCGATTTCTCCCACACGAAAGCTGCCAGCACGGAATGCTGTAGCTGGTTTTCACTGTCCCTTGGAACTGCATTCGCTGCCACACAGACATTCACTTTCCCCAAAAGCTTTGCTTGGGAATGGGGCAACACTGTGTATGTGTCCCTCGCGGAGCCCGGCTGCCAAATTCGAAACGTCCAGCGATTGCGCCCACACGAAAGCTGCCAGCACGGAATGCTATAGCTGGTTTTCACTGTCCCTTGGAACTGCATTCGCTGACACACAGACATTCGCTTTCCCCAAAAGCTTTGGTTCGTAAAGGGGCAACACAGTGTATGTGTCTCTCGCAGAGCCCGGCTGCCAAATTCGAAATGTCCAGCGATTTCTCCCACACGAAAGCTGCCAGCACGGAATGCTGTAGCTGGTTTTCACTGTCCCTTGGAACTGCATTTGCTGACACACAGACATTCGCTTTCCCCAAAAGCTTTGCTTGGTAATGGGGCAACACTCTGTATCTGTCTCTCGCAGAGCCCGGCTGCCAAATTGGAAACGTCCAGCGATTTCTCCCACACGAAAGCTGCCAGCACGGAATGCTGTAGCTGGTTTTCACTGTCCCTTGGAACTGCATTCGCTGCCACACAGACATTCGCTTTCCCCAAAACCTTTGGTTCGTAATGGGGCAACACTGTGTATGTGTCTCTCGCAGAGCCCGGCTGCCAAATTCGAAATGTCCAGCGATTTCTCCCACATGAAAGGTGTCAGCACGGAATGCTGTAGCTGGATTTCACTGTCCCTTGGAACTGTATTCGCTGCCACACAGACATTCGCTTTCCCCAAAAGCTTTGGTTCGTAAAGGGGCAACACTGTGTATGTGTCTCTCGCAGAGCCCGGCTGCCAAATTGGAAACGTCCAGCGATTGCGCCCACACGAAAGCTGCCAGCACGGAATGCTGTAGCTGGTTTTCACTGTCCCTTGGAACTGCATTCGCTGCCACACAGACATTCGCTTTCCCCAAAAGCTTTGCTTGGGAATGGGGCAACACTGTGTATGTGTCTCTCGCAGAGCCCGGCTGCCAAATTCGAAACGTCCAGCGATTGCGCCCACATGAAAGGTGCCAGCACGGAATGCTGTAGCTGGTTTTAACTGTCCCTTGGAACTGCATTCGCTGCCACACAGACATTCGCTTTCCCCAAAACCTTTGGTTCGTAAAGGGGCAACACTGTGTATGTGTCTCTCGCAGAGCCCGGCTGCCAAATTGGAAACGTCCAGCGATTTCTCCCACACGAAAGCTGCCAGCACGGAATGCTGTAGCTGGTTTTCACTGTCCCTTGGAACTGCATTCGCTGCCACACTGACATTCGCTTTCCCCAAAAGCTTTGGTTCGTAAAGGGGCAATACTCTGTATGTGTCCCTCGCGGAGCCCGGCTGCCAAATTCGAAACGTCCAGCGATTGCGCCCACACGAAAGCTGCCAGCACGGAATGCTGTAGCTGGTTTTCACTGTCCCTTGGAACTGCATTCGCTGCCACACAGACATTCGCTTTCCCCAAAAGCTTTGGTTCGTAAAGGGGCAACAGTGTGTATGTGTCTCTCGCAGAGCCCGGCTGCCAAATTCGAAACGTCCAGCGATTTCTCCCACACGAAAGCTGCCAGCACGGAATGCTGTAGCTGGTTTTCACTGTCCCTTGGAACTGCATTCGCTGCCACACAGACATTCGCTTTCCCCAAAAGCTTTGCTTGGTAATGTGGAAACACTGTGTATCTCTCTCTCGCAGAGCCCGGCTGCCAAATTCGAAACGTCCAGCGATTTCTCCCACACGAAAGCTGCCAGCACGGAATGCTGTAGCTGGTTTTCACTGTCCCTTGCAACTGCATTCGCTGCCACACAGACATTCGCTTTCCCCAAAAGCTTTGGTTCGTAAAGGGGCAACACTGTGTATGTGTCTCTCGCAGAGCCCGGCTGCCAAATTCGAAACGTCCAGCGATTTCTCCCACACGAAAGCTGCCAGCACGGAATGCTGTAGCTGGTTTTCACTGTCCCTTGGAACTGCATTCGCTGCCACACAGACATTCGCTTTCCCCAAAACCTTTGGTTCGTAAAGGGGCAACACTGTGTATGTGTCTCTCGCAGAGCCCGGCTGCCAAATTCGAAACGTCCAGCGATTTCTCCCACACGAAAGCTGCCAGCACGGAATGCTGTAGCTGGTTTTCACTGTCCCTTGGAACTGCATTCGCTGCCACACAGACATTCGCTTTCCCCAAAAGCTTTGCTTGGTAATGTGGAAACACTGTGTATCTCTCTCTCGCAGAGCCCGGCTGCCAAATTCGAAACGTCCAGCGATTTCTCCCACACGAAAGCTGCCAGCACGGAATGCTGTAGCTGGTTTTCACTGTCCCTTGCAACTGCATTCGCTGCCACACAGACATTCGCTTTCCCCAAAAGCTTTGGTTCGTAAAGGGGCAACACTGTGTATGTGTCTCTCGCAGAGCCCGGCTGCCAAATTCGAAACGTCCAGCGATTTCTCCCACACGAAAGCTGCCAGCACGGAATGCTGTAGCTGGTTTTCACTGTCCCTTGGAACTGCATTCGCTGCCACACAGACATTCGCTTTCCCCAAAAGCTTAGCTTGGTAATGGGGCAACACTGTGTATGTGTCTCTCGCAGAGCCCGGCTGCCAAATTGGAAACGTCCAGCGATTTCTCCCACACGAAAGCTGCCAGCACGGAATGCTGTAGCTGGTTTTCACTGTCCCTTGGAACTGCATTCGCTGCCACACAGACATTCGCTTTCCCCAAAAGCTTTGCTGGGTAATGGGGAAACACTGTGTATGTGTCTCTCGCAGAGCCCGGCTGCCAAATTCGAAACGTCCAGCGATTTCTCCCACACGAAAGCTGCCAGCACGGAATGCTGTAGCTGGTTTTCACTGTCCCTTGCAACTGCATTCGCTGCCACACAGACATTCGCTTTCCCCAAAAGCTTTGGTTCGTAAAGGGGCAACACTGTGTATGTGTCTCTCGCAGAGTCCGGCTGCCAAATTCGAAACGTCCAGCGATTTCTCCCACACGAAAGCTGCCAGCACGGAATGCTGTAGCTGGTTTTCACTGTCCCTTGGAACTGCATTCGCTGCCACACAGACATTCGCTTTCCCCAAAAGCTTTGCTTGGTATTGGGGAAACACTGTGTATGTGTCTCTCGCAGAGCCCGGCTGCCAAATTCGAAACGTCCAGCGATTTCTCCCACACGAAAGCTGCCAGCACGGAATGCTGTAGCTGGTTTTCACTGTCCCTTGGAACTGCATTCGCTGCCACACAGACATTCGCTTTCCCCAAAAGCTTAGCTTGGTAATGGGGCAACACTGTGTATCTCTCTCTCGCAGAGCCCGGCTGCCAAATTGGAAACGTCCAGCGATTGCGCCCACACGAAAGCTGCCAGCACGGAATGCTGTAGCTGGTTTTCACTGTCCCTTGGAACTGCATTCGCTGCCACACAGACATTCGCTTTCCCCAAAAGCTTTGCTGGGTAATGGGGAAACACTGTGTATGTGTCTCTCGCAGAGCCCGGCTGCCAAATTCGAAACGTCCAGCGATTTCTCCCACACGAAAGCTGCCAGCACAGAATGCTGTAGCTGGTTTTCACTGTCCCTTGCAACTGCATTCGCTGCCACACAGACATTCGCTTTCCCCAAAAGCTTTGGTTCGTAAAGGGGCAACACTGTGTATGTGTCTCTCGCAGAGTCCGGCTGCCAAATTCGAAACGTCCAGCGATTTCTCCCACACGAAAGCTGCCAGCACGGAATGCTGTAGCTGGTTTTCACTGTCCCTTGGAACTGTATTCGCTGCCACACAGACATTCGCTTTCCCCAAAAGCTTTGCTGGGTAATGGGGAAACACTGTGTATCTCTCTCTCACAGAGCCCGGCTGCCAAATTCGAAACGTCCAGCGATTTCTCCCACACGAAAGCTGCCAGCACGGAATGCTGTAGCTGGTTTTCACTGTCCCTTGGAACTGCATTCGCTGCCACACAGACATTCGCTTTCCCCAAAACCTTTGGTTCGTAAAGGGGCAACACTGTGTATGTGTCTCTCGCAGAGCCCGGCTGCCAAATTCGAAACGTCCAGCGATTGCGCCCACACGAAAGCTGCCAGCACGGAATGCTGTAGCTGGTTTTCACTGTCCCTTGGAACTGCATTCGCTGCCACACAGACATTCGCTTTCCCCAAAAGCTTTGCTTGGTAATGGGGCAACACTCTGTATCTGTCTCTCGCAGAGCCCGGCTGCCAAATTGGAAACGTCCAGCGATTTCTCCCACACGAAAGCTGCCAGCACGGAATGCTGTAGCTGGTTTTCACTGTCCCTTGGAACTGCATTCGCTGCCACACAGACATTCGCGTTCCCCAAAACCTTTGGTTCGTAATGGGGCAACACTGTGTATGTGTCTCTCGCAGAGCCCGTCTGCCAAATTGGAAATGTCCAGCGATTTCTCCCACACGAAAGCTGCCAGCACGGAATGCTGTAGCTGGTTTTCACTGTCCCTTGGAACTGCATTCGCTGCCACACAGACATTCGCTTTCCCCAAAAGCTTTGGTTCGTAAAGGGGCAACACTGTGTATGTGTCTCTCGCAGAGCCCGGCTGCCAAATTGGAAACGTCCAGCGATTGCGCCCACACGAAAGCTGCCAGCACGGAATGCTGTAGCTGGTTTTCACTGTCCCTTGGAACTGCATTCGCTGCCACACAGACATTCGCTTTCCCCAAAAGCTTTGCTTGGTAATGGGACAACACTCTGTATCTGTCTCTCGCAGAGCCCGGCTGCCAAATTGGAAACGTCCAGCGATTTCTCCCACACGAAAGCTGCCAGCACGGAATGCTGTAGCTGGTTTTCACTGTCCCTTGGAACTGCATTCGCTGCCACACAGACATTCGCTTTCCCCAAAAGCTTAGCTTGGTAATGGGGCAACACTGTGTATCTCTCTCTCGCAGAGCCCGGCTGCCAAATTGGAAACGTCCAGCGATTGCGCCCACACGAAAGCTGCCAGCACGGAATGCTGTAGCTGGTTTTCACTGTCCCTTGGAACTGCATTCGCTGCCACACAGACATTCGCTTTCCCCAAAAGCTTTGCTGGGTAATGGGGAAACACTGTGTATGTGTCTCTCGCAGAGCCCGGCTGCCAAATTCGAAACGTCCAGCGATTTCTCCCACACGAAAGCTGCCAGCACAGAATGCTGTAGCTGGTTTTCACTGTCCCTTGCAACTGCATTCGCTGCCACACAGACATTCGCTTTCCCCAAAAGCTTTGGTTCGTAAAGGGGCAACACTGTGTATGTGTCTCTCGCAGAGTCCGGCTGCCAAATTCGAAACGTCCAGCGATTTCTCCCACACGAAAGCTGCCAGCACGGAATGCTGTAGCTGGTTTTCACTGTCCCTTGGAACTGTATTCGCTGCCACACAGACATTCGCTTTCCCCAAAAGCTTTGCTGGGTAATGGGGAAACACTGTGTATCTCTCTCTCACAGAGCCCGGCTGCCAAATTCGAAACGTCCAGCGATTTCTCCCACACGAAAGCTGCCAGCACGGAATGCTGTAGCTGGTTTTCACTGTCCCTTGGAACTGCATTCGCTGCCACACAGACATTCGCTTTCCCCAAAAGCTTTGCTTGGTAATGTGGAAACACTGTGTATCTCTCTCTCGCAGAGCCCGGCTGCCAAATTCGAAACGTCCAGCGATTTCTCCCACACGAAAGCTGCCAGCACGGAATGCTGTAGCTGGTTTTCACTGTCCCTTGCAACTGCATTCGCTGCCACACAGACATTCGCTTTCCCCAAAAGCTTTGGTTCGTAAAGGGGCAACACTGTGTATGTGTCTCTCGCAGAGCCCGGCTGCCAAATTCGAAACGTCCAGCGATTTCTCCCACACGAAAGCTGCCAGCACGGAATGCTGTAGCTGGTTTTCACTGTCCCTTGGAACTGCATTCGCTGCCACACAGACATTCGCTTTCCCCAAAAGCTTAGCTTGGTAATGGGGCAACACTGTGTATGTGTCTCTCGCAGAGCCCGGCTGCCAAATTGGAAACGTCCAGCGATTTCTCCCACACGAAAGCTGCCAGCACGGAATGCTGTAGCTGGTTTTCACTGTCCCTTGGAACTGCATTCGCTGCCACACAGACATTCGCTTTCCCCAAAAGCTTTGCTGGGTAATGGGGAAACACTGTGTATGTGTCTCTCGCAGAGCCCGGCTGCCAAATTCGAAACGTCCAGCGATTTCTCCCACACGAAAGCTGCCAGCACGGAATGCTGTAGCTGGTTTTCACTGTCCCTTGCAACTGCATTCGCTGCCACACAGACATTCGCTTTCCCCAAAAGCTTTGGTTCGTAAAGGGGCAACACTGTGTATGTGTCTCTCGCAGAGTCCGGCTGCCAAATTCGAAACGTCCAGCGATTTCTCCCACACGAAAGCTGCCAGCACGGAATGCTGTAGCTGGTTTTCACTGTCCCTTGGAACTGCATTCGCTGCCACACAGACATTCGCTTTCCCCAAAAGCTTTGCTTGGTATTGGGGAAACACTGTGTATGTGTCTCTCGCAGAGCCCGGCTGCCAAATTCGAAACGTCCAGCGATTTCTCCCACACGAAAGCTGCCAGCACGGAATGCTGTAGCTGGTTTTCACTGTCCCTTGGAACTGCATTCGCTGCCACACAGACATTCGCTTTCCCCAAAAGCTTAGCTTGGTAATGGGGCAACACTGTGTATCTCTCTCTCGCAGAGCCCGGCTGCCAAATTGGAAACGTCCAGCGATTGCGCCCACACGAAAGCTGCCAGCACGGAATGCTGTAGCTGGTTTTCACTGTCCCTTGGAACTGCATTCGCTGCCACACAGACATTCGCTTTCCCCAAAAGCTTTGCTGGGTAATGGGGAAACACTGTGTATGTGTCTCTCGCAGAGCCCGGCTGCCAAATTCGAAACGTCCAGCGATTTCTCCCACACGAAAGCTGCCAGCACAGAATGCTGTAGCTGGTTTTCACTGTCCCTTGCAACTGCATTCGCTGCCACACAGACATTCGCTTTCCCCAAAAGCTTTGGTTCGTAAAGGGGCAACACTGTGTATGTGTCTCTCGCAGAGTCCGGCTGCCAAATTCGAAACGTCCAGCGATTTCTCCCACACGAAAGCTGCCAGCACGGAATGCTGTAGCTGGTTTTCACTGTCCCTTGGAACTGTATTCGCTGCCACACAGACATTCGCTTTCCCCAAAAGCTTTGCTGGGTAATGGGGAAACACTGTGTATCTCTCTCTCACAGAGCCCGGCTGCCAAATTCGAAACGTCCAGCGATTTCTCCCACACGAAAGCTGCCAGCACGGAATGCTGTAGCTGGTTTTCACTGTCCCTTGGAACTGCATTCGCTGCCACACAGACATTCGCTTTCCCCAAAACCTTTGGTTCGTAAAGGGGCAACACTGTGTATGTGTCTCTCGCAGAGCCCGGCTGCCAAATTCGAAACGTCCAGCGATTGCGCCCACACGAAAGCTGCCAGCACGGAATGCTGTAGCTGGTTTTCACTGTCCCTTGGAACTGCATTCGCTGCCACACAGACATTCGCTTTCCCCAAAAGCTTTGCTTGGTAATGGGGCAACACTCTGTATCTGTCTCTCGCAGAGCCCGGCTGCCAAATTGGAAACGTCCAGCGATTTCTCCCACACGAAAGCTGCCAGCACGGAATGCTGTAGCTGGTTTTCACTGTCCCTTGGAACTGCATTCGCTGCCACACAGACATTCGCGTTCCCCAAAACCTTTGGTTCGTAATGGGGCAACACTGTGTATGTGTCTCTCGCAGAGCCCGTCTGCCAAATTGGAAATGTCCAGCGATTTCTCCCACACGAAAGCTGCCAGCACGGAATGCTGTAGCTGGTTTTCACTGTCCCTTGGAACTGCATTCGCTGCCACACAGACATTCGCTTTCCCCAAAAGCTTTGGTTCGTAAAGGGGCAACACTGTGTATGTGTCTCTCGCAGAGCCCGGCTGCCAAATTGGAAACGTCCAGCGATTGCGCCCACACGAAAGCTGCCAGCACGGAATGCTGTAGCTGGTTTTCACTGTCCCTTGGAACTGCATTCGCTGCCACACAGACATTCGCTTTCCCCAAAAGCTTTGCTTGGTAATGGGACAACACTCTGTATCTGTCTCTCGCAGAGCCCGGCTGCCAAATTGGAAACGTCCAGCGATTTCTCCCACACGAAAGCTGCCAGCACGGAATGCTGTAGCTGGTTTTCACTGTCCCTTGGAACTGCATTCGCTGCCACACAGACATTCGCTTTCCCCAAAAGCTTAGCTTGGTAATGGGGCAACACTGTGTATCTCTCTCTCGCAGAGCCCGGCTGCCAAATTGGAAACGTCCAGCGATTGCGCCCACACGAAAGCTGCCAGCACGGAATGCTGTAGCTGGTTTTCACTGTCCCTTGGAACTGCATTCGCTGCCACACAGACATTCGCTTTCCCCAAAAGCTTTGCTGGGTAATGGGGAAACACTGTGTATGTGTCTCTCGCAGAGCCCGGCTGCCAAATTCGAAACGTCCAGCGATTTCTCCCACACGAAAGCTGCCAGCACAGAATGCTGTAGCTGGTTTTCACTGTCCCTTGCAACTGCATTCGCTGCCACACAGACATTCGCTTTCCCCAAAAGCTTTGGTTCGTAAAGGGGCAACACTGTGTATGTGTCTCTCGCAGAGTCCGGCTGCCAAATTCGAAACGTCCAGCGATTTCTCCCACACGAAAGCTGCCAGCACGGAATGCTGTAGCTGGTTTTCACTGTCCCTTGGAACTGTATTCGCTGCCACACAGACATTCGCTTTCCCCAAAAGCTTTGCTGGGTAATGGGGAAACACTGTGTATCTCTCTCTCACAGAGCCCGGCTGCCAAATTCGAAACGTCCAGCGATTTCTCCCACACGAAAGCTGCCAGCACGGAATGCTGTAGCTGGTTTTCACTGTCCCTTGGAACTGCATTCGCTGCCACACAGACATTCGCTTTCCCCAAAACCTTTGGTTCGTAAAGGGGCAACACTGTGTATGTGTCTCTCGCAGAGCCCGGCTGCCAAATTCGAAACGTCCAGCGATTGCGCCCACACGAAAGCTGCCAGCACGGAATGCTGTAGCTGGTTTTCACTGTCCCTTGGAACTGCATTCGCTGCCACACAGACATTCGCTTTCCCCAAAAGCTTTACTTGGTAATGGGGCAACACTCTGTATCTGTCTCTCGCAGAGCCCGGCTGCCAAATTGGAAACGTCCAGCGATTTCTCCCACACGAAAGCTGCCAGCACGGAATGCTGTAGCTGGTTTTCACTGTCCCTTGGAACTGCATTCGCTGCCACACAGACATTCGCGTTCCCCAAAACCTTTGGTTCGTAAAGGGGCAACACTGTGTATGTGTCTCTCGCAGAGCCCGGCTGCCAAATTCGAAACCTCCAGCGATTGCGCCCACACGAAAGCTGCCAGCACGGAATGCTGTAGCTGGTTTTCACTGTCCCTTGGAACTGCATTCGCTGCCACACAGACATTCGCTTTCCCCAAAAGCTTTGGTTCGTAAAGGGGCAACACTGTGTATGTGTCTCTCGCAGAGCCCGGCTGCCAAATTGGAAACGTCCAGCGATTGCGCCCACACGAAAGCTGCCAGCACGGAATGCTGTAGCTGGTTTTCACTGTCCCTTGGAACTGCATTCGCTGCCACACAGACATTCGCTTTCCCCAAAAGCTTTGCTTGGTAATGGGACAACACTCTGTATCTGTCTCTCGCAGAGCCCGGCTGCCAAATTGGAAACGTCCAGCGATTTCTCCCACACGAAAGCTGCCAGCACGGAATGCTGTAGCTGGTTTTCACTGTCCCTTGGAACTGCATTCGCTGCCACACAGACATTCGCTTTCCCCAAAAGCTTAGCTTGGTAATGGGGCAACACTGTGTATCTCTCTCTCGCAGAGCCCGGCTGCCAAATTGGAAACGTCCAGCGATTGCGCCCACACGAAAGCTGCCAGCACGGAATGCTGTAGCTGGTTTTCACTGTCCCTTGGAACTGCATTCGCTGCCACACAGACATTCGCTTTCCCCAAAAGCTTTGCTGGGTAATGGGGAAACACTGTGTATGTGTCTCTCGCAGAGCCCGGCTGCCAAATTCGAAACGTCCAGCGATTTCTCCCACACGAAAGCTGCCAGCACAGAATGCTGTAGCTGGTTTTCACTGTCCCTTGCAACTGCATTCGCTGCCACACAGACATTCGCTTTCCCCAAAAGCTTTGGTTCGTAAAGGGGCAACACTGTGTATGTGTCTCTCGCAGAGTCCGGCTGCCAAATTCGAAACGTCCAGCGATTTCTCCCACACGAAAGCTGCCAGCACGGAATGCTGTAGCTGGTTTTCACTGTCCCTTGGAACTGTATTCGCTGCCACACAGACATTCGCTTTCCCCAAAAGCTTTGCTGGGTAATGGGGAAACACTGTGTATCTCTCTCTCACAGAGCCCGGCTGCCAAATTCGAAACGTCCAGCGATTTCTCCCACACGAAAGCTGCCAGCACGGAATGCTGTAGCTGGTTTTCACTGTCCCTTGGAACTGCATTCGCTGCCACACAGACATTCGCTTTCCCCAAAACCTTTGGTTCGTAAAGGGGCAACACTGTGTATGTGTCTCTCGCAGAGCCCGGCTGCCAAATTCGAAACGTCCAGCGATTGCGCCCACACGAAAGCTGCCAGCACGGAATGCTGTACCTGGTTTTCACTGTCCCTTGGAACTGCATTCGCTGCCACACAGACATTCGCTTTCCCCAAAAGCTTTGGTTCGTAAAGGGGCAACACTCTGTATGTGTCTCTCGCAGAGCCCGGCTGCCAAATTCGAAACGTCCAGCGATTTCTCCCACACGAAAGCTGCCAGCACGGAATGCTGTAGCTGGTTTTCACTGTCCCTTGGAACTGCATTCGCTGCCACACAGACATTCGCTTTCCCCAAAAGCTTTGGTTCGTAAAGGGGCAACACTGTGTATGTGTCTCTCGCAGAGCCCGGCTGCCAAATTGGAAACGTCCAGCGATTGCGCCCACACGAAAGCTGCCAGCACGGAATGCTGTAGCTGGTTTTCACTGTCCCTTGGAACTGCATTCGCTGCCACACAGACATTCGCGTTCCCCAAAAGCTTTGGTTCGTAAAGGGGCAACACTGTGTATGTGTCTCTCGCAGAGCCCGGCTGCCAAATTCGAAACGTCCAGCGATTGCGCCCACACGAAAGCTGCCAGCACGGAATGCTGTAGCTGGTTTTCACTGTCCCTTGGAACTGCATACGCTGCCACACAGACATTCGCGTTCCCCAAAAGCTTTGGTTCGTAATGGGGCAACACTGTGGATGTGTCTCTCGCAGAGCCCGGCTGCCAAATTCGAAACGTCCAGCGATTTCTCCCACACGAAAGCTGCCAGCAAGGAATGCTGTAGCTGGTTTTCACTGTCCTTTGGAACTGCATTCGCTGCCACACAGACATTCACTTTCCCCAAAAGCTTTGGTTCGTAAAGGGGCAACACTGTGTATGTGTCTCTCGCAGAGCCCGGCTGCCAAATTGGAAACGTCCAGCGATTTCTCCCACACGAAAGCTGCCAGCATGGAATGCTGTAGCTGGTTTTCACTGTCCCTTGGAACTGCATTCGCTGCCACACAGACATTCGCTTTCCCCAAAAGCTTTGCTTGGTAATGGGGAAACACTGTGTATGTGTCTCTCGCAGAGCCCGTCTGCCAAATTGGAAACGTCCAGCGATTTCTCCCACACGAAAGCTGCCAGCACGGAATGCTGTAGCTGGTTTTCACTGTCCCTTGGAACTGCATTCGCTGCCACACAGACATTCGCTTTCCCCAAAAGCTTTGCTTGGTAATGGGGCAACACTCTGTATCTGTCTCTCGCAGAGCCCGGCTGCCAAATTGGAAACGTCCAGCGATTTCTCCCACACGAAAGCTGCCAGCACGGAATGGTGTAGCTGGTTTTCACTGTCCCTTGGAACTGCATTCGCTGCCACACAGACATTCGCTTTCCCCAAAACCTTTGGTTCGTAAAGGGGCAACACTGTGTATGTGTCTCTCGCAGAGCCCTGCTGCCAAATTCGAAATGTCCAGCGATTTCTCCCACACGAAAGCTGCCAGCACGGAATGCTGTAGCTGGTTTTCACTGTCCCTTGGAACTGCATTCGCTGCCACACAGACATTCACTTTCCCCAAAACCTTTGCTTTGTCATGTGGCAACACTCTGTATCTGTCCCTCGCGGAGCCCGGCTGCCAAATTCGAAACGTCCAGCGATTGCGCCCACACGAAAGCTGCCAGCACGGAATGCTATAGCTGGTTTTCACTGTCCCTTGGAACTGCATTCGCTGACACACAGACATTCGCTTTCCCCAAAAGCTTTGGTTCGTAAAGGGGCAACACAGTGTATGTGTCTCTCGCAGAGCCCGGCTGCCAAATTCGAAATGTCCAGCGATTTCTCCCACACGAAAGCTGCCAGCACGGAATGCTGTAGCTGGTTTTCACTGTCCCTTGGAACTGCATTCGCTGCCACACAGACATTCGCTTTCCCCAAAAGCTTTGCTTGGTAATGGGACAACACTCTGTATCTGTCTCTCGCAGAGCCCGGCTGCCAAATTGGAAACGTCCAGCGATTTCTCCCACACGAAAGCTGCCAGCACGGAATGCTGTAGCTGGTTTTCACTGTCCCTTGGAACTGCATTCGCTGCCACACAGACATTCGCTTTCCCCAAAACCTTTGGTTCGTAAAGGGGCAACACTGTGTATGTGTCTCTCGCAGAGCCCGGCTGCCAAATTCGAAACGTCCAGCGATTGCGCCCACACGAAAGCTGCCAGCACGGAATGCTGTACCTGGTTTTCACTGTCCCTTGGAACTGCATTCGCTGCCACACAGACATTCGCTTTCCCCAAAACCTTTGGTTCGTAAAGGGGCAACACTGTGTATGTGTCTCTCGCAGAGCCCGGCTGCCAAATTCGAAACCTCCAGCGATTGCGCCCACACGAAAGCTGCCAGCACAGAATGCTGTAGCTGGTTTTCACTGTCCCTTGGAACTGCATTCGCTGCCACACAGACATTCGCTTTCCCCAAAAGCTTTGGTTCGTAAAGGGGCAACACTGTGTATGTGTCTCTCGCAGAGCCCGGCTGCCAAATTGGAAACGTCCAGCGATTGCGCCCACACGAAAGCTGCCAGCACGGAATGCTGTAGCTGGTTTTCACTGTCCCTTGGAACTGCATTTGCTGCCACACAGACATTCGCTTTCCCCAAAAGCTTTGCTTGGGAATGGGGCAACACTGTGTATGTGTCTCTCGCAGAGCCCGGCTGCCAAATTCGAAACGTCCAGAGATTGCGCCCACACGAAAGCTGCCAGCACGGAATGCTGTAGCTGGTTTTCACTGTCCCTTGGAACTGCATTCGCTGCCACACAGACATTCGCTTTCCCCAAAAGCTTTGGTTCGTAAAGGGGCAATACTCTGTATGTGTCCCTCGCGGAGCCCGGCTGCCAAATTCGAAACGTCCAGCGATTGCGCCCACACGAAAGCTGCCAGCACGGAATGCTGTAGCTGGTTTTCACTGTCCCTTGGAACTGCATTCGCTGCCACACAGACATTCGCTTTCCCCAAAAGCTTTGCTGGGTAATGGGGAAACACTGTGTATGTGTCTCTCGCAGAGCCCGGCTGCCAAATTCGAAACGTCCAGCGATTTCTCCCACACGAAAGCTGCCAGCACGGAATGCTGTAGCTGGTTTTCACTGTCCCTTGCAACTGCATTCGCTGCCACACAGACATTCGCTTTCCCCAAAAGCTTTGGTTCGTAAAGGGGCAACACTGTGTATGTGTCTCTCGCAGAGCCCGGCTGCCAAATTCGAAACGTCCAGCGATTTCTCCCACACGAAAGCTGCCAGCACGGAATGCTGTAGCTGGTTTTCACTGTCCCTTGGAACTGCATTCGCTGCCACACAGACATTCGCTTTCCCCAAAAGCTTAGCTTGGTAATGGGGCAACACTGTGTATCTCTCTCTCGCAGAGCCCGGCTGCCAAATTCGAAACGTCCAGCGATTGCGCCCACACGAAAGCTGCCAGCACGGAATGCTGTAGCTGGTTTTCACTGTCCCTTGGAACTGCATTCGCTGCCACACAGACATTCGCTTTCCCCAAAAGCTTTGCTGGGTAATGGGGAAACACTGTGTATGTGTCTCTCGCAGAGCCCGGCTGCCAAATTCGAAACGTCCAGCGATTTCTCCCACACGAAAGCTGCCAGCACGGAATGCTGTAGCTGGTTTTCACTGTCCCTTGGAACTGCATTCGCTGCCACACAGACATTCGCTTTCCCCAAAACCTTTGCTTGGTCATGGGGCAACACTCTGTATCTGTCTCTCGCAGAGCCGGGCAGCCAAATTCGAAACGTCCAGCTATTTCTCCCACACGAAAGCTGCCAGCACGGAATGCTGTAGCTGGTTTTCACTGTCCCTTGGAACTGCATTCGCTGCCACACAGACATTCACTTTCCCCAAAACCTTTGCTTGGTCATGGGGCAACACTCTGTATCTGTCTCTCGCAGAGCCGGGCAGCCAAATTCGAAACGTCCAGCTATTTCTCCCACACGAAAGCTGCCAGCACGGAATGCTGTAGCTGGTTTTCACTGTCCCTTGGAACTGCATTCACTGCCACACAGACATTCGCTTTCGCCAAAACCTTTGGTTCGTAAAGGGGCAACACTGTGTATGTGTCTCTCGCAGAGCCCGGCTGCCAAATTCGAAACGTCCAGCGATTTCTCCCACACGAAAGCTGCCAGCACGGAATGCTGTAGCTGGTTTTCACTGTCCCTTGGAACTGCATTCGCTGCCACACAGACATTCGCTTTCCCCAAAAGCTTAGCTTGGTAATGGGGCAACACTGTGTATCTCTCTCTCGCAGAGCCCGGCTGCCAAATTGGAAACGTCCAGCGATTTCTCCCACACGAAAGCTGCCAGCACGGAATGCTGTAGCTGGTTTTCACTGTCCCTTGGAACTGCATTCGCTGCCACACAGACATTCGCTTTCCCCAAAAGCTTTGCTGGGTAATGGGGAAACACTGTGTATGTGTCTCTCGCAGAGCCCGGCTGCCAAATTCGAAACGTCCAGCGATTTCTCCCACACGAAAGCTGCCAGCACGGAATGCTGTAGCTGGTTTTCACTGTCCCTTGCAACTGCATTCGCTGCCACACAGACATTCGCTTTCCCCAAAAGCTTTGGTTCGTAAAGGGGCAACACTGTGTATGTGTCTCTCGCAGAGCCCGGCTGCCAAATTCGAAACGTCCAGCGATTTCTCCCACACGAAAGCTGCCAGCACGGAATGCTGTAGCTGGTTTTCACTGTCCCTTGGAACTGCATTCGCTGCCACACAGACATTCGCTTTCCCCAAAAGCTTTGCTTGGTATTGGGGAAACACTGTGTATCTCTCTCTCGCAGAGCCCGGCTGCCAAATTCGAAACGTCCAGCGATTGCGCCCACACGAAAGCTGCCAGCACGGAATGCTGTAGCTGGTTTTCACTGTCCCTTGGAACTGCATTCGCTGCCACACAGACATTCGCGTTCCCCAAAAGCTTTGGTTCGTAATGGGGCAACACTGTGGATGTGTCTCTCGCAGAGCCCGGCTGCCAAATTCGAAACGTCCAGCGATTTCTCCCACACGAAAGCTGCCAGCAAGGAATGCTGTAGCTGATTTTCACTGTCCTTTGGAACTGCATTCGCTGCCACACAGACATTCACTTTCCCCAAAAGCTTTGGTTCGTAAAGGGGCAACACTGTGTATGTGTCTCTCGCAGAGCCGGCTGCCAAATTCGAAATGTCCAGCGATTTCTCCCACACGAAAGGTGCCAGCACGGAATGCTGTAGCTGGTTTTCACTGTCCCTTGGAACTGCATTCGCTGCCACACAGACATTCACTTTCCCCAAAAGCTTTGCTTGGTCATGGGGCAACACTCTGTATCTGTCTCTCGCAGAGCCGGGCAGCCAAATTCGAAACGTCCAGCTATTTCTCCCACACGAAAGCTGCCAGCACGGAATGCTGTAGCTGGTTTTCACTGTCCCTTGGAACTGCATTCACTGCCACACAGACATTCGCTTTCCCCAAAACCTTTGGTTCGTAAAGGGGCAACACTGTGTATGTGTCTCTCGCAGAGCCCGGCTGCCAAATTCGAAACGTCCAGCGATTTCTCCCACACGAAAGCTGCCAGCACGGAATGCTGTAGCTGGTTTTCACTGTCCCTTGGAACTGCATTCGCTGACACACAGACATTCGCTTTCCCCAAAAGCTTAGCTTGGTAATGGGGCAACACTGTGTATCTCTCTCTCGCAGAGCCCGGCTGCCAAATTCGAAACGTCCAGCGATTTCTCCCACACGAAAGCTGCCAGCACGGAATGCTGTAGCTGGTTTTCACTGTCCCTTGGAACTGCATTCGCTGCCACACAGACATTCGCTTTCCCCAAAAGCTTTGCTGGGTAATGGGGAAACACTGTGTATGTGTCTCTCGCAGAGCCCGGCTGCCAAATTCGAAACGTCCAGCGATTTCTCCCACACGAAAGCTGCCAGCACGGAATGCTGTAGCTGGTTTTCACTGTCCCTTGGAACTGCATTCACTGCCACACAGACATTCGCTTTCCCCAAAAGCTTTGGTTCGTAAAGGGGCAACACTGTGTATGTGTCTCTCGCAGAGTCCGGCTGCCAAATTCGAAACGTCCAGCGATTTCTCCCACACGAAAGGTGCCAGCACGGAATGCTGTAGCTGGTTTTCACTGTCCCTTGGAACTGCATTCGCTGCCACACAGACATTCACTTTCCCCAAAAGCTTTGCTTGGTCATGGGGCAACACTCTGTATCTGTCTCTCGCAGAGCCGGGCAGCCAAATTCGAAACGTCCAGCTATTTCTCCCACACGAAAGCTGCCAGCACGGAATGCTGTAGCTGGTTTTCACTGTCCCTTGGAACTGCATTCACTGCCACACAGACATTCGCTTTCCCCAAAACCTTTGGTTCGTAAAGGGGCAACACTGTGTATGTGTCTCTCGCAGAGCCCGGCTGCCAAATTCGAAACGTCCAGCGATTTCTCCCACACGAAAGCTGCCAGCACGGAATGCTGTAGCTGGTTTTCACTGTCCCTTGGAACTGCATTCGCTGCCACACAGACATTCGCTTTCCCCAAAAGCTTAGCTTGGTAATGGGGCAACACTGTGTATCTCTCTCTCGCAGAGCCCGGCTGCCAAATTGGAAACGTCCAGCGATTTCTCCCACACGAAAGCTGCCAGCACGGAATGCTGTAGCTGGTTTTCACTGTCCCTTGGAACTGCATTCGCTGCCACACAGACATTCGCTTTCCCCAAAAGCTTTGCTGGGTAATGGGGAAACACTGTGTATGTGTCTCTCGCAGAGCCCGGCTGCCAAATTCGAAACGTCCAGCGATTTCTCCCACACGAAAGCTGCCAGCACGGAATGCTGTAGCTGGTTTTCACTGTCCCTTGGAACTGCATTCACTGCCACACAGACATTCGCTTTCCCCAAAAGCTTTGCTGGGTAATGGGGAAACACTGTGTATCTCTCTCTCACAGAGCCCGGCTGCCAAATTCGAAACGTCCAGCGATTTCTCCCACACGAAAGCTGCCAGCACGGAATGCTGTAGCTGGTTTTCACTGTCCCTTGGAACTGCATTCGCTGCCACACAGACATTCGCTTTCCCCAAAACCTTTGCTTGGTCATGGGGCAACACTCTGTATCTGTCTCTCGCAGAGCCGGGCAGCCAAATTCGAAACGTCCAGCTATTTCTCCCACACGAAAGCTGCCAGCACGGAATGCTGTAGCTGGTTTTCACTGTCCCTTGGAACTGCATTCGCTGCCACACAGACATTCACTTTCCCCAAAACCTTTGCTTGGTCATGGGGCAACACTCTGTATCTGTCTCTCGCAGAGCCGGGCAGCCAAATTCGAAACGTCCAGCTATTTCTCCCACACGAAAGCTGCCAGCACGGAATGCTGTAGCTGGTTTTCACTGTCCCTTGGAACTGCATTCGCTGCCACACAGACATTCGCTTTCCCCAAAAGCTTAGCTTGGTAATGGGGCAACACTGTGTATCTCTCTCTCGCAGAGCCCGGCTGCCAAATTGGAAACGTCCAGCGATTTCTCCCACACGAAAGCTGCCAGCACGGAATGCTGTAGCTGGTTTTCACTGTCCCTTGGAACTGCATTCGCTGCCACACAGACATTCGCTTTCCCCAAAAGCTTTGCTGGGTAATGGGGAAACACTGTGTATGTGTCTCTCGCAGAGCCCGGCTGCCAAATTCGAAACGTCCAGCGATTTCTCCCACACGAAAGCTGCCAGCACGGAATGCTGTAGCTGGTTTTCACTGTCCCTTGGAACTGCATTCACTGCCACACAGACATTCGCTTTCGCCAAAACCTTTGGTTCGTAAAGGGGCAACACTGTGTATGTGTCTCTCGCAGAGCCCGGCTGCCAAATTCGAAACGTCCAGCGATTTCTCCCACACGAAAGCTGCCAGCACGGAATGCTGTAGCTGGTTTTCACTGTCCCTTGGAACTGCATTCGCTGCCACACAGACATTCGCTTTCCCCAAAACCTTTGCTTGGTCATGGGGCAACACTCTGTATCTGTCTCTCGCAGAGCCGGGCAGCCAAATTCGAAACGTCCAGCTATTTCTCCCACACGAAAGCTGCCAGCACGGAATGCTGTAGCTGGTTTTCACTGTCCCTTGGAACTGCATTCGCTGCCACACAGACATTCACTTTCCCCAAAACCTTTGCTTGGTCATGGGGCAACACTCTGTATCTGTCTCTCGCAGAGCCGGGCAGCCAAATTCGAAACGTCCAGCTATTTCTCCCACACGAAAGCTGCCAGCACGGAATGCTGTAGCTGGTTTTCACTGTCCCTTGGAACTGCATTCACTGCCACACAGACATTCGCTTTCGCCAAAACCTTTGGTTCGTAAAGGGGCAACACTGTGTATGTGTCTCTCGCAGAGCCCGGCTGCCAAATTCGAAACGTCCAGCGATTTCTCCCACACGAAAGCTGCCAGCACGGAATGCTGTAGCTGGTTTTCACTGTCCCTTGGAACTGCATTCGCTGCCACACAGACATTCGCTTTCCCCAAAAGCTTTGCTGGGTAATGGGGAAACACTGTGTATGTGTCTCTCGCAGAGCCCGGCTGCCAAATTCGAAACGTCCAGCGATTTCTCCCACACGAAAGCTGCCAGCACGGAATGCTGTAGCTGGTTTTCACTGTCCCTTGCAACTGCATTCGCTGCCACACAGACATTCGCTTTCCCCAAAAGCTTTGGTTCGTAAAGGGGCAACACTGTGTATGTGTCTCTCGCAGAGCCCGGCTGCCAAATTCGAAACGTCCAGCGATTTCTCCCACACGAAAGCTGCCAGCACGGAATGCTGTAGCTGGTTTTCACTGTCCCTTGGAACTGCATTCGCTGCCACACAGACATTCGCTTTCCCCAAAAGCTTTGCTTGGTATTGGGGAAACACTGTGTATCTCTCTCTCGCAGAGCCCGGCTGCCAAATTCGAAACGTCCAGCGATTGCGCCCACACGAAAGCTGCCAGCACGGAATGCTGTAGCTGGTTTTCACTGTCCCTTGGAACTGCATTCGCTGCCACACAGACATTCGCGTTCCCCAAAAGCTTTGGTTCGTAATGGGGCAACACTGTGGATGTGTCTCTCGCAGAGCCCGGCTGCCAAATTCGAAACGTCCAGCGATTTCTCCCACACGAAAGCTGCCAGCAAGGAATGCTGTAGCTGGTTTTCACTGTCCTTTGGAACTGCATTCGCTGCCACACAGACATTCACTTTCCCCAAAAGCTTTGGTTCGTAAAGGGGCAACACTGTGTATGTGTCTCTCGCAGAGCCGGCTGCCAAATTCGAAATGTCCAGCGATTTCTCCCACACGAAAGGTGCCAGCACGGAATGCTGTAGCTGGTTTTCACTGTCCCTTGGAACTGCATTCGCTGCCACACAGACATTCACTTTCCCCAAAAGCTTTGCTTGGTCATGGGGCAACACTCTGTATCTGTCTCTCGCAGAGCCGGGCAGCCAAATTCGAAACGTCCAGCTATTTCTCCCACACGAAAGCTGCCAGCACGGAATGCTGTAGCTGGTTTTCACTGTCCCTTGGAACTGCATTCACTGCCACACAGACATTCGCTTTCCCCAAAACCTTTGGTTCGTAAAGGGGCAACACTGTGTATGTGTCTCTCGCAGAGCCCGGCTGCCAAATTCGAAACGTCCAGCGATTTCTCCCACACGAAAGCTGCCAGCACGGAATGCTGTAGCTGGTTTTCACTGTCCCTTGGAACTGCATTCGCTGCCACACAGACATTCGCTTTCCCCAAAAGCTTAGCTTGGTAATGGGGCAACACTGTGTATCTCTCTCTCGCAGAGCCCGGCTGCCAAATTCGAAACGTCCAGCGATTTCTCCCACACGAAAGCTGCCAGCACGGAATGCTGTAGCTGGTTTTCACTGTCCCTTGGAACTGCATTCGCTGCCACACAGACATTCGCTTTCCCCAAAAGCTTTGCTGGGTAATGGGGAAACACTGTGTTTGTGTCTCTCGCAGAGCCCGGCTGCCAAATTCGAAACGTCCAGCGATTTCTCCCACACGAAAGCTGCCAGCACGGAATGCTGTAGCTGGTTTTCACTGTCCCTTGGAACTGCATTCACTGCCACACAGACATTCGCTTTCCCCAAAAGCTTTGGTTCGTAAAGGGGCAACACTGTGTATGTGTCTCTCGCAGAGTCCGGCTGCCAAATTCGAAACGTCCAGCGATTTCTCCCACACGAAAGGTGCCAGCACGGAATGCTGTAGCTGGTTTTCACTGTCCCTTGGAACTGCATTCGCTGCCACACAGACATTCACTTTCCCCAAAAGCTTTGCTTGGTCATGGGGCAACACTCTGTATCTGTCTCTCGCAGAGCCGGGCAGCCAAATTCGAAACGTCCAGCTATTTCTCCCACACGAAAGCTGCCAGCACGGAATGCTGTAGCTGGTTTTCACTGTCCCTTGGAACTGCATTCACTGCCACACAGACATTCGCTTTCCCCAAAACCTTTGGTTCGTAAAGGGGCAACACTGTGTATGTGTCTCTCGCAGAGCCCGGCTGCCAAATTGGAAACGTCCAGCGATTTCTCCCACACGAAAGCTGCCAGCACGGAATGCTGTAGCTGGTTTTCACTGTCCCTTGGAACTGCATTCGCTGCCACACAGACATTCGCTTTCCCCAAAAGCTTTGCTGGGTAATGGGGAAACACTGTGTATCTCTCTCTCACAGAGCCCGGCTGCCAAATTCGAAACGTCCAGCGATTTCTCCCACACGAAAGCTGCCAGCACGGAATGCTGTAGCTGGTTTTCACTGTCCCTTGGAACTGCATTCGCTGCCACACAGACATTCGCTTTCCCCAAAACCTTTGGTTCGTAAAGGGGCAACACTGTGTATGTGTCTCTCGCAGAGCCCGGCTGCCAAATTCGAAACGTCCAGCGATTGCGCCCACACGAAAGCTGCCAGCACGGAATGCTGTAGCTGGTTTTCACTGTCCCTTGGAACTGCATTCGCTGCCACACAGACATTCGCTTTCCCCAAAAGCTTTGGTTCGTAAAGGGGCAACACTCTGTATGTGTCTCTCGCAGAGCCCGGCTGCCAAATTCGAAACGTCCAGCGATTTCTCCCACACGAAAGCTGCCAGCACGGAATGCTGTAGCTGGTTTTCACTGTCCCTTGGAACTGCATTCGCTGCCACACAGACATTCGCTTTCCCCAAAAGCTTTGGTTCGTAAAGGGGCAACACTGTGTATGTGTCTCTCGCAGAGCCCGGCTGCCAAATTGGAAACGTCCAGCGATTGCGCCCACACGAAAGCTGCCAGCACGGAATGCTGTAGCTGGTTTTCACTGTCCCTTGGAACTGCATTCGCTGCCACACAGACATTCGCGTTCCCCAAAAGCTTTGGTTCGTAAAGGGGCAACACTGTGTATGTGTCTCTCGCAGAGCCCGGCTGCCAAATTCGAAACGTCCAGCGATTGCGCCCACACGAAAGCTGCCAGCACGGAATGCTGTAGGTGGTTTTCACTGTCCCTTGGAACTGCATTCGCTGCCACACAGACATTCGTTTTCCCCAAAAGCTTTGCTTGGTAATGGGGCAACACTCTGTATCTGTCTCTCGCAGAGCCCGGCTGCCAAATTGGAAACGTCCAGCGATTTCTCCCACACGAAAGCTGCCAGCACGGAATGCTGTAGCTGGTTTTCACTGTCCCTTGGAACTGCATTCACTGCCACACAGACATTCGCTTTCCCCAAAACCTTTGGTTCGTAAAGGGGCAACACTGTGTATGTGTCTCTCGCAGAGCCCGGCTGCCAAATTCGAAACGTCCAGCGATTTCTCCCACACGAAAGCTGCCAGCACGGAATGCTGTAGCTGGTTTTCACTGTCCCTTGGAACTGCATTCGCTGCCACACAGACATTCGCTTTCCCCAAAAGCTTAGCTTGGTAATGGGGCAACACTGTGTATCTCTCTCTCGCAGAGCCCGGCTGCCAAATTGGAAACGTCCAGCGATTTCTCCCACACGAAAGCTGCCAGCACGGAATGCTGTAGCTGGTTTTCACTGTCCCTTGGAACTGCATTCGCTGCCACACAGACATTCGCGTTCCCCAAAAGCTTTGCTGGGTAATGGGGAAACACTGTGTATGTGTCTCTCGCAGAGCCCGGCTGCCAAATTCGAAACGTCCAGCGATTTCTCCCACACGAAAGCTGCCAGCACAGAATGCTGTAGCTGGTTTTCACTGTCCCTTGGAACTGCATTCGCTGCCACACAGACATTCGCTTTCCCCAAAAGCTTTGGTTCGTAAAGGGGCAACACTGTGTATGTGTCTCTCGCAGAGCCCGGCTGCCAAATTGGAAACGTCCAGCGATTTCTCCCACACGAAAGCTGCCAGCACGGAATGCTGTAGCTGGTTTTCACTGTCCCTTGGAACTGTATTCGCTGCCACACAGACATTCGCTTTCCCCAAAAGCTTTGCTGGGTAATGGGGCAACACTCTGTATCTCTCTCTCACAGAGCCCGGCTGCCAAATTCGAAACGTCCAGCGATTTCTCCCACACGAAAGCTGCCAGCACGGAATGCTGTAGCTGGTTTTCACTGTCCCTTGGAACTGCATTCGCTGCCACACAGACATTCGCTTTCCCCAAAACCTTTGGTTCGTAAAGGGGCAACACTGTGTATGTGTCTCTCGCAGAGCCCGGCTGCCAAATTCGAAACGTCCAGCGATTGCGCCCACACGAAAGCTGCCAGCACGGAATGCTGTACCTGGTTTTCACTGTCCCTTGGAACTGCATTCGCTGCCACACAGACATTCGCTTTCCCCAAAAGCTTTGGTTCGTAAAGGGGCAACACTCTGTATGTGTCTCTCGCAGAGCCCGGCTGCCAAATTCGAAACGTCCAGCGATTTCTCCCACACGAAAGCTGCCAGCACGGAATGCTGTAGCTGGTTTTCACTGTCCCTTGGAACTGCATTCGCTGCCACACAGACATTCGCTTTCCCCAAAAGCTTTGGTTCGTAAAGGGGCAACACTGTGTATGTGTCTCTCGCAGAGCCCGGCTGCCAAATTGGAAACGTCCAGCGATTGCGCCCACACGAAAGCTGCCAGCACGGAATGCTGTAGCTGGTTTTCACTGTCCCTTGGAACTGCATTCGCTGCCACACAGACATTCGCGTTCCCCAAAAGCTTTGGTTCGTAAAGGGGCAACACTGTGTATGTGTCTCTCGCAGAGCCCGGCTGCCAAATTGGAAACGTCCAGCGATTTCTCCCACACGAAAGCTGCCAGCACGGAATGCTGTAGCTGGTTTTCACTGTCCCTTGGAACTGCATTCGCTGCCACACAGACATTCGCTTTCCCCAAAAGCTTAGCTTGGTAATGGGGCAACACTGTGTATCTCTCTCTCGCAGAGCCCGGCTGCCAAATTGGAAACGTCCAGCGATTTCTCCCACACGAAAGCTGCCAGCACGGAATGCTGTAGCTGGTTTTCACTGTCCCTTGGAACTGCATTCGCTGCCACACAGACATTCGCTTTCCCCAAAAGCTTTGCTGGGTAATGGGGAAACACTGTGTATGTGTCTCTCGCAGAGCCCGGCTGCCAAATTCGAAACGTCCAGCGATTTCTCCCACACGAAAGCTGCCAGCACGGAATGCTGTAGCTGGTTTTCACTGTCCCTTGGAACTGCATTCACTGCCACACAGACATTCGCTTTCCCCAAAAGCTTTGGTTCGTAAAGGGGCAACACTGTGTATGTGTCTCTCTCAGAGTCCGGCTGCCAAATTCGAAACGTCCAGCGATTTCTCCCACACGAAAGGTGCCAGCACGGAATGCTGTAGCTGGTTTTCACTGTCCCTTGGAACTGCATTCGCTGCCACACAGACATTCACTTTCCCCAAAAGCTTTGCTTGGTCATGGGGCAACACTCTGTATCTGTCTCTCGCAGAGCCCGGCTGCCAAATTGGAAACGTCCAGTGATTGCGCCCACACGAAAGCTGCCAGCACGGAATGCTGTAGCTGGTTTTCACTGTCCCTTGGAACTGCATTCACTGCCACACAGACATTCGCTTTCCCCAAAACCTTTGGTTCGTAAAGGGGCAACACTGTGTATGTGTCTCTCGCAGAGCCCGGCTGCCAAATTCGAAACGTCCAGCGATTTCTCCCACACGAAAGCTGCCAGCACGGAATGCTGTAGCTGGTTTTCACTGTCCCTTGGAACTGCATTCGCTGCCACACAGACATTCGCTTTCCCCAAAAGCTTAGCTTGGTAATGGGGCAACACTGTGTATCTCTCTCTCGCAGAGCCCGGCTGCCAAATTGGAAACGTCCAGCGATTTCTCCCACACGAAAGCTGCCAGCACGGAATGCTGTAGCTGGTTTTCACTGTCCCTTGGAACTGCATTCGCTGCCACACAGACATTCGCTTTCCCCAAAAGCTTTGCTGGGTAATGGGGAAACACTGTGTATCTCTCTCTCACAGAGCCCGGCTGCCAAATTCGAAACGTCCAGCGATTTCTCCCACACGAAAGCTGCCAGCACGGAATGCTGTAGCTGGTTTTCACTGTCCCTTGGAACTGCATTCGCTGCCACACAGACATTCGCGTTCCCCAAAAGCTTTGGTTCGTAAAGGGGCAACACTGTGTATGTGTCTCTCGCAGAGCCCGGCTGCCAAATTCGAAACGTCCAGCGATTGCGCCCACACGAAAGCTGCCAGCACGGAATGCTGTAGCTGGTTTTCACTGTCCCTTGGAACTGCATTCGCTGCCACACAGACATTCGCTTTCCCCAAAAGCTTTGGTTCGTAAAGGGGCAACACTCTGTATGTGTCTCTTGCAGAGCCCGGCTGCCAAATTCGAAACGTCCAGCGATTTCTCCCACACGAAAGCTGCCAGCACGGAATGCTGTAGCTGGTTTTCACTGTCCCTTGGAACTGCATTCGCTGCCACACAGACATTCGCTTTCCCCAAAAGCTTTGGTTCGTAAAGGGGCAACACTGTGTATGTGTCTCTCGCAGAGCCCGGCTGCCAAATTGGAAACGTCCAGCGATTGCGCCCACACGAAAGCTGCCAGCACGGAATGCTGTAGCTGGTTTTCACTGTCCCTTGGAACTGCATTCGCTGCCACACAGACATTCGCGTTCCCCAAAAGCTTTGGTTCGTAAAGGGGCAACACTGTGTATGTGTCTCTCGCAGAGCCCGGCTGCCAAATTCGAAACGTCCAGCGATTGCGCCCACACGAAAGCTGCCAGCACGGAATGCTGTAGCTGGTTTTCACTGTCCCTTGGAACTGCATTCGCTGCCACACAGACATTCGCGTTCCCCAAAAGCTTTGGTTCGTAATGGGGCAACACTGTGGATGTGTCTCTCGCAGAGCCCGGCTGCCAAATTCGAAACGTCCAGCGATTTCTCCCACACGAAAGCTGCCAGCACGGAATGCTGTAGCTGGTTTTCACTGTCCCTTGGAACTGCATTCACTGCCACACAGACATTCGCTTTCCCCAAAACCTTTGGTTCGTAAAGGGGCAACACTGTGTATGTGTCTCTCGCAGAGCCCGGCTGCCAAATTCGAAACGTCCAGCGATTTCTCCCACACGAAAGCTGCCAGCACGGAATGCTGTAGCTGGTTTTCACTGTCCCTTGGAACTGCATTCGCTGCCACACAGACATTCGCTTTCCCCAAAAGCTTAGCTTGGTAATGGGGCAACACTGTGTATCTCTCTCTCGCAGAGCCCGGCTGCCAAATTGGAAACGTCCAGCGATTTCTCCCACACGAAAGCTGCCAGCACGGAATGCTGTAGCTGGTTTTCACTGTCCCTTGGAACTGCATTCGCTGCCACACAGACATTCGCGTTCCCCAAAAGCTTTGCTGGGTAATGGGGAAACACTGTGTATGTGTCTCTCGCAGAGCCCGGCTGCCAAATTCGAAACGTCCAGCGATTTCTCCCACACGAAAGCTGCCAGCACAGAATGCTGTAGCTGGTTTTCACTGTCCCTTGGAACTGCATTCGCTGCCACACAGACATTCGCTTTCCCCAAAAGCTTTGGTTCGTAAAGGGGCAACACTGTGTATGTGTCTCTCGCAGAGCCCGGCTGCCAAATTGGAAACGTCCAGCGATTTCTCCCACACGAAAGCTGCCAGCACGGAATGCTGTAGCTGGTTTTCACTGTCCCTTGGAACTGTATTCGCTGCCACACAGACATTCGCTTTCCCCAAAAGCTTTGCTGGGTAATGGGGCAACACTCTGTATCTCTCTCTCACAGAGCCCGGCTGCCAAATTCGAAACGTCCAGCGATTTCTCCCACACGAAAGCTGCCAGCACGGAATGCTGTAGCTGGTTTTCACTGTCCCTTGGAACTGCATTCGCTGCCACACAGACATTCGCTTTCCCCAAAACCTTTGGTTCGTAAAGGGGCAACACTGTGTATGTGTCTCTCGCAGAGCCCGGCTGCCAAATTCGAAACGTCCAGCGATTGCGCCCACACGAAAGCTGCCAGCACGGAATGCTGTACCTGGTTTTCACTGTCCCTTGGAACTGCATTCGCTGCCACACAGACATTCGCTTTCCCCAAAAGCTTTGGTTCGTAAAGGGGCAACACTCTGTATGTGTCTCTCGCAGAGCCCGGCTGCCAAATTCGAAACGTCCAGCGATTTCTCCCACACGAAAGCTGCCAGCACGGAATGCTGTAGCTGGTTTTCACTGTCCCTTGGAACTGCATTCGCTGCCACACAGACATTCGCTTTCCCCAAAAGCTTTGGTTCGTAAAGGGGCAACACTGTGTATGTGTCTCTCGCAGAGCCCGGCTGCCAAATTGGAAACGTCCAGCGATTGCGCCCACACGAAAGCTGCCAGCACGGAATGCTGTAGCTGGTTTTCACTGTCCCTTGGAACTGCATTCGCTGCCACACAGACATTCGCGTTCCCCAAAAGCTTTGGTTCGTAAAGGGGCAACACTGTGTATGTGTCTCTCGCAGAGCCCGGCTGCCAAATTCGAAACGTCCAGCGATTTCTCCCACACGAAAGCTGCCAGCACGGAATGCTGTAGCTGGTTTTCACTGTCCCTTGGAACTGCATTCGCTGCCACACAGACATTCGCTTTCCCCAAAAGCTTAGCTTGGTAATGGGGCAACACTGTGTATCTCTCTCTCGCAGAGCCCGGCTGCCAAATTGGAAACGTCCAGCGATTTCTCCCACACGAAAGCTGCCAGCACGGAATGCTGTAGCTGGTTTTCACTGTCCCTTGGAACTGCATTCGCTGCCACACAGACATTCGCTTTCCCCAAAAGCTTTGCTGGGTAATGGGGAAACACTGTGTATGTGTCTCTCGCAGAGCCCGGCTGCCAAATTCGAAACGTCCAGCGATTTCTCCCACACGAAAGCTGCCAGCACAGAATGCTGTAGCTGGTTTTCACTGTCCCTTGGAACTGCATTCGCTGCCACACAGACATTCGCTTTCCCCAAAAGCTTTGGTTCGTAAAGGGGCAACACTGTGTATGTGTCTCTCGCAGAGCCCGGCTGCCAAATTGGAAACGTCCAGCGATTTCTCCCACACGAAAGCTGCCAGCACGGAATGCTGTAGCTGGTTTTCACTGTCCCTTGGAACTGCATTCGCTGCCACACAGACATTCGCTTTCCCCAAAAGCTTTGCTGGGTAATGGGGAAACACTGTGTATCTCTCTCTCACAGAGCCCGGCTGCCAAATTCGAAACGTCCAGCGATTTCTCCCACACGAAAGCTGCCAGCACGGAATGCTGTAGCTGGTTTTCACTGTCCCTTGGAACTGCATTCGCTGCCACACAGACATTCGCTTTCCCCAAAACCTTTGGTTCGTAAAGGGGCAACACTGTGTATGTGTCTCTCGCAGAGCCCGGCTGCCAAATTCGAAACGTCCAGCGATTGCGCCCACACGAAAGCTGCCAGCACGGAATGCTGTACCTGGTTTTCACTGTCCCTTGGAACTGCATTCGCTGCCACACAGACATTCGCTTTCCCCAAAAGCTTTGGTTCGTAAAGGGGCAACACTCTGTATGTGTCTCTCGCAGAGCCCGGCTGCCAAATTCGAAACGTCCAGCGATTTCTCCCACACGAAAGCTGCCAGCACGGAATGCTGTAGCTGGTTTTCACTGTCCCTTGGAACTGCATTCGCTGCCACACAGACATTCGCTTTCCCCAAAAGCTTTGCTTGGTAATGGGACAACACTCTGTATCTGTCTCTCGCAGAGCCCGGCTGCCAAATTGGAAACGTCCAGCGATTGCGCCCACACGAAAGCTGCCAGCACGGAATGCTGTAGCTGGTTTTCACTGTCCCTTGGAACTGCATTCGCTGCCACACAGACATTCGCTTTCCCCAAAAGCTTTGGTTCGTAAAGGGGCAACACTGTGTATGTGTCTCTCGCAGAGCCCGGCTGCCAAATTCGAAACGTCCAGCGATTTCTCCCACACGAAAGCTGCCAGCACGGAATGCTGTAGCTGGTTTTCACTGTCCCTTGGAACTGCATTCGCTGCCACACAGACATTCGCTTTCCCCAAAAGCTTTGCTTGGTAATGGGGAAACACTGTGTATGTGTCTCTCGCAGAGCCCGTCTGCCAAATTGGAAACGTCCAGCGATTTCTCCCACACGAAAGCTGCCAGCACGGAATGCTGTAGCTGGTTTTCACTGTCCCTTGGAACTGCATTCGCTGCCACACAGACATTCGCTTTCCCTAAAAGCTTTGCTTGGGAATGGGGCAACACTGTGTATGTGTCTCTCGCAGAGCCCGGCTGCCAAATTCGAAACGTCCAGCGATTTCTCCCACACGAAAGCTGCCAGCACGGAATGCTGTAGCTGGTTTTCACTGTCCCTTGGAACTGCATTCGCTGCCACACAGACATTCGCTTTCCCCAAAACCTTTGGTTCGTAAAGGGGCAACACTGTGTATGTGTCTCTCGCAGAGCTCTGCTGCCAAATTCGAAATGTCCAGCGATTTCTCCCACACGAAAGCTGCCAGCACGGAATGCTGTAGCTGGTTTTCACTGTCCCTTGGAACTGCATTCGCTGCCACACAGACATTCACTTTCCCCAAAAGCTTTGCTTGGTCATGTGGCAACACTCTGTATCTGTCCCTCGCGGAGCCCGGCTGCCAAATTCGAAACGTCCAGCGATTGCGCCCACACGAAAGCTGCCAGCACGGAATGCTATAGCTGGTTTTCACTGTCCCTTGGAACTGCATTCGCTGACACACAGACATTCGCTTTCCCCAAAAGCTTTGGTTCGTAAAGGGGCAACACAGTGTATGTGTCTCTCGCAGAGCCCGGCTGCCAAATTCGAAATGTCCAGCGATTTCTCCCACACGAAAGCTGCCAGCACGAAATGCTGTAGCTGGTTTTCACTGTCCCTTGGAACTGCATTTGCTGACACACAGACATTCGCTTTCCCCAAAAGCTTTGCTTGGTAATGGGACAACACTCTGTATCTGTCTCTCGCAGAGCCCGGCTGCCAAATTGGAAACGTCCAGCGATTTCTCCCACACGAAAGCTGCCAGCACGGAATGCTGTAGCTGGTTTTCACTGTCCCTTGGAACTGCATTCGCTGCCACACAGACATTCGCGTTCCCCAAAACCTTTGGTTCGTAATGGGGCAACACTGTGTATGTGTCTCTCGCAGAGCCCGGCTGCCAAATTCGAAATGTCCAGCGATTTCTCCCACACGAAAGCTGCCAGCACGGAATGCTGTAGCTGGTTTTCACTGTCCCTTGGAACTGCATTCGCTGCCACACAGACATTCACTTTCCCCAAAAGCTTTGCTTGGTCATGGGGCAACACTCTGTATCTGTCTCTCGCAGAGCCGGGCAGCCAAATTCGAAACGTCCAGCTATTTCTCCCACACGAAAGCTGCCAGCACGGAATGCTGTAGCTGGTTTTCACTGTCCCTTGGAACTGCATTCGCTGCCACACAGACATTCGCTTTCCCCAAAACCTTTGGTTCGTAAAGGGGCAACACTGTGTATGTGTCTCTCGCAGAGCCCGGCTGCCAAATTCGAAACCTCCAGCGATTGCGCCCACACGAAAGCTGCCAGCACAGAATGCTGTAGCTGGTTTTCACTGTCCCTTGGAACTGCATTCGCTGCCACACAGACATTCGCTTTCCCCAAAAGCTTTGGTTCGTAAAGGGGCAATACTCTGTATGTGTCCCTCGCGGAGCCCGGCTGCCAAATTCGAAACGTCCAGCGATTGCGCCCACACGAAAGCTGCCAGCACGGAATGCTGTAGCTGGTTTTCACTGTCCCTTGGAACTGCATTCGCTGCCACACAGACATTCGCTTTCCCCAAAAGCTTAGCTTGGTAATGGGGCAACACTGTGTATCTCTCTCTCGCAGAGCCCGGCTGCCAAATTCGAAACGTCCAGCGATTTCTCCCACACGAAAGCTGCCAGCACGGAATGCTCTAGCTGGTTTTCACTGTCCCTTGGAACTGCATTCGCTGCCACACAGACATTCGCTTTCCCTAAAAGCTTTGCTTGGGAATGGGGCAACACTGTGTATGTGTCTCTCGCAGAGCCCGGCTGCCAAATTCGAAACGTCCAGCGATTTCTCCCACACGAAAGCTGCCAGCACGGAATGCTGTAGCTGGTTTTCACTGTCCCTTGCAACTGCATTCGCTGCCACACAGACATTCGCTTTCCCCAAAAGCTTTGGTTCGTAAAGGGGCAACACTGTGTATGTGTCTCTCGCAGAGCCCGGCTGCCAAATTCGAAACGTCCAGCGATTTCTCCCACACGAAAGCTGCCAGCACGGAATGCTGTAGCTGGTTTTCACTGTCCCTTGGAACTGCATTCGCTGCCACACAGACATTCGCTTTCCCCAAAACCTTTGGTTCGTAAAGGGGCAACACTGTGTATGTGTCTCTCGCAGAGCTCTGCTGCCAAATTCGAAATGTCCAGCGATTTCTCCCACACGAAAGCTGCCAGCACGGAATGCTGTAGCTGGTTTTCACTGTCCCTTGGAACTGTATTCGCTGCCACACAGACATTCGCTTTCCCCAAAAGCTTTGCTGGGTAATGGGGAAACACTGTGTATCTCTCTCTCACAGAGCCCGGCTGCCAAATTCGAAACGTCCAGCGATTTCTCCCACACGAAAGCTGCCAGCACGGAATGCTGTAGCTGGTTTTCACTGTCCCTTGGAACTGCATTCGCTGCCACACAGACATTCGCTTTCCCCAAAACCTTTGGTTCGTAATGGGGCAACACTGTGGATGTGTCTCTCGCAGAGCCCGGCTGCCAAATTCGAAACGTCCAGCGATTTCTCCCACACGAAAGCTGCCAGCAAGGAATGCTGTAGCTGGTTTTCACTGTCCTTTGGAACTGCATTCGCTGCCACACAGACATTCACTTTCCCCAAAAGCTTTGGTTCGTAAAGGGGCAACACTGTGTATGTGTCTCTCGCAGAGCCCGGCTGCCAAATTGGAAACGTCCAGCGATTTCTCCCACACGAAAGCTGCCAGCACGGAATGCTGTAGCTGGTTTTCACTGTCCCTTGGAACTGCATTCGCTGCCACACAGACATTCGCTTTCCCCAAAAGCTTTGCTTGGTAATGGGGCAACACTCTGTATCTGTCTCTCGCAGAGCCCGGCTGCCAAATTGGAAACGTCCAGCGATTTCTCCCACACGAAAGCTGCCAGCACGGAATGGTGTAGCTGGTTTTCACTGTCCCTTGGAACTGCATTCGCTGCCACACAGACATTCGCTTTCCCTAAAAGCTTTGCTTGGGAATGGGGCAACACTGTGTATGTGTCTCTCGCAGAGCCCGGCTGCCAAATTCGAAACGTCCAGCGATTTCTCCCACACGAAAGCTGCCAGCACGGAATGCTGTAGCTGGTTTTCACTGTCCCTTGGAACTGCATTCGCTGCCACACAGACATTCGCTTTCCCCAAAACCTTTGGTTCGTAAAGGGGCAACACTGTGTATGTGTCTCTCGCAGAGCTCTGCTGCCAAATTCGAAATGTCCAGCGATTTCTCCCACACGAAAGCTGCCAGCACGGAATGCTGTAGCTGGTTTTCACTGTCCCTTGGAACTGCATTCGCTGCCACACAGACATTCACTTTCCCCAAAAGCTTTGCTTGGTCATGTGGCAACACTCTGTATCTGTCCCTCGCGGAGCCCGGCTGCCAAATTCGAAACGTCCAGCGATTGCGCCCACACGAAAGCTGCCAGCACGGAATGCTATAGCTGGTTTTCACTGTCCCTTGGAACTGCATTCGCTGACACACAGACATTCGCTTTCCCCAAAAGCTTTGGTTCGTAAAGGGGCAACACAGTGTATGTGTCTCTCGCAGAGCCCGGCTGCCAAATTCGAAATGTCCAGCGATTTCTCCCACACGAAAGCTGCCAGCACGAAATGCTGTAGCTGGTTTTCACTGTCCCTTGGAACTGCATTTGCTGACACACAGACATTCGCTTTCCCCAAAAGCTTTGCTTGGTAATGGGACAACACTCTGTATCTGTCTCTCGCAGAGCCCGGCTGCCAAATTGGAAACGTCCAGCGATTTCTCCCACACGAAAGCTGCCAGCACGGAATGCTGTAGCTGGTTTTCACTGTCCCTTGGAACTGCATTCGCTGCCACACAGACATTCGCTTTCCCCAAAAGCTTAGCTTGGTAATGGGGCAACACTGTGTATCTCTCTCTCGCAGAGCCCGGCTGCCAAATTGGAAACGTCCAGCGATTTCTCCCACACGAAAGCTGCCAGCACGGAATGCTGTAGCTGGTTTTCACTGTCCCTTGGAACTGCATTCGCTGCCACACAGACATTCACTTTCCCCAAAAGCTTTGCTTGGTCATGGGGCAACACTCTGTATCTGTCTCTCGCAAAGCCGGGCAGCCAAATTCGAAACGTCCAGCTATTTCTCCCACACGAAAGCTGCCAGCACGGAATGCTGTAGCTGGTTTTCACTGTCCCTTGGAACTGCATTCGCTGCCACACAGACATTCGCTTTCCCCAAAACCTTTGGTTCGTAAAGGGGCAACACTGTGTATGTGTCTCTCGCAGAGCCCGGCTGCCAAATTCGAAACCTCCAGCGATTGCGCCCACACGAAAGCTGCCAGCACAGAATGCTGTAGCTGGTTTTCACTGTCCCTTGGAACTGCATTCGCTGCCACACAGACATTCGCTTTCCCCAAAAGCTTTGGTTCGTAAAGGGGCAATACTCTGTATGTGTCCCTCGCGGAGCCCGGCTGCCAAATTCGAAACGTCCAGCGATTGCGCCCACACGAAAGCTGCCAGCACGGAATGCTGTAGCTGGTTTTCACTGTCCCTTGGAACTGCATTCGCTGCCACACAGACATTCGCTTTCCCCAAAAGCTTAGCTTGGTAATGGGGCAACACTGTGTATCTCTCTCTCGCAGAGCCCGGCTGCCAAATTGGAAACGTCCAGCGATTTCTCCCACACGAAAGCTGCCAGCACGGAATGCTGTAGCTGGTTTTCACTGTCCCTTGGAACTGCATTCGCTGCCACACAGACATTCGCTTTCCCTAAAAGCTTTGCTTGGGAATGGGGCAACACTGTGTATGTGTCTCTCGCAGAGCCCGGCTGCCAAATTGGAAACGTCCAGCGATTGCGCCCACACGAAAGCTGCCAGCACGGAATGCTGTAGCTGGTTTTCACTGTCCCTTGGAACTGCATTCGCTGCCACACAGACATTCGCGTTCCCCAAAAGCTTTGGTTCGTAAAGGGGCAACACTGTGTATGTGTCTCTCGCAGAGCCCGGCTGCCAAATTCGAAACGTCCAGCGATTGCGCCCACACGAAAGCTGCCAGCACGGAATGCTGTAGCTGGTTTTCACTGTCCCTTGGAACTGCATTCGCTGCCACACAGACATTCGCTTTCCCCAAAAGCTTTGCTTGGTATTGGGGAAACACTGTGTATCTCTCTCTCGCAGAGCCTGGCTGCCAAATTTGAAACGTCCAGCGATTGCGCCCACACGAAAGCTGCCAGCACGGAATGCTGTAGCTGGTTTTCACTGTCCCTTGGAACTGCATTCGCTGCCACACAGACATTCGCGTTCCCCAAAAGCTTTGGTTCGTAATGGGGCAACACTGTGGATGTGTCTCTCGCAGAGCCCGGCTGCCAAATTCGAAACGTCCAACGATTTCTCCCACACGAAAGCTGCCAGCAAGGAATGCTGTAGCTGGTTTTCACTGTCCTTTGGAACTGCATTCGCTGCCACACAGACATTCACTTTCCCCAAAAGCTTTGGTTCGTAAAGGGGCAACACTGTGTATGTGTCTCTCGCAGAGCCCGGCTGCCAAATTGGAAACGTCCAGCGATTTCTCCCACACGAAAGCTGCCAGCATGGAATGCTGTAGCTGGTTTTCACTGTCCCTTGGAACTGCATTCGCTGCCACACAGACATTCGCTTTCCCCAAAAGCTTTGCTTGGTAATGGGGAAACACTGTGTATGTGTCTCTCGCAGAGCCCGGCTGCCAAATTCGAAACGTCCAGCGATTTCTCCCACACGAAAGCTGCCAGCACGGAATGCTGTAGCTGGTTTTCACTGTCCCTTGGAACTGCATTCGCTGCCACACAGACATTCGCTTTCCCCAAAAGCTTTGCTTGGTAATGGGGCAACACTCTGTATCTGTCTCTCGCAGAGCCCGGCTGCCAAATTGGAAACGTCCAGCGATTTCTCCCACACGAAAGCTGCCAGCACGGAATGGTGTAGCTGGTTTTCACTGTCCCTTGGAACTGCATTCGCTGCCACACAGACATTCGCTTTCCCTAAAAGCTTTGCTTGGGAATGGGGCAACACTGTGTATGTGTCTCTCGCAGAGCCCGGCTGCCAAATTCGAAACGTCCAGCGATTTCTCCCACACGAAAGCTGCCAGCACGGAATGCTGTAGCTGGTTTTCACTGTCCCTTGGAACTGCATTCGCTGCCACACAGACATTCGCTTTCCCCAAAACCTTTGGTTCGTAAAGGGGCAACACTGTGTATGTGTCTCTCGCAGAGCTCTGCTGCCAAATTCGAAATGTCCAGCGATTTCTCCCACACGAAAGCTGCCAGCACGGAATGCTGTAGCTGGTTTTCACTGTCCCTTGGAACTGCATTCGCTGCCACACAGACATTCACTTTCCCCAAAAGCTTTGCTTGGTCATGTGGCAACACTCTGTATCTGTCCCTCGCGGAGCCCGGCTGCCAAATTCGAAACGTCCAGCGATTGCGCCCACACGAAAGCTGCCAGCACGGAATGCTATAGCTGGTTTTCACTGTCCCTTGGAACTGCATTCGCTGCCACACAGACATTCGCTTTCCCCAAAAGCTTTGGTTCGTAAAGGGGCAACACTGTGTATGTGTCTCTCGCAGAGCCCGGCTGCCAAATTCGAAATGTCCAGCGATTTCTCCCACACGAAAGCTGCCAGCACGAAATGCTGTAGCTGGTTTTCACTGTCCCTTGGAACTGCATTTGCTGACACACAGACATTCGCTTTCCCCAAAAGCTTTGCTTGGTAATGGGACAACACTCTGTATCTGTCTCTCGCAGAGCCCGGCTGCCAAATTGGAAACGTCCAGCGATTTCTCCCACACGAAAGCTGCCAGCACGGAATGCTGTAGCTGGTTTTCACTGTCCCTTGGAACTGCATTCGCTGCCACACAGACATTCGCGTTCCCCAAAACCTTTGGTTCGTAATGGGGCAACACTGTGTATGTGTCTCTCGCAGAGCCCGGCTGCCAAATTCGAAATGTCCAGCGATTTCTCCCACACGAAAGCTGCCAGCACGGAATGCTGTAGCTGGTTTTCACTGTCCCTTGGAACTGCATTCGCTGCCACACAGACATTCACTTTCCCCAAAAGCTTTGCTTGGTCATGGGGCAACACTCTGTATCTGTCTCTCGCAAAGCCGGGCAGCCAAATTCGAAACGTCCAGCTATTTCTCCCACACGAAAGCTGCCAGCACGGAATGCTGTAGCTGGTTTTCACTGTCCCTTGGAACTGCATTCGCTGCCACACAGACATTCGCTTTCCCCAAAACCTTTGGTTCGTAAAGGGGCAACACTGTGTATGTGTCTCTCGCAGAGCCCGGCTGCCAAATTCGAAACCTCCAGCGATTGCGCCCACACGAAAGCTGCCAGCACAGAATGCTGTAGCTGGTTTTCACTGTCCCTTGGAACTGCATTCGCTGCCACACAGACATTCGCTTTCCCCAAAAGCTTTGGTTCGTAAAGGGGCAATACTCTGTATGTGTCCCTCGCGGAGCCCGGCTGCCAAATTCGAAACGTCCAGCGATTGCGCCCACACGAAAGCTGCCAGCACGGAATGCTGTAGCTGGTTTTCACTGTCCCTTGGAACTGCATTCGCTGCCACACAGACATTCGCTTTCCCCAAAAGCTTAGCTTGGTAATGGGGCAACACTGTGTATCTCTCTCTCGCAGAGCCCGGCTGCCAAATTGGAAACGTCCAGCGATTTCTCCCACACGAAAGCTGCCAGCACGGAATGCTGTAGCTGGTTTTCACTGTCCCTTGGAACTGCATTCGCTGCCACACAGACATTCGCTTTCCCTAAAAGCTTTGCTTGGGAATGGGGCAACACTGTGTATGTGTCTCTCGCAGAGCCCGGCTGCCAAATTCGAAATGTCCAGCGATTTCTCCCACACGAAAGCTGCCAGCACGGAATGCTGTAGCTGGTTTTCACTGTCCCTTGGAACTGCATTTGCTGACACACAGACATTCGCTTTCCCCAAAAGCTTTGCTTGGTAATGGGACAACACTCTGTATCTGTCTCTCGCAGAGCCCGGCTGCCAAATTGGAAACGTCCAGCGATTTCTCCCACACGAAAGCTGCCAGCACGGAATGCTGTAGCTGGTTTTCACTGTCCCTTGGAACTGCATTCGCTGCCACACAGACATTCGCGTTCCCCAAAACCTTTGGTTCGTAATGGGGCAACACTGTGTATGTGTCTCTCGCAGAGCCCGGCTGCCAAATTCGAAATGTCCAGCGATTTCTCCCACACGAAAGCTGCCAGCACGGAATGCTGTAGCTGGTTTTCACTGTCCCTTGGAACTGCATTCGCTGCCACACAGACATTCACTTTCCCCAAAAGCTTTGCTTGCTCATGGGGCAACACTCTGTATCTGTCTCTCGCAGAGCCGGGCAGCCAAATTCGAAACGTCCAGCTATTTCTCCCACACGAAAGCTGCCAGCACGGAATGCTGTAGCTGGTTTTCACTGTCCCTTGGAACTGCATTCGCTGCCACACAGACATTCGCTTTCCCCAAAACCTTTGGTTCGTAAAGGGGCAACACTGTGTATGTGTCTCTCGCAGAGCCCGGCTGCCAAATTCGAAACCTCCAGCGATTGCGCCCACACGAAAGCTGCCAGCACAGAATGCTGTAGCTGGTTTTCACTGTCCCTTGGAACTGCATTCGCTGCCACACAGACATTCGCTTTCCCCAAAAGCTTTGGTTCGTAAAGGGGCAATACTCTGTATGTGTCCCTCGCGGAGCCCGGCTGCCAAATTCGAAACGTCCAGCGATTGCGCCCACACGAAAGCTGCCAGCACGGAATGCTGTAGCTGGTTTTCACTGTCCCTTGGAACTGCATTCGCTGCCACACAGACATTCGCTTTCCCCAAAAGCTTAGCTTGGTAATGGGGCAACACTGTGTATCTCTCTCTCGCAGAGCCCGGCTGCCAAATTCGAAACGTCCAGCGATTTCTCCCACACGAAAGCTGCCAGCACGGAATGCTGTAGCTGGTTTTCACTGTCCCTTGGAACTGCATTCGCTGCCACACAGACATTCGCTTTCCCTAAAAGCTTTGCTTGGGAATGGGGCAACACTGTGTATGTGTCTCTCGCAGAGCCCGGCTGCCAAATTCGAAACGTCCAGCGATTTCTCCCACACGAAAGCTGCCAGCACGGAATGCTGTAGCTGGTTTTCACTGTCCCTTGCAACTGCATTCGCTGCCACACAGACATTCGCTTTCCCCAAAAGCTTTGGTTCGTAAAGGGGCAACACTGTGTATGTGTCTCTCGCAGAGCCCGGCTGCCAAATTCGAAACGTCCAGCGATTTCTCCCACACGAAAGCTGCCAGCACGGAATGCTGTAGCTGGTTTTCACTGTCCCTTGGAACTGCATTCGCTGCCACACAGACATTCGCTTTCCCCAAAACCTTTGGTTCGTAAAGGAGCAACACTGTGTATGTGTCTCTCGCAGAGCTCTGCTGCCAAATTCGAAATGTCCAGCGATTTCTCCCACACGAAAGCTGCCAGCACGGAATGCTGTAGCTGGTTTTCACTGTCCCTTGGAACTGTATTCGCTGCCACACAGACATTCGCTTTCCCCAAAAGCTTTGCTGGGTAATGGGGAAACACTGTGTATCTCTCTCTCACAGAGCCCGGCTGCCAAATTCGAAACGTCCAGCGATTTCTCCCACACGAAAGCTGCCAGCACGGAATGCTGTAGCTGGTTTTCACTGTCCCTTGGAACTGCATTCGCTGCCACACAGACATTCGCTTTCCCCAAAACCTTTGGTTCGTAAAGGGGCAACACTGTGTATGTGTCTCTCGCAGAGCCCGGCTGCCAAATTGGAAACGTCCAGCGATTGCGCCCACACGAAAGCTGCCAGCACGGAATGCTGTACCTGGTTTTCACTGTCCCTTGGAACTGCATTCGCTGCCACACAGACATTCGCTTTCCCCAAAAGCTTTGGTTCGTAAAGGGGCAACACTCTGTATGTGTCTCTCGCAGAGCCCGGCTGCCAAATTCGAAACGTCCAGCGATTTCTCCCACACGAAAGCTGCCAGCACGGAATGCTGTAGCTGGTTTTCACTGTCCCTTGGAACTGCATTCGCTGCCACACAGACATTCGCTTTCCCCAAAAGCTTTGGTTCGTAAAGGGGCAACACTGTGTATGTGTCTCTCGCAGAGCCCGGCTGCCAAATTGGAAACGTCCAGCGATTGCGCCCACACGAAAGCTGCCAGCACGGAATGCTGTAGCTGGTTTTCACTGTCCCTTGGAACTGCATTCGCTGCCACACAGACATTCGCGTTCCCCAAAAGCTTTGGTTCGTAAAGGGGCAACACTGTGTATGTGTCTCTCGCAGAGCCCGGCTGCCAAATTCGAAACGTCCAGCGATTGCGCCCACACGAAAGCTGCCAGCACGGAATGCTGTAGCTGGTTTTCACTGTCCCTTGGAACTGCATTCGCTGCCACACAGACATTCGCTTTCCCCAAAAGCTTTGCTTGGTATTGGGGAAACACTGTGTATCTCTCTCTCGCAGAGCCCGGCTGCCAAATTCGAAACGTCCAGCGATTGCGCCCACACGAAAGCTGCCAGCACGGAATGCTGTAGCTGGTTTTCACTGTCCCTTGGAACTGCATTCGCTGCCACACAGACATTCGCGTTCCCCAAAAGCTTTGGTTCGTAATGGGGCAACACTGTGGATGTGTCTCTCGCAGAGCCCGGCTGCCAAATTCGAAACGTCCAGCGATTTCTCCCACACGAAAGCTGCCAGCAAGGAATGCTGTAGCTGGTTTTCACTGTCCTTTGGAACTGCATTCGCTGCCACACAGACATTCACTTTCCCCAAAAGCTTTGGTTCGTAAAGGGGCAACACTGTGTATGTGTCTCTCGCAGAGCCCGGCTGCCAAATTGGAAACGTCCAGCGATTTCTCCCACACGAAAGCTGCCAGCATGGAATGCTGTAGCTGGTTTTCACTGTCCCTTGGAACTGCATTCGCTGCCACACAGACATTCGCTTTCCCCAAAAGCTTTGCTTGGTAATGGGGAAACACTGTGTATGTGTCTCTCGCAGAGCCCGGCTGCCAAATTGGAAACGTCCAGCGATTTCTCCCACACGAAAGCTGCCAGCACGGAATGCTGTAGCTGGTTTTCACTGTCCCTTGGAACTGCATTCGCTGCCACACAGACATTCGCTTTCCCCAAAAGCTTTGCTTGGTAATGGGGCAACACTCTGTATCTGTCTCTCGCAGAGCCCGGCTGCCAAATTGGAAACGTCCAGCGATTTCTCCCACACGAAAGCTGCCAGCACGGAATGGTGTAGCTGGTTTTCACTGTCCCTTGGAACTGCATTCGCTGCCACACAGACATTCGCTTTCCCTAAAAGCTTTGCTTGGGAATGGGGCAACACTGTGTATGTGTCTCTCGCAGAGCCCGGCTGCCAAATTCGAAACGTCCAGCGATTTCTCCCACACGAAAGCTGCCAGCACGGAATGCTGTAGCTGGTTTTCACTGTCCCTTGGAACTGCATTCGCTGCCACACAGACATTCGCTTTCCCCAAAACCTTTGGTTCGTAAAGGGGCAACACTGTGTATGTGTCTCTCGCAGAGCTCTGCTGCCAAATTCGAAATGTCCAGCGATTTCTCCCACACGAAAGCTGCCAGCACGGAATGCTGTAGCTGGTTTTCACTGTCCCTTGGAACTGCATTCGCTGCCACACAGACATTCACTTTCCCCAAAAGCTTTGCTTGGTCATGTGGCAACACTCTGTATCTGTCCCTCGCGGAGCCCGGCTGCCAAATTCGAAACGTCCAGCGATTGCGCCCACACGAAAGCTGCCAGCACGGAATGCTATAGCTGGTTTTCACTGTCCCTTGGAACTGCATTCGCTGACACACAGACATTCGCTTTCCCCAAAAGCTTTGGTTCGTAAAGGGGCAACACAGTGTATGTGTCTCTCGCAGAGCCCGGCTGCCAAATTCGAAATGTCCAGCGATTTCTCCCACACGAAAGCTGCCAGCACGAAATGCTGTAGCTGGTTTTCACTGTCCCTTGGAACTGCATTTGCTGACACACAGACATTCGCTTTCCCCAAAAGCTTTGCTTGGTAATGGGACAACACTCTGTATCTGTCTCTCGCAGAGCCCGGCTGCCAAATTGGAAACGTCCAGCGATTTCTCCCACACGAAAGCTGCCAGCACGGAATGCTGTAGCTGGTTTTCACTGTCCCTTGGAACTGCATTCGCTGCCACACAGACATTCGCGTTCCCCAAAACCTTTGGTTCGTAATGGGGCAACACTGTGTATGTGTCTCTCGCAGAGCCCGGCTGCCCAATTCGAAATGTCCAGCGATTTCTCCCACACGAAAGCTGCCAGCACGGAATGCTGTAGCTGGTTTTCACTGTCCCTTGGAACTGCATTCGCTGCCACACAGACATTCACTTTCCCCAAAAGCTTTGCTTGGTCATGGGGCAACACTCTGTATCTGTCTCTCGCAGAGCCGGGCAGCCAAATTCGAAACGTCCAGCTATTTCTCCCACACGAAAGCTGCCAGCACGGAATGCTGTAGCTGGTTTTCACTGTCCCTTGGAACTGCATTCGCTGCCACACAGACATTCGCTTTCCCCAAAACCTTTGGTTCGTAAAGGGGCAACACTGTGTATGTGTCTCTCGCAGAGCCCGGCTGCCAAATTCGAAACCTCCAGCGATTGCGCCCACACGAAAGCTGCCAGCACAGAATGCTGTAGCTGGTTTTCACTGTCCCTTGGAACTGCATTCGCTGCCACACAGACATTCGCTTTCCCCAAAAGCTTTGGTTCGTAAAGGGGCAATACTCTGTATGTGTCCCTCGCGGAGCCCGGCTGCCAAATTCGAAACGTCCAGCGATTGCGCCCACACGAAAGCTGCCAGCACGGAATGCTGTAGCTGGTTTTCACTGTCCCTTGGAACTGCATTCGCTGCCACACAGACATTCGCTTTCCCCAAAAGCTTAGCTTGGTAATGGGGCAACACTGTGTATCTCTCTCTCGCAGAGCCGGGCAGCCAAATTCGAAACGTCCAGCGATTTCTCCCACACGAAAGCTGCCAGCACGGAATGCTGTAGCTGGTTTTCACTGTCCCTTGGAACTGCATTCGCTGCCACACAGACATTCGCTTTCCCTAAAAGCTTTGCTTGGGAATGGGGCAACACTGTGTATGTGTCTCTCGCAGAGCCCGGCTGCCAAATTCGAAACGTCCAGCGATTTCTCCCACACGAAAGCTGCCAGCACGGAATGCTGTAGCTGGTTTTCACTGTCCCTTGCAACTGCATTCGCTGCCACACAGACATTCGCTTTCCCCAAAAGCTTTGGTTCGTAAAGGGGCAACACTGTGTATGTGTCTCTCGCAGAGCCCGGCTGCCAAATTCGAAACGTCCAGCGATTGCGCCCACACGAAAGCTGCCAGCACGGAATGCTGTAGCTGGTTTTCACTGTCCCTTGGAACTGCATTCGCTGCCACACAGACATTCGCTTTCCCCAAAACCTTTGGTTCGTAAAGGGGCAACACTGTGTATGTGTCTCTCGCAGAGCCCGGCTGCCAAATTCGAAATGTCCAGCGATTTCTCCCACACGAAAGCTGCCAGCACGGAATGCTGTAGCTGGTTTTCACTGTCCCTTGGAACTGCATTCGCTGCCACACAGACATTCACTTTCCCCAAAAGCTTTGCTTGGTCATGGGGCAACACTCTGTATCTGTCTCTCGCAGAGCCCGGCTGCCAAATTCGAAACGTCCAGCGATTTCTCCCACACGAAAGCTGCCAGCACGGAATGCTTTAGCTGGTTTTCACTGTCCCTTGCAACTGCATTCGCTGCCACACAGACATTCGCTTTCCCCAAAAGCTTTGGCTCGTAAAGGGGCAACACTGTGTATGTGTCTCTCGCAGAGCCCGGCTGCCAAATTCGAAACGTCCAGCGATTTCTCCCACACGAAAGCTGCCAGCACGGAATGCTGTAGCTGGTTTTCACTGTCCCTTGGAACTGCATTCGCTGCCACACAGACATTCGCTTTCCCCAAAACCTTTGTTTCGTAAAGGGGCAACACTGTGTATGTGTCTCTCGCAGAGCCCGGCTGCCAAATTCGAAATGTCCAGCGATTTCTCCCACACGAAAGCTGCCAGCACGGAATGCTGTAGCTGGTTTTCACTGTCCCTTGGAACTGCATTCGCTGCCACACAGACATTCACTTTCCCCAAAAGCTTTGCTTGGTCATGGGGCAACACTCTGTATCTGTCTCTCGCAGAGCCGGGCAGCCAAATTCGAAACGTCCAGCTATTTCTCCCACACGAAAGCTGCCAGCACGGAATGCTGTAGCTGGTTTTCACTGTCCCTTGGAACTGCATTCACTGCCACACAGACATTCGCTTTCCCCAAAACCTTTGGTTCGTAAAGGGGCAACACTGTGTATGTGTCTCTCGCAGAGCCCGGCTGCCAAATTCGAAACGTCCAGCGATTTCTCCCACACGAAAGCTGCCAGCACGGAATGCTGTAGCTGGTTTTCACTGTCCCTTGGAACTGCATTCGCTGCCACACTGACATTCGCTTTCCCCAAAAGCTTTGGTTCGTAAAGGGGCAATACTCTGTATGTGTCCCTCGCGGAGCCCGGCTGCCAAATTCGAAACGTCCAGCGATTGCGCCCACACGAAAGCTGCCAGCACGAAATGCTGTAGCTGGTTTTCACTGTCCCTTGGAACTGCATTCGCTGCCACACAGACATTCGCTTTCCCCAAAACCTTTGGTTCGTAAAGGGGCAACACTGTGTATGTGTCTCTCGCAGAGCCCGGCTGCCGAATTCGAAACGTCCAGCGATTTCTCCCACACGAAAGCTGCCAGCACGGAATGCTGTAGCTGGTTTTCACTGTCCCTTGGAACTGCATTCGCTGCCACACAGACATTCGCTTTCCCCAAAAGCTTTGCTGGGTAATGGGGCAACACTGTGTATCTCTCTCTCACAGAGCCCGGCTGCCAAATTCGAAACGTCCAGCGATTGCGCCCACACGAAAGCTGCCAGCACGGAATGCTGTAGCTGGTTTTCACTGTCCCTTGGAACTGCATTCGCTGCCACACAGACATTCGCTTTCCCCAAAACCTTTGGTTCGTAAAGGGGCAACACTGTGTATGTGTCTCTCGCAGAGCCCGGCTGCCAAATTCGAAACGTCCAGCGATTTCTCCCACACGAAAGCTGCCAGCACGGAATGCTGTAGCTGGTTTTCACTGTCCCTTGGAACTGCATTCGCTGCCACACAGACATTCGCTTTCCCCAAAAGCTTTGGTTCGTAATGGGGCAACACTGTGTATGTGTCTCTCGCAGAGCCCGGCTGCCAAATTCGAAACGTCCAGCGATTTCTCCCACAAGAAAGCTGCCAGCACGGAATGCTGTAGCTGGTTTTCACTGTCCCTTGGAACTGCATTCGCTGCCACACAGACATTCGCGTTCCCCAAAAGCTTTGGTTCGTAATGGGGCAACACTGTGTATGTGTCTCTCGCAGAGCCCGGCTGCCAAATTCGAAATGTCCAGCGATTGCGCCCACACGAAAGCTGCCAGCACGGAATGCTGTAGCTGGTTTTCACTGTCCCTTGGAACTGCATTCGCTGCCACACAGACATTCACTTTCTCCAAAAGCTTTGCTTGGTCATGGGGCAACACTCTGTATCTGTCTCTCGCAGAGCCCGGCAGCCAAATTCGAAACGTCCAGCTATTTCTCCCACACGAAAGCTGCCAGCGCGGAATGCTGTAGCTGGTTTTCACTGTCCCTTGGAACTGCATTCGCTGCCACACTGACATTCGCTTTCCCCAAAAGCTTTGCTTGGGAATGGGGAAACACTGTGTATGTGTCTCTCGCAGAGCCCGGCTGCCAAATTCGAAACGTCCAGAGATTTCTCCCACACGAAAGCTGCCAGCACGGAATGCTGTAGCTGGTTTTCACTGTCCCTTGGAACTGCATTCGCTGCCACACAGACATTCGCTTTCCCCAAAAGCTTTGGTTCGTAAAGGGGCAACACTGTGTATGTGTCTCTCGCAGAGCCCGGCTGCCAAATTCGAAACGTCCAGCGATTGCGCCCACACGAAAGCTGCCAGCGCGGAATGCTGTAGCTGGTTTTCACTGTCCCTTGGAACTGCATTCAGTGCCACACAGACATTCGCTTTCCCCAAAAGCTTTGGTCCGTAAAGGGGCAACACTGTGTATGTGTCTCTCGCAGAGCCCGGCTGCCAAATTGGAAACGTCCAGCGATTTCTCCCACACGAAAGCTGCCAGCACGGAATGCTGTAGCTGGTTTTCACTGTCCCTTGGAACTGCATTCGCTGCCACACAGACATTCGCTTTCCCCAAAAGCTTTGCTTGGGAATGGGGAAACACTGTGTATGTGTCTCTCGCAGAGCCCGGCTGCCAAATTCGAAACGTCCAGAGATTTCTCCCACACGAAAGCTGCCAGCACGGAATGCTGTAGCTGGTTTTCACTGTCCCTTGCAACTGCATTCGCTGCCACACAGACATTCGCTTTCCCCAAAAGCTTTGGTTCGTAAAGGGGCAACACTGTGTATGTGTCTCTCGCAGAGCCCGGCTGCCAAATTCGAAACGTCCAGCGATTGCGCCCACACGAAAGCTGCCAGCACGGAATGCTGTAGCTGGTTTTCACTGTCCCTTGGAACTGCATTCGCTGCCACACAGACATTCGCTTTCCCCAAAAGCTTTGCTTGGTATTGGGGAAACACTGTGTATCTCTCTCTCGCAGAGCCCGGCTGCCAAATTCGAAACGTCCAGCAATTGCGCCCACACGAAAGCTGCCAGCACGGAATGCTGTAGCTGGTTTTCACTGTCCCTTGGAACTGCATTCGCTGCCACACAGACATTCGCGTTCCCCAAAAGCTTTGGTTCGTAATGGGGCAACACTGTGTATGTGTCTCTCGCAGAGCCCGGCTGCCAAATTCGAAACGTCCAGCGATTTCTCCCACACGAAAGCTGCCAGCATGGAATGCTGTAGCTGGTTTTCACTGTCCCTTGGAACTGCATTCGCTGCCACACAGACATTCACTTTCCCCAAAAGCTTTGCTTGGTCATGGGGCAACACTCTGTATCTGTCTCTCGCAGAGCCGGGCAGCCAAATTCGAAACGTCCAGCTATTTCTCCCACACGAAAGCTGCCAGCACGGAATGCTGTAGCTGGTTTTCACTGTCCCTTGGAACTGCATTCACTGCCACACAGACATTCGCTTTCCCCAAAACCTTTGGTTCGTAAAGGGGCAACACTGTGTATGTGTCTCTCGCAGAGCCCGGCTGCCAAATTGGAAACGTCCAGCGATTTCTCCCACACGAAAGCTGCCAGCACGGAATGCTGTAGCTGGTTTTCACTGTCCCTTGGAACTGCATTCGCTGCCACACTGACATTCGCTTTCCCCAAAAGCTTTGGTTCGTAAAGGGGCAATACTCTGTATGTGTCCCTCGCGGAGCCCGGCTGCCAAATTCGAAACGTCCAGCGATTGCGCCCACACGAAAGCTGCCAGCACGGAATGCTGTAGCTGGTTTTCACTGTCCCTTGGAACTGCATTCACTGCCACACAGACATTCGCTTTCCCCAAAACCTTTGGTTCGTAAAGGGGCAACACTGTGTATGTGTCTCTCGCAGAGCCCGGCTGCCAAATTGGAAACGTCCAGCGATTTCTCCCACACGAAAGCTGCCAGCACGGAATGCTGTAGCTGGTTTTCACTGTCCCTTGGAACTGCATTCGCTGCCACACTGACATTCGCTTTCCCCAAAAGCTTTGCTTCGTAAAGGGGCAATACTCTGTATGTGTCCCTCGCGGAGCCCGGCTGCCAAATTCGAAACGTCCAGCGATTGCGCCCACACGAAAGCTGCCAGCACGAAATGCTGTAGCTGGTTTTCACTGTCCCTTGCAACTGCATTCGCTGCCACACAGACATTCGCTTTCCCCAAAAGCTTTGGTTCGTAAAGGGGCAACACTGTGTATGTGTCTCTCGCAGAGCCCGGCTGCCAAATTCGAAACGTCCAGCGATTTCTCCCACACGAAAGCTGCCAGCACGGAATGCTGTAGCTGGTTTTCACTGTCCCTTGGAACTGCATTCGCTGCCACACAGACATTCGCTTTCCCCAAAACCTTTGGTTCGTAAAGGGGCAACACTGTGTATGTGTCTCTCGCGGAGCCCGGCTGCCAAATTCGAAACGTCCAGCGATTTCTCCCACACGAAAGCTGCCAGCACGGAATGCTGTAGCTGGTTTTCACTGTCCCTTGGAACTGCATTCGCTGCCACACAGACATTCGCTTTCCCCAAAACCTTTGCTTGGTCATGGGGCAACACTCTGTATCTGTCTCTCGCAGAGCCGGGCAGCCAAATTCGAAACGTCCAGCTATTTCTCCCACACGAAAGCTGCCAGCACGGAATGCTGTAGCTGGTTTTCACTGTCCCTTGGAACTGCATTCGCTGCCACACAGACATTCACTTTCCCCAAAAGCTTTGCTTGGTCATGGGGCAACACTCTGTATCTGTCTCTCGCAGAGCCGGGCAGCCAAATTCGAAACGTCCAGCTATTTCTCCCACACGAAAGCTGCCAGCACGGAATGCTGTAGCTGGTTTTCACTGTCCCTTGGAACTGCATTCACTGCCACACAGACATTCGCTTTCGCCAAAACCTTTGGTTCGTAAAGGGGCAACACTGTGTATGTGTCTCTCGCAGAGCCCGGCTGCCAAATTGGAAACGTCCAGCGATTTCTCCCACACGAAAGCTGCCAGCACGGAATGCTGTAGCTGGTTTTCACTGTCCCTTGGAACTGCATTCGCTGCCACACAGACATTCGCTTTCCCCAAAAGCTTTGCTGGGTAATGGGGAAACACTGTGTATGTGTCTCTCGCAGAGCCCGGCTGCCAAATTCGAAACGTCCAGCGATTTCTCCCACACGAAAGCTGCCAGCACGGAATGCTGTAGCTGGTTTTCACTGTCCCTTGCAACTGCATTCGCTGCCACACAGACATTCGCTTTCCCCAAAAGCTTTGGTTCGTAAAGGGGCAACACTGTGTATGTGTCTCTCGCAGAGCCCGGCTGCCAAATTCGAAACGTCCAGCGATTTCTCCCACACGAAAGCTGCCAGCACGGAATGCTGTAGCTGGTTTTCACTGTCCCTTGGAACTGCATTCGCTGCCACACAGACATTCGCTTTCCCCAAAAGCTTTGCTTGGTATTGGGGAAACACTGTGTATCTCTCTCTCGCAGAGCCCGGCTGCCAAATTCGAAACGTCCAGCGATTGCGCCCACACGAAAGCTGCCAGCACGGAATGCTGTAGCTGGTTTTCACTGTCCCTTGGAACTGCATTCGCTGCCACACAGACATTCGCGTTCCCCAAAAGCTTTGGTTCGTAATGGGGCAACACTGTGGATGTGTCTCTCGCAGAGCCCGGCTGCCAAATTGGAAACGTCCAGCGATTTCTCCCACACGAAAGCTGCCAGCAAGGAATGCTGTAGCTGGTTTTCACTGTCCTTTGGAACTGCATTCGCTGCCACACAGACATTCACTTTCCCCAAAAGCTTTGGTTCGTAAAGGGGCAACACTGTGTATGTGTCTCTCGCAGAGCCGGCTGCCAAATTCGAAATGTCCAGCGATTTCTCCCACACGAAAGGTGCCAGCACGGAATGCTGTAGCTGGTTTTCACTGTCCCTTGGAACTGCATTCGCTGCCACACAGACATTCGCTTTCCCCAAAAGCTTTGCTGGGTAATGGGGAAACACTGTGTATCTCTCTCTCACAGAGCCCGGCTGCCAAATTCGAAACGTCCAGCGATTGCGCCCACACGAAAGCTGCCAGCACGGAATGCTGTAGCTGGTTTTCACTGTCCCTTGGAACTGCATTCGCTGCCACACAGACATTCGCTTTCCCCAAAACCTTTGGTTCGTAAAGGGGCAACACTGTGTATGTGTCTCTCGCAGAGCCCGGCTGCCAAATTCGAAACGTCCAGCGATTGCGCCCACACGAAAGCTGCCAGCACGGAATGCTGTAGCTGGTTTTCACTGTCCCTTGGAACTGCATTCGCTGCCACACAGACATTCGCTTTCCCCAAAAGCTTTGGTTCGTAAAGGGGCAACACTCTGTATGTGTCTCTCGCAGAGCCCGGCTGCCAAATTCGAAACGTCCAGCGATTTCTCCCACACGAAAGCTGCCAGCACGGAATGCTGTAGCTGGTTTTCACTGTCCCTTGGAACTGCATTCGCTGCCACACAGACATTCGCTTTCCCCAAAAGCTTTGGTTCGTAAAGGGGCAACACTGTGTATGTGTCTCTCGCAGAGCCCGGCTGCCAAATTGGAAACGTCCAGCGATTGCGCCCACACGAAAGCTGCCAGCACGGAATGCTGTAGCTGGTTTTCACTGTCCCTTGGAACTGCATTCGCTGCCACACAGACATTCGCGTTCCCCAAAAGCTTTGGTTCGTAAAGGGGCAACACTGTGTATGTGTCTCTCGCAGAGCCCGGCTGCCAAATTCGAAACGTCCAGCGATTGCGCCCACACGAAAGCTGCCAGCACGGAATGCTGTAGCTGGTTTTCACTGTCCCTTGGAACTGCATTCGCTGCCACACAGACATTCGCTTTCCCCAAAAGCTTTGCTTGGTATTGGGGAAACACTGTGTATCTCTCTCTCGCAGAGCCCGGCTGCCAAATTGGAAACGTCCAGCGATTGCGCCCACACGAAAGCTGCCAGCACGGAATGCTGTAGCTGGTTTTCACTGTCCCTTGGAACTGCATTCGCTGCCACACAGACATTCGCTTTCCCCAAAAGCTTAGCTTGGTAATGGGGCAACACTGTGTATCTCTCTCTCGCAGAGCCCGGCTGCCAAATTGGAAACGTCCAGCGATTTCTCCCACACGAAAGCTGCCAGCACGGAATGCTGTAGCTGGTTTTCACTGTCCCTTGGAACTGCATTCGCTGCCACACAGACATTCGCTTTCCCCAAAAGCTTTGCTGGGTAATGGGGAAACACTGTGTATGTGTCTCTCGCAGAGCCCGGCTGCCAAATTCGAAACGTCCAGCGATTTCTCCCACACGAAAGCTGCCAGCACGGAATGCTGTAGCTGGTTTTCACTGTCCCTTGCAACTGCATTCGCTGCCACACAGACATTCGCTTTCCCCAAAAGCTTTGGTTCGTAAAGGGGCAACACTGTGTATGTGTCTCTCGCAGAGCCCGGCTGCCAAATTCGAAACGTCCAGCGATTTCTCCCACACGAAAGCTGCCAGCACGGAATGCTGTAGCTGGTTTTCACTGTCCCTTGGAACTGCATTCGCTGCCACACAGACATTCGCTTTCCCCAAAAGCTTTGCTTGGTATTGGGGAAACACTGTGTATCTCTCTCTCGCAGAGCCCGGCTGCCAAATTCGAAACGTCCAGCGATTGCGCCCACACGAAAGCTGCCAGCACGGAATGCTGTAGCTGGTTTTCACTGTCCCTTGGAACTGCATTCGCTGCCACACAGACATTCGCGTTCCCCAAAAGCTTTGGTTCGTAATGGGGCAACACTGTGGATGTGTCTCTCGCAGAGCCCGGCTGCCAAATTGGAAACGTCCAGCGATTTCTCCCACACGAAAGCTGCCAGCAAGGAATGCTGTAGCTGGTTTTCACTGTCCTTTGGAACTGCATTCGCTGCCACACAGACATTCACTTTCCCCAAAAGCTTTGGTTCGTAAAGGGGCAACACTGTGTATGTGTCTCTCGCAGAGCCGGCTGCCAAATTCGAAATGTCCAGCGATTTCTCCCACACGAAAGGTGCCAGCACGGAATGCTCTAGCTGGTTTTCACTGTCCCTTGGAACTGCATTCGCTGCCACACAGACATTCGCTTTCCCCAAAAGCTTTGCTGGGTAATGGGGAAACACTGTGTATCTCTCTCTCACAGAGCCCGGCTGCCAAATTCGAAACGTCCAGCGATTTCTCCCACACGAAAGCTGCCAGCACGGAATGCTGTAGCTGGTTTTCACTGTCCCTTGGAACTGCATTCGCTGCCACACAGACATTCGCTTTCCCCAAAACCTTTGGTTCGTAAAGGGGCAACACTGTGTATGTGTCTCTCGCAGAGCCCGGCTGCCAAATTCGAAACGTCCAGCGATTGCGCCCACACGAAAGCTGCCAGCACGGAATGCTGTAGCTGGTTTTCACTGTCCCTTGGAACTGCATTCGCTGCCACACAGACATTCGCTTTCCCCAAAAGCTTTGGTTCGTAAAGGGGCAACACTCTGTATGTGTCTCTCGCAGAGCCCGGCTGCCAAATTCGAAACGTCCAGCGATTTCTCCCACACGAAAGCTGCCAGCACGGAATGCTGTAGCTGGTTTTCACTGTCCCTTGGAACTGCATTCGCTGCCACACAGACATTCGCTTTCCCCAAAAGCTTTGGTTCGTAAAGGGGCAACACTGTGTATGTGTCTCTCGCAGAGCCCGGCTGCCAAATTGGAAACGTCCAGCGATTGCGCCCACACGAAAGCTGCCAGCACGGAATGCTGTAGCTGGTTTTCACTGTCCCTTGGAACTGCATTCGCTGCCACACAGACATTCGCGTTCCCCAAAAGCTTTGGTTCGTAAAGGGGCAACACTGTGTATGTGTCTCTCGCAGAGCCCGGCTGCCAAATTGGAAACGTCCAGCGATTGCGCCCACACGAAAGCTGCCAGCACGGAATGCTGTAGCTGGTTTTCACTGTCCCTTGGAACTGCATTCGCTGCCACACAGACATTCGCTTTCCCCAAAAGCTTTGCTTGGTATTGGGGAAACACTGTGTATCTCTCTCTCGCAGAGCCCGGCTGCCAAATTGGAAACGTCCAGCGATTGCGCCCACACGAAAGCTGCCAGCACGGAATGCTGTAGCTGGTTTTCACTGTCCCTTGGAACTGCATTCGCTGCCACACAGACATTCGCGTTCCCCAAAAGCTTTGGTTCGTAATGGGGCAACACTGTGGATGTGTCTCTCGCAGAGCCCGGCTGCCAAATTCGAAACGTCCAGCGATTTCTCCCACACGAAAGCTGCCAGCACGGAATGCTGTAGCTGGTTTTCACTGTCCCTTGGAACTGCATTCACTGCCACACAGACATTCGCTTTCCCCAAAACCTTTGGTTCGTAAAGGGGCAACACTGTGTATGTGTCTCTCGCAGAGCCCGGCTGCCAAATTCGAAACGTCCAGCGATTTCTCCCACACGAAAGCTGCCAGCACGGAATGCTGTAGCTGGTTTTCACTGTCCCTTGGAACTGCATTCGCTGCCACACAGACATTCGCTTTCCCCAAAAGCTTAGCTTGGTAATGGGGCAACACTGTGTATCTCTCTCTCGCAGAGCCCGGCTGCCAAATTGGAAACGTCCAGCGATTTCTCCCACACGAAAGCTGCCAGCACGGAATGCTGTAGCTGGTTTTCACTGTCCCTTGGAACTGCATTCGCTGCCACACAGACATTCGCTTTCCCCAAAAGCTTTGCTGGGTAATGGGGAAACACTGTGTATGTGTCTCTCGCAGAGCCCGGCTGCCAAATTCGAAACGTCCAGCGATTTCTCCCACACGAAAGCTGCCAGCACAGAATGCTGTAGCTGGTTTTCACTGTCCCTTGCAACTGCATTCGCTGCCACACAGACATTCGCTTTCCCCAAAAGCTTTGGTTCGTAAAGGGGCAACACTGTGTATGTGTCTCTCGCAGAGCCCGGCTGCCAAATTGGAAACGTCCAGCGATTTCTCCCACACGAAAGCTGCCAGCACGGAATGCTGTAGCTGGTTTTCACTGTCCCTTGGAACTGCATTCGCTGCCACACAGACATTCGCTTTCCCCAAAACCTTTGTTTCGTAAAGGGGCAACACTGTGTATGTGTCTCTCGCAGAGCCCGGCTGCCAAATTCGAAATGTCCAGCGATTTCTCCCACACGAAAGCTGCCAGCACGGAATGCTGTAGCTGGTTTTCACTGTCCCTTGGAACTGCATTCGCTGCCACACAGACATTCACTTTCCCCAAAAGCTTTGCTTGGTCATGGGGCAACACTCTGTATCTGTCTCTCGCAGAGCCGGGCAGCCAAATTCGAAACGTCCAGCTATTTCTCCCACACGAAAGCTGCCAGCACGGAATGCTGTAGCTGGTTTTCACTGTCCCTTGGAACTGCATTCACTGCCACACAGACATTCGCTTTCCCCAAAAGCTTTGGTTCGTAAAGGGGCAACACTGTGTATGTGTCTCTCGCAGAGCCCGGCTGCCAAATTCGAAACGTCCAGCGATTGCGCCCACACGAAAGCTGCCAGCACGGAATGCTGTAGCTGGTTTTCACTGTCCCTTGGAACTGCATTCGCTGCCACACAGACATTCGCTTTCCCCAAAAGCTTTGGTTCGTAAAGGGGCAATACTCTGTATGTGTCCCTCGCGGAGCCCGGCTGCCAAATTCGAAACGTCCAGCGATTTCTCCCACACGAAAGCTGCCAGCACGGAATGCTGTAGCTGGTTTTCACTGTCCCTTGGAACTGCATTCGCTGCCACACAGACATTCGCGTTCCCCAAAAGCTTTGGTTCGTAATGGGGCAACACTGTGTATGTGTCTCTCGCAGAGCCCGGCTGCCAAATTCGAAATGTCCAGCGATTGCGCCCACACGAAAGCTGCCAGCACGGAATGCTGTAGCTGGTTTTCACTGTCCCTTGGAACTGCATTCGCTGCCACACAGACATTCACTTTCTCCAAAAGCTTTGCTTGGTCATGGGGCAACACTCTGTATCTGTCTCTCGCAGAGCCCGGCAGCCAAATTCGAAACGTCCAGCTATTTCTCCCACACGAAAGCTGCCAGCGCGGAATGCTGTAGCTGGTTTTCACTGTCCCTTGGAACTGCATTCGCTGCCACACTGACATTCGCTTTCCCCAAAAGCTTTGCTTGGGAATGGGGAAACACTGTGTATGTGTCTCTCGCAGAGCCCGGCTGCCAAATTCGAAACGTCCAGAGATTTCTCCCACACGAAAGCTGCCAGCACGGAATGCTGTAGCTGGTTTTCACTGTCCCTTGCAACTGCATTCGCTGCCACACAGACATTCGCTTTCCCCAAAAGCTTTGGTTCGTAAAGGGTCAACACTCTGTATGTGTCTCTCGCAGAGCCCGGCTGCCAAATTCGAAACGTCCAGCGATTGCGCCCACACGAAAGCTGCCAGCGCGGAATGCTGTAGCTGGTTTTCACTGTCCCTTGGAACTGCATTCAGTGCCACACAGACATTCGCTTTCCCCAAAAGCTTTGGTCCGTAAAGGGGCAACACTGTGTATGTGTCTCTCGCAGAGCCCGGCTGCCAAATTGGAAACGTCCAGCGATTTCTCCCACACGAAAGCTGCCAGCACGGAATGCTGTAGCTGGTTTTCACTGTCCCTTGGAACTGCATTCGCTGCCACACAGACATTCGCTTTCCCCAAAAGCTTTGCTTGGGAATGGGGAAACACTGTGTATGTGTCTCTCGCAGAGCCCGGCTGCCAAATTCGAAACGTCCAGAGATTTCTCCCACACGAAAGCTGCCAGCACGGAATGCTGTAGCTGGTTTTCACTGTCCCTTGCAACTGCATTCGCTGCCACACAGACATTCGCTTTCCCCAAAAGCTTTGGTTCGTAAAGGGGCAACACTGTGTATGTGTCTCTCGCAGAGCCCGGCTGCCAAATTCGAAACGTCCAGCGATTGCGCCCACACGAAAGCTGCCAGCACGGAATGCTGTAGCTGGTTTTCACTGTCCCTTGGAACTGCATTCGCTGCCACACAGACATTCGCTTTCCCCAAAAGCTTTGCTTGGTATTGGGGAAACACTGTGTATCTCTCTCTCGCAGAGCCCGGCTGCCAAATTCGAAACGTCCAGCGATTGCGCCCACACGAAAGCTGCCAGCACGGAATGCTGTAGCTGGTTTTCACTGTCCCTTGGAACTGCATTCGCTGCCACACAGACATTCGCGTTCCCCAAAAGCTTTGGTTCGTAATGGGGCAACACTGTGTATGTGTCTCTCGCAGAGCCCGGCTGCCAAATTCGAAACGTCCAGCGATTTCTCCCACACGAAAGCTGCCAGCATGGAATGCTGTAGCTGGTTTTCACTGTCCCTTGGAACTGCATTCGCTGCCACACAGACATTCACTTTCCCCAAAAGCTTTGCTTGGTCATGGGGCAACACTCTGTATGTGTCTCTCGCAGAGCCGGGCAGCCAAATTCGAAACGTCCAGCTATTTCTCCCACACGAAAGCTGCCAGCACGGAATGCTGTAGCTGGTTTTCACTGTCCCTTGGAACTGCATTCACTGCCACACAGACATTCGCTTTCCCCAAAACCTTTGGTTCGTAAAGGGGCAACACTGTGTATGTGTCTCTCGCAGAGCCCGGCTGCCAAATTGGAAACGTCCAGCGATTTCTCCCACACGAAAGCTGCCAGCACGGAATGCTGTAGCTGGTTTTCACTGTCCCTTGGAACTGCATTCGCTGCCACACTGACATTCGCTTTCCCCAAAAGCTTTGGTTCGTAAAGGGGCAATACTCTGTATGTGTCCCTCGCGGAGCCCGGCTGCCAAATTCGAAACGTCCAGCGATTGCGCCCACACGAAAGCTGCCAGCACGGAATGCTGTAGCTGGTTTTCACTGTCCCTTGGAACTGCATTCACTGCCACACAGACATTCGCTTTCCCCAAAACCTTTGGTTCGTAAAGGGGCAACACTGTGTATGTGTCTCTCGCAGAGCCCGGCTGCCAAATTGGAAACGTCCAGCGATTTCTCCCACACGAAAGCTGCCAGCACGGAATGCTGTAGCTGGTTTTCACTGTCCCTTGGAACTGCATTCGCTGCCACACTGACATTCGCTTTCCCCAAAAGCTTTGCTTCGTAAAGGGGCAATACTCTGTATGTGTCCCTCGCGGAGCCCGGCTGCCAAATTCGAAACGTCCAGCGATTGCGCCCACACGAAAGCTGCCAGCACGAAATGCTGTAGCTGGTTTTCACTGTCCCTTGGAACTGCATTCGCTGCCACACAGACATTCGCTTTCCCCAAAAGCTTTGGTTCGTAAAGGGGCAACACTGTGTATGTGTCTCTCGCAGAGCCCGGCTGCCAAATTCGAAACGTCCAGCGATTTCTCCCACACGAAAGCTGCCAGCACGGAATGCTGTAGCTGGTTTTCACTGTCCCTTGGAACTGCATTCGCTGCCACACAGACATTCGCTTTCCCCAAAACCTTTGGTTCGTAAAGGGGCAACACTGTGTATGTGTCTCTCGCGGAGCCCGGCTGCCAAATTCGAAACGTCCAGCGATTTCTCCCACACGAAAGCTGCCAGCACGGAATGCTGTAGCTGGTTTTCACTGTCCCTTGGAACTGCATTCGCTGCCACACAGACATTCGCTTTCCCCAAAACCTTTGCTTGGTCATGGGGCAACACTCTGTATCTGTCTCTCGCAGAGCCGGGCAGCCAAATTCGAAACGTCCAGCTATTTCTCCCACACGAAAGCTGCCAGCACGGAATGCTGTAGCTGGTTTTCACTGTCCCTTGGAACTGCATTCGCTGCCACACAGACATTCACTTTCCCCAAAAGCTTTGCTTGGTCATGGGGCAACACTCTGTATCTGTCTCTCGCAGAGCCGGGCAGCCAAATTCGAAACGTCCAGCTATTTCTCCCACACGAAAGCTGCCAGCACGGAATGCTGTAGCTGGTTTTCACTGTCCCTTGGAACTGCATTCACTGCCACACAGACATTCGCTTTCGCCAAAACCTTTGGTTCGTAAAGGGGCAACACTGTGTATGTGTCTCTCGCAGAGCCCGGCTGCCAAATTCGAAACGTCCAGCGATTTCTCCCACACGAAAGCTGCCAGCACGGAATGCTGTAGCTGGTTTTCACTGTCCCTTGCAACTGCATTCGCTGCCACACAGACATTCGCTTTCCCCAAAAGCTTTGGTTCGTAAAGGGGCAACACTGTGTATGTGTCTCTCGCAGAGCCCGGCTGCCAAATTCGAAACGTCCAGCGATTTCTCCCACACGAAAGCTGCCAGCACGGAATGCTGTAGCTGGTTTTCACTGTCCCTTGGAACTGCATTCGCTGCCACACAGACATTCGCTTTCCCCAAAAGCTTTGCTTGGTATTGGGGAAACACTGTGTATCTCTCTCTCGCAGAGCCCGGCTGCCAAATTCGAAACGTCCAGCGATTGCGCCCACACGAAAGCTGCCAGCACGGAATGCTGTAGCTGGTTTTCACTGTCCCTTGGAACTGCATTCGCTGCCACACAGACATTCGCGTTCCCCAAAAGCTTTGGTTCGTAATGGGGCAACACTGTGGATGTGTCTCTCGCAGAGCCCGGCTGCCAAATTGGAAACGTCCAGCGATTTCTCCCACACGAAAGCTGCCAGCAAGGAATGCTGTAGCTGGTTTTCACTGTCCTTTGGAACTGCATTCGCTGCCACACAGACATTCACTTTCCCCAAAAGCTTTGGTTCGTAAAGGGGCAACACTGTGTATGTGTCTCTCGCAGAGCCGGCTGCCAAATTCGAAATGTCCAGCGATTTCTCCCACACGAAAGGTGCCAGCACGGAATGCTGTAGCTGGTTTTCACTGTCCCTTGGAACTGCATTCGCTGCCACACAGACATTCGCTTTCCCCAAAAGCTTTGCTGGGTAATGGGGAAACACTGTGTATCTCTCTCTCACAGAGCCCGGCTGCCAAATTCGAAACGTCCAGCGATTTCTCCCACACGAAAGCTGCCAGCACGGAATGCTGTAGCTGGTTTTCACTGTCCCTTGGAACTGCATTCGCTGCCACACAGACATTCGCTTTCCCCAAAACCTTTGGTTCGTAAAGGGGCAACACTGTGTATGTGTCTCTCGCAGAGCCCGGCTGCCAAATTCGAAACGTCCAGCGATTGCGCCCACACGAAAGCTGCCAGCACGGAATGCTGTAGCTGGTTTTCACTGTCCCTTGGAACTGCATTCGCTGCCACACAGACATTCGCTTTCCCCAAAACCTTTGGTTCGTAAAGGGGCAACACTCTGTATGTGTCTCTCGCAGAGCCCGGCTGCCAAATTCGAAACGTCCAGCGATTTCTCCCACACGAAAGCTGCCAGCACGGAATGCTGTAGCTGGTTTTCACTGTCCCTTGGAACTGCATTCGCTGCCACACAGACATTCGCTTTCCCCAAAAGCTTTGGTTCGTAAAGGGGCAACACTGTGTATGTGTCTCTCGCAGAGCCCGGCTGCCAAATTGGAAACGTCCAGCGATTGCGCCCACACGAAAGCTGCCAGCACGGAATGCTGTAGCTGGTTTTCACTGTCCCTTGGAACTGCATTCGCTGCCACACAGACATTCGCGTTCCCCAAAAGCTTTGGTTCGTAAAGGGGCAACACTGTGTATGTGTCTCTCGCAGAGCCCGGCTGCCAAATTCGAAACGTCCAGCGATTGCGCCCACACGAAAGCTGCCAGCACGGAATGCTGTAGCTGGTTTTCACTGTCCCTTGGAACTGCATTCGCTGCCACACAGACATTCGCGTTCCCCAAAAGCTTTGGTTCGTAATGGGGCAACACTCTGGATGTGTCTCTCGCAGAGCCCGGCTGCCAAATTCGAAACGTCCAGCGATTTCTCCCACACGAAAGCTGCCAGCACGGAATGCTGTAGCTGGTTTTCACTGTCCCTTGGAACTGCATTCACTGCCACACAGACATTCGCTTTCCCCAAAACCTTTGGTTCGTAAAGGGGCAACACTGTGTATGTGTCTCTCGCAGAGCCCGGCTGCCAAATTCGAAACGTCCAGCGATTTCTCCCACACGAAAGCTGCCAGCACGGAATGCTGTAGCTGGTTTTCACTGTCCCTTGGAACTGCATTCGCTGCCACACAGACATTCGCTTTCCCCAAAAGCTTAGCTTGGTAATGGGGCAACACTGTGTATCTCTCTCTCGCAGAGCCCGGCTGCCAAATTGGAAACGTCCAGCGATTTCTCCCACACGAAAGCTGCCAGCACGGAATGCTGTAGCTGGTTTTCACTGTCCCTTGGAACTGCATTCGCTGCCACACAGACATTCGCTTTCCCCAAAAGCTTTGCTGGGTAATGGGGAAACACTGTGTATGTGTCTCTCGCAGAGCCCGGCTGCCAAATTCGAAACGTCCAGCGATTTCTCCCACACGAAAGCTGCCAGCACAGAATGCTGTAGCTGGTTTTCACTGTCCCTTGGAACTGCATTCACTGCCACACAGACATTCGCTTTCCCCAAAAGCTTTGGTTCGTAAAGGGGCAACACTGTGTATGTGTCTCTCGCAGAGCCCGGCTGCCAAATTGGAAACGTCCAGCGATTTCTCCCACACGAAAGCTGCCAGCACGGAATGCTGTAGCTGGTTTTCACTGTCCCTTGGAACTGTATTCGCTGCCACACAGACATTCGCTTTCCCCAAAAGCTTTGCTGGGTAATGGGGAAACACTGTGTATCTCGTCTCACAGAGCCCGGCTGCCAAATTCGAAACGTCCAGCGATTTCTCCCACACGAAAGCTGCCAGCACGGAATGCTGTAGCTGGTTTTCACTGTCCCTTGGAACTGCATTCGCTGCCACACAGACATTCGCTTTCCCCAAAACCTTTGGTTCGTAAAGGGGCAACACTGTGTATGTGTCTCTCGCAGAGCCCGGCTGCCAAATTCGAAACGTCCAGCGATTGCGCCCACACGAAAGCTGCCAGCACGGAATGCTGTAGCTGGTTTTCACTGTCCCTTGGAACTGCATTCGCTGCCACACAGACATTCGCTTTCCCCAAAACCTTTGGTTCGTAAAGGGGCAACACAGTGTATGTGTCTCTCGCAGAGCCCGGCTGCCAAATTCGAAACGTCCAGCGATTTCTCCCACACGAAAGCTGCCAGCACGGAATGCTGTAGTTGGTTTTCACTGTCCCTTGGAACTGCATTCGCTGCCACACAGACATTCGCTTTCCCCAAAAGCTTTGGTTCGTAAAGGGGCAACACTGTGTATCTCTCTCTCGCAGAGCCCGGCTGCCAAATTGGAAACGTCCAGCGATTGCGCCCACACGAAAGCTGCCAGCACGGAATGCTGTAGCTGGTTTTCACTGTCCCTTGGAACTGCATTCGCTGCCACACAGACATTCACTTTCCCCAAAAGCTTTGCTGGGTAATGGGGAAACACTGTGTATGTGTCTCTCGCAGAGCCCGGCTGCCAAATTGGAAACGTCCAGCGATTTCTCCCACACGAAAGCTGCCAGCATGGAATGCTGTAGCTGGTTTTCACTGTCCCTTGGAACTGCATTCGCTGCCACACAGACATTCGCTTTCCCCAAAAGCTTTGCTTGGTAATGGGGAAACACTGTGTATGTGTCTCTCGCAGAGCCCGTCTGCCAAATTGGAAACGTGCAGCGATTTCTCCCACACGAAAGCTGCCAGCACGGAATGCTGTAGCTGGTTTTCACTGTCCCTTGGAACTGCATTCGCTGCCACACAGACATTCGCTTTCCCCAAAAGCTTTGCTTGGTAATGGGGCAACACTCTGTATCTGTCTCTCGCAGAGCCCGGCTGCCAAATTGGAAACGTCCAGCGATTTCTCCCACACGAAAGCTGCCAGCACGGAATGGTGTAGCTGGTTTTCACTGTCCCTTGGAACTGCATTCGCTGCCACACAGACATTCGCTTTCCCTAAAAGCTTTGCTTGGGAATGGGGCAACACTGTGTATGTGTCTCTCGCAGAGCCCGGCTGCCAAATTGGAAACGTCCAGCGATTTCTCCCACACGAAAGCTGCCAGCACGGAATGCTGTAGCTGGTTTTCACTGTCCCTTGGAACTGCATTCGCTGCCACACAGACATTCGCTTTCCCCAAAACCTTTGGTTCGTAAAGGGGCAACACTGTGTATGTGTCTCTCTCAGAGCTCTGCTGCCAAATTCGAAATGTCCAGCGATTTCTCCCACACGAAAGCTGCCAGCACGGAATGCTGTAGCTGGTTTTCACTGTCCCTTGGAACTGCATTCGCTGCCACACAGACATTCACTTTCCCCAAAAGCTTTGCTTGGTCATGTGGCAACACTCTGTATCTGTCCCTCGCGGAGCCCGGCTGCCAAATTCGAAACGTCCAGCGATTGCGCCCACACGAAAGCTGCCAGCACGGAATGCTATAGCTGGTTTTCACTGTCCCTTGGAACTGCATTCGCTGACACACAGACATTCGCTTTCCCCAAAACCTTTGGTTCGTAAAGGGGCAACACAGTGTATGTGTCTCTCGCAGAGCCCGGCTGCCAAATTCGAAATGTCCAGCGATTTCTCCCACACGAAAGCTGCCAGCACGAAATGCTGTAGCTGGTTTTCACTGTCCCTTGGAACTGCATTTGCTGACACACAGACATTCGCTTTCCCCAAAAGCTTTGCTTGGTAATGGGACAACACTCTGTATCTGTCTCTCGCAGAGCCCGGCTGCCAAATTGGAAACGTCCAGCGATTTCTCCCACACGAAAGCTGCCAGCACGGAATGCTGTAGCTGGTTTTCACTGTCCCTTGGAACTGCATTCGCTGCCACACAGACATTCGCGTTCCCCAAAACCTTTGGTTCGTAATGGGGCAACACTGTGTATGTGTCTCTCGCAGAGCCCGGCTGCCAAATTCGAAATGTCCAGCGATTGCGCCCACACGAAAGCTGCCAGCACGGAATGCTGTAGCTGGTTTTCACTGTCCCTTGGAACTGCATTCGCTGCCACACAGACATTCACTTTCCCCAAAAGATTTGCTTGGTCATGGGGCAACACTCTGTATGTGTCTCTCGCAGAGCCGGGCAGCCAAATTCGAAACGTCCAGCTATTTCTCCCACACGAAAGCTGCCAGCACGGAATGCTGTAGCTGGTTTTCACTGTCCCTTGGAACTGCATTCGCTGCCACACAGACATTCGCTTTCCCCAAAACCTTTGGTTCGTAAAGGGGCAACACTGTGTATGTGTCTCTCGCAGAGCCCGGCTGCCAAATTCGAAACCTCCAGCGATTGCGCCCACACGAAAGCTGCCAGCACAGAATGCTGTAGCTGGTTTTCACTGTCCCTTGGAACTGCATTCGCTGCCACACAGACATTCGCTTTCCCCAAAAGCTTTGGTTCGTAAAGGGGCAATACTCTGTATGTGTCCCTCGCGGAGCCCGGCTGCCAAATTCGAAACGTCCAGCGATTGCGCCCACACGAAAGCTGCCAGCACGGAATGCTGTAGCTGGTTTTCACTGTCCCTTGGAACTGCATTCGCTGCCACACAGACATTCGCTTTCCCCAAAAGCTTAGCTTGGTAATGGGGCAACACTGTGTATCTCTCTCTCGCAGAGCCCGGCTGCCAAATTGGAAACGTCCAGCGATTTCTCCCACACGAAAGCTGCCAGCACGGAATGCTGTAGCTGGTTTTCACTGTCCCTTGGAACTGCATTCGCTGCCACACAGACATTCGCTTTCCCTAAAAGCTTTGCTTGGGAATGGGGCAACACTGTGTATGTGTCTCTCGCAGAGCCCGGCTGCCAAATTCGAAACGTCCAGCGATTTCTCCCACACGAAAGCTGCCAGCACGGAATGCTGTAGCTGGTTTTCACTGTCCCTTGCAACTGCATTCGCTGCCACACAGACATTCGCTTTCCCCAAAAGCTTTGGTTCGTAAAGGGGCAACACTGTGTATGTGTCTCTCGCAGAGCCCGGCTGCCAAATTCGAAACGTCCAGCGATTTCTCCCACACGAAAGCTGCCAGCACGGAATGCTGTAGCTGGTTTTCACTGTCCCTTGGAACTGCATTCGCTGCCACACAGACATTCGCTTTCCCCAAAACCTTTGTTTCGTAAAGGGGCAACACTGTGTATGTGTCTCTCGCAGAGCCCGGCTGCCAAATTCGAAATGTCCAGCGATTTCTCCCACACGAAAGCTGCCAGCACGGAATGCTGTAGCTGGTTTTCACTGTCCCTTGGAACTGCATTCACTGCCACACTGACATTCGCTTTCCCCAAAAGCTTTGGTTCGTAAAGGGGCAATAATCTGTATGTGTCCCTCGCGGAGCCCGGCTGCCAAATTCGAAACGTCCAGCGATTGCGCCCACACGAAAGCTGCCAGCACGGAATGCTGTAGCTGGTTTTCACTGTCCCTTGCAACTGCATTCGCTGCCACACAGACATTCGCTTTCCCCAAAAGCTTAGCTTGGTAATGGGGCAACACTTTGTATCTCTCTCTCGCAGAGCCCGGCTGCCAAATTGGAAACGTCCAGCGATTTCTCCCACACGAAAGCTGCCAGCACGGAATGCTGTAGCTGGTTTTCACTGTCCCTTGGAACTGCATTCGCTGCCACACAGACATTCGCTTTCCCCAAAAGCTTTGCTGGGTAATGGGGAAACACTGTGTATGTGTCTCTCGCAGAGCCCGGCTGCCAAATTCGAAACGTCCAGCGATTTCTCCCACACGAAAGCTGCCAGCACGGAATGCTGTAGCTGGTTTTCACTGTCCCTTGGAACTGCATTCGCTGCCACACAGACATTCGCTTTCCCCAAAACCTTTGTTTCGTAAAGGGGCAACACTGTGTATGTGTCTCTCGCAGAGCCCGGCTGCCAAATTCGAAATGTCCAGCGATTTCTCCCACACGAAAGCTGCCAGCACGGAATGCTGTAGCTGGTTTTCACTGTCCCTTGGAACTGCATTCGCTGCCACACAGACATTCACTTTCCCCAAAAGCTTTGCTTGGTCATGGGGCAACACTCTGTATCTGTCTCTCGCAGAGCCGGGCAGCCAAATTCGAAACGTCCAGCTATTTCTCCCACACGAAAGCTGCCAGCACGGAATGCTGTAGCTGGTTTTCACTGTCCCTTGGAACTGCATTCGCTGCCACACAGACATTCGCTTTCCCCAAAAGCTTTGGTTCGTAAAGGGGCAACACTGTGTATGTGTCTCTCGCAGAGCCCGGCTGCCAAATTGGAAACGTCCAGCGATTTCTCCCACACGAAAGCTGCCAGCACGGAATGCTGTAGCTGGTTTTCACTGTCCCTTGGAACTGCATTCGCTGCCACACTGACATTCGCTTTCCCCAAAAGCTTTGGTTCGTAAAGGGGCAATACTCTGTATGTGTCCCTCGCGGAGCCCGGCTGCCAAATTCGAAACGTCCAGCGATTGCGCCCACACGAAAGCTGCCAGCACGAAATGCTGTAGCTGGTTTTCACTGTCCCTTGGAACTGCATTCGCTGCCTCACAGACATTCGCTTTCCCCAAAAGCTTTGGTTCGTAAAGGGGCAACACTGTGTATGTGTCTCTCGCAGAGCCCGGCTGCCAAATTCGAAACGTCCAGCGATTTCTCCCACAAGAAAGCAGCCAGCACGGAATGCTGTAGCTGGTTTTCACTGTCCCTTGGAACTGCATTCGCTGCCACACAGACATTCGCTTTCCCCAAAAGCTTTGCTGGGTAATGGGGAAACACTGTGTATGTGTCTCTCGCAGAGCCCGGCTGCCAAATTCGAAACGTCCAGCGATTTCTCCCACACGAAAGCTGCCAGCACGGAATGCTGTAGCTGGTTTTCACTGTCCCTTGGAACTGCATTCACTGCCACACAGACATTCGCTTTCCCCAAAACCTTTGGTTCGTAAAGGGGCAACACTGTGTATGTGTCTCTCGCAGAGCCCGGCTGCCAAATTGGAAACGTCCAGCGATTTCTCCCACACGAAAGCTGCCAGCACGGAATGCTGTAGCTGGTTTTCACTGTCCCTTGGAACTGCATTCGCTGCCACACTGACATTCGCTTTCCCCAAAAGCTTTGGTTCGTAAAGGGGCAATACTCTGTATGTGTCCCTCGCGGAGCCCGGCTGCCAAATTCGAAACGTCCAGCGATTTCTCCCACACGAAAGCTGCCAGCACGGAATGCTGTAGCTGGTTTTCACTGTCCCTTGCAACTGCATTCGCTGCCACACAGACATTCGCTTTCCCCAAAAGCTTTGGTTCGTAAAGGGGCAACAGTGTGTATGTGTCTCTCGCACAGCCCGGCTGCCAAATTCGAAACGTCCAGCGATTTCTCCCACACGAAAGCTGCCAGCACGGAATGCTGTAGCTGGTTTTCACTGTCCCTTGGAACTGCATTCGCTGCCACACAGACATTCGCTTTCCCCAAAACCTTTGGTTCGTAAAGGGGCAACACTGTGTATCTCTCTCTCGCAGAGCCCGGCTGCCAAATTGGAAACGTCCAGCGATTTCTCCCACACGAAAGCTGCCAGCACGGAATGCTGTAGCTGGTTTTCACTGTCCCTTGGAACTGCATTCGCTGCCACACAGACATTCGCTTTCCCCAAAAGCTTTGCTGGGTAATGGGGAAACACTGTGTATGTGTCTCTCGCAGAGCCCGGCTGCCAAATTCGAAACGTCCAGCGATTTCTCCCACACGAAAGCTGCCAGCACGGAATGCTTTAGCTGGTTTTCACTGTCCCTTGCAACTGCATTCGCTGCCACACAGACATTCGCTTTCCCCAAAAGCTTTGGTTCGTAAAGGGGCAACACTGTGTATGTGTCTCTCGCAGAGCCCGGCTGCCAAATTCGAAACGTCCAGCGATTTCTCCCACACGAAAGCTGCCAGCACGGAATGCTGTAGCTGGTTTTCACTGTCCCTTGGAACTGCATTCGCTGCCACACAGACATTCGCTTTCCCCAAAACCTTTGTTTCGTAAAGGGGCAACACTGTGTATGTGTCTCTCGCAGAGCCCGGCTGCCAAATTCGAAATGTCCAGCGATTTCTCCCACACGAAAGCTGCCAGCACGGAATGCTGTAGCTGGTTTTCACTGTCCCTTGGAACTGCATTCGCTGCCACACAGACATTCACTTTCCCCAAAAGCTTTGCTTGGTCATGGGGCAACACTCTGTATCTGTCTCTCGCAGAGCCGGGCAGCCAAATTCGAAACGTCCAGCTATTTCTCCCACACGAAAGCTGCCAGCACGGAATGCTGTAGCTGGTTTTCACTGTCCCTTGGAACTGCATTCACTGCCACACAGACATTCGCTTTCCCCAAAAGCTTTGGTTCGTAAAGGGGCAACACTGTGTATGTGTCTCTCGCAGAGCCCGGCTGCCAAATTCGAAACGTCCAGCGATTTCTCCCACACGAAAGCTGCCAGCACGGAATGCTGTAGCTGGTTTTCACTGTCCCTTGGAACTGCATTCGCTGCCACACAGACATTCGCTTTCCCCAAAAGCTTTGCTGGGTAATGGGGCAACACTGTGTATCTCTCTCTCACAGAGCCCGGCTGCCAAATTCGAAACGTCCAGCGATTGCGCCCACACGAAAGCTGCCAGCACGGAATGCTGTAGCTGGTTTTCACTGTCCCTTGGAACTGCATTCGCTGCCACACAGACATTCGCTTTCCCCAAAACCTTTGGTTCGTAAAGGGGCAACACTGTGTATGTGTCTCTCGCAGAGCCCGGCTGCCAAATTCGAAACGTCCAGCGATTGCGCCCACACGAAAGCTGCCAGCACGGAATGCTGTAGCTGGTTTTCACTGTCCCTTGGAACTGCATTCGCTGCCACACAGACATTCGCTTTCCCCAAAAGCTTTGCTGGGTAATGGGGAAACACTGTGTATGTGTCTCTCGCAGAGCCCGGCTGCCAAATTCAAAACGTCCAGCGATTTCTCCCACACGAAAGCTGCCAGCACGGAATGCTGTAGCTGGTTTTCACTGTCCCTTGGAACTGCATTCGCTGCCACATAGACATTCGCGTTCCCCAAAAGCTTTGGTTCGTAATGGGGCAACACTGTGTATGTGTCTCTCGCAGAGCCCGGCTGCCAAATTCGAAATGTCCAGCGATTGCGCCCACACGAAAGCTGCCAGCACGGAATGCTGTAGCTGGTTTTCACTGTCCCTTGGAACTGCATTCGCTGCCACACAGACATTCACTTTCTCCAAAAGCTTTGCTTGGTCATGGGGCAACACTCTGTATCTGTCTCTCGCAGAGCCCGGCAGCCAAATTCGAAACGTCCAGCTATTTCTCCCACACGAAAGCTGCCAGCGCGGAATGCTGTAGCTGGTTTTCACTGTCCCTTGGAACTGCATTCAGTGCCACACAGACATTCGCTTTCCCCAAAAGCTTTGGTCCGTAAAGGGGCAACACTGTGTATGTGTCTCTCGCAGAGCCCGGCAGCCAAATTGGAAACGTCCAGCGATTTCTCCCACACGAAAGCTGCCAGCACGGAATGCTGTAGCTGGTTTTCACTGTCCCTTGGAACTGCATTCGCTGCCACACTGACATTCGCTTTCCCCAAAAGCTTTGCTTGGGAATGGGGAAACACTGTGTATGTGTCTCTCGCAGAGCCCGGCTGCCAAATTCGAAACGTCCAGAGATTTCTCCCACACGAAAGCTGCCAGCACGGAATGCTGTAGCTGGTTTTCACTGTCCCTTGCAACTGCATTCGCTGCCACACAGACATTCGCTTTCCCCAAAAGCTTTGGTTCGTAAAGGGGCAACACTGTGTATGTGTCTCTCGCAGAGCCCGGCTGCCAAATTCGAAACGTCCAGCGATTGCGCCCACACGAAAGCTGCCAGCGCGGAATGCTGTAGCTGGTTTTCACTGTCCCTTGGAACTGCATTCAGTGCCACACAGACATTCGCTTTCCCCAAAAGCTTTGGTCCGTAAAGGGGCAACACTGTGTATGTGTCTCTCGCAGAGCCCGGCTGCCAAATTGGAAACGTCCAGCGATTTCTCCCACACGAAAGCTGCCAGCACGGAATGCTGTAGCTGGTTTTCACTGTCCCTTGGAACTGCATTCGCTGCCACACAGACATTCGCTTTCCCCAAAAGCTTTGCTTGGGAATGGGGAAACACTGTGTATGTGTCTCTCGCAGAGCCCGGCTGCCAAATTCGAAACGTCCAGAGATTTCTCCCACACGAAAGCTGCCAGCACGGAATGCTGTAGCTGGTTTTCACTGTCCCTTGCAACTGCATTCGCTGCCACACAGACATTCGCTTTCCCCAAAAGCTTTGGTTCGTAAAGGGGCAACACTGTGTATGTGTCTCTCGCAGAGCCCGGCTGCCAAATTCGAAACGTCCAGCGATTGCGCCCACACGAAAGCTGCCAGCACGGAATGCTGTAGCTGGTTTTCACTGTCCCTTGGAACTGCATTCGCTGCCACACAGACATTCGCTTTCCCCAAAAGCTTTGCTTGGTATTGGGGAAACACTGTGTATCTCTCTCTCGCAGAGCCCGGCTGCCAAATTCGAAACGTCCAGCGATTGCGCCCACACGAAAGCTGCCAGCACGGAATGCTGTAGCTGGTTTTCACTGTCCCTTGGAACTGCATTCGCTGCCACACAGACATTCGCGTTCCCCAAAAGCTTTGGTTCGTAATGGGGCAACACTGTGTATGTGTCTCTCGCAGAGCCCGGCTGCCAAATTCGAAACGTCCAGCGATTTCTCCCACACGAAAGCTGCCAGCAAGGAATGCTGTAGCTGGTTTTCACTGTCCCTTGGAACTGCATTCGCTGCCACACAGACATTCACTTTCCCCAAAAGCTTTGCTTGGTCATGGGGCAACACTCTGTATCTGTCTCTCGCAGAGCCGGGCAGCCAAATTCGAAACGTCCAGCTATTTCTCCCACACGAAAGCTGCCAGCACGGAATGCTGTAGCTGGTTTTCACTGTCCCTTGGAACTGCATTCACTGCCACACAGACATTCGCTTTCCCCAAAAGCTTTGGTTCGTAAAGGGGCAACACTGTGTATGTGTCTCTCGCAGAGCCCGGCTGCCAAATTCGAAACGTCCAGCGATTTCTCCCACACGAAAGCTGCCAGCACGGAATGCTGTAGCTGGTTTTCACTGTCCCTTGGAACTGCATTCGCTGCCACACTGACATTCGCTTTCCCCAAAAGCTTTGGTTCGTAAAGGGGCAATACTCTGTATGTGTCCCTCGCGGAGCCCGGCTGCCAAATTCGAAACGTCCAGCGATTGCGCCCACGCGAAAGCTGCCAGCACGAAATGCTGTAGCTGGTTTTCACTGTCCCTTGGAACTGCATTCGCTGCCTCACAGACATTCGCTTTCCCCAAAACCTTTGGTTCGTAAAGGGGCAACACTGTGTATGTGTCTCTCGCAGAGCCCGGCTGCCGAATTCGAAACGTCCAGCGATTTCTCCCACACGAAAGCAGCCAGCACGGAATGCTGTAGCTGGTTTTCACTGTCCCTTGGAACTGCATTCGCTGCCACACAGACATTCGCTTTCCCCAAAAGCTTTGCTGGGTAATGGGGCAACACTGTGTATCTCTCTCTCACAGAGCCCGGCTGCCAAATTCGAAACGTCCAGCGATTGCGCCCACACGAAAGCTGCCAGCACGGAATGCTGTAGCTGGTTTTCACTGTCCCTTGGAACTGCATTCGCTGCCACACAGACATTCGCTTTCCCCAAAACCTTTGGTTCGTAAAGGGGCAACACTGTGTATGTGTCTCTCGCAGAGCCCGGCTGCCAAATTCGAAACGTCCAGCGATTGCGCCCACACGAAAGCTGCCAGCACGGAATGCTGTAGCTGGTTTTCACTGTCCCTTGGAACTGCATTCGCTGCCACACAGACATTCGCTTTCCCCAAAAGCTTTGGTTCGTAAAGGGGCAACACTGTGTATGTGTCTCTCGCAGAGCCCAGCTGCCAAATTCGAAACGTCCAGCGATTTCTCCCACACGAAAGCTGCCAGCACGGAATGCTGTAGCTGGTTTTCACTGTCCCTTGGAACTGCATTCGCTGCCACACAGACATTCGCGTTCCCCAAAAGCTTTGGTTCGTAATGGGGCAACACTGTGTATGTGTCTCTCGCAGAGCCCGGCTGCCAAATTCGAAATGTCCAGCGATTGCGCCCACACGAAAGCTGCCAGCACGGAATGCTGTAGCTGGTTTTCACTGTCCCTTGGAACTGCATTCGCTGCCACACAGACATTCACTTTCTCCAAAAGCTTTGCTTGGTCATGGGGCAACACTCTGTATCTGTCTCTCGCAGAGCCCGGCAGCCAAATTCGAAACGTCCAGCTATTTCTCCCACACGAAAGCTGCCAGCGCGGAATGCTGTAGCTGGTTTTCACTGTCCCTTGGAACTGCATTCAGTGCCACACAGACATTCGCTTTCCCCAAAAGCTTTGGTCCGTAAAGGGGCAACACTGTGTATGTGTCTCTCGCAGAGCCCGGCAGCCAAATTGGAAACGTCCAGCGATTTCTCCCACACGAAAGCTGCCAGCACGGAATGCTGTAGCTGGTTTTCACTGTCCCTTGGAACTGCATTCGCTGCCACACTGACATTCGCTTTCCCCAAAAGCTTTGCTTGGGAATGGGGAAACACTGTGTATGTGTCTCTCGCAGAGCCCGGCTGCCGAATTCGAAACGTCCAGAGATTTCTCCCACACGAAAGCTGCCAGCACGGAATGCTGTAGCTGGTTTTCACTGTCCCTTGCAACTGCATTCGCTGCCACACAGACATTCGCTTTCCCCAAAAGCTTTGGTTCGTAAAGGGGCAACACTGTGTATGTGTCTCTCGCAGAGCCCGGCTGCCAAATTCGAAACGTCCAGCGATTGCGCCCACACGAAAGCTGCCAGCGCGGAATGCTGTAGCTGGTTTTCACTGTCCCTTGGAACTGCATTCAGTGCCACACAGACATTCGCTTTCCCCAAAAGCTTTGGTCCGTAAAGGGGCAACACTGTGTATGTGTCTCTCGCAGAGCCCGGCTGCCAAATTGGAAACGTCCAGCGATTTCTCCCACACGAAAGCTGCCAGCACGGAATGCTGTAGCTGGTTTTCACTGTCCCTTGGAACTACATTCGCTGCCACACAGACATTCGCTTTCCCCAAAAGCTTTGCTTGGGAATGGGGAAACACTGTGTATGTGTCTCTCGCAGAGCCCGGCTGCCAAATTCGAAACGTCCAGAGATTTCTCCCACACGAAAGCTGCCAGCACGGAATGCTGTAGCTGGTTTTCACTGTCCCTTGCAACTGCATTCGCTGCCACACAGACATTCGCTTTCCCCAAAAGCTTTGGTTCGTAAAGGGGCAACACTGTGTATGTGTCTCTCGCAGAGCCCGGCTGCCAAATTCGAAACGTCCAGCGATTGCGCCCACACGAAAGCTGCCAGCACGGAATGCTGTAGCTGGTTTTCACTGTCCCTTGGAACTGCATTCGCTGCCACACAGACATTCGCTTTCCCCAAAAGCTTTGCTTGGTATTGGGGAAACACTGTGTATCTCTCTCTCGCAGAGCCCGGCTGCCAAATTCGAAACGTCCAGCGATTGCGCCCACACGAAAGCTGCCAGCACGGAATGCTGTAGCTGGTTTTCACTGTCCCTTGGAACTGCATTCGCTGCCACACAGACATTCGCGTTCCCCAAAAGCTTTGGTTCGTAATGGGGCAACACTGTGTATGTGTCTCTCGCAGAGCCCGGCTGCCAAATTCGAAACGTCCAGCGATTTCTCCCACACGAAAGCTGCCAGCAAGGAATGCTGTAGCTGGTTTTCACTGTCCCTTGGAACTGCATTCGCTGCCACACAGACATTCACTTTCCCCAAAAGCTTTGCTTGGTCATGGGGCAACACTCTGTATGTGTCTCTCGCAGAGCCGGGCAGCCACATTCGAAACGTCCAGCTATTTCTCCCACACGAAAGCTGCCAGCACGGAATGCTGTAGCTGGTTTTCACTGTCCCTTGGAACTGCATTCACTGCCACACAGACATTCGCTTTCCCCAAAACCTTTGGTTCGTAAAGGGGCAACACTGTGTATGTGTCTCTCGCAGAGCCCGGCTGCCAAATTGGAAACGTCCAGCGATTTCTCCCACACGAAAGCTGCCAGCACGGAATGCTGTAGCTGGTTTTCACTGTCCCTTGGAACTGCATTCGCTGCCACACTGACATTCGCTTTCCCCAAAAGCTTTGGTTCGTAAAGGGGCAATACTCTGTATGTGTCCCTCGCGGAGCCCGGCTGCCAAATTCGAAACGTCCAGCGATTGCGTCCACACGAAAGCTGCCAGCACGGAATGCTGTAGCTGGTTTTCACTGTCCCTTGGAACTGCATTCGCTGCCACACAGACATTCGCTTTCCCCAAAAGCTTTGGTTCGTAAAGGGGCAACAGTGTGTATGTGTCTCTCGCAGAGCCCGGCTGCCAAATTCGAAACGTCCAGCGATTTCTCCCACACGAAAGCTGCCAGGACGGAATGCTGTAGCTGGTTTTCACTGTCCCTTGGAACTGCATTCGCTGCCACACAGACATTCGCTTTCCCCAAAAGCTTTGCTTGGTAATGTGGAAACACTGTGTATCTCTCTCTCGCAGAGCCCGGCTGCCAAATTCGAAACGTCCAGCGATTTCTCCCACACGAAAGCTGCCAGCACGGAATGCTGTAGCTGGTTTTCACTGTCCCTTGGAACTGCATTCGCTGCCACACAGACATTCGCTTTCCCCAAAAGCTTTGGTTCGTAAAGGGGCAACACTGTGTATGTGTCTCTCGCAGAGCCCGGCTGCCAAATTCGAAATGTCCAGCGATTTCTCCCACACGAAAGCTGCCAGCACGGAATGCTGTAGCTGGTTTTCACTGTCCCTTGGAACTGCATTCGCTGCCACACAGACATTCACTTTCCCCAAAAGCTTTGCTTGGTCATGGGGCAACACTCTGTATCTGTCTCTCGCAGAGCCGGGCAGCCAAATTCGAAACGTCCAGCTATTTCTCCCACACGAAAGCTGCCAGCACGGAATGCTGTAGCTGGTTTTCACTGTCCCTTGGAACTGCATTCACTGCCACACAGACATTCGCTTTCCCCAAAACCTTTGGTTCGTAAAGGGGCAACACTGTGTATGTGTCTCTCGCAGAGCCCGGCTGCCAAATTGGAAACGTCCAGCGATTTCTCCCACACGAAAGCTGCCAGCACGGAATGCTGTAGCTGGTTTTCACTGTCCCTTGGAACTGCATTCGCTGCCACACTGACATTCGCTTTCCCCAAAAGCTTTGCTTCGTAAAGGGGCAATACTCTGTATGTGTCCCTCGCGGAGCCCGGCTGCCAAATTCGAAACGTCCAGCGATTGCGCCCACACGAAAGCTGCCAGCACGAAATGCTGTAGCTGGTTTTCACTGTCCCTTGGAACTGCATTCGCTGCCACACAGACATTCGCTTTCCCCAAAACCTTTGGTTCGTAAAGGGGCAACACTGTGTATGTGTCTCTTGCAGAGCCCGGCTGCCAAATTGGAAACGTCCAGCGATTTCTCCCACACGAAAGCTGCCAGCACGGAATGCTGTAGCTGGTTTTCACTGTCCCTTGGAACTGCATTCGCTGCCACACTGACATTCGCTTTCCCCAAAAGCTTTGGTTCGTAAAGGGGCAATACTCTGTATGTGTCCCTCGCGGAGCCCGGCTGCCAAATTCGAAACGTCCAGCGATTGCGCCCACACGAAAGCTGCCAGCACGGAATGCTGTAGCTGGTTTTCACTGTCCCTTGGAACTGCATTCGCTGCCACACAGACATTCGCTTTCCCCAAAAGCTTTGCTTGGTCATGGGGCAACACTCTGTATCTGTCTCTCGCAGAGCCCGGCTGCCAAATTCGAAACGTCCAGCGATTGCGCCCACACGAAAGCTGCCAGCGCGGAATGCTGTAGCTGGTTTTCACTGTCCCTTGGAACTGCATTCAGTGCCACACAGACATTCGCTTTCCCCAAAAGCTTTGGTCCGTAAAGGGGCAACACTGTGTATGTGTCTCTCGCAGAGCCCGGCAGCCAAATTGGAAACGTCCAGCGATTTCTCCCACACGAAAGCTGCCAGCACGGAATGCTGTAGCTGGTTTTCACTGTCCCTTGGAACTGCATTCGCTGCCACACAGACATTCGCTTTCCCCAAAAGCTTTGCTTGGGAATGGGGAAACACGGTGTATGTGTCTCTCGCAGAGCCCGGCTGCCAAATTCGAAACGTCCAGAGATTTCTCCCACACGAAAGCTGCCAGCACGGAATGCTGTAGCTGGTTTTCACTGTCCCTTGGAACTGCATTCGCTGCCACACAGACATTCGCTTTCCCCAAAACCTTTGTTTCGTAAAGGGGCAACACTGTGTATGTGTCTCTCGCAGAGCCCGGCTGCCAAATTCGAAACGTCCAGCGATTGCGCCCACACGAAAGCTGCCAGCACGGAATGCTGTAGCTGGTTTTCACTGTCCCTTGGAACTGCATTCGCTGCCACACAGACATTCGCTTTCCCCAAAAGCTTTGCTTGGTATTGGGGAAACACTGAGTATCTCTCTCTCGCAGAGCCCGGCTGCCAAATTCGAAACGTCCAGCGATTGCGCCCACACGAAAGCTGCCAGCACGGAATGCTGTAGCTGGTTTTCACTGTCCCTTGGAACTGCATTCGCTGCCACACAGACATTCGCGTTCCCCAAAAGCTTTGGTTCGTAATGGGGCAACACTGTGTATGTGTCTCTCGCAGAGCCCGGCTGCCAAATTCGAAACGTCCAGCGATTTCTCCCACACGAAAGCTGCCAGCAAGGAATGCTGTAGCTGGTTTTCACTGTCCCTTGGAACTGCATTCGCTGCCACACAGACATTCACTTTCCCCAAAAGCTTTGCTTGGTCATGGGGCAACACTCTGTATCTGTCTCTCGCAGAGCCGGGCAGCCAAATTCGAAACGTCCAGCGATTTCTCCCACACGAAAGCTGCCAGCACGGAATGCTGTAGCTGGTTTTCACTGTCCCTTGGAACTGCATTCGCTGCCACACTGACATTCGCTTTCCCCAAAAGCTTTGGTTCGTAAAGGGGCAATACTCTGTCTGTGTCCCTCGCGGAGCCCGGCTGCCAAATTCGAAACGTCCAGCGATTGCGCCCACACGAAAGCTGCCAGCACGGAATGCTGTAGCTGGTTTTCACTGTCCCTTGGAACTGCATTCGCTGCCACACAGACATTCGCTTTCCCCAAAAGCTTTGGTTCGTAAAGGGGCAACAGTGTGTATGTGTCTCTCGCAGAGCCCGGCTGCCAAATTCGAAACGTCCAGCGATTTCTCCCACACGAAAGCTGCCAGGACGGAATGCTGTAGCTGGTTTTCACTGTCCCTTGGAACTGCATTCGCTGCCACACAGACATTCGCTTTCCCCAAAAGCTTTGCTTGGTAATGTGGAAACACTGTGTATCTCTCTCTCGCAGAGCCCGGCTGCCAAATTCGAAACGTCCAGCGATTTCTCCCACACGAAAGCTGCCAGCACGGAATGCTGTAGCTGGTTTTCACTGTCCCTTGGAACTGCATTCGCTGCCACACAGACATTCGCATTCCCCAAAAGCTTTGGTTCGTAATGGGGCAACACTGTGTATGTGTCTCTCGCAGAGCCCGGCTGCCAAATTCGAAATGTCCAGCGATTTCTCCCACACGAAAGCTGCCAGCACGGAATGCTGTAGCTGGTTTTCACTGTCCCTTGGAACTGCATTCGCTGCCACACAGACATTCACTTTCCCCAAAAGCTTTGCTTGGTCATGGGGCAACACTCTGTATCTGTCTCTCGCAGAGCCGGGCAGCCAAATTCGAAACGTCCAGCTATTTCTCCCACACGAAAGCTGCCAGCACGGAATGCTGTAGCTGGTTTTCACTGTCCCTTGGAACTGCATTCGCTGCCACACAGACATTCGCTTTCCCCAAAAGCTTTGGTTCGTAAAGGGGCAACACTGTGTATGTGTCTCTCGCAGAGCCCGGCTGCCAAATTCGAAACGTCCAGCGATTTCTCCCACACGAAAGCTGCCAGCACGGAATGCTGTAGCTGGTTTTCACTGTCCCTTGGAACTGCATTCGCTGCCACACAGACATTCGCTTTCCCCAAAACCTTTGGTTCGTAAAGGGGCAACACTGTGTATGTGTCTCTCGCGGAGCCCGGCTGCCAAATTCGAAACGTCCAGCGATTTCTCCCACACGAAAGCTGCCAGCACGGAATGCTGTAGCTGGTTTTCACTGTCCCTTGGAACTGCATTCGCTGCCACACAGACATTCGCTTTCCCCAAAACCTTTGCTTGGTCATGGGGCAACACTCTGTATCTGTCTCTCGCAGAGCCGGGCAGCCAAATTCGAAACGTCCAGCTATTTCTCCCACACGAAAGCTGCCAGCACGGAATGCTGTAGCTGGTTTTCACTGTCCCTTGGAACTGCATTCGCTGCCACACAGACATTCACTTTCCCCAAAAGCTTTGCTTGGTCATGGGGCAACACTCTGTATCTGTCTCTCGCAGAGCCCGGCTGCCAAATTCGAAACGTCCAGCGATTTCTCCCACACGAAAGGTGCCAGCACGGAATGCTGTAGCTGGTTTTCACTGTCCCTTGGAACTGCATTCGCTGCCACACAGACATTCGCTTTCCCCAAAACCTTTGGTTCGTAAAGGGGCAACACTGTGTATGTGTCTCTCGCAGAGCCCGGCTGCCAAATTCGAAACGTCCAGCGATTGCGCCCACACGAAAGCTGCCAGCACGGAATGCTGTAGCTGGTTTTCACTGTCCCTTGGAACTGCATTCGCTGCCACACAGACATTCGCTTTCCCCAAAAGCTTTGGTTCGTAAAGGGGCAATACTCTGTATGTGTCCCTCGCGGAGCCCGGCTGCCAAAGTCGAAACGTCCAGCGATTGCGCCCACACGAAAGCTGCCAGCACGGAATGCTGTAGCTGGTTTTCACTGTCCCTTGGAACTGCATTCGCTGCCACACAGACATTCGCTTTCCCCAAAAGCTTAGCTTGGTAATGGGGCAACATTGTGTATCTCTCTCTCGCAGAGCCCGGCTGCCAAATTGGAAACGTCCAGCGATTTCTCCCACACGAAAGCTGCCAGCACGGAATGCTGTAGCTGGTTTTCACTGTCCCTTGGAACTGCATTCGCTGCCACACAGACATTCGCTTTCCCCAAAAGCTTTGCTGGGTAATGGGGAAACACTGTGTATGTGTCTCTCGCAGAGCCCGGCTGCCAAATTCGAAACGTCCAGCGATTTCTCCCACACGAAAGCTGCCAGCACGGAATGCTGCAGCTGGTTTTCACTGTCCCTTGCAACTGCATTCGCTGACACACAGACATTCGCTTTCCCCAAAACCTTTGGTTCGTAAAGGGGCAACACTCTGTATCTGTCTCTCGCAGAGCCGGGCAGCCAAATTCGAAACGTCCAGCTATTTCTCCCACACGAAAGCTGCCAGCACGGAATGCTGTAGCTGGTTTTCACTGTCCCTTGGAACTGCATTCACTGCCACACAGACATTCGCTTTCCCCAAAAGCTTTGGTTCGTAAAGGGGCAACACTGTGTATGTGTCTCTCGCAGAGCCCGGCTGCCGAATTCGAAACGTCCAGCGATTTCTCCCACACGAAAGCAGCCAGCACGGAATGCTGTAGCTGGTTTTCACTGTCCCTTGGAACTGCATTCGCTGCCACACAGACATTCGCTTTCCCCAAAAGCTTTGCTGGGTAATGGGGCAACACTGTGTATCTCTCTCTCACAGAGCCCGGCTGCCAAATTCGAAACGTCCAGCGATTGCGCCCACACGAAAGCTGCCAGCACGGAATGCTGTAGCTGGTTTTCACTGTCCCTTGGAACTGCATTCGCTGCCACACAGACATTCGCTTTCCCCAAAAGCTTAGCTTGGTAATGGGGCAACATTGTGTATCTCTCTCTCGCAGAGCCCGGCTGCCAAATTGGAAACGTCCAGCGATTTCTCCCACACGAAAGCTGCCAGCACGGAATGCTGTAGCTGGTTTTCACTGTCCCTTGGAACTGCATTCGCTGCCACACAGACATTCGCTTTCCCCAAAAGCTTTGCTGGGTAATGGGGAAACACTGTGTATGTGTCTCTCGCAGAGCCCGGCTGCCAAATTCGAAACGTCCAGCGATTTCTCCCACACGAAAGCTGCCAGCACGGAATGCTGCACCTGGTTTTCACTGTCCCTTGCAACTGCATTCGCTGCCACACAGACATTCGCTTTCCCCAAAACCTTTGGTTCGTAAAGGGGCAACACTCTGTATCTGTCTCTCGCAGAGCCGGGCAGCCAAATTCGAAACGTCCAGCTATTTCTCCCACACGAAAGCTGCCAGCACGGAATGCTGTAGCTGGTTTTCACTGTCCCTTGGAACTGCATTCACTGCCACACAGACATTCGCTTTCCCCAAAAGCTTTGGTTCGTAAAGGGGCAACACTGTGTATGTGTCTCTCGCAGAGCCCGGCTGCCGAATTCGAAACGTCCAGCGATTTCTCCCACACGAAAGCAGCCAGCACGGAATGCTGTAGCTGGTTTTCACTGTCCCTTGGAACTGCATTCGCTGCCACACAGACATTCGCTTTCCCCAAAAGCTTTGCTGGGTAATGGGGCAACACTGTGTATCTCTCTCTCACAGAGCCCGGCTGCCAAATTCGAAACGTCCAGCGATTGCGCCCACACGAAAGCTGCCAGCACGGAATGCTGTAGCTGGTTTTCACTGTCCCTTGGAACTGCATTCGCTGCCACACAGACATTCGCTTTCCCCAAAACCTTTGGTTCGTAAAGGGGCAACACTGTGTATGTGTCTCTCGCAGAGCCCGGCTGCCAAATTCGAAACGTCCAGCGATTGCGCCCACACGAAAGCTGCCAGCACGGAATGCTGTAGCTGGTTTTCACTGTCCCTTGGAACTGCATTCGCTGCCACACAGACATTCGCTTTCCCCAAAAGCTTTGGTTCGTAAAGGAGCAACACTGTGTATGTGTCTCTCGCAGAGCCCGGCTGCCAAATTCGAAACGTCCAGCGATTTCTCCCACACGAAAGCTGCCAGCACGGAATGCTGTAGCTGGTTTTAACTGTCCCTTGGAACTGCATTCGCTGCCACACAGACATTCGCGTTCCCCAAAAGCTTTGGTTCGTAATGGGGCAACACTGTGTATGTGTCTCTCGCAGAGCCCGGCTGCCAAATTCGAAATGTCCAGCGATTGCGCCCACACGAAAGCTGCCAGCACGGAATGCTGTAGCTGGTTTTCACTGTCCCTTGGAACTGCATTCGCTGCCACACAGACATTCACTTTCTCCAAAAGCTTTGCTTGGTCATGGGGCAACACTCTGTATCTGTCTCTCGCAGAGCCCGGCAGCCAAATTCGAAACGTCCAGCTATTTCTCCCACACGAAAGCTGCCAGCGCGGAATGCTGTAGCTGGTTTTCACTGTCCCTTGGAACTGCATTCAGTGCCACACAGACATTCGCTTTCCCCAAAAGCTTTGGTCCGTAAAGGGGCAACACTGTGTATGTGTCTCTCGCAGAGCCCGGCAGCCAAATTGGAAACGTCCAGCGATTTCTCCCACACGAAAGCTGCCAGCACGGAATGCTGTAGCTGGTTTTCACTGTCCCTTGGAACTGCATTCGCTGCCACACTGACATTCGCTTTCCCCAAAAGCTTTGCTTGGGAATGGGGAAACACTGTGTATGTGTCTCTCGCAGAGCCCGGCTGCCAAATTCGAAACGTCCAGAGATTTCTCCCACACGAAAGCTGCCAGCACGGAATGCTGTAGCTGGTTTTCACTGTCCCTTGCAACTGCATTCGCTGCCACACAGACATTCGCTTTCCCCAAAAGCTTTGGTTCGTAAAGGGGCAACACTGTGTATGTGTCTCTCGCAGAGCCCGGCTGCCAAATTCGAAACGTCCAGCGATTGCGCCCACACGAAAGCTGCCAGCGCGGAATGCTGTAGCTGGTTTTCACTGTCCCTTGGAACTGCATTCAGTGCCACACAGACATTCGCTTTCCCCAAAAGCTTTGGTCCGTAAAGGGGCAACACTGTGTATGTGTCTCTCGCAGAGCCCGGCTGCCAAATTGGAAACGTCCAGCGATTTCTCCCACACGAAAGCTGCCAGCACGGAATGCTGTAGCTGGTTTTCACTGTCCCTTGGAACTGCATTCGCTGCCACACAGACATTCGCTTTCCCCAAAAGCTTTGCTTGGGAATGGGGAAACACTGTGTATGTGTCTCTCGCAGAGCCCGGCTGCCAAATTCGAAACGTCCAGAGATTTCTCCCACACGAAAGCTGCCAGCACGGAATGCTGTAGCTGGTTTTCACTGTCCCTTGCAACTGCATTCGCTGCCACACAGACATTCGCTTTCCCCAAAAGCTTTGGTTCGTAAAGGGGCAACACTGTGTATGTGTCTCTCGCAGAGCCCGGCTGCCAAATTCGAAACGTCCAGCGATTGCGCCCACACGAAAGCTGCCAGCACGGAATGCTGTAGCTGGTTTTCACTGTCCCTTGGAACTGCATTCGCTGCCACACAGACATTCGCTTTCCCCAAAAGCTTTGCTTGGTATTGGGGAAACACTGTGTATCTCTCTCTCGCAGAGCCCGGCTGCCAAATTCGAAACGTCCAGCGATTGCGCCCACACGAAAGCTGCCAGCACGGAATGCTGTAGCTGGTTTTCACTGTCCCTTGGAACTGCATTCGCTGCCACACAGACATTCGCGTTCCCCAAAAGCTTTGGTTCGTAATGGGGCAACACTGTGTATGTGTCTCTCGCAGAGCCCGGCTGCCAAATTCGAAACGTCCAGCGATTGCGCCCACACGAAAGCTGCCAGCAAGGAATGCTGTAGCTGGTTTTCACTGTCCCTTGGAACTGCATTCGCTGCCACACAGACATTCACTTTCCCCAAAAGCTTTGCTTGGTCATGGGGCAACACTCTGTATCTGTCTCTCGCAGAGCCGGGCAGCCAAATTCGAAACGTCCAGCTATTTCTCCCACACGAAAGCTGCCAGCACGGAATGCTGTAGCTGGTTTTCACTGTCCCTTGGAACTGCATTCACTGCCACACAGACATTCGCTTTCCCCAAAAGCTTTGGTTCGTAAAGGGGCAACACTGTGTATGTGTCTCTCGCAGAGCCCGGCTGCCAAATTGGAAACGTCCAGCGATTTCTCCCACACGAAAGCTGCCAGCACGGAATGCTGTAGCTGGTTTTCACTGTCCCTTGGAACTGCATTCGCTGCCACACTGACATTCGCTTTCCCCAAAAGCTTTGGTTCGTAAAGGGGCAATACTCTGTATGTGTCCCTCGCGGAGCCCGGCTGCCAAATTCGAAACGTCCAGCGATTGCGCCCACACGAAAGCTGCCAGCACGGAATGCTGTAGCTGGTTTTCACTGTCCCTTGGAACTGCATTCGCTGCCACACAGACATTCGCTTTCCCCAAAAGCTTTGGTTCGTAAAGGGGCAACACTGTGTATGTGTCTCTCGCAGAGCCCGGCTGCCAAATTCGAAACGTCCAGCGATTTCTCCCACACGAAAGCTGCCAGCACGGAATGCTGTAGCTGGTTTTCACTGTCCCTTGGAACTGCATTCGCTGCCACACAGACATTCGCGTTCCCCAAAAGCTTTGGTTCGTAATGGGGCAACACTGTGTATGTGTCTCTCGCAGAGCCCGGCTGCCAAATTCGAAATGTCCAGCGATTGCGCCCACACGAAAGCTGCCAGCACGGAATGCTGTAGCTGGTTTTCACTGTCCCTTGGAACTGCATTCGCTGCCACACAGACATTCACTTTCTCCAAAAGCTTTGCTTGGTCATGGGGCAACACTCTGTATCTGTCTCTCGCAGAGCCCGGCTGCCAAATTCGAAACGTCCAGCTATTTCTCCCACACGAAAGCTGCCAGCGCGGAATGCTGTAGCTGGTTTTCACTGTCCCTTGGAACTGCATTCAGTGCCACACAGACATTCGCTTTCCCCAAAAGCTTTGGTCCGTAAAGGGGCAACACTGTGTATGTGTCTCTCGCAGAGCCCGGCAGCCAAATTGGAAACGTCCAGCGATTTCTCCCACACGAAAGCTGCCAGCACGGAATGCTGTAGCTGGTTTTCACTGTCCCTTGGAACTGCATTCGCTGCCACACAGACATTCGCTTTCCCCAAAAGCTTTGCTTGGGAATGGGGAAACACTGTGTATGTGTCTCTCGCAGAGCCCGGCTGCCAAATTCGAAACGTCCAGAGATTTCTCCCACACGAAAGCTGCCAGCACGGAATGCTGTAGCTGGTTTTCACTGTCCCTTGGAACTGCATTCGCTGCCACACAGACATTCGCTTTCCCCAAAAGCTTTGGTTCGTAAAGGGGCAACACTGTGTATGTGTCTCTCGCAGAGCCCGGCTGCCAAATTCGAAACGTCCAGCGATTGCGCCCACACGAAAGCTGCCAGCACGGAATGCTGTAGCTGGTTTTCACTGTCCCTTGGAACTGCATTCGCTGCCACACAGACATTCGCTTTCCCCAAAAGCTTTGCTTGGTATTGGGGAAACACTGTGTATCTCTCTCTCGCAGAGCCCGGCTGCCAAATTCGAAACGTCCAGCGATTGCGCCCACACGAAAGCTGCCAGCACGGAATGCTGTAGCTGGTTTTCACTGTCCCTTGGAACTGCATTCGCTGCCACACAGACATTCGCGTTCCCCAAAAGCTTTGGTTCGTAATGGGGCAACACTGTGTATGTGTCTCTCGCAGAGCCCGGCTGCCAAATTCGAAACGTCCAGCGATTTCTCCCACACGAAAGCTGCCAGCAAGGAATGCTGTAGCTGGTTTTCACTGTCCCTTGGAACTGCATTCGCTGCCACACAGACATTCACTTTCCCCAAAAGCTTTGCTTGGTCATGGGGCAACACTCTGTATCTGTCTCTCGCAGAGCCGGGCAGCCAAATTCGAAACGTCCAGCTATTTCTCCCACACGAAAGCTGCCAGCACGGAATGCTGTAGCTGGTTTTCACTGTCCCTTGGAACTGCATTCACTGCCACACAGACATTCGCTTTCCCCAAAACCTTTGGTTCGTAAAGGGGCAACACTGTGTATGTGTCTCTCGCAGAGCCCGGCTGCCAAATTGGAAACGTCCAGCGATTTCTCCCACACGAAAGCTGCCAGCACGGAATGCTGTAGCTGGTTTTCACTGTCCCTTGGAACTGCATTCGCTGCCACACTGACATTCGCTTTCCCCAAAAGCTTTGGTTCGTAAAGGGGCAATACTCTGTATGTGTCCCTCGCGGAGCCCGGCTGCCAAATTCGAAACGTCCAGCGATTGCGCCCACACGAAAGCTGCCAGCACGGAATGCTGTAGCTGGTTTTCACTGTCCCTTGGAACTGCATTCGCTGCCACACAGACATTCGCTTTCCCCAAAAGCTTTGGTTCGTAAAGGGGCAACACTGTGTATGTGTCTCTCGCAGAGCCCGGCTGCCAAATTCGAAACGTCCAGCGATTTCTCCCACACGAAAGCTGCCAGGACGGAATGCTGTAGCTGGTTTTCACTGTCCCTTGGAACTGCATTCGCTGCCACACAGACATTCGCTTTCCCCAAAAGCTTTGCTTGGTAATGTGGAAACACTGTGTATCTCTCTCTCGCAGAGCCCGGCTGCCAAATTCGAAACGTCCAGCGATTTCTCCCACACGAAAGCTGCCAGCACGGAATGCTGTAGCTGGTTTTCACTGTCCCTTGGAACTGCATTCGCTGCCACACAGACATTCGCTTTCCCCAAAAGCTTTGGTTCGTAAAGGGGCAACACTGTGTATGTGTCTCTCGCAGAGCCCGGCTGCCAAATTCGAAATGTCCAGCGATTTCTCCCACACGAAAGCTGCCAGCACGGAATGCTGTAGCTGGTTTTCACTGTCCCTTGGAACTGCATTCGCTGCCACACAGACATTCACTTTCCCCAAAAGCTTTGCTTGGTCATGGGGCAACACTCTGTATCTGTCTCTCGCAGAGCCGGGCAGCCAAATTCGAAACGTCCAGCTATTTCTCCCACACGAAAGCTGCCAGCACGGAATGCTGTAGCTGGTTTTCACTGTCCCTTGGAACTGCATTCACTGCCACACAGACATTCGCTTTCCCCAAAACCTTTGGTTCGTAAAGGGGCAACACTGTGTATGTGTCTCTCGCAGAGCCCGGCTGCCAAATTGGAAACGTCCAGCGATTTCTCCCACACGAAAGCTGCCAGCACGGAATGCTGTAGCTGGTTTTCACTGTCCCTTGGAACTGCATTCGCTGCCACACTGACATTCGCTTTCCCCAAAAGCTTTGCTTCGTAAAGGGGCAATACTCTGTATGTGTCCCTCGCGGAGCCCGGCTGCCAAATTCGAAACGTCCAGCGATTGCGCCCACACGAAAGCTGCCAGCACGAAATGCTGTAGCTGGTTTTCACTGTCCCTTGGAACTGCATTCGCTGCCACACAGACATTCGCTTTCCCCAAAAGCTTTGGTTCGTAAAGGGGCAACACTGTGTATGTGTCTCTCGCAGAGCCCGGCTGCCAAATTCGAAACGTCCAGCGATTTCTCCCACACGAAAGCTGCCAGCACGGAATGCTGTAGCTGGTTTTCACTGTCCCTTGGAACTGCATTCGCTGCCACACAGACATTCGCTTTCCCCAAAACCTTTGGTTCGTAAAGGGGCAACACTGTGTATGTGTCTCTCGCAGAGCCCGGCTGCCAAATTCGAAACGTCCAGAGATTTCTCCCACACGAAAGCTGCCAGCACGGAATGCTGTAGCTGGTTTTCACTGTCCCTTGCAACTGCATTCGCTGCCACACAGACATTCGCTTTCCCCAAAAGCTTTGGTTCGTAAAGGGGCAACACTGTGTATGTGTCTCTCGCAGAGCCCGGCTGCCAAATTCGAAACGTCCAGCGATTGCGCCCACACGAAAGCTGCCAGCGCGGAATGCTGTAGCTGGTTTTCACTGTCCCTTGGAACTGCATTCAGTGCCACACAGACATTCGCTTTCCCCAAAAGCTTTGGTCCGTAAAGGGGCAACACTGTGTATGTGTCTCTCGCAGAGCCCGGCTGCCAAATTGGAAACGTCCAGCGATTTCTCCCACACGAAAGCTGCCAGCACGGAATGCTGTAGCTGGTTTTCACTGTCCCTTGGAACTGCATTCGCTGCCACACAGACATTCGCTTTCCCCAAAAGCTTTGCTTGGGAATGGGGAAACACTGTGTATGTGTCTCTCGCAGAGCCCGGCTGCCAAATTCGAAACGTCCAGAGATTTCTCCCACACGAAAGCTGCCAGCACGGAATGCTGTAGCTGGTTTTCACTGTCCCTTGCAACTGCATTCGCTGCCACACAGACATTCGCTTTCCCCAAAAGCTTTGGTTCGTAAAGGGGCAACACTGTGTATGTGTCTCTCGCAGAGCCCGGCTGCCAAATTCGAAACGTCCAGCGATTGCGCCCACACGAAAGCTGCCAGCACGGAATGCTGTAGCTGGTTTTCACTGTCCCTTGGAACTGCATTCGCTGCCACACAGACATTCGCTTTCCCCAAAAGCTTTGCTTGGTATTGGGGAAACACTGTGTATCTCTCTCTCGCAGAGCCCGGCTGCCAAATTCGAAACGTCCAGCGATTGCGCCCACACGAAAGCTGCCAGCACGGAATGCTGTAGCTGGTTTTCACTGTCCCTTGGAACTGCATTCGCTGCCACACAGACATTCGCGTTCCCCAAAAGCTTTGGTTCGTAATGGGGCAACACTGTGTATGTGTCTCTCGCAGAGCCCGGCTGCCAAATTCGAAACGTCCAGCGATTTCTCCCACACGAAAGCTGCCAGCAAGGAATGCTGTAGCTGGTTTTCACTGTCCCTTGGAACTGCATTCGCTGCCACACAGACATTCACTTTCCCCAAAAGCTTTGCTTGGTCATGGGGCAACACTCTGTATCTGTCTCTCGCAGAGCCGGGCAGCCAAATTCGAAACGTCCAGCTATTTCTCCCACACGAAAGCTGCCAGCACGGAATGCTGTAGCTGGTTTTCACTGTCCCTTGGAACTGCATTCACTGCCACACAGACATTCGCTTTCCCCAAAAGCTTTGGTTCGTAAAGGGGCAACACTGTGTATGTGTCTCTCGCAGAGCCCGGCTGCCAAATTCGAAACGTCCAGCGATTTCTCCCACACGAAAGCTGCCAGCACGGAATGCTGTAGCTGGTTTTCACTGTCCCTTGGAACTGCATTCGCTGCCACACTGACATTCGCTTTCCCCAAAAGCTTTGGTTCATAAAGGGGCAATACTCTGTATGTGTCCCTCGCGGAGCCCGGCTGCCAAATTCGAAACGTCCAGCGATTGCGCCCACACGAAAGCTGCCAGCACGAAATGCTGTAGCTGGTTTTCACTGTCCCTTGGAACTGCATTCGCTGCCTCACAGACATTCGCTTTCCCCAAAACCTTTGGTTCGTAAAGGGGCAACACTGTGTATGTGTCTCTCGCAGAGCCCGGCTGCCGAATTCGAAACGTCCAGCGATTTCTCCCACACGAAAGCAGCCAGCACGGAATGCTGTAGCTGGTTTTCACTGTCCCTTGGAACTGCATTCGCTGCCACACAGACATTCGCTTTCCCCAAAAGCTTTGCTGGGTAATGGGGCAACACTGTGTATCTCTCTCTCACAGAGCCCGGCTGCCAAATTCGAAACGTCCAGCGATTTCTCCCACACGAAAGCTGCCAGCACGGAATGCTGTAGCTGGTTTTCACTGTCCCTTGGAACTGCATTCGCTGCCACACAGACATTCGCTTTCCCCAAAACCTTTGGTTCGTAAAGGGGCAACACTGTGTATGTGTCTCTCGCAGAGCCCGGCTGCCAAATTCGAAACGTCCAGCGATTGCGCCCACACGAAAGCTGCCAGCACGGAATGCTGTAGCTGGTTTTCACTGTCCCTTGGAACTGCATTCGCTGCCACACAGACATTCGCTTTCCCCAAAAGCTTTGGTTCGTAAAGGGGCAACACTGTGTATGTGTCTCTCGCAGAGCCCGGCTGCCAAATTCGAAACGTCCAGCGATTTCTCCCACACGAAAGCTGCCAGCACGGAATGCTGTAGCTGGTTTTCACTGTCCCTTGGAACTGCATTCGCTGCCACACAGACATTCGCGTTCCCCAAAAGCTTTGGTTCGTAATGGGGCAACACTGTGTATGTGTCTCTCGCAGAGCCCGGCTGCCAAATTCGAAATGTCCAGCGATTGCGCCCACACGAAAGCTGCCAGCACGGAATGCTGTAGCTGGTTTTCACTGTCCCTTGGAACTGCATTCGCTGCCACACAGACATTCACTTTCTCCAAAAGCTTTGCTTGGTCATGGGGCAACACTCTGTATCTGTCTCTCGCAGAGCCCGGCAGCCAAATTCGAAACGTCCAGCTATTTCTCCCACACGAAAGCTGCCAGCGCGGAATGCTGTAGCTGGTTTTCACTGTCCCTTGGAACTGCATTCAGTGCCACACAGACATTCGCTTTCCCCAAAACCTTTGGTCCGTAAAGGGGCAACACTGTGTATGTGTCTCTCGCAGAGCCCGGCAGCCAAATTGGAAACGTCCAGCGATTTCTCCCACACGAAAGCTGCCAGCACGGAATGCTGTAGCTGGTTTTCACTGTCCCTTGGAACTGCATTCGCTGCCACACTGACATTCGCTTTCCCCAAAAGCTTTGCTTGGGAATGGGGAAACACTGTGTATGTGTCTCTCGCAGAGCCCGGCTGCCAAATTCGAAACGTCCAGAGATTTCTCCCACACGAAAGCTGCCAGCACGGAATGCTGTAGCTGGTTTTCACTGTCCCTTGCAACTGCATTCGCTGCCACACAGACATTCGCTTTCCCCAAAAGCTTTGGTTCGTAAAGGGGCAACACTGTGTATGTGTCTCTCGCAGAGCCCGGCTGCCAAATTCGAAACGTCCAGCGATTGCGCCCACACGAAAGCTGCCAGCGCGGAATGCTGTAGCTGGTTTTCACTGTCCCTTGGAACTGCATTCAGTGCCACACAGACATTCGCTTTCCCCAAAAGCTTTGGTCCGTAAAGGGGCAACACTGTGTATGTGTCTCTCGCAGAGCCCGGCTGCCAAATTGGAAACGTCCAGCGATTTCTCCCACACGAAAGCTGCCAGCACGGAATGCTGTAGCTGGTTTTCACTGTCCCTTGGAACTGCATTCGCTGCCACACAGACATTCGCTTTCCCCAAAAGCTTTGCTTGGGAATGGGGAAACACTGTGTATGTGTCTCTCGCAGAGCCCGGCTGCCAAATTCGAAACGTCCAGAGATTTCTCCCACACGAAAGCTGCCAGCACGGAATGCTGTAGCTGGTTTTCACTGTCCCTTGCAACTGCATTCGCTGCCACACAGACATTCGCTTTCCCCAAAAGCTTTGGTTCGTAAAGGGGCAACACTGTGTATGTGTCTCTCGCAGAGCCCGGCTGCCAAATTCGAAACGTCCAGCGATTGCGCCCACACGAAAGCTGCCAGCACGGAATGCTGTAGCTGGTTTTCACTGTCCCTTGGAACTGCATTCGCTGCCACACAGACATTCGCTTTCCCCAAAAGCTTTGCTTGGTATTGGGGAAACACTGAGTATCTCTCTCTCGCAGAGCCCGGCTGCCAAATTCGAAACGTCCAGCGATTGCGCCCACACGAAAGCTGCCAGCACGGAATGCTGTAGCTGGTTTTCACTGTCCCTTGGAACTGCATTCGCTGCCACACAGACATTCGCGTTCCCCAAAAGCTTTGGTTCGTAATGGGGCAACACTGTGTATGTGTCTCTCGCAGAGCCCGGCTGCCAAATTCGAAACGTCCAGCGATTTCTCCCACACGAAAGCTGCCAGCAAGGAATGCTGTAGCTGGTTTTCACTGTCCCTTGGAACTGCATTCGCTGCCACACAGACATTCACTTTCCCCAAAAGCTTTGCTTGGTCATGGGGCAACACTCTGTATCTGTCTCTCGCAGAGCCGGGCAGCCAAATTCGAAACGTCCAGCTATTTCTCCCACACGAAAGCTGCCAGCACGGAATGCTGTAGCTGGTTTTCACTGTCCCTTGGAACTGCATTCACTGCCACACAGACATTCGCTTTCCCCAAAACCTTTGGTTCGTAAAGGGGCAACACTGTGTATGTGTCTCTCGCAGAGCCCGGCTGCCAAATTGGAAACGTCCAGCGATTTCTCCCACACGAAAGCTGCCAGCACGGAATGCTGTAGCTGGTTTTCACTGTCCCTTGGAACTGCATTCGCTGCCACACTGACATTCGCTTTCCCCAAAAGCTTTGGTTCGTAAAGGGGCAATACTCTGTATGTGTCCCTCGCGGAGCCCGGCTGCCAAATTCGAAACGTCCAGCGATTGCGCCCACACGAAAGCTGCCAGCACGGAATGCTGTAGCTGGTTTTCACTGTCCCTTGGAACTGCATTCGCTGCCACACAGACATTCGCTTTCCCCAAAAGCTTTGGTTCGTAAAGGGGCAACAGTGTGTATGTGTCTCTCGCAGAGCCCGGCTGCCAAATTCGAAACGTCCAGCGATTTCTCCCACACGAAAGCTGCCAGGACGGAATGCTGTAGCTGGTTTTCACTGTCCCTTGGAACTGCATTCGCTGCCACACAGACATTCGCTTTCCCCAAAAGCTTTGCTTGGTAATGTGGAAACACTGTGTATCTCTCTCTCGCAGAGCCCGGCTGCCAAATTCGAAACGTCCAGCGATTTCTCCCACACGAAAGCTGCCAGCACGGAATGCTGTAGCTGGTTTTCACTGTCCCTTGGAACTGCATTCGCTGCCACACAGACATTCGCGTTCCCCAAAAGCTTTGGTTCGTAATGGGGCAACACTGTGTATGTGTCTCTCGCAGAGCCCGGCTGCCAAATTCGAAATGTCCAGCGATTTCTCCCACACGAAAGCTGCCAGCACGGAATGCTGTAGCTGGTTTTCACTGTCCCTTGGAACTGCATTCACTGCCACACAGACATTCGCTTTCCCCAAAACCTTTGGTTCGTAAAGGGGCAACACTGTGTATGTGTCTCTCGCAGAGCCCGGCTGCCAAATTGGAAACGTCCAGCGATTTCTCCCACACGAAAGCTGCCAGCACGGAATGCTGTAGCTGGTTTTCACTGTCCCTTGGAACTGCATTCGCTGCCACACTGACATTCGCTTTCCCCAAAAGCTTTGCTTCGTAAAGGGGCAATACTCTGTATGTGTCCCTCGCGGAGCCCGGCTGCCAAATTCGAAACGTCCAGCGATTGCGCCCACACGAAAGCTGCCAGCACGAAATGCTGTAGCTGGTTTTCACTGTCCCTTGGAACTGCATTCGCTGCCACACAGACATTCGCTTTCCCCAAAAGCTTTGGTTCGTAAAGGGGCAACACTGTGTATGTGTCTCTCGCAGAGCCCGGCTGCCAAATTCGAAACGTCCAGCGATTTCTCCCACACGAAAGCTGCCAGCACGGAATGCTGTAGCTGGTTTTCACTGTCCCTTGGAACTGCATTCGCTGCCACACAGACATTCGCTTTCCCCAAAACCTTTGGTTCGTAAAGGGGCAACACTGTGTATGTGTCTCTCGCGGAGCCCGGCTGCCAAATTCGAAACGTCCAGCGATTTCTCCCACACGAAAGCTGCCAGCACGGAATGCTGTAGCTGGTTTTCACTGTCCCTTGGAACTGCATTCGCTGCCACACAGACATTCGCTTTCCCCAAAACCTTTGCTTGGTCATGGGGCAACACTCTGTATCTGTCTCTCGCAGAGCCGGGCAGCCAAATTCGAAACGTCCAGCTATTTCTCCCACACGAAAGCTGCCAGCACGGAATGCTGTAGCTGGTTTTCACTGTCCCTTGGAACTGCATTCGCTGCCACACAGACATTCACTTTCCCCAAAAGCTTTGCTTGGTCATGAGGCAACACTCTGTATCTGTCTCTCGCAGAGCCCGGCTGCCAAATTCGAAACGTCCAGGGATTTCTCCCACACGAAAGGTGCCAGCACGGAATGCTGTAGCTGGTTTTCACTGTCCCTTGGAACTGCATTCGCTGCCACACAGACATTCGCTTTCCCCAAAACCTTTGGTTCGTAAAGGGGCAACACTGTGTATGTGTCTCTCGCAGAGCCCGGCTGCCAAATTCGAAACGTCCAGCGATTGCGCCCACACGAAAGCTGCCAGCACGGAATGCTGTAGCTGGTTTTCACTGTCCCTTGGAACTGCATTCGCTGCCACACAGACATTCGCTTTCCCCAAAAGCTTTGGTTCGTAAAGGGGCAATACTCTGTATGTGTCCCTCGCGGAGCCCGGCTGCCAAAGTCGAAACGTCCAGCGATTGCGCCCACACGAAAGCTGCCAGCACGGAATGCTGTAGCTGGTTTTCACTGTCCCTTGGAACTGCATTCGCTGCCACACAGACATTCGCTTTCCCCAAAAGCTTAGCTTGGTAATGGGGCAACATTGTGTATCTCTCTCTCGCAGAGCCCGGCTGCCAAATTGGAAACGTCCACCGATTTCTCCCACACGAAAGCTGCCAGCACGGAATGCTGTAGCTGGTTTTCACTGTCCCTTGGAACTGCATTCGCTGCCACACAGACATTCGCTTTCCCCAAAAGCTTTGCTGGGTAATGGGGAAACACTGTGTATGTGTCTCTCGCAGAGCCCGGCTGCCAAATTCGAAACGTCCAGCGATTTCTCCCACACGAAAGCTGCCAGCACGGAATGCTGCAGCTGGTTTTCACTGTCCCTTGCAACTGCATTCGCTGCCACACAGACATTCGCTTTCCCCAAAACCTTTGGTTCGTAAAGGGGCAACACTCTGTATCTGTCTCTCGCAGAGCCGGGCAGCCAAATTCGAAACGTCCAGCTATTTCTCCCACACGAAAGCTGCCAGCACGGAATGCTGTAGCTGGTTTTCACTGTCCCTTGGAACTGCATTCACTGCCACACAGACATTCGCTTTCCCCAAAAGCTTTGGTTCGTAAAGGGGCAACACTGTGTATGTGTCTCTCGCAGAGCCCGGCTGCCGAATTCGAAACGTCCAGCGATTTCTCCCACACGAAAGCAGCCAGCACGGAATGCTGTAGCTGGTTTTCACTGTCCCTTGGAACTGCATTCGCTGCCACACAGACATTCGCGTTCCCCAAAAGCTTTGCTGGGTAATGGGGCAACACTGTGTATGTGTCTCTCGCAGAGCCCGGCTGCCAAATTCGAAACGTCCAGCGATTTCTCCCACACGAAAGCTGCCAGCAAGGAATGCTGTAGCTGGTTTTCACTGTCCCTTGGAACTGCATTCGCTGCCACACAGACATTCACTTTCCCCAAAAGCTTTGCTTGGTCATGGGGCAACACTCTGTATCTGTCTCTCGCAGAGCCGGGCAGCCAAATTGGAAACGTCCAGCGATTTCTCCCACACGAAAGCTGCCAGCACGGAATGCTGTAGCTGGTTTTCACTGTCCCTTGGAACTGCATTCACTGCCACACAGACATTCGCTTTCCCCAAAACCTTTGGTTCGTAAAGGGGCAACACTGTGTATGTGTCTCTCGCAGAGCCCGGCTGCCAAATTGGAAACGTCCAGCGATTTCTCCCACACGAAAGCTGCCAGCACGGAATGCTGTAGCTGGTTTTCACTGTCCCTTGGAACTGCATTCGCTGCCACACTGACATTCGCTTTCCCCAAAAGCTTTGGTTCGTAAAGGGGCAATACTCTGTATGTGTCCCTCGCGGAGCCCGGCTGCCAAATTCGAAACGTCCAGCGATTGCGCCCACACGAAAGCTGCCAGCACGGAATGCTGTAGCTGGTTTTCACTGTCCCTTGGAACTGCATTCGCTGCCACACAGACATTCGCTTTCCCCAAAAGCTTTGGTTCGTAAAGGGGCAACAGTGTGTATGTGTCTCTCGCAGAGCCCGGCTGCCAAATTCGAAATGTCCAGCGATTTCTCCCACACGAAAGCTGCCAGGACGGAATGCTGTAGCTGGTTTTCACTGTCCCTTGGAACTGCATTCGCTGCCACACAGACATTCGCTTTCCCCAAAAGCTTTGCTTGGTAATGTGGAAACACTGTGTATGTGTCTCTCGCAGAGCCCGGCTGCCAAATTCGAAACGTCCAGCGATTTCTCCCACACGAAAGCTGCCAGCACGGAATGCTGTAGCTGGTTTTCACTGTCCCTTGGAACTGCATTCGCTGCCACACAGACATTCGCTTTCCCCAAAAGCTTTGGTTCGTAAAGGGGCAACACTGTGTATGTGTCTCTCGCAGAGCCCGGCTGCCAAATTCGAAATGTCCAGCGATTTCTCCCACACGAAAGCTGCCAGCACGGAATGCTGTAGCTGGTTTTCACTGTCCCTTGGAACTGCATTCGCTGCCACACAGACATTCACTTTCCCCAAAAGCTTTGCTTGGTCATGGGGCAACACTCTGTATCTGTCTCTCGCAGAGCCGGGCAGCCAAATTCGAAACGTCCAGCTATTTCTCCCACACGAAAGCTGCCAGCACGGAATGCTGTAGCTGGTTTTCACTGTCCCTTGGAACTGCATTCACTGCCACACAGACATTCGCTTTCCCCAAAACCTTTGGTTCGTAAAGGGGCAACACTGTGTATGTGTCTCTCGCAGAGCCCGGCTGCCAAATTGGAAACGTCCAGCGATTTCTCCCACACGAAAGCTGCCAGCACAGAATGCTGTAGCTGGTTTTCACTGTCCCTTGGAACTGCATTCGCTGCCACACTGACATTCGCTTTCCCCAAAAGCTTTGCTTCGTAAAGGGGCAATACTCTGTATGTGTCCCTCGCGGAGCCCGGCTGCCAAATTCGAAACGTCCAGCGATTGCGCCCACACGAAAGCTGCCAGCACGAAATGCTGTAGCTGGTTTTCACTGTCCCTTGGAACTGCATTCGCTGCCACACAGACATTCGCTTTCCCCAAAAGCTTTGGTTCGTAAAGGGGCAACACTGTGTATGTGTCTCTCGCAGAGCCCGGCTGCCAAATTCGAAACGTCCAGCGATTTCTCCCACACGAAAGCTGCCAGCACGGAATGCTGTAGCTGGTTTTCACTGTCCCTTGGAACTGCATTCGCTGCCACACAGACATTCGCTTTCCCCAAAACCTTTGGTTCGTAAAGGGGCAACACTGTGTATGTGTCTCTCGCGGAGCCCGGCTGCCAAATTCGAAACGTCCAGCGATTTCTCCCACACGAAAGCTGCCAGCACGGAATGCTGTAGCTGGTTTTCACTGTCCCTTGGAACTGCATTCGCTGCCACACAGACATTCGCTTTCCCCAAAACCTTTGCTTGGTCATGGGGCAACACTCTGTATCTGTCTCTCGCAGAGCCGGGCAGCCAAATTCGAAACGTCCAGCTATTTCTCCCACACGAAAGCTGCCAGCACGGAATGCTGTAGCTGGTTTTCACTGTCCCTTGGAACTGCATTCGCTGCCACACAGACATTCGCTTTCCCCAAAAGCTTTGGTTCGTAAAGGGGCAATACTCTGTATGTGTCCCTCGCGGAGCCCGGCTGCCAAAGTCGAAACGTCCAGCGATTGCGCCCACACGAAAGCGGCCAGCACGGAATGCTGTAGCTGGTTTTCACTGTCCCTTGGAACTGCATTCGCTGCCACACAGACATTCGCTTTCCCCAAAAGCTTAGCTTGGTAATGGGGCAACATTGTGTATCTCTCTCTCGCAGAGCCCGGCTGCCAAATTGGAAACGTCCAGCGATTTCTCCCACACGAAAGCTGCCAGCACGGAATGCTGTAGCTGGTTTTCACTGTCCCTTGGAACTGCATTCGCTGCCACACAGACATTCGCTTTCCCCAAAAGCTTTGCTGGGTAATGGGGAAACACTGTGTATGTGTCTCTCGCAGAGCCCGGCTGCCAAATTCGAAACGTCCAGCGATTTCTCCCACACGAAAGCTGCCAGCACGGAATGCTGCAGCTGGTTTTCACTGTCCCTTGCAACTGCATTCGCTGCCACACAGACATTCGCTTTCCCCAAAACCTTTGGTTCGTAAAGGGGCAACACTCTGTATCTGTCTCTCGCAGAGCCGGGCAGCCAAATTCGAAACGTCCAGCTATTTCTCCCACACGAAAGCTGCCAGCACGGAATGCTGTAGCTGGTTTTCACTGTCCCTTGGAACTGCATTCGCTGCCACACTGACATTCGCTTTCCCCAAAAGCTTTGGTTCGTAAAGGGGCAACACTGTGTATGTGTCTCTCGCAGAGCCCGGCTGCCGAATTCGAAACGTCCAGCGATTTCTCCCACACGAAAGCAGCCAGCACGGAATGCTGTAGCTGGTTTTCACTGTCCCTTGGAACTGCATTCGCTGCCACACAGACATTCGCTTTCCCCAAAAGCTTTGCTGGGTAATGGGGCAACACTGTGTATCTCTCTCTCACAGAGCCCGGCTGCCAAATTCGAAACGTCCAGCGATTGCGCCCACACGAAAGCTGCCAGCACGGAATGCTGTAGCTGGTTTTCACTGTCCCTTGGAACTGCATTCGCTGCCACACAGACATTCGCTTTCCCCAAAACCTTTGGTTCGTAAAGGGGCAACACTGTGTATGTGTCTCTCGCAGAGCCCGGCTGCCAAATTCGAAACGTCCAGCGATTGCGCCCACACGAAAGCTGCCAGCACGGAATGCTGTAGCTGGTTTTCACTGTCCCTTGGAACTGCATTCGCTGCCACACAGACATTCGCTTTCCCCAAAAGCTTTGGTTCGTAAAGGAGCAACACTGTGTATGTGTCTCTCGCAGAGCCCGGCTGCCAAATTCGAAACGTCCAGCGATTTCTCCCACACGAAAGCTGCCAGCACGGAATGCTGTAGCTGGTTTTCACTGTCCCTTGGAACTGCATTCGCTGCCACACAGACATTCGCGTTCCCCAAAAGCTTTGGTTCGTAATGGGGCAACACTGTGTATGTGTCTCTCGCAGAGCCCGGCTGCCAAATTCGAAATGTCCAGCGATTGCGCCCACACGAAAGCTGCCAGCACGGAATGCTGTAGCTGGTTTTCACTGTCCCTTGGAACTGCATTCGCTGCCACACAGACATTCACTTTCTCCAAAAGCTTTGCTTGGTCATGGGGCAACACTCTGTATCTGTCTCTCGCAGAGCCCGGCAGCCAAATTCGAAACGTCCAGCTATTTCTCCCACACGAAAGCTGCCAGCGCGGAATGCTGTAGCTGGTTTTCACTGTCCCTTGGAACTGCATTCAGTGCCACACAGACATTCGCTTTCCCCAAAAGCTTTGGTCCGTAAAGGGGCAACACTGTGTATGTGTCTCTCGCAGAGCCCGGCAGCCAAATTGGAAACGTCCAGCGATTTCTCCCACACGAAAGCTGCCAGCACGGAATGCTGTAGCTGGTTTTCACTGTCCCTTGGAACTGCATTCGCTGCCACACTGACATTCGCTTTCCCCAAAAGCTTTGCTTGGGAATGGGGAAACACTGTGTATGTGTCTCTCGCAGAGCCCGGCTGCCAAATTCGAAACGTCCAGAGATTTCTCCCACACGAAAGCTGCCAGCACGGAATGCTGTAGCTGGTTTTCACTGTCCCTTGCAACTGCATTCGCTGCCACACAGACATTCGCTTTCCCCAAAAGCTTTGGTTCGTAATGGGGCAACACTGTGTATGTGTCTCTCGCAGAGCCCGGCTGCCAAATTCGAAACGTCCAGCGATTGCGCCCACACGAAAGCTGCCAGCGCGGAATGCTGTAGCTGGTTTTCACTGTCCCTTGGAACTGCATTCAGTGCCACACAGACATTCGCTTTCCCCAAAAGCTTTGGTCCGTAAAGGGGCAACACTGTGTATGTGTCTCTCGCAGAGCCCGGCTGCCAAATTGGAAACGTCCAGCGATTTCTCCCACACGAAAGCTGCCAGCACGGAATGCTGTAGCTGGTTTTCACTGTCCCTTGGAACTGCATTCGCTGCCACACAGACATTCGCTTTCCCCAAAAGCTTTGCTTGGGAATGGGGAAACACTGTGTATGTGTCTCTCGCAGAGCCCGGCTGCCAAATTCGAAACGTCCAGAGATTTCTCCCACACGAAAGCTGCCAGCACGGAATGCTGTAGCTGGTTTTCACTGTCCCTTGCAACTGCATTCGCTGCCACACAGACATTCGCTTTCCCCAAAAGCTTTGGTTCGTAAAGGGGCAACACTGTGTATGTGTCTCTCGCAGAGCCCGGCTGCCAAATTCGAAACGTCCAGCGATTGCGCCCACACGAAAGCTGCCAGCACGGAATGCTGTAGCTGGTTTTCACTGTCCCTTGGAACTGCATTCGCTGCCACACAGACATTCGCTTTCCCCAAAAGCTTTGCTTGGTATTGGGGAAACACTGTGTATCTCTCTCTCGCAGAGCCCGGCTGCCAAATTCGAAACGTCCAGCGATTGCGCCCACACGAAAGCTGCCAGCACGGAATGCTGTAGCTGGTTTTCACTGTCCCTTGGAACTGCATTCGCTGCCACACAGACATTCGCGTTCCCCAAAAGCTTTGGTTCGTAATGGGGCAACACTGTGTATGTGTCTCTCGCAGAGCCCGGCTGCCAAATTCGAAACGTCCAGCGATTTCTCCCACACGAAAGCTGCCAGCAAGGAATGCTGTAGCTGGTTTTCACTGTCCCTTGGAACTGCATTCGCTGCCACACTGACATTCGCTTTCCCCAAAAGCTTTGGTTCGTAAAGGGGCAATACTCTGTATGTGTCCCTCGCGGAGCCCGGCTGCCAAATTCGAAACGTCCAGCGATTGCGCCCACACGAAAGCTGCCAGCACGGAATGCTGTAGCTGGTTTTCACTGTCCCTTGGAACTGCATTCGCTGCCACACAGACATTCGCTTTCCCCAAAAGCTTTGGTTCGTAAAGGGGCAACACTGTGTATGTGTCTCTCGCAGAGCCCGGCTGCCAAATTCGAAACGTCCAGCGATTTCTCCCACACGAAAGCTGCCAGCACGGAATGCTGTAGCTGGTTTTCACTGTCCCTTGGAACTGCATTCGCTGCCACACAGACATTCGCTTTCCCCAAAACCTTTGCTTGGTCATGGGGCAACACTGTGTATGTGTCTCTCGCAGAGCCCGGCTGCCAAATTCGAAATGTCCAGCGATTGCGCCCACACGAAAGCTGCCAGCACGGAATGCTGTAGCTGGTTTTCACTGTCCCTTGGAACTGCATTCGCTGCCACACAGACATTCACTTTCTCCAAAAGCTTTGCTTGGTCATGGGGCAACACTCTGTATCTGTCTCTCGCAGAGCCCGGCTGCCAAATTCGAAACGTCCAGCTATTTCTCCCACACGAAAGCTGCCAGCGCGGAATGCTGTAGCTGGTTTTCACTGTCCCTTGGAACTGCATTCAGTGCCACACAGACATTCGCTTTCCCCAAAAGCTTTGGTCCGTAAAGGGGCAACACTGTGTATGTGTCTCTCGCAGAGCCCGGCAGCCAAATTGGAAACGTCCAGCGATTTCTCCCACACGAAAGCTGCCAGCATGGAATGCTGTAGCTGGTTTTCACTGTCCCTTGGAACTGCATTCGCTGCCACACAGACATTCGCTTTCCCCAAAAGCTTTGCTTGGGAATGGGGAAACACTGTGTATGTGTCTCTCGCAGAGCCCGGCTGCCAAATTCGAAACGTCCAGAGATTTCTCCCACACGAAAGCTGCCAGCACGGAATGCTGTAGCTGGTTTTCACTGTCCCTTGGAACTGCATTCGCTGCCACACAGACATTCGCTTTCCCCAAAACCTTTGTTTCGTAAAGGGGCAACACTGTGTATGTGTCTCTCGCAGAGCCCGGCTGCCAAATTCGAAACGTCCAGCGATTGCGCCCACACGAAAGCTGCCAGCACGGAATGCTCTAGCTGGTTTTCACTGTCCCTTGGAACTGCATTCGCTGCCACACAGACATTCGCTTTCCCCAAAAGCTTTGCTTGGTATTGGGGAAACACTGTGTATCTCTCTCTCGCAGAGCCCGGCTGCCAGATTCGAAACGTCCAGCGATTGCGCCCACACGAAAGCTGCCAGCACGGAATGCTGTAGGTGGTTTTCACTGTCCCTTGGAACTGCATTCGCTGCCACACAGACATTCGCGTTCCCCAAAAGCTTTGGTTCGTAATGGGGCAACACTGTGTATGTGTCTCTCGCAGAGCCCGGCTGCCAAATTCGAAACGTCCAGCGATTTCTCCCACACGAAAGCTGCCAGCAAGGAATGCTGTAGCTGGTTTTCACTGTCCCTTGGAACTGCATTCGCTGCCACACAGACATTCACTTTCCCCAAAAGCTTTGCTTGGTCATGGGGCAACACTCTGTATCTGTCTCTCGCAGAGCCGGGCAGCCAAATTCGAAACGTCCAGCTATTTCTCCCACACGAAAGCTGCCAGCACGGAATGCTGTAGCTGGTTTTCACTGTCCCTTGGAACTGCATTCACTGCCACACAGACATTCGCTTTCCCCAAAACCTTTGGTTCGTAAAGGGGCAACACTGTGTATGTGTCTCTCGCAGAGCCCGGCTGCCAAATTGGAAACGTCCAGCGATTTCTCCCACACGAAAGCTGCCAGCACGGAATGCTGTAGCTGGTTTTCACTGTCCCTTGGAACTGCATTCGCTGCCACACTGACATTCGCTTTCCCCAAAAGCTTTGCTTCGTAAAGGGGCAATACTCTGTATGTGTCCCTCGCGGAGCCCGGCTGCCAAATTCGAAACGTCCAGCGATTGCGCCCACACGAAAGCTGCCAGCACGAAATGCTGTAGCTGGTTTTCACTGTCCCTTGGAACTGCATTCGCTGCCACACAGACATTCGCTTTCCCCAAAAGCTTTGGTTCGTAAAGGGGCAACACTGTGTATGTGTCTCTCGCAGAGCCCGGCTGCCAAATTCGAAACGTCCAGCGATTTCTCCCACACGAAAGCTGCCAGCACGGAATGCTGTAGCTGGTTTTCACTGTCCCTTGGAACTGCATTCGCTGCCACACAGACATTCGCTTTCCCCAAAACCTTTGGTTCGTAAAGGGGCAACACTGTGTATGTGTCTCTCGCGGAGCCCGGCTGCCAAATTCGAAACGTCCAGCGATTTCTCCCACACGAAAGCTGCCAGCACGGAATGCTGTAGCTGGTTTTCACTGTCCCTTGGAACTGCATTCGCTGCCACACAGACATTCGCTTTCCCCAAAACCTTTGCTTGGTCATGGGGCAACACTCTGTATCTGTCTCTCGCAGAGCCGGGCAGCCAAATTCGAAACGTCCAGCTATTTCTCCCACACGAAAGCTGCCAGCACGGAATGCTGTAGCTGGTTTTCACTGTCCCTTGGAACTGCATTCGCTGCCACACAGACATTCACTTTCCCCAAAAGCTTTGCTTGGTCATGGGGCAACACTCTGTATCTGTCTCTCGCAGAGCCGGGCAGCCAAATTCGAAACGTCCAGCTATTTCTCCCACACGAAAGCTGCCAGCACGGAATGCTGTAGCTGGTTTTCACTGTCCCTTGGAACTGCATTCACTGCCACACAGACATTCGCTTTCGCCAAAACCTTTGGTTCGTAAAGGGGCAACACTGTGTATGTGTCTCTCGCAGAGCCCGGCTGCCAAATTCGAAACGTCCAGCGATTTCTCCCACACGAAAGGTGCCAGCACGGAATGCTGTAGCTGGTTTTCACTGTCCCTTGGAACTGCATTCGCTGCCACACAGACATTCGCTTTCCCCAAAACCTTTGGTTCGTAAAGGGGCAACACTGTGTATGTGTCTCTCGCAGAGCCCGGCTGCCAAATTCGAAACGTCCAGCGATTGCGCCCACACGAAAGCTGCCAGCACGGAATGCTGTAGCTGGTTTTCACTGTCCCTTGGAACTGCATTCGCTGCCACACAGACATTCGCTTTCCCCAAAAGCTTTGGTTCGTAAAGGGGCAACACTCTGTATGTGTCTCTCGCAGAGCCCGGCTGCCAAATTCGAAACGTCCAGCGATTTCTCCCACACGAAAGCTGCCAGCACGGAATGCTGTAGCTGGTTTTCACTGTCCCTTGGAACTGCATTCGCTGCCACACAGACATTCGCTTTCCCCAAAAGCTTTGGTTCGTAAAGGGGCAACACTGTGTATGTGTCTCTCGCAGAGCCCGGCTGCCAAATTGGAAACGTCCAGCGATTGCGCCCACACGAAAGCTGCCAGCACGGAATGCTGTAGCTGGTTTTCACTGTCCCTTGGAACTGCATTCGCTGCCACACAGACATTCGCGTTCCCCAAAAGCTTTGGTTCGTAAAGGGGCAACACTGTGTATGTGTCTCTCGCAGAGCCCGGCTGCCAAATTCGAAACGTCCAGCGATTGCGCCCACACGAAAGCTGCCAGCACGGAATGCTGTAGCTGGTTTTCACTGTCCCTTGGAACTGCATTCGCTGCCACACAGACATTCGCTTTCCCCAAAAGCTTTGCTTGGTATTGGGGAAACACTGTGTATCTCTCTCTCGCAGAGCCCGGCTGCCAAATTGGAAACGTCCAGCGATTGCGCCCACACGAAAGCTGCCAGCACGGAATGCTGTAGCTGGTTTTCACTGTCCCTTGGAACTGCATTCGCTGCCACACAGACATTCGCGTTCCCCAAAAGCTTTGGTTCGTAATGGGGCAACACTGTGGATGTGTCTCTCGCAGAGCCCGGCTGCCAAATTCGAAACGTCCAGCGATTTCTCCCACACGAAAGCTGCCAGCACGGAATGCTGTAGCTGGTTTTCACTGTCCCTTGGAACTGCATTCGCTGCCACACAGACATTCGCTTTCCCCAAAAGCTTAGCTTGGTAATGGGGCAACACTGTGTATCTCTCTCTCGCAGAGCCCGGCTGCCAAATTGGAAACGTCCAGCGATTTCTCCCACACGAAAGCTGCCAGCACGGAATGCTGTAGCTGGTTTTCACTGTCCCTTGGAACTGCATTCGCTGCCACACAGACATTCGCTTTCCCCAAAAGCTTTGCTGGGTAATGGGGAAACACTGTGTATGTGTCTCTCGCAGAGCCCGGCTGCCAAATTCGAAACGTCCAGCGATTTCTCCCACACGAAAGCTGCCAGCACAGAATGCTGTAGCTGGTTTTCACTGTCCCTTGCAACTGCATTCGCTGCCACACAGACATTCGCTTTCCCCAAAAGCTTTGGTTCGTAATGGGGCAACACTGTGTATGTGTCTCTCGCAGAGCCCGGCTGCCAAATTGGAAACGTCCAGCGATTTCTCCCACACGAAAGCTGCCAGCACGGAATGCTGTAGCTGGTTTTCACTGTCCCTTGGAACTGTATTCGCTGCCACACAGACATTCGCTTTCCCCAAAAGCTTTGCTTGGTAATGGGGAAACACTGTGTATCTCTCTCTCACAGAGCCCAGCTGCCAAATTCGAAACGTCCAGCGATTTCTCCCACACGAAAGCTGCCAGCACGGAATGCTGTAGCTGGTTTTCACTGTCCCTTGGAACTGCATTCGCTGCCACACAGACATTCGCTTTCCCCAAAACCTTTGGTTCGTAAAGGGGCAACACTGTGTATGTGTCTCTCGCAGAGCCCGGCTGCCAAATTCGAAACGTCCAGCGATTGCGCCCACACGAAAGCTGCCAGCACGGAATGCTGTACCTGGTTTTCACTGTCCCTTGGAACTGCATTCGCTGCCACACAGACATTCGCTTTCCCCAAAAGCTTTGGTTCGTAAAGGGGCAACACTCTGTATGTGTCTCTCGCAGAGCCCGGCTGCCAAATTCGAAACGTCCAGCGATTTCTCCCACACGAAAGTTGCCAGCACGGAATGCTGTAGCTGGTTTTCACTGTCCCTTGGAACTGCATTCGCTGCCACACAGACATTCGCTTTCCCCAAAAGCTTTGGTTCGTAAAGGGGCAACACTGTGTATGTGTCTCTCGCAGAGCCCGGCTGCCAAATTGGAAACGTCCAGCGATTGCGCCCACACGAAAGCTGCCAGCACGGAATGCTGTAGCTGGTTTTCACTGTCCCTTGGAACTGCATTCGCTGCCACACAGACATTCGCGTTCCCCAAAAGCTTTGGTTCGTAAAGGGGCAACACTGTGTATGTGTCTCTCGCAGAGCCCGGCTGCCAAATTCGAAACGTCCAGCGATTGCGCCCACACGAAAGCTGCCAGCACGGAATGCTGTAGCTGGTTTTCACTGTCCCTTGGAACTGCATTCGCTGCCACACAGACATTCGCTTTCCCCAAAAGCTTTGCTTGGTATTGGGGAAACACTGTGTATCTCTCTCTCGCAGAGCCCGGCTGCCAAATTCGAAACGTCCAGCGATTGCGCCCACACGAAAGCTGCCAGCACGGAATGCTGTAGCTGGTTTTCACTGTCCCTTGGAACTGCATTCGCTGCCACACAGACATTCGCGTTCCCCAAAAGGTTTGGTTCGTAATGGGGCAACACTGTGGATGTGTCTCTCGCAGAGCCCGGCTGCCAAATTCGAAACGTCCAGCGATTTCTCCCACACGAAAGCTGCCAGTATGGAATGCTGTAGCTGGTTTTCACTGTCCCTTGGAACTGCATTCGCTGCCACACAGACATTCGCTTTCCCCAAAAGCTTTGCTTGGTAATGGGGCAACACTGTGTATGTGTCTCTCGCAGAGCCCGGCTGCCAAATTGGAAACGTCCAGCGATTTCTCCCACACGAAAGCTGCCAGCACGGAATGGTGTAGCTGGTTTTCACTGTCCCTTGGAACTGCATTCGCTGCCACACAGACATTCGCTTTCCCCAAAAGCTTTGGTTCGTAAAGGGGCAATACTCTGTATGTGTCCCTCGCGGAGCCCGGCTGCCAAATTCGAAACGTCCAGCGATTTCTCCCACACGAAAGCTGCCAGCACGGAATGCTGTAGCTGGTTTTCACTGTCCCTTGGAACTGCATTCGCTGCCACACAGACATTCGCTTTCCCCAAAAGCTTAGCTTGGTAATGGGGCAACACTGTGTATCTCTCTCTCGCAGAGCCCGGCTGCCAAATTGGAAACGTCCAGCGATTTCTCCCACACGAAAGCTGCCAGCACGGAATGCTGTAGCTGGTTTTCACTGTCCCTTGGAACTGCATTCGCTGCCACACAGACATTCGCTTTCCCTAAAAGCTTTGCTTGGGAATGGGGCAACACTGTGTATGTGTCTCTCGCAGAGCCCGGCTGCCAAATTCGAAACGTCCAGCGATTTCTCCCACACGAAAGCTGCCAGCACGGAATGCTGTAGCTGGTTTTCACTGTCCCTTGCAACTGCATTCGCTGCCACACAGACATTCGCTTTCCCCAAAAGCTTTGGTTCGTAAAGGGGCAACACTGTGTATGTGTCTCTCGCAGAGCCCGGCTGCCAAATTCGAAACGTCCAGCGATTTCTCCCACACGAAAGCTGCCAGCACGGAATGCTGTAGCTGGTTTTCACTGTCCCTTGGAACTGCATTCGCTGCCACACAGACATTCGCTTTCCCCAAAACCTTTGTTTCGTAAAGGGGCAACACTGTGTATGTGTCTCTTGCAGAGCCTGGCTGCCAAATTCGAAATGTCCAGCGATTTCTCCCACACGAAAGCTGCCAGCACGGAATGCTGTAGCTGGTTTTCACTGTCCCTTGGAACTGCATTCGCTGCCACACAGACATTCACTTTCCCCAAAAGCTTTGCTTGGTCATGGGGCAATACTCTGTATCTGTCTCTCGCAGAGCCGGGCAGCCAAATTCGAAACGTCCAGCTATTTCTCCCACACGAAAGCTGCCAGCACGGAATGCTGTAGCTGGTTTTCACTGTCCCTTGGAACTGCATTCACTGCCACACTGACATTCGCTTTCCCCAAAAGCTTTGGTTCGTAAAGGGGCAATACTCTGTATGTGTCCCTCGCGGAGCCCGGCTGCCAAATTCGAAACGTCCAGCGATTGCGCCCACACGAAAGCTGCCAGCACGGAATGCTGTAGCTGGTTTTCACTGTCCCTTGGAACTGCATTCGCTGCCACACAGACATTCGCTTTCCCCAAAAGCTTAGCTTGGTAATGGGGCAACACTTTGTATCTCTCTCTCGCAGAGCCCGGCTGCCAAATTGGAAACGTCCAGCGATTTCTCCCACACGAAAGCTGCCAGCACGGAATGCTGTAGCTGGTTTTCACTGTCCCTTGGAACTGCATTCGCTGCCACACAGACATTCGCTTTCCCCAAAAGCTTTGCTGGGTAATGGGGAAACACTGTGTATGTGTCTCTCGCAGAGCCCGGCTGCCAAATTCGAAACGTCCAGCGATTTCTCCCACACGAAAGCTGCCAGCACGGAATGCTGTAGCTGGTTTTCACTGTCCCTTGGAACTGCATTCGCTGCCACACAGACATTCGCTTTCCCCAAAACCTTTGTTTCGTAAAGGGGCAACACTGTGTATGTGTCTCTCGCAGAGCCCGGCTGCCAAATTCGAAATGTCCAGCGATTTCTCCCACACGAAAGCTGCCAGCACGGAATGCTGTAGCTGGTTTTCACTGTCCCTTGGAACTGCATTCGCTGCCACACAGACATTCACTTTCCCCAAAAGCTTTGCTTGGTCATGGGGCAACACTCTGTATCTGTCTCTCGCAGAGCCGGGCAGCCAAATTCGAAACGTCCAGCTATTTCTCCCACACGAAAGCTGCCAGCACGGAATGCTGTAGCTGGTTTTCACTGTCCCTTGGAACTGCATTCACTGCCACACAGACATTCGCTTTCCCCAAAAGCTTTGGTTCGTAAAGGGGCAACACTGTGTATGTGTCTCTCGCAGAGCCCGGCTGCCAAATTGGAAACGTCCAGCGATTTCTCCCACACGAAAGCTGCCAGCACGGAATGCTGTAGCTGGTTTTCACTGTCCCTTGGAACTGCATTCGCTGCCACACAGACATTCGCTTTCCCCAAAAGCTTTGCTGGGTAATGGGGAAACACTGTGTATCTCTCTCTCACAGAGCCCGGCTGCCAAATTCGAAACGTCCAGCAATTGCGCCCACACGAAAGCTGCCAGCACGGAATGCTGTAGCTGGTTTTCACTGTCCCTTGGAACTGCATTCGCTGCCACACAGACATTCGCTTTCCCCAAAACCTTTGGTTCGTAAAGGGGCAACACTGTGTATGTGTCTCTCGCAGAGCCCGGCTGCCAAATTCGAAACGTCCAGCGATTGCGCCCACACGAAAGCTGCCAGCACGGAATGCTGTAGCTGGTTTTCACTGTCCCTTGGAACTGCATTCGCTGCCACACAGACATTCGCGTTCCCCAAAAGCTTTGGTTCGTAATGGGGCAACACTGTGTATGTGTCTCTCGCAGAGCCCGGCTGCCAAATTCGAAACGTCCAGCGATTTCTCCCACACGAAAGCTGCCAGCACGGAATGCTGTAGCTGGTTTTCACTGTCCCTTGGAACTGCATTCGCTGCCACACAGACATTCGCTTTCCCCAAAAGCTTTGGTTCGTAAAGGGGCAACACTGTGTATGTGTCTCTCGCAGAGCCCGGCTGCCAAATTTGAAATGTCCAGCGATTTCTCCCACATGAAAGGTGTCAGCACGGAATGCTGTAGCTGGTTTTCACTGTCCCTTGGAACTGCATTCGCTGCCACACAGACATTCACTTTCCCCAAAAGCTTTGCTTGGTCATGGGGCAACACTCTGTATCTGTCTCTCGCAGAGCCGGGCAGCCAAATTCGAAACGTCCAGCTATTTCTCCCACACGAAAGCTGCCAGCACAGAATGCTGTAGCTGGTTTTCACTGTCCCTTGGAACTGCATTCACTGCCACACAGACATTCGCTTTCCCCAAAACCTTTGGTTCGTAAAGGGGCAACACTGTGTATGTGTCTCTCGCAGAGCCCGGCTGCCAAATTGGAAACGTCCAGCGATTGCGCCCACACGAAAGCTGCCAGCACGGAATGCTGTAGCTGGTTTTCACTGTCCCTTGGAACTGCATTCGCTGCCACACTGACATTCGCTTTCCCCAAAAGCTTTGGTTCGTAAAGGGGCAATACTCTGTATGTGTCCCTCGCGGAGCCCGGCTGCCAAATTCGAAACGTCCAGCGATTTCTCCCACACGAAAGCTGCCAGCACGGAATGCTGTAGCTGGTTTTCACTGTCCCTTGGAACTGCAATCGCTGCCACACAGACATTCGCTTTCCCCAAAAGCTTTGGTTCGTAAAGGGGCAACAGTGTGTATGTGTCTCTCGCACAGCCCGGCTGCCAAATTCGAAACGTCCAGCGATTTCTCCCACACGAAAGCTGCCAGCACGGAATGCTGTAGCTGGTTTTCACTGTCCCTTGGAACTGCATTCGCTGCCACACAGACATTCGCTTTCCCCAAAACCTTTGGTTCGTAAAGGGGCAACACTGTGTATCTCTCTCTCGCAGAGCCCGGCTGCCAAATTGGAAACGTCCAGCGATTTCTCCCACACGAAAGCTGCCAGCACGGAATGCTGTAGCTGGTTTTCACTGTCCCTTGGAACTGCATTCGCTGCCACACAGACATTCGCTTTCCCCAAAAGCTTTGCTGGGTAATGGGGAAACACTGTGTATGTGTCTCTCGCAGAGCCCGGCTGCCAAATTCGAAACGTCCAGCGATTTCTCCCACACGAAAGCTGCCAGCACGGAATGCTGTAGCTGGTTTTCACTGTCCCTTGGAACTGCATTCGCTGCCACACAGACATTCGCTTTCCCCAAAAGCTTTGGTTCGTAAAGGGGCAACACTGTGTATGTGTCTCTCGCAGAGCCCGGCTGCCAAATTCGAAACGTCCAGCGATTTCTCCCACACGAAAGCTGCCAGCACGGAATGCTTTAGCTGGTTTTCACTGTCCCTTGCAACTGCATTCGCTGCCACACAGACATTCGCTTTCCCCAAAAGCTTAGCTTGGTAATGGGGCAACACTGTGTATGTGTCTCTCGCAGAGCTCTGCTGCCAAATTCGAAATGTCCAGCGATTTCTCCCACACGAAAGCTGCCAGCACGGAATGCTGTAGCTGGTTTTCACTGTCCCTTGGAACTGCATTCGCTGCCACACAGACATTCACTTTCCCCAAAAGCTTTGCTTGGTCATGTGGCAACACTCTGTATCTGTCCCTCGCGGAGCCCGGCTGCCAAATTCGAAACGTCCAGCGATTGCGCCCACACGAAAGCTGCCAGCACGGAATGCTATAGCTGGTTTTCACTGTCCCTTGGAACTGCATTCGCTGACACACAGACATTCGCTTTCCCCAAAAGCTTTGGTTCGTAAAGGGGCAACACAGTGTATGTGTCTCTCGCAGAGCCCGGCTGCCAAATTCGAAATGTCCAGCGATTTCTCCCACACGAAAGCTGCCAGCACGAAATGCTGTAGCTGGTTTTCACTGTCCCTTGGAACTGCATTTGCTGACACACAGACATTCGCTTTCCCCAAAAGCTTTGCTTGGTAATGGGACAACACTCTGTATCTGTCTCTCGCAGAGCCCGGCTGCCAAATTGGAAACGTCCAGCGATTTCTCCCACACGAAAGCTGCCAGCACGGAATGCTGTAGCTGGTTTTCACTGTCCCTTGGAACTGCATTCGCTGCCACACAGACATTCGCGTTCCCCAAAACCTTTGGTTCGTAATGGGGCAACACTGTGTATGTGTCTCTCGCAGAGCCCGGCTGCCAAATTCGAAATGTCCAGCGATTTCTCCCACACGAAAGCTGCCAGCACGGAATGCTGTAGCTGGTTTTCACTGTCCCTTGGAACTGCATTCGCTGCCACACAGACATTCACTTTCCCCAAAAGCTTTGCTTGGTCATGGGGCAACACTCTGTATCTGTCTCTCGCAGAGCCGGGCAGCCAAATTCGAAACGTCCAGCTATTTCTCCCACACGAAAGCTGCCAGCACGGAATGCTGTAGCTGGTTTTCACTGTCCCTTGGAACTGCATTCGCTGCCACACAGACATTCGCTTTCCCCAAAACCTTTGGTTCGTAAAGGGGCAACACTGTGTATGTGTCTCTCGCAGAGCCCGGCTGCCAAATTCGAAACCTCCAGCGATTGCGCCCACACGAAAGCTGCCAGCACAGAATGCTGTAGCTGGTTTTCACTGTCTCTTGGAACTGCATTCGCTGCCACACAGACATTCGCTTTCCCCAAAAGCTTTGGTTCGTAAAGGGGCAATACTCTGTATGTGTCCCTCGCGGAGCCCGGCTGCCAAATTCGAAACGTCTAGCGATTTCTCCCACACGAAAGCTGCCAGCACGGAATGCTGTAGCTGGTTTTCACTGTCCCTTGCAACTGCATTCGCTGCCACACAGACATTCGCTTTCCCCAAAAGCTTAGCTTGGTAATGGGGCAACACTGTGTATCTCTCTCTCGCAGAACCCGGCTGCCAAATTGGAAACGTCCAGCGATTTCTCCCACACGAAAGCTGCCAGCACGGAATGCTGTAGCTGGTTTTCACTGTCCCTTGGAACTGCATTCGCTGCCACACAGACATTCGCTTTCCCTAAAAGCTTTGCTTGGGAATGGGGCAACACTGTGTATGTGTCTCTCGCAGAGCCCGGCTGCCAAATTCGAAACGTCCAGCGATTTCTCCCACACGAAAGCTGCCAGCACGGAATGCTGTAGCTGGTTTTCACTGTCCCTTGCAACTGCATTCGCTGCCACACAGACATTCGCTTTCCCCAAAAGCTTTGGTTCGTAAAGGGGCAACACTGTGTATGTGTCTCTCGCAGAGCCCGGCTGCCAAATTCGAAACGTCCAGCGATTTCTCCCACACGAAAGCTGCCAGCACGGAATGCTGTAGCTGGTTTTCACTGTCCCTTGGAACTGCATTCGCTGCCACACAGACATTCGCTTTCCCCAAAACCTTTGTTTCGTAAAGGGGCAACACTGTGTATGTGTCTCTCGCAGAGCCCGGCTGCCAAATTCGAAATGTCCAGCGATTTCTCCCACACGAAAGCTGCCAGCACGGAATGCTGTAGCTGGTTTTCACTGTCCCTTGGAACTGCATTCGCTGCCACACAGACATTCACTTTCCCCAAAAGCTTTGCTTGGTCATGGGGCAATACTCTGTATCTGTCTCTCGCAGACCCGGGCAGCCAAATTCGAAACGTCCAGCTATTTCTCCCACACGAAAGCTGCCAGCACGGAATGCTGTAGCTGGTTTTCACTGTCCCTTGGAACTGCATTCGCTGCCACACAGACATTCGCTTTCCCCAAAAGCTTAGCTTGGTAATGGGGCAACACTTTGTATCTCTCTCTCGCAGAGCCCGGCTGCCAAATTGGAAACGTCCAGCGATTTCTCCCACACGAAAGCTGCCAGCACGGAATGCTGTAGCTGGTTTTCACTGTCCCTTGGAACTGCATTCGCTGCCACACAGACATTCGCTTTCCCCAAAAGCTTTGCTGGGTAATGGGGAAACACTGTGTATGTGTCTCTCGCAGAGCCCGGCTGCCAAATTCGAAACGTCCAGCGATTTCTCCCACACGAAAGCTGCCAGCACGGAATGCTGTAGCTGGTTTTCACTGTCCCTTGGAACTGCATTCGCTGCCACACAGACATTCGCTTTCCCCAAAACCTTTGTTTCGTAAAGGGGCAACACTGTGTATGTGTCTCTCGCAGAGCCCGGCTGCCAAATTCGAAATGTCCAGCGATTTCTCCCACACGAAAGCTGCCAGCACGGAATGCTGTAGCTGGTTTTCACTGTCCCTTGGAACTGCATTCGCTGCCACACAGACATTCACTTTCCCCAAAAGCTTTGCTTGGTCATGGGGCAACACTCTGTATCTGTCTCTCGCAGAGCCGGGCAGCCAAATTCGAAACGTCCAGCTATTTCTCCCACACGAAAGCTGCCAGCACGGAATGCTGTAGCTGGTTTTCACTGTCCCTTGGAACTGCATTCACTGCCACACAGACATTCGCTTTCCCCAAAAGCTTTGGTTCGTAAAGGGGCAACACTGTGTATGTGTCTCTCGCAGAGCCCGGCTGCCAAATTGGAAACGTCCAGCGATTTCTCCCACACGAAAGCTGCCAGCACGGAATGCTGTAGCTGGTTTTCACTGTCCCTTGGAACTGCATTCGCTGCCACACAGACATTCGCTTTCCCCAAAAGCTTTGCTGGGTAATGGGGAAACACTGTGTATCTCTCTCTCACAGAGCCCGGCTGCCAAATTCGAAACGTCCAGCAATTGCGCCCACACGAAAGCTGCCAGCACGGAATGCTGTAGCTGGTTTTCACTGTCCCTTGGAACTGCATTCGCTGACACACAGACATTCGCTTTCCCCAAAACCTTTGGTTCGTAAAGGGGCAACACTGTGTATGTGTCTCTCGCAGAGCCCGGCTGCCAAATTCGAAACGTCCAGCGATTGCGCCCACACGAAAGCTGCCAGCACGGAATGCTGTAGCTGGTTTTCACTGTCCCTTGGAACTGCATTCGCTGCCACACAGACATTCGCGTTCCCCAAAAGCTTTGGTTCGTAATGGGGCAACACTGTGTATGTGTCTCTCGCAGAGCCCGGCTGCCAAATTCGAAACGTCCAGCGATTTCTCCCACACGAAAGCTGCCAGCACGGAATGCTGTAGCTGGTTTTCACTGTCCCTTGGAACTGCATTCGCTGCCACACAGACATTCGCTTTCCCCAAAAGCTTTGGTTCGTAAAGGGGCAACACTGTGTATGTGTCTCTCGCAGAGCCCGGCTGCCAAATTTGAAAAGTCCAGCGATTTCTCCCACATGAAAGGTGTCAGCACGGAATGCTGTAGCTGGTTTTCACTGTCCCTTGGAACTGCATTCGCTGCCACACAGACATTCACTTTCCCCAAAAGCTTTGCTTGGTCATGGGGCAACACTCTGTATCTGTCTCTCGCAGAGCCGGGCAGCCAAATTCGAAACGTCCAGCTATTTCTCCCACACGAAAGCTGCCAGCACGGAATGCTGTAGCTGGTTTTCACTGTCCCTTGGAACTGCATTCACTGCCACACAGACATTCGCTTTCCCCAAAACCTTTGGTTCGTAAAGGGGCAACACTGTGTATGTGTCTCTCGCAGAGCCCGGCTGCCAAATTGGAAACGTCCAGCGATTTCTCCCACACAAAAGCTGCCAGCACGGAATGCTGTAGCTGGTTTTCACTGTCCCTTGGAACTGCATTCGCTGCCACACTGACATTCGCTTTCCCCAAAAGCTTTGGTTCGTAAAGGGGCAATACTCTGTATGTGTCCCTCGCGGAGCCCGGCTGCCAAATTCGAAACGTCCAGCGATTTCTCCCACACGAAAGCTGCCAGCACGGAATGCTGTAGCTGGTTTTCACTGTCCCTTGGAACTGCATTCGCTGCCACACAGACATTCGCTTTCCCCAAAAGCTTTGGTTCGTAAAGGGGCAACAGTGTGTATGTGTCTCTCGCACAGCCCGGCTGCCAAATTCGAAACGTCCAGCGATTTCTCCCACACGAAAGCTGCCAGCACGGAATGCTGTAGCTGGTTTTCACTGTCTCTTGGAACTGCATTCGCTGCCACACAGACATTCGCTTTCCCCAAAACCTTTGGTTCGTAAAGGGGCAACACTGTGTATCTCTCTCTCGCAGAGCCCGGCTGCCAAATTGGAAACGTCCAGCGATTTCTCCCACACGAAAGCTGCCAGCACGGAATGCTGTAGCTGGTTTTCACTGTCCCTTGGAACTGCATTCGCTGCCACACAGACATTCGCTTTCCCCAAAAGCTTTGCTGGGTAATGGGGAAACACTGTGTATGTGTCTCTCGCAGAGCCCGGCTGCCAAATTCGAAACGTCCAGCGATTTCTCCCACACGAAAGCTGCCAGCACGGAATGCTTTAGCTGGTTTTCACTGTCCCTTGCAACTGCATTCGCTGCCACACAGACATTCGCTTTCCCCAAAAGCTTTGGTTCGTAAAGGGGCAACACTGTGTATGTGTCTCTCGCAGAGCCCGGCTGCCAAATTCGAAAAGTCCAGCGATTTCTCCCACACGAAAGCTGCCAGCACGGAATGCTGTAGCTGGTTTTCACTGTCCCTTGGAACTGCATTCGCTGCCACACAGACATTCGCTTTCCCCAAAACCTTTGTTTCGTAAAGGGGCAACACTGTGTATGTGTCTCTCGCAGAGCCCGGCTGCCAAATTCGAAATGTCCAGCGATTTCTCCCACACGAAAGCTGCCAGCACGGAATGCTGTAGCTGGTTTTCACTGTCCCTTGGAACTGCATTCGCTGCCACACAGACATTCACTTTCCCCAAAAGCTTTGCTTGGTCATGGGGCAACACTCTGTATCTGTCTCTCGCAGAGCCGGGCAGCCAAATTCGAAACGTCCAGCTATTTCTCCCACACGAAAGCTGCCAGCACAGAATGCTGTAGCTGGTTTTCACTGTCCCTTGGAACTGCATTCACTGCCACACAGACATTCGCTTTCCCCAAAAGCTTTGGTTCGTAAAGGGGCAACACTGTGTATGTGTCTCTCGCAGAGCCCGGCTGCCAAATTCGAAACGTCCAGCGATTTCTCCCACACGAAAGCTGCCAGCACGGAATGCTGTAGCTGGTTTTCACTGTCCCTTGGAACTGCATTCGCTGCCACACTGACATTCGCTTTCCCCAAAAGCTTTGGTTCGTAAAGGGGCAATACTCTGTATGTGTCCCTCGCGGAGCCCGGCTGCCAAATTCGAAACGTCCAGCGATTTCTCCCACACGAAAGCTGCCAGCACGGAATGCTGTAGCTGGTTTTCACTGTCCCTTGGAACTGCATTCGCTGCCACACAGACATTCGCTTTCCCCAAAAGCTTTGGTTCGTAAAGGGGCAACAGTGTGTATGTGTCTCTCGCACAGCCCGGCTGCCAAATTCGAAACGTCCAGCGATTTCTCCCACACGAAAGCTGCCAGCACGGAATGCTGTAGCTGGTTTTCACTGTCCCTTGGAACTGCATTCGCTGCCACACAGACATTCGCTTTCCCCAAAACCTTTGGTTCGTAAAGGGGCAACACTGTGTATCTCTCTCTCGCAGAGCCCGGCTGCCAAATTGGAAACGTCCAGCGATTTCTCCCACACGAAAGCTGCCAGCACGGAATGCTGTAGCTGGTTTTCACTGTCCCTTGGAACTGCATTCGCTGCCACACAGACATTCGCTTTCCCCAAAAGCTTTGCTGGGTAATGGGGAAACACTGTGTATGTGTCTCTCGCAGAGCCCGGCTGCCAAATTCGAAACGTCCAGCGATTTCTCCCACACGAAAGCTGCCAGCACGGAATGCTTTAGCTGGTTTTCACTGTCCCTTGCAACTGCATTCGCTGCCACACAGACATTCGCTTTCCCCAAAAGCTTTGGTTCGTAAAGGGGCAACACTGTGTATGTGTCTCTCGCAGAGCCCGGCTGCCAAATTCGAAACGTCCAGCGATTTCTCCCACACGAAAGCTGCCAGCACGGAATGCTTTAGCTGGTTTTCACTGTCCCTTGCAACTGCATTCGCTGCCACACAGACATTCGCTTTCCCCAAAAGCTTAGCTTGGTAATGGGGCAACACTGTGTATGTGTCTCTCGCAGAGCTCTGCTGCCAAATTCGAAATGTCCAGCGATTTCTCCCACACGAAAGCTGCCAGCACGGAATGCTGTAGCTGGTTTTCACTGTCCCTTGGAACTGCATTCGCTGCCACACAGACATTCACTTTCCCCAAAAGCTTTGCTTGGTCATGTGGCAACACTCTGTATCTGTCCCTCGCGGAGCCCGGCTGCCAAATTCGAAACGTCCAGCGATTGCGCCCACACGAAAGCTGCCAGCACGGAATGCTATAGCTGGTTTTCACTGTCCCTTGGAACTGCATTCGCTGACACACAGACATTCGCTTTCCCCAAAAGCTTTGGTTCGTAAAGGGGCAACACAGTGTATGTGTCTCTCGCAGAGCCCGGCTGCCAAATTCGAAATGTCCAGCGATTTCTCCCACACGAAAGCTGCCAGCACGAAATGCTGTAGCTGGTTTTCACTGTCCCTTGGAACTGCATTTGCTGACACACAGACATTCGCTTTCCCCAAAAGCTTTGCTTGGTAATGGGACAACACTCTGTATCTGTCTCTCGCAGAGCCCGGCTGCCAAATTGGAAACGTCCAGCGATTTCTCCCACACGAAAGCTGCCAGCACGGAATGCTGTAGCTGGTTTTCACTGTCCCTTGGAACTGCATTCGCTGCCACACAGACATTCGCGTTCCCCAAAACCTTTGGTTCGTAATGGGGCAACACTGTGTATGTGTCTCTCGCAGAGCCCGGCTGCCAAATTCGAAATGTCCAGCGATTTCTCCCACACGAAAGCTGCCAGCACGGAATGCTGTAGCTGGTTTTCACTGTCCCTTGGAACTGCATTCGCTGCCACACAGACATTCACTTTCCCCAAAAGCTTTGCTTGGTCATGGGGCAACACTCTGTATCTGTCTCTCGCAGAGCCGGGCAGCCAAATTCGAAACGTCCAGCTATTTCTCCCACACGAAAGCTGCCAGCACGGAATGCTGTAGCTGGTTTTCACTGTCCCTTGGAACTGCATTCGCTGCCACACAGACATTCGCTTTCCCCAAAACCTTTGGTTCGTAAAGGGGCAACACTGTGTATGTGTCTCTCGCAGAGCCCGGCTGCCAAATTCGAAACCTCCAGCGATTGCGCCCACACGAAAGCTGCCAGCACAGAATGCTGTAGCTGGTTTTCACTGTCTCTTGGAACTGCATTCGCTGCCACACAGACATTCGCTTTCCCCAAAAGCTTTGGTTCGTAAAGGGGCAATACTCTGTATGTGTCCCTCGCGGAGCCCGGCTGCCAAATTCGAAACGTCTAGCGATTTCTCCCACACGAAAGCTGCCAGCACGGAATGCTGTAGCTGGTTTTCACTGTCCCTTGCAACTGCATTCGCTGCCACACAGACATTCGCTTTCCCCAAAAGCTTAGCTTGGTAATGGGGCAACACTGTGTATCTCTCTCTCGCAGAGCCCGGCTGCCAAATTGGAAACGTCCAGCGATTTCTCCCACACGAAAGCTGCCAGCACGGAATGCTGTAGCTGGTTTTCACTGTCCCTTGGAACTGCATTCGCTGCCACACAGACATTCGCTTTCCCTAAAAGCTTTGCTTGGGAATGGGGCAACACTGTGTATGTGTCTCTCGCAGAGCCCGGCTGCCAAATTCGAAACGTCCAGCGATTTCTCCCACACGAAAGCTGCCAGCACGGAATGCTGTAGCTGGTTTTCACTGTCCCTTGCAACTGCATTCGCTGCCACACAGACATTCGCTTTCCCCAAAAGCTTTGGTTCGTAAAGGGGCAACACTGTGTATGTGTCTCTCGCAGAGCCCGGCTGCCAAATTCGAAACGTCCAGCGATTTCTCCCACACGAAAGCTGCCAGCACGGAATGCTGTAGCTGGTTTTCACTGTCCCTTGGAACTGCATTCGCTGCCACACAGACATTCGCTTTCCCCAAAACCTTTGTTTCGTAAAGGGGCAACACTGTGTATGTGTCTCTCGCAGAGCCCGGCTGCCAAATTCGAAATGTCCAGCGATTTCTCCCACACGAAAGCTGCCAGCACGGAATGCTGTAGCTGGTTTTCACTGTCCCTTGGAACTGCATTCGCTGCCACACAGACATTCACTTTCCCCAAAAGCTTTGCTTGGTCATGGGGCAATACTCTGTATCTGTCTCTCGCAGACCCGGGCAGCCAAATTCGAAACGTCCAGCTATTTCTCCCACACGAAAGCTGCCAGCACGGAATGCTGTAGCTGGTTTTCACTGTCCCTTGGAACTGCATTCACTGCCACACTGACATTCGCTTTCCCCAAAAGCTTTGGTTCGTAAAGGGGCAATACTCTGTATGTGTCCCTCGCGGAGCCCGGCTGCCAAATTCGAAACGTCCAGCGATTGCGCCCACACGAAAGCTGCCAGCACGGAATGCTGTAGCTGGTTTTCACTGTCCCTTGGAACTGCATTCGCTGCCACACAGACATTCGCTTTCCCCAAAAGCTTTGCTGGGTAATGGGGAAACACTGTGTATGTGTCTCTCGCAGAGCCCGGCTGCCAAATTCGAAACGTCCAGCGATTTCTCCCACACGAAAGCTGCCAGCACGGAATGCTGTAGCTGGTTTTCACTGTCCCTTGGAACTGCATTCGCTGCCACACAGACATTCGCTTTCCCCAAAACCTTTGTTTCGTAAAGGGGCAACACTGTGTATGTGTCTCTCGCAGAGCCCGGCTGCCAAATTCGAAATGTCCAGCGATTTCTCCCACACGAAAGCTGCCAGCACGGAATGCTGTAGCTGGTTTTCACTGTCCCTTGGAACTGCATTCGCTGCCACACAGACATTCACTTTCCCCAAAAGCTTTGCTTGGTCATGGGGCAACACTCTGTATCTGTCTCTCGCAGAGCCGGGCAGCCAAATTCGAAACGTCCAGCTATTTCTCCCACACGAAAGCTGCCAGCACGGAATGCTGTAGCTGGTTTTCACTGTCCCTTGGAACTGCATTCACTGCCACACAGACATTCGCTTTCCCCAAAAGCTTTGGTTCGTAAAGGGGCAACACTGTGTATGTGTCTCTCGCAGAGCCCGGCTGCCAAATTGGAAACGTCCAGCGATTTCTCCCACACGAAAGCTGCCAGCACGGAATGCTGTAGCTGGTTTTCACTGTCCCTTGGAACTGCATTCGCTGCCACACAGACATTCGCTTTCCCCAAAAGCTTTGCTGGGTAATGGGGAAACACTGTGTATCTCTCTCTCACAGAGCCCGGCTGCCAAATTCGAAACGTCCAGCAATTGCGCCCACACGAAAGCTGCCAGCACGGAATGCTGTAGCTGGTTTTCACTGTCCCTTGGAACTGCATTCGCTGCCACACAGACATTCGCTTTCCCCAAAACCTTTGGTTCGTAAAGGGGCAACACTGTGTATGTGTCTCTCGCAGAGCCCGGCTGCCAAATTCGAAACGTCCAGCGATTGCGCCCACACGAAAGCTGCCAGCACGGAATGCTGTAGCTGGTTTTCACTGTCCCTTGGAACTGCATTCGCTGCCACACAGACATTCGCGTTCCCCAAAAGCTTTGGTTCGTAATGGGGCAACACTGTGTATGTGTCTCTCGCAGAGCCCGGCTGCCAAATTCGAAACGTCCAGCGATTTCTCCCACACGAAAGCTGCCAGCACGGAATGCTGTAGCTGGTTTTCACTGTCCCTTGGAACTGCATTCGCTGCCACACAGACATTCGCTTTCCCCAAAAGCTTTGGTTCGTAAAGGGGCAACACTGTGTATGTGTCTCTCGCAGAGCCCGGCTGCCAAATTTGAAATGTCCAGCGATTTCTCCCACATGAAAGGTGTCAGCACGGAATGCTGTAGCTGGTTTTCACTGTCCCTTGGAACTGCATTCGCTGCCACACAGACATTCACTTTCCCCAAAAGCTTTGCTTGGTCATGGGGCAACACTCTGTATCTGTCTCTCGCAGAGCCGGGCAGCCAAATTCGAAACGTCCAGCTATTTCTCCCACACGAAAGCTGCCAGCACGGAATGCTGTAGCTGGTTTTCACTGTCCCTTGGAACTGCATTCACTGCCACACAGACATTCGCTTTCCCCAAAACCTTTGGTTCGTAAAGGGGCAACACTGTGTATGTGTCTCTCGCAGAGCCCGGCTGCCAAATTGGAAACGTCCAGCGATTTCTCCCACACAAAAGCTGCCAGCACGGAATGCTGTAGCTGGTTTTCACTGTCCCTTGGAACTGCATTCGCTGCCACACTGACATTCGCTTTCCCCAAAAGCTTTGGTTCGTAAAGGGGCAATACTCTGTATGTGTCCCTCGCGGAGCCCGGCTGCCAAATTCGAAACGTCCAGCGATTTCTCCCACACGAAAGCTGCCAGCACGGAATGCTGTAGCTGGTTTTCACTGTCCCTTGGAACTGCATTCGCTGCCACACAGACATTCGCTTTCCCCAAAAGCTTTGGTTCGTAAAGGGGCAACAGTGTGTATGTGTCTCTCGCACAGCCCGGCTGCCAAATTCGAAACGTCCAGCGATTTCTCCCACACGAAAGCTGCCAGCACGGAATGCTGTAGCTGGTTTTCACTGTCTCTTGGAACTGCATTCGCTGCCACACAGACATTCGCTTTCCCCAAAAGCTTAGCTTGGTAATGGGGCAACACTGTGTATCTCTCTCTCGCAGAGCCCGGCTGCCAAATTGGAAACGTCCAGCGATTTCTCCCACACGAAAGCTGCCAGCACGGAATGCTGTAGCTGGTTTTCACTGTCCCTTGGAACTGCATTCGCTGCCACACAGACATTCGCTTTCCCCAAAAGCTTTGCTGGGTAATGGGGAAACACTGTGTATGTGTCTCTCGCAGAGCCCGGCTGCCAAATTCGAAACGTCCAGCGATTTCTCCCACACGAAAGCTGCCAGCACGGAATGCTTTAGCTGGTTTTCACTGTCCCTTGCAACTGCATTCGCTGCCACACAGACATTCGCTTTCCCCAAAAGCTTTGGTTCGTAAAGGGGCAACACTGTGTATGTGTCTCTCGCAGAGCCCGGCTGCCAAATTCGAAACGTCCAGCGATTTCTCCCACACGAAAGCTGCCAGCACGGAATGCTGTAGCTGGTTTTCACTGTCCCTTGGAACTGCATTCGCTGCCACACAGACATTCACTTTCCCCAAAAGCTTTGCTTGGTCATGGGGCAACACTCTGTATCTGTCTCTCGCAGAGCCGGGCAGCCAAATTCGAAACGTCCAGCTATTTCTCCCACACGAAAGCTGCCAGCACGGAATGCTGTAGCTGGTTTTCACTGTCCCTTGGAACTGCATTCACTGCCACACAGACATTCGCTTTCCCCAAAAGCTTTGGTTCGTAAAGGGGCAACACTGTGTATGTGTCTCTCGCAGAGCCCGGCTGCCAAATTCGAAACGTCCAGCGATTTCTCCCACACGAAAGCTGCCAGCACGGAATGCTGTAGCTGGTTTTCACTGTCCCTTGGAACTGCATTCGCTGCCACACTGACATTCGCTTTCCCCAAAAGCTTTGGTTCGTAAAGGGGCAATACTCTGTATGTGTCCCTCGCGGAGCCCGGCTGCCAAATTCGAAACGTCCAGCGATTGCGCCCACACGAAAGCTGCCAGCACGAAATGCTGTAGCTGGTTTTCACTGTCCCTTGGAACTGCATTCGCTGCCTCACAGACATTCGCTTTCCCCAAAACCTTTGGTTCGTAAAGGGGCAACACTGTGTATGTGTCTCTCGCAGAGCCCGGCTGCCGAATTCGAAACGTCCAGCGATTTCTCCCACACGAAAGCAGCCAGCACGGAATGCTGTAGCTGGTTTTCACTGTCCCTTGGAACTGCATTCGCTGCCACACAGACATTCGCTTTCCCCAAAAGCTTTGCTGGGTAATGGGGCAACACTGTGTATCTCTCTCTCACAGAGCCCGGCTGCCAAATTCGAAACGTCCAGCGATTGCGCCCACACGAAAGCTGCCAGCACGGAATGCTGTAGCTGGTTTTCACTGTCCCTTGGAACTGCATTCGCTGCCACACAGACATTCGCTTTCCCCAAAACCTTTGGTTCGTAAAGGGGCAACACTGTGTATGTGTCTCTCGCAGAGCCCGGCTGCCAAATTCGAAACGTCCAGCGATTGCGCCCACACGAAAGCTGCCAGCACGGAATGCTGTAGCTGGTTTTCACTGTCCCTTGGAACTGCATTCGCTGCCACACAGACATTCACTTTCTCCAAAAGCTTTGCTTGGTCATGGGGCAACACTCTGTATCTGTCTCTCGCAGAGCCCGGCAGCCAAATTCGAAACGTCCAGCTATTTCTGCCACACGAAAGCTGCCAGCGCGGAATGCTGTAGCTGGTTTTCACTGTCCCTTGGAACTGCATTCAGTGCCACACAGACATTCGCTTTCCCCAAAAGCTTTGGTCCGTAAAGGGGCAACACTGTGTATGTGTCTCTCGCAGAGCCCGGCAGCCAAATTGGAAACGTCCAGCGATTTCTCCCACACGAAAGCTGCCAGCACGGAATGCTGTAGCTGGTTTTCACTGTCCCTTGGAACTGCATTCGCTGCCACACAGACATTCGCGTTCCCCAAAAGCTTTGCTTGGGAATGGGGAAACACTGTGTATGTGTCTCTCGCAGAGCCCGGCTGCCAAATTCGAAATGTCCAGCGATTGCGCCCACACGAAAGCTGCCAGCACGGAATGCTGTAGCTGGTTTTCACTGTCCCTTGGAACTGCATTCGCTGCCACACAGACATTCGCTTTCCCCAAAAGCTTTGGTTCGTAAAGGGGCAACACTGTGTATGTGTCTCTCGCAGAGCCCGGCTGCCAAATTCGAAACGTCCAGCGATTGCGCCCACACGAAAGCTGCCAGCGCGGAATGCTGTAGCTGGTTTTCACTGTCCCTTGGAACTGCATTCAGTGCCACACAGACATTCGCTTTCCCCAAAAGCTTTGGTCCGTAAAGGGGCAACACTGTGTATGTGTCTCTCGCAGAGCCCGGATGCCAAATTGGAAACGTCCAGCGATTTCTCCCACACGAAAGCTGCCAGCACGGAATGCTGTAGCTGGTTTTCACTGTCCCTTGGAACTGCATTCGCTGCCACACAGACATTCACTTTCCCCAAAAGCTTTGCTTGGGAATGGGGAAACACTGTGTATGTGTCTCTCGCAGAGCCCGGCTGCCAAATTCGAAACGTCCAGAGATTTCTCCCACACGAAAGCTGCCAGCACGGAATGCTGTAGCTGGTTTTCACTGTCCCTTGCAACTGCATTCGCTGCCACACAGACATTCGCTTTCCCCAAAAGCTTTGGTTCGTAAAGGGGCAACACTGTGTATGTGTCTCTCGCAGAGCCCGGCTGCCAAATTCGAAACGTCCAGCGATTGCGCCCACACGAAAGCTGCCAGCACGGAATGCTGTAGCTGGTTTTCACTGTCCCTTGGAACTGCATTCGCTGCCACACAGACATTCGCTTTCCCCAAAAGCTTTGCTTGGTATTGGGGAAACACTGTGTATCTCTCTCTCGCAGAGCCCGGCTGCCAAATTCGAAACGTCCAGCGATTGCGCCCACACGAAAGCTGCCAGCACGGAATGCTGTAGCTGGTTTTCACTGTCCCTTGCAACTGCATTCGCTGCCACACAGACATTCGCTTTCCCCAAAAGCTTAGCTTGGTAATGGGGCAACACTGTGTATCTCTCTCTCGCAGAGCCCGGCTGCCAAATTGGAAACGTCCAGCGATTTCTCCCACACGAAAGCTGCCAGCACGGAATGCTGTAGCTGGTTTTCACTGTCCCTTGGAACTGCATTCGCTGCCACACAGACATTCGCTTTCCCCAAAAGCTTTGCTGGGTAATGGGGAAACACTGTGTATGTGTCTCTCGCAGAGCCCGGCTGCCAAATTCGAAACGTCCAGCGATTTCTCCCACACGAAAGCTGCCAGCACGGAATGCTGCAGCTGGTTTTCACTGTCCCTTGCAACTGCATTCGCTGCCACACAGACATTCGCTTTCCCCAAAACCTTTGGTTCGTAAAGGGGCAACACTGTGTATGTGTCTCTCGCAGAGCCCGGCTGCCAAATTCGAAACGTCCAGCGATTTCTCCCACACGAAAGCTGCCAGCACGGAATGCTGTAGCTGGTTTTCACTGTCCCTTGGAACTGCATTCGCTGCCACACAGACATTCGCTTTCCCCAAAACCTTTGTTTCGTAAAGGGGCAACACTGTGTATGTGTCTCTCGCAGAGCCTGGCTGCCAAATTCGAAATGTCCAGCGATTTCTCCCACACGAAAGCTGCCAGCACGGAATGCTGTAGCTGGTTTTCACTGTCCCTTGGAACTGCATTCGCTGCCACACAGACATTCACTTTCCCCAAAAGCTTTGCTTGGTCATGGGGCAATACTCTGTATCTGTCTCTCGCAGAGCCGGGCAGCCAAATTCGAAACGTCCAGCTATTTCTCCCACACGAAAGCTGCCAGCACGGAATGCTGTAGCTGGTTTTCACTGTCCCTTGGAACTGCATTCACTGCCACACTGACATTCGCTTTCCCCAAAAGCTTTGGTTCGTAAAGGGGCAATACTCTGTATGTGTCCCTCGCGGAGCCCGGCTGCCAAATTCGAAACGTCCAGCGATTGCGCCCACACGAAAGCTGCCAGCACGGAATGCTGTAGCTGGTTTTCACTGTCCCTTGGAACTGCATTCGCTGCCACACAGACATTCGCTTTCCCCAAAAGCTTAGCTTGGTAATGGGGCAACACTTTGTATCTCTCTCTCGCAGAGCCCGGCTGCCAAATTGGAAACGTCCAGCGATTTCTCCCACACGAAAGCTGCCAGCACGGAATGCTGTAGCTGGTTTTCACTGTCCCTTGGAACTGCATTCGCTGCCACACAGACATTCGCTTTCCCCAAAAGCTTTGCTGGGTAATGGGGAAACACTGTGTATGTGTCTCTCGCAGAGCCCGGCTGCCAAATTCGAAACGTCCAGCGATTTCTCCCACACGAAAGCTGCCAGCACGGAATGCTGTAGCTGGTTTTCACTGTCCCTTGGAACTGCATTCGCTGCCACACAGACATTCGCTTTCCCCAAAACCTTTGTTTCGTAAAGGGGCAACACTGTGTATGTGTCTCTCGCAGAACCCGGCTGCCAAATTCGAAATGTCCAGCGATTTCTCCCACACGAAAGCTGCCAGCACGGAATGCTGTAGCTGGTTTTCACTGTCCCTTGGAACTGCATTCGCTGCCACACAGACATTCACTTTCCCCAAAAGCTTTGCTTGGTCATGGGGCAACACTCTGTATCTGTCTCTCGCAGAGCCGGGCAGCCAAATTCGAAACGTCCAGCTATTTCTCCCACACGAAAGCTGCCAGCACGGAATGCTGTAGCTGGTTTTCACTGTCCCTTGGAACTGCATTCACTGCCACACAGACATTCGCTTTCCCCAAAAGCTTTGGTTCCTAAAGGGGCAACACTGTGTATGTGTCTCTCGCAGAGCCCGGCTGCCAAATTGGAAACGTCCAGCGATTTCTCCCACACGAAAGCTGCCAGCACGGAATGCTGTAGCTGGTTTTCACTGTCCCTTGGAACTGCATTCGCTGCCACACAGACATTCGCTTTCCCCAAAAGCTTTGCTGGGTAATGGGGAAACACTGTGTATCTCTCTCTCACAGAGCCCGGCTGCCAAATTCGAAACGTCCAGCAATTGCGCCCACACGAAAGCTGCCAGCACGGAATGCTGTAGCTGGTTTTCACTGTCCCTTGGAACTGCATTCGCTGCCACACAGACATTCGCTTTCCCCAAAACCTTTGCTTGGTAATGGGACAACACTCTGTATCTGTCTCTCGCAGAGCCCGGCTGCCAAATTGGAAACGTCCAGCGATTTCTCCCACACGAAAGCTGCCAGCACGGAATGCTGTAGCTGGTTTTCACTGTCCCTTGGAACTGCATTCGCTGCCACACAGACATTCGCGTTCCCCAAAACCTTTGGTTCGTAATGGGGCAACACTGTGTATGTGTCTCTCGCAGAGCCCGGCTGCCAAATTCGAAATGTCCAGCGATTTCTCCCACACGAAAGCTGCCAGCACGGAATGCTGTAGCTGGTTTTCACTGTCCCTTGGAACTGCATTCGCTGCCACACAGACATTCACTTTCCCCAAAAGCTTTGCTTGGTCATGGGGCAACACTCTGTATCTGTCTCTCGCAGAGCCGGGCAGCGAAATTCGAAACGTCCAGCTATTTCTCCCACACGAAAGCTGCCAGCACGGAATGCTGTAGCTGGTTTTCACTGTCCCTTGGAACTGCATTCGCTGCCACACAGACATTCGCTTTCCCCAAAACCTTTGGTTCGTAAAGGGGCAACACTGTGTATGTGTCTCTCGCAGAGCCCGGCTGCCAAATTCGAAACCTCCAGCGATTGCGCCCACACGAAAGCTGCCAGCACAGAATGCTGTAGCTGGTTTTCACTGTCTCTTGGAACTGCATTCGCTGCCACACAGACATTCGCTTTCCCCAAAAGCTTAGCTTGGTAATGGGGCAACACTGTGTATCTCTCTCTCGCAGAGCCCGGCTGCCAAATTGGAAACGTCCAGCGATTTCTCCCACACGAAAGCTGCCAGCACGGAATGCTGTAGCTGGTTTTCACTGTCCCTTGGAACTGCATTCGCTGCCACACAGACATTCGCTTTCCCTAAAAGCTTTGCTTGGGAATGGGGCAACACTGTGTATGTGTCTCTCGCAGAGCCCGGCTGCCAAATTCGAAACGTCCAGCGATTTCTCCCACACGAAAGCTGCCAGCACGGAATGCTGTAGCTGGTTTTCACTGTCCCTTGCAACTGCATTCGCTGCCACACAGACATTCGCTTTCCCCAAAAGCTTTGGTTCGTAAAGGGGCAACACTGTGTATGTGTCTCTCGCAGAGCCCGGCTGCCAAATTCGAAACGTCCAGCGATTTCTCCCACACGAAAGCTGCCAGCACGGAATGCTGTAGCTGGTTTTCACTGTCCCTTGGAACTGCATTCACTGCTACACTGACATTCGCTTTCCCCAAAAGCTTTGGTTCGTAAAGGGGCAATACTCTGTATGTGTCCCTCGCGGAGCCCGGCTGCCAAATTCGAAACGTCCAGCGATTGCGCCCACACGAAAGCTGCCAGCACGGAATGCTGTAGCTGGTTTTCACTGTCCCTTGGAACTGCATTCGCTGCCACACAGACATTCGCTTTCCCCAAAAGCTTAGCTTGGTAATGGGGCAACACTTTGTATCTCTCTCTCGCAGAGCCCGGCTGCCAAATTGGAAACGTCCAGCGATTTCTCCCACACGAAAGCTGCCAGCACGGAATGCTGTAGCTGGTTTTCACTGTCCCTTGGAACTGCATTCGCTGCCACACAGACATTCGCTTTCCCCAAAAGCTTTGCTGGGTAATGGGGAAACACTGTGTATGTGTCTCTCGCAGAGCCCGGCTGCCAAATTCGAAACGTCCAGCGATTTCTCCCACACGAAAGCTGCCAGCACGGAATGCTGTAGCTGGTTTTCACTGTCCCTTGGAACTGCATTCGCTGCCACACAGACATTCGCTTTCCCCAAAACCTTTGTTTCGTAAAGGGGCAACACTGTGTATGTGTCTCTCGCAGAGCCCGGCTGCCAAATTCGAAATGTCCAGCGATTTCTCCCACACGAAAGCTGCCAGCACGGAATGCTGTAGCTGGTTTTCACTGTCCCTTGGAACTGCATTCGCTGCCACACAGACATTCACTTTCCCCAAAAGCTTTGCTTGGTCATGGGGCAACACTCTGTATCTGTCTCTCGCAGAGCCGGGCAGCCAAATTCGAAACGTCCAGCTATTTCTCCCACACGAAAGCTGCCAGCACGGAATGCTGTAGCTGGTTTTCACTGTCCCTTGGAACTGCATTCGCTGCCACACAGACATTCGCTTTCCCCAAAAGCTTTGCTGGGTAATGGGGAAACACTGTGTATCTCTCTCTCACAGAGCCCGGCTGCCAAATTCGAAACGTCCAGCAATTGCGCCCACACGAAAGCTGCCAGCACGGAATGCTGTAGCTGGTTTTCACTGTCCCTTGGAACTGCATTCGCTGCCACACAGACATTCGCTTTCCCCAAAACCTTTGGTTCGTAAAGGGGCAACACTGTGTATGTGTCTCTCGCAGAGCCCGGCTGCCAAATTCGAAACGTCCAGCGATTGCGCCCACACGAAAGCTGCCAGCACGGAATGCTGTAGCTGGTTTTCACTGTCCCTTGGAACTGCATTCGCTGCCACACAGACATTCGCGTTCCCCAAAAGCTTTGGTTCGTAATGGGGCAACACTGTGTATGTGTCTCTCGCAGAGCCCGGCTGCCAAATTCGAAACGTCCAGCGATTTCTCCCACACGAAAGCTGCCAGCACGGAATGCTGTAGCTGGTTTTCACTGTCCCTTGGAACTGCATTCGCTGCCACACAGACATTCGCTTTCCCCAAAAGCTTTGGTTCGTAAAGGGGCAACACTGTGTATGTGTCTCTCGCAGAGCCCGGCTGCCAAATTTGAAATGTCCAGCGATTTCTCCCACATGAAAGGTGTCAGCACGGAATGCTGTAGCTGGTTTTCACTGTCCCTTGGAACTGCATTCGCTGCCACACAGACATTCACTTTCCCCAAAAGCTTTGCTTGGTCATGGGGCAACACTCTGTATCTGTCTCTCGCAGAGCCGGGCAGCCAAATTCGAAACGTCCAGCTATTTCTCCCACACGAAAGCTGCCAGCACGGAATGCTGTAGCTGGTTTTCACTGTCCCTTGGAACTGCATTCACTGCCACACAGACATTCGCTTTCCCCAAAACCTTTGGTTCGTAAAGGGGCAACACTGTGTATGTGTCTCTCGCAGAGCCCGGCTGCCAAATTGGAAACGTCCAGCGATTTCTCCCACACGAAAGCTGCCAGCACGGAATGCTGTAGCTGGTTTTCACTGTCCCTTGGAACTGCATTCGCTGCCACACTGACATTCGCTTTCCCCAAAAGCTTTGGTTCGTAAAGGGGCAATACTCTGTATGTGTCCCTCGCGGAGCCCGGCTGCCAAATTCGAAACGTCCAGCGATTTCTCCCACACGAAAGATGCCAGCACGGAATGCTGTAGCTGGTTTTCACTGTCCCTTGGAACTGCATTCGCTGCCACACAGACATTCGCTTTCCCCAAAAGCTTTGGTTCGTAAAGGGGCAACAGTGTGTATGTGTCTCTCGCACAGCCCGGCTGCCAAATTCGAAACGTCCAGCGATTTCTCCCACACGAAAGCTGCCAGCACGGAATGCTGTAGCTGGTTTTCACTGTCTCTTGGAACTGCATTCGCTGCCACACAGACATTCGCTTTCCCCAAAACCTTTGGTTCGTAAAGGGGCAACACTGTGTATCTCTCTCTCGCAGAGCCCGGCTGCCAAATTGGAAACGTCCAGCGATTTCTCCCACACGAAAGCTGCCAGCACGGAATGCTGTAGCTGGTTTTCACTGTCCCTTGGAACTGCATTCGCTGCCACACAGACATTCGCTTTCCCCAAAAGCTTTGCTGGGTAATGGGGAAACACTGTGTATGTGTCTCTCGCAGAGCCCGGCTGCCAAATTCGAAACGTCCAGCGATTTCTCCCACACGAAATCTGCCAGCACGGAATGCTTTAGCTGGTTTTCACTGTCCCTTGCAACTGCATTCGCTGCCACACAGACATTCGCTTTCCCCAAAAGCTTTGGTTCGTAAAGGGGCAACACTGTGTATGTGTCTCTCGCAGAGCCCGGCTGCCAAATTCGAAACGTCCAGCGATTTCTCCCACACGAAAGCTGCCAGCACGGAATGCTGTAGCTGGTTTTCACTGTCCCTTGGAACTGCATTCGCTGCCACACAGACATTCGCTTTCCCCAAAACCTTTGTTTCGTAAAGGGGCAACACTGTGTATGTGTCTCTCGCAGAGCCCGGCTGCCAAATTCGAAATGTCCAGCGATTTCTCCCACACGAAAGCTGCCAGCACGGAATGCTGTAGCTGGTTTTCACTGTCCCTTGGAACTGCATTCGCTGCCACACAGACATTCACTTTCCCCAAAAGCTTTGCTTGGTCATGGGGCAACACTCTGTATCTGTCTCTCGCAGAGCCGGGCAGCCAAATTCGAAACGTCCAGCTATTTCTCCCACACGAAAGCTGCCAGCACGGAATGCTGTAGCTGGTTTTCACTGTCCCTTGGAACTGCATTCACTGCCACACAGACATTCGCTTTCCCCAAAAGCTTTGGTTCCTAAAGGGGCAACACTGTGTATGTGTCTCTCGCAGAGCCCGGCTGCCAAATTGGAAACGTCCAGCGATTTCTCCCACACGAAAGCTGCCAGCACGGAATGCTGTAGCTGGTTTTCACTGTCCCTTGGAACTGCATTCGCTGCCACACAGACATTCGCTTTCCCCAAAAGCTTTGCTGGGTAATGGGGAAACACTGTGTATCTCTCTCTCACAGAGCCCGGCTGCCAAATTCGAAACGTCCAGCAATTGCGCCCACACGAAAGCTGCCAGCACGGAATGCTGTAGCTGGTTTTCACTGTCCCTTGGAACTGCATTCGCTGCCACACAGACATTCGCTTTCCCCAAAACCTTTGCTTGGTAATGGGACAACACTCTGTATCTGTCTCTCGCAGAGCCCGGCTGCCAAATTGGAAACGTCCAGCGATTTCTCCCACACGAAAGCTGCCAGCACGGAATGCTGTAGCTGGTTTTCACTGTCCCTTGGAACTGCATTCGCTGCCACACAGACATTCGCGTTCCCCAAAACCTTTGGTTCGTAATGGGGCAACACTGTGTATGTGTCTCTCGCAGAGCCCGGCTGCCAAATTCGAAATGTCCAGCGATTTCTCCCACACGAAAGCTGCCAGCACGGAATGCTGTAGCTGGTTTTCACTGTCCCTTGGAACTGCATTCGCTGCCACACAGACATTCACTTTCCCCAAAAGCTTTGCTTGGTCATGGGGCAACACTCTGTATCTGTCTCTCGCAGAGCCGGGCAGCGAAATTCGAAACGTCCAGCTATTTCTCCCACACGAAAGCTGCCAGCACGGAATGCTGTAGCTGGTTTTCACTGTCCCTTGGAACTGCATTCGCTGCCACACAGACATTCGCTTTCCCCAAAACCTTTGGTTCGTAAAGGGGCAACACTGTGTATGTGTCTCTCGCAGAGCCCGGCTGCCAAATTCGAAACCTCCAGCGATTGCGCCCACACGAAAGCTGCCAGCACAGAATGCTGTAGCTGGTTTTCACTGTCTCTTGGAACTGCATTCGCTGCCACACAGACATTCGCTTTCCCCAAAAGCTTTGGTTCGTAAAGGGGCAATACTCTGTATGTGTCCCTCGCGGAGCCCGGCTGCCAAATTCGAAACGTCTAGCGATTTCTCCCACACGAAAGCTGCCAGCACGGAATGCTGTAGCTGGTTTTCACTGTCCCTTGCAACTGCATTCGCTGCCACACAGACATTCGCTTTCCCCAAAAGCTTAGCTTGGTAATGGGGCAACACTGTGTATCTCTCTCTCGCAGAGCCCGGCTGCCAAATTGGAAACGTCCAGCGATTTCTCCCACACGAAAGCTGCCAGCACGGAATGCTGTAGCTGGTTTTCACTGTCCCTTGGAACTGCATTCGCTGCCACACAGACATTCGCTTTCCCTAAAAGCTTTGCTTGGGAATGGGGCAACACTGTGTATGTGTCTCTCGCAGAGCCCGGCTGCCAAATTCGAAACGTCCAGCGATTTCTCCCACACGAAAGCTGCCAGCACGGAATGCTGTAGCTGGTTTTCACTGTCCCTTGCAACTGCATTCGCTGCCACACAGACATTCGCTTTCCCCAAAAGCTTTGGTTCGTAAAGGGGCAACACTGTGTATGTGTCTCTCGCAGAGCCCGGCTGCCAAATTCGAAACGTCCAGCGATTTCTCCCACACGAAAGCTGCCAGCACGGAATGCTGTAGCTGGTTTTCACTGTCCCTTGGAACTGCATTCACTGCTACACTGACATTCGCTTTCCCCAAAAGCTTTGGTTCGTAAAGGGGCAATACTCTGTATGTGTCCCTCGCGGAGCCCGGCTGCCAAATTCGAAACGTCCAGCGATTGCGCCCACACGAAAGCTGCCAGCACGGAATGCTGTAGCTGGTTTTCACTGTCCCTTGGAACTGCATTCGCTGCCACACAGACATTCGCTTTCCCCAAAAGCTTAGCTTGGTAATGGGGCAACACTTTGTATCTCTCTCTCGCAGAGCCCGGCTGCCAAATTGGAAACGTCCAGCGATTTCTCCCACACGAAAGCTGCCAGCACGGAATGCTGTAGCTGGTTTTCACTGTCCCTTGGAACTGCATTCGCTGCCACACAGACATTCGCTTTCCCCAAAAGCTTTGCTGGGTAATGGGGAAACACTGTGTATGTGTCTCTCGCAGAGCCCGGCTGCCAAATTCGAAACGTCCAGCGATTTCTCCCACACGAAAGCTGCCAGCACGGAATGCTGTAGCTGGTTTTCACTGTCCCTTGGAACTGCATTCGCTGCCACACAGACATTCGCTTTCCCCAAAACCTTTGTTTCGTAAAGGGGCAACACTGTGTATGTGTCTCTCGCAGAGCCCGGCTGCCAAATTCGAAATGTCCAGCGATTTCTCCCACACGAAAGCTGCCAGCACGGAATGCTGTAGCTGGTTTTCACTGTCCCTTGGAACTGCATTCGCTGCCACACAGACATTCACTTTCCCCAAAAGCTTTGCTTGGTCATGGGGCAACACTCTGTATCTGTCTCTCGCAGAGCCGGGCAGCCAAATTCGAAACGTCCAGCTATTTCTCCCACACGAAAGCTGCCAGCACGGAATGCTGTAGCTGGTTTTCACTGTCCCTTGGAACTGCATTCACTGCCACACAGACATTCGCTTTCCCCAAAAGCTTTGGTTCGTAAAGGGGCAACACTGTGTATGTGTCTCTCGCAGAGCCCGGCTGCCAAATTGGAAACGTCCAGCGATTTCTCCCACACGAAAGTTGCCAGCACGGAATGCTGTAGCTGGTTTTCACTGTCCCTTGGAACTGCATTCGCTGCCACACAGACATTCGCTTTCCCCAAAAGCTTTGCTGGGTAATGGGGAAACACTGTGTATCTCTCTCTCACAGAGCCCGGCTGCCAAATTCGAAACGTCCAGCAATTGCGCCCACACGAAAGCTGCCAGCACGGAATGCTGTAGCTGGTTTTCACTGTCCCTTGGAACTGCATTCGCTGCCACACAGACATTCGCTTTCCCCAAAACCTTTGGTTCGTAAAGGGGCAACACTGTGTATGTGTCTCTCGCAGAGCCCGGCTGCCAAATTCGAAACGTCCAGCGATTGCGCCCACACGAAAGCTGCCAGCACGGAATGCTGTAGCTGGTTTTCACTGTCCCTTGGAACTGCATTCGCTGCCACACAGACATTCGCGTTCCCCAAAAGCTTTGGTTCGTAATGGGGCAACACTGTGTATGTGTCTCTCGCAGAGCCCGGCTGCCAAATTCGAAACGTCCAGCGATTTCTCCCACACGAAAGCTGCCAGCACGGAATGCTGTAGCTGGTTTTCACTGTCCCTTGGAACTGCATTCGCTGCCACACAGACATTCGCTTTCCCCAAAAGCTTTGGTTCGTAAAGGGGCAACACTGTGTATGTGTCTCTCGCAGAGCCCGGCTGCCAAATTTGAAATGTCCAGCGATTTCTCCCACATGAAAGGTGTCAGCACGGAATGCTGTAGCTGGTTTTCACTGTCCCTTGGAACTGCATTCGCTGCCACACAGACATTCACTTTCCCCAAAAGCTTTGCTTGGTCATGGGGCAACACTCTGTATCTGTCTCTCGCAGAGCCGGGCAGCCAAATTCGAAACGTCCAGCTATTTCTCCCACACGAAAGCTGCCAGCACGGAATGCTGTAGCTGGTTTTCACTGTCCCTTGGAACTGCATTCACTGCCACACAGACATTCGCTTTCCCCAAAACCTTTGGTTCGTAAAGGGGCAACACTGTGTATGTGTCTCTCGCAGAGCCCGGCTGCCAAATTGGAAACGTCCAGCGATTTCTCCCACACGAAAGCTGCCAGCACGGAATGCTGTAGCTGGTTTTCACTGTCCCTTGGAACTGCATTCGCTGCCACACTGACATTCGCTTTCCCCAAAAGCTTTGGTTCGTAAAGGGGCAATACTCTGTATGTGTCCCTCGCGGAGCCCGGCTGCCAAATTCGAAACGTCCAGCGATTTCTCCCACACGAAAGATGCCAGCACGGAATGCTGTAGCTGGTTTTCACTGTCCCTTGGAACTGCATTCGCTGCCACACAGACATTCGCTTTCCCCAAAAGCTTTGGTTCGTAAAGGGGCAACAGTGTGTATGTGTCTCTCGCACAGCCCGGCTGCCAAATTCGAAACGTCCAGCGATTTCTCCCACACGAAAGCTGCCAGCACGGAATGCTGTAGCTGGTTTTCACTGTCTCTTGGAACTGCATTCGCTGCCACACAGACATTCGCTTTCCCCAAAACCTTTGGTTCGTAAAGGGGCAACACTGTGTATCTCTCTCTCGCAGAGCCCGGCTGCCAAATTGGAAACGTCCAGCGATTTCTCCCACACGAAAGCTGCCAACACGGAATGCTGTAGCTGGTTTTCACTGTCCCTTGGAACTGCATTCGCTGCCACACAGACATTCGCTTTCCCCAAAAGCTTTGCTGGGTAATGGGGAAACACTGTGTATGTGTCTCTCGCAGAGCCCGGCTGCCAAATTCGAAACGTCCAGCGATTTCTCCCACACGAAATCTGCCAGCACGGAATGCTTTAGCTGGTTTTCACTGTCCCTTGCAACTGCATTCGCTGCCACACAGACATTCGCTTTCCCCAAAAGCTTTGGTTCGTAAAGGGGCAACACTGTGTATGTGTCTCTCGCAGAGCCCGGCTGCCAAATTCGAAACGTCCAGCGATTTCTCCCACACGAAAGCTGCCAGCACGGAATGCTGTAGCTGGTTTTCACTGTCCCTTGGAACTGCATTCGCTGCCACACAGACATTCGCTTTCCCCAAAACCTTTGTTTCGTAAAGGGGCAACACTGTGTATGTGTCTCTCGCAGAGCCCGGCTGCCAAATTCGAAATGTCCAGCGATTTCTCCCACACGAAAGCTGCCAGCACGGAATGCTGTAGCTGGTTTTCACTGTCCCTTGGAACTGCATTCGCTGCCACACAGACATTCACTTTCCCCAAAAGCTTTGCTTGGTCATGGGGCAACACTCTGTATCTGTCTCTCGCAGAGCCGGGCAGCCAAATTCGAAACGTCCAGCTATTTCTCCCACACGAAAGCTGCCAGCACGGAATGCTGTAGCTGGTTTTCACTGTCCCTTGGAACTGCATTCACTGCCACACAGACATTCGCTTTCCCCAAAACCTTTGGTTCGTAAAGGGGCAACACTGTGTATGTGTCTCTCGCAGAGCCCGGCTGCCAAATTCGAAACGTCCAGCGATTTCTCCCACACGAAAGCTGCCAGCACGGAATGCTGTAGCTGGTTTTCACTGTCCCTTGGAACTGCATTCGCTGCCACACTGACATTCGCTTTCCCCAAAAGCTTTGGTTCGTAAAGGGGCAATACTCTGTATGTGTCCCTCGCGGAGCCCGGCTGCCAAATTCGAAACGTCCAGCGATTGCGCCCACACGAAAGCTGCCAGCACGAAATGCTGTAGCTGGTTTTCACTGTCCCTTGGAACTGCATTCGCTGCCTCACAGACATTCGCTTTCCCCAAAACCTTTGGTTCGTAAAGGGGCAACACTGTGTATGTGTCTCTCGCAGAGCCCGGCTGCCGAATTCGAAACGTCCAGCGATTTCTCCCACACGAAAGCAGCCAGCACGGAATGCTGTAGCTGGTTTTCACTGTCCCTTGGAACTGCATTCGCTGCCACACAGACATTCGCTTTCCCCAAAAGCTTTGCTGGGTAATGGGGCAACACTGTGTATCTCTCTCTCACAGAGCCCGGCTGCCAAATTCGAAACGTCCAGCGATTGCGCCCACACGAAAGCTGCCAGCACGGAATGCTGTAGCTGGTTTTCACTGTCCCTTGGAACTGCATTCGCTGCCACACAGACATTCGCTTTCCCCAAAACCTTTGGTTCGTAAAGGGGCAACACTGTGTATGTGTCTCTCGCAGAGCCCGGCTGCCAAATTCGAAACGTCCAGCGATTGCGCCCACACGAAAGCTGCCAGCACGGAATGCTGTAGCTGGTTTTCACTGTCCCTTGGAACTGCATTCGCTGCCACACAGACATTCACTTTCTCCAAAAGCTTTGCTTGGTCATGGGGCAACACTCTGTATCTGTCTCTCGCAGAGCCCGGCAGCCAAATTCGAAACGTCCAGCTATTTCTGCCACACGAAAGCTGCCAGCGCGGAATGCTGTAGCTGGTTTTCACTGTCCCTTGGAACTGCATTCAGTGCCACACAGACATTCGCTTTCCCCAAAAGCTTTGGTCCGTAAAGGGGCAACACTGTGTATGTGTCTCTCGCAGAGCCCGGCAGCCAAATTGGAAACGTCCAGCGATTTCTCCCACACGAAAGCTGCCAGCACGGAATGCTGTAGCTGGTTTTCACTGTCCCTTGGAACTGCATTCGCTGCCACACAGACATTCGCGTTCCCCAAAAGCTTTGCTTGGGAATGGGGAAACACTGTGTATGTGTCTCTCGCAGAGCCCGGCTGCCAAATTCGAAATGTCCAGCGATTGCGCCCACACGAAAGCTGCCAGCACGGAATGCTGTAGCTGGTTTTCACTGTCCCTTGGAACTGCATTCGCTGCCACACAGACATTCGCTTTCCCCAAAAGCTTTGGTTCGTAAAGGGGCAACACTGTGTATGTGTCTCTCGCAGAGCCCGGCTGCCAAATTCGAAACGTCCAGCGATTGCGCCCACACGAAAGCTGCCAGCGCGGAATGCTGTAGCTGGTTTTCACTGTCCCTTGGAACTGCATTCAGTGCCACACAGACATTCGCTTTCCCCAAAAGCTTTGGTCCGTAAAGGGGCAACACTGTGTATGTGTCTCTCGCAGAGCCCGGATGCCAAATTGGAAACGTCCAGCGATTTCTCCCACACGAAAGCTGCCAGCACGGAATGCTGTAGCTGGTTTTCACTGTCCCTTGGAACTGCATTCGCTGCCACACAGACATTCGCTTTCCCCAAAAGCTTTGCTTGGGAATGGGGAAACACTGTGTATGTGTCTCTCGCAGAGCCCGGCTGCCAAATTCGAAACGTCCAGCGATTGCGCCCACACGAAAGCTGCCAGCACGGAATGCTGTAGCTGGTTTTCACTGTCCCTTGGAACTGCATTCGCTGCCACACAGACATTCGCTTTCCCCAAAAGCTTTGCTTGGTATTGGGGAAACACTGTGTATCTCTCTCTCGCAGAGCCCGGCTGCCAAATTCGAAACGTCCAGCGATTGCGCCCACACGAAAGCTGCCAGCACGGAATGCTGTAGCTGGTTTTCACTGTCCCTTGGAACTGCATTCGCTGCCACACAGACATTCGCGTTCCCCAAAAGCTTTGGTTCGTAATGGGGCAACACTGTGTATGTGTCTCTCGCAGAGCCCGGCTGCCAAATTCGAAACGTCCAGCTATTTCTCCCACACGAAAGCTGCCAGCACGGAATGCTGTAGCTGGTTTTCACTGTCCCTTGGAACTGCATTCACTGCCACACAGACATTCGCTTTCCCCAAAACCTTTGGTTCGTAAAGGGGCAACACTGTGTATGTGTCTCTTGCAGAGCCCGGCTGCCAAATTGGAAACGTCCAGCGATTTCTCCCACACGAAAGCTGCCAGCACGGAATGCTGTAGCTGGTTTTCACTGTCCCTTGGAACTGCATTCGCTGCCACACTGACATTCGCTTTCCCCAAAAGCTTTGGTTCGTAAAGGGGCAATACTCTGTATGTGTCCCTCGCGGAGCCCGGCTGCCAAATTCGAAACGTCCAGCGATTGCGCCCACACGAAAGCTGCCAGCACGGAATGCTGTAGCTGGTTTTCACTGTCCCTTGGAACTGCATTCGCTGCCACACAGACATTCGCTTTCCCCAAAAGCTTAGCTTGGTAATGGGGCAACACTGTGTATCTCTCTCTCGCAGAGCCCGGCTGCCAAATTGGAAACGTCCAGCGATTTCTCCCACACGAAAGCTGCCAGCACGGAATGCTGTAGCTGGTTTTCACTGTCCCTTGGAACTGCATTCGCTGCCACACAGACATTCGCTTTCCCCAAAAGCTTTGCTGGGTAATGGGGAAACAGTGTGTATGTGTCTCTCGCAGAGCCCGGCTGCCAAATTCGAAACGTCCAGCGATTTCTCCCACACGAAAGCTGCCAGCACGGAATGCTGCAGCTGGTTTTCACTGTCCCTTGCAACTGCATTCGCTGCCACACAGACATTCGCTTTCCCCAAAACCTTTGGTTCGTAAAGGGGCAACACTGTGTATGTGTCTCTCGCAGAGCCCGGCTGCCAAATTCGAAACGTCCAGCGATTGCGCCCACACGAAAGCTGCCAGCACGGAATGCTGTAGCTGGTTTTCACTGTCCCTTGGAACTGCATTCGCTGCCACACAGACATTCGCTTTCCCCAAAAGCTTAGCTTGGTAATGGGGCAACACTGTGTATCTCTCTCTCGCAGAGCCCGGCTGCCAAATTGGAAACGTCCAGCGATTTCTCCCACACGAAAGCTGCCAGCACGGAATGCTGTAGCTGGTTTTCACTGTCCCTTGGAACTGCATTCGCTGCCACACAGACATTCGCTTTCCCCAAAAGCTTTGCTGGGTAATGGGGAAACACTGTGTATGTGTCTCTTGCAGAGCCCGGCTGCCAAATTCGAAACGTCCAGCGATTTCTCCCACACGAAAGCTGCCAGCACGGAATGCTGCAGCTGGTTTTCACTGTCCCTTGCAACTGCATTCGCTGCCACACAGACATTCGCTTTCCCCAAAACCTTTGGTTCGTAAAGGGGCAACACTGTGTATGTGTCTCTCGCAGAGCCCGGCTGCCAAATTCGAAACGTCCAGCGATTGCGCCCACACGAAAGCTGCCAGCACGGAATGCTGTAGCTGGTTTTCACTGTCCCTTGGAACTGCATTCGCTGCCACACAGACATTCGCTTTCCCCAAAACCTTTGGTTCGTAAAGGGGCAACACTGTGTATGTGTCTCTCGCAGAGCCCGGCTGCCAAATTTGAAATGTCCAGCGATTTCTCCCACATGAAAGGTGTCACCTCGGAATGCTGTAGCTGGTTTTCACTGTCCCTTGGAACTGCATTCGCTGCCACACAGACATTCACTTTCCCCAAAAGCTTTGCTTGGTCATGGGGCAACACTCTGTATCTGTCTCTCGCAGAGCCGGGCAGCCAAATTCGAAACGTCCAGCTATTTCTCCCACACGAAAGCTGCCAGCACGGAATGCTGTAGCTGGTTTTCACTGTCCCTTGGAACTGCATTCACTGCCACACAGACATTCGCTTTCCCCAAAACCTTTGGTTCGTAAAGGGGCAACACTGTGTATGTGTCTCTCGCAGAGCCCGGCTGCCAAATTGGAAACGTCCAGCGATTTCTCCCACACGAAAGCTGCCAGCACGGAATGCTGTAGCTGGTTTTCACTGTCCCTTGGAACTGCATTCGCTGCCACACTGACATTCGCTTTCCCCAAAAGCTTTGGTTCGTAAAGGGGCAATACTCTGTATGTGTCCCTCGCGGAGCCCGGCTGCCAAATTCGAAACGTCCAGCGATTTCTCCCACACGAAAGCTGCCAGCACGGAATGCTGTATCTGGTTTTCACTGTCCCTTGGAACTGCATTCGCTGCCACACAGACATTCGCTTTCCCCAAAAGCTTTGGTTCGTAAAGGGGCAACAGTGTGTATGTGTCTCTCGCAGAGCCCGGCTGCCAAATTCGAAACGTCCAGCGATTTCTCCCACACGAAAGCTGCCAGCACGGAATGCTGTAGCTGGTTTTCACTGTCCCTTGGAACTGCATTCGCTGCCACACAGACATTCGCTTTCCCCAAAAGCTTTGGTCCGTAAAGGGGCAACACTGTGTATGTGTCTCTCGCAGAGCCCGGCTGCCAAATTCGAAACGTCCAGCGATTTCTCCCACACGAAAGCTGCCAGCACGGAATGCTGTAGCTGGTTTTCACTGTCCCTTGGAACTGCATTCGCTGCCACACAGACATTCGCTTTCCCCAAAAGCTTTGCTTGGGAATGGGGAAACACTGTGTATGTGTCTCTCGCAGAGCCCGGCTGCCAAATTCGAAACGTCCAGAGATTTCTCCCACACGAAAGCTGCCAGCACGGAATGCTGTAGCTGGTTTTCACTGTCCCTTGCAACTGCATTCGCTGCCACACAGACATTCGCTTTCCCCAAAAGCTTTGGTTCGTAAAGGGGCAACACTGTGTATGTGTCTCTCGCAGAGCCCGGCTGCCAAATTCGAAACGTCCAGCGATTGCGCCCACACGAAAGCTGCCAGCACGGAATGCTGTAGCTGGTTTTCACTGTCCCTTGGAACTGCATTCGCTGCCACACAGACATTCGCTTTCCCCAAAAGCTTTGCTTGGTATTGGGGAAACACTGTGTATCTCTCTCTCGCAGAGCCCGGCTGCCAAATTCGAAACGTCCAGCGATTGCGCCCACACGAAAGCTGCCAGCACGGAATGCTGTAGCTGGTTTTCACTGTCCCTTGCAACTGCATTCGCTGCCACACAGACATTCGCTTTCCCCAAAAGCTTTGGTTCGTAATGGGGCAACACTGTGTATGTGTCTCTCGCAGAGCCCGGCTGCCAAATTCGAAACGTCCAGCGATTTCTCCCACACGAAAGCTGCCAGCAAGGAATGCTGTAGCTGGTTTTCACTGTCCCTTGGAACTGCATTCGCTGCCACACAGACATTCACTTTCCCCAAAAGCTTTGCTTGGTCATGGGGCAACACTCTGTATCTGTCTCTCGCAGAGCCGGGCAGCCAAATTCGAAACGTCCAGCTATTTCTCCCACACGAAAGCTGCCAGCACGGAATGCTGTAGCTGGTTTTCACTGTCCCTTGGAACTGCATTCACTGCCACACAGACATTCGCTTTCCCCAAAACCTTTGGTTCGTAAAGGGGCAACACTGTGTATGTGTCTCTCGCAGAGCCCGGCTGCCAAATTGGAAACGTCCAGCGATTTCTCCCACACGAAAGCTGCCAGCACGGAATGCTGTAGCTGGTTTTCACTGTCCCTTGGAACTGCATTCGCTGCCACACTGACATTCGCTTTCCCCAAAAGCTTTGGTTCGTAAAGGGGCAATACTCTGTATGTGTCCCTCGCGGAGCCCGGCTGCCAAATTCGAAACGTCCAGCGATTTCTCCCACACGAAAGCTGCCAGCACGGAATGCTGTAGCTGGTTTTCACTGTCCCTTGGAACTGCATTCGCTGCCACACAGACATTCGCTTTCCCCAAAAGCTTTGGTTCGTAAAGGGGCAACAGTGTGTATGTGTCTCTCGCAGAGCCCGGCTGCCAAATTCGAAACGTCCAGCGATTTCTCCCACACGAAAGCTGCCAGCACGGAATGCTGTAGCTGGTTTTCACTGTCCCTTGGAACTGCATTCGCTGCCACACAGACATTCGCTTTCCCCAAAAGCTTTGCTTGGTAATGTGGAAACACTGTGTATCTCTCTCTCGCAGAGCCCGGCTGCCAAATTCGAAACGTCCAGCGATTTCTCCCACACGAAAGCTGCCAGCACGGAATGCTGCAGCTGGTTTTCACTGTCCCTTGCAACTGCATTCGCTGCCACACAGACATTCGCTTTCCCCAAAACCTTTGGTTCGTAAAGGGGCAACACTGTGTATGTGTCTCTCGCAGAGCCCGGCTGCCAAATTCGAAACGTCCAGCGATTTCTCCCACACGAAAGCTGCCAGCACGGAATGCTGTAGCTGGTTTTCACTGTCCCTTGGAACTGCATTCGCTGCCACACAGACATTCGCTTTCCCCAAAACCTTTGTTTCGTAAAGGGGCAACACTGTGTATGTGTCTCTCGCAGAGCCCGGCTGCCAAATTCGAAACGTCCAGCGATTTCTCCCACACGAAAGCTGCCAGCACGGAATGCTGTAGCTGGTTTTCACTGTCCCTTGGAACTGCATTCGCTGCCACACAGACATTCGCTTTCCCCAAAAGCTTTGGTTCGTAAAGGGGCAACACTGTGTATGTGTCTCTCGCAGAGCCCGGCTGCCAAATTTGAAATGTCCAGCGATTTCTCCCACATGAAAGGTGTCAGCACGGAATGCTGTAGCTGGTTTTCACTGTCCCTTGGAACTGCATTCGCTGCCACACAGACATTCACTTTCCCCAAAAGCTTTGCTTGGTCATGGGGCAACACTCTGTATCTGTCTCTCGCAGAGCCGGGCAGCCAAATTCGAAACGTTCAGCGATTTCTCCCACACGAAAGCTGCCAGCACGGAATGCTGTAGCTGGTTTTCACTGTCCCTTGGAACTGCATTCGCTGCCACACAGACATTCGCTTTCCCCAAAAGCTTTGCTGGGTAATGGGGAAACACTGTGTATGTGTCTCTCGCAGAGCCCGGCTGCCAAATTCAAACGTCCAGCGATTTCTCCCACACGAAAGCTGCCAGCACGGAATGCTGTAGCTGGTTTTCACTGTCCCTTGCAACTGCATTCGCTGCCACACAGACATTCGCTTTCCCCAAAAGCTTTGGTTCGTAAAGGGGCAACACTGTGTATGTGTCTCTCGCAGAGCCCGGCTGCCAAATTCGAAACGTCCAGCGATTTCTCCCACACGAAAGCTGCCAGCACGGAATGCTGTAGCTGGTTTTCACTGTCCCTTGGAACTGCATTCGCTGCCACACAGACATTCGCTTTCCCCAAAACCTTTGGTTCGTAAAGGGGCAACACTGTGTATGTGTCTCTCGCAGAGCCCGGCTGCCAAATTCGAAACGTCCAGCGATTTCTCCCACACGAAAGCAGCCAGCACGGAATGCTGTAGCTGGTTTTCACTGTCCCTTGGAACTGCATTCGCTGCCACACAGACATTCGCTTTCCCCAAAAGCTTTGCTGGGTAATGGGGAAACACTGTGTATCTCTCTCTCACAGAGCCCGGCTGCCAAATTCGAAACGTCCAGCGATTGCGCCCACACGAAAGCTGCCAGCACGGAATGCTGTAGCTGGTTTTCACTGTCCCTTGGAACTGCATTCGCTGCCACACAGACATTCGCTTTCCCCAAAACCTTTGGTTCGTAAAGGGGCAACACTGTGTATGTGTCTCTCGCAGAGCCCGGCTGCCAAATTCGAAACGTCCAGCGATTGCGCCCACACGAAAGCTGCCAGCACGGAATGCTGTAGCTGGTTTTCACTGTCCCTTGGAACTGCATTCGCTGCCACACAGACATTCGCTTTCCCCAAAAGCTTTGGTTCGTAAAGGGGCAACACTGTGTATGTGTCTCTCGCAGAGCCCGGCTGCCAAATTCGAAACGTCCAGCGATTTCTCCCACACGAAAGCTGCCAGCACGGAATGCTGTAGCTGGTTTTCACTGTCCCTTGGAACTGCATTCGCTGCCACACAGACATTCGCTTTCCCCAAAACCTTTGGTTCGTAAAGGGGCAACACTGTGTATCTCTCTCTCGCAGAGCCCGGCTGCCAAATTGGAAACGTCCAGCGATTTCTCCCACACGAAAGCTGCCAGCACGGAATGCTGTAGCTGGTTTTCACTGTCCCTTGGAACTGCATTCGCTGCCACACAGACATTCGCTTTCCCCAAAAGCTTTGCTGGGTAATGGGGAAACACTGTGTATGTGTCTCTCGCAGAGCCCGGCTGCCAAATTCGAAACGTCCAGCGATTTCTCCCACACGAAAGCTGCCAGCACGGAATGCTGTAGCTGGTTTTCACTGTCCCTTGCAACTGCATTCGCTGCCACACAGACATTCGCTTTCCCCAAAAGCTTTGGTTCGTAAAGGGGCAACACTGTGTATGTGTCTCTCGCAGAGCCCGGCTGCCAAATTCGAAACGTCCAGCGATTTCTCCCACACGAAAGCTGCCAGCACGGAATGCTGTAGCTGGTTTTCACTGTCCCTTGGAACTGCATTCGCTGCCACACTGACATTCGCTTTCCCCAAAAGCTTTGGTTCGTAAAGGGGCAATACTCTGTATGTGTCCCTCGCGGAGCCCGGCTGCCAAATTCGAAACGTCCAGCGATTGCGCCCACACGAAAGCTGCCAGCACGAAATGCTGTAGCTGGTTTTCACTGTCCCTTGGAACTGCATTCGCTGCCACACAGACATTCACTTTCTCCAAAAGCTTTGCTTGGTCATGGGGCAACACTCTGTATCTGTCTCTCGCAGAGCCCGGCAGCCAAATTCGAAACGTCCAGCTATTTCTCCCACACGAAAGCTGCCAGCGCGGAATGCTGTAGCTGGTTTTCACTGTCCCTTGGAACTGCATTCAGTGCCACACAGACATTCGCTTTCCCCAAAAGCTTTGGTCCGTAAAGGGCAACACTGTGTATGTGTCTCTCGCAGAGCCCGGCTGCCAAATTGGAAACGTCCAGCGATTTCTCCCACACGAAAGCTGCCAGCACGGAATGCTGTAGCTGGTTTTCACTGTCCCTTGGAACTGCATTCGCTGCCACACAGACATTCGCTTTCCCCAAAAGCTTTGCTTGGGAATGGGGAAACACTGTGTATGTGTCTCTCGCAGAGCCCGGCTGCCAAATTCGAAACGTCCAGAGATTTCTCCCACACGAAAGCTGCCAGCACGGAATGCTGTAGCTGGTTTTCACTGTCCCTTGGAACTGCATTCGCTGCCACACAGACATTCGCTTTCCCCAAAACCTTTGTTTCGTAAAGGGGCAACACTGTGTATGTGTCTCTCGCACAGCCCGGCTGCCGAATTCGAAACGTCCAGCGATTTCTCCCACACGAAAGCAGCCAGCACGGAATGCTGTAGCTGGTTTTCACTGTCCCTTGGAACTGCATTCGCTGCCACACAGACATTCGCTTTCCCCAAAAGCTTTGCTGGGTAATGGGGCAACACTGTGTATCTCTCTCTCACAGAGCCCGGCGGCCAAATTCGAAACGTCCAGCGATTGCGCCCACACGAAAGCTGCCAGCACGGAATGCTGTAGCTGGTTTTCACTGTCCCTTGGAACTGCATTCGCTGCCACACAGACATTCGCTTTCCCCAAAACCTTTGGTTCGTAAAGGGGCAACACTGTGTATGTGTCTCTCGCAGAGCCCGGCTGCCAAATTCGAAACGTCCAGCGATTGCGCCCACACGAAAGCTGCCAGCACGGAATGCTGTAGCTGGTTTTCACTGTCCCTTGGAACTGCATTCGCTGCCACACAGACATTCGCTTTCCCCAAAAGCTTTGGTTCGTAAAGGGGCAACACTGTGTATGTGTCTCTCGCAGAGCCCGGCTGCCAAATTCGAAACGTCCAGCGATTTCTCCCACACGAAAGCTGCCAGCACGGAATGCTGTAGCTGGTTTTCACTGTCCCTTGGAACTGCATTCGCTGCCACACAGACATTCGCGTTCCCCAAAAGCTTTGGTTCGTAATGGGGCAACACTGTGTATGTGTCTCTCGCAGAGCCCGGCTGCCAAATTCGAAATGTCCAGCGATTGCGCCCACACGAAAGCTGCCAGCACGGAATGCTGTAGCTGGTTTTCACTGTCCCTTGGAACTGCATTCGCTGCCACACAGACATTCACTTTCTCCAAAAGCTTTGCTTGGTCATGGGGCAACACTCTGTATCTGTCTCTCGCAGAGCCCGGCAGCCAAATTCGAAACGTCCAGCTATTTCTCCCACACGAAAGCTGCCAGCGCGGAATGCTGTAGCTGGTTTTCACTGTCCCTTGGAACTGCATTCAGTGCCACACAGACATTCGCTTTCCCCAAAAGCTTTGGTCCGTAAAGGGGCAACACTGTGTATGTGTCTCTCGCAGAGCCCGGCAGCCAAATTGGAAACGTCCAGCGATTTCTCCCACACGAAAGCTGCCAGCACGGAATGCTGTAGCTGGTTTTCACTGTCCCTTGGAACTGCATTCGCTGCCACACAGACATTCGCTTTCCCCAAAAGCTTTGGTTCGTAAAGGGGCAACAGTGTGTATGTGTCTCTCGCAGAGCCCGGCTGCCAAATTCGAAACGTCCAGCGATTTCTCCCACACGAAAGCTGCCAGGACGGAATGCTGTAGCTGGTTTTCACTGTCCCTTGGAACTGCATTCGCTGCCACACAGACATTCGCTTTCCCCAAAAGCTTTGCTTGGTAATGTGGAAACACTGTGTATCTCTCTCTCGCAGAGCCCGGCTGCCAAATTCGAAACGTCCAGCGATTTCTCCCACACGAAAGCTGCCAGCACGGAATGCTGTAGCTGGTTTTCACTGTCCCTTGGAACTGCATTCGCTGCCACACAGACATTCGCTTTCCCCAAAAGCTTTGGTTCGTAAAGGGGCAACACTGTGTATGTGTCTCTCGCAGAGCCCGGCTGCCAAATTCGAAATGTCCAGCGATTTCTCCCACACGAAAGCTGCCAGCACGGAATGCTGTAGCTGGTTTTCACTGTCCCTTGGAACTGCATTCGCTGCCACACAGACATTCACTTTCCCCAAAAGCTTTGCTTGGTCATGGGGCAACACTCTGTATCTGTCTCTCGCAGAGCCGGGCAGCCAAATTCGAAACGTCCAGCGATTTCTCCCACACGAAAGCTGCCAGCACGGAATGCTGTAGCTGGTTTTCACTGTCCCTTGGAACTGCATTCACTGCCACACAGACATTCGCTTTCCCCAAAACCTTTGGTTCGTAAAGGGGCAACACTGTGTATGTGTCTCTCGCAGAGCCCGGCTGCCAAATTGGAAACGTCCAGCGATTTCTCCCACACGAAAGCTGCCAGCACGGAATGCTGTAGCTGGTTTTCACTGTCCCTTGGAACTGCATTCGCTGCCACACTGACATTCGCTTTCCCCAAAAGCTTTGCTTCGTAAAGGGGCAATACTCTGTATGTGTCCCTCGCGGAGCCCGGCTGCCAAATTCGAAACGTCCAGCGATTGCGCCCACACGAAAGCTGCCAGCACGAAATGCTGTAGCTGGTTTTCACTGTCCCTTGGAACTGCATTCGCTGCCACACAGACATTCGCTTTCCCCAAAAGCTTTGGTTCGTAAAGGGGCAACACTGTGTATGTGTCTCTCGCAGAGCCCGGCTGCCAAATTCGAAACGTCCAGCGATTTCTCCCACACGAAAGCTGCCAGCACGGAATGCTGTAGCTGGTTTTCACTGTCCCTTGGAACTGCATTCGCTGCCACACAGACATTCGCTTTCCCCAAAACCTTTGGTTCGTAAAGGGGCAACACTGTGTATGTGTCTCTCGCGGAGCCCGGCTGCCAAATTCGAAATGTCCAGCGATTTCTCCCACATGAAAGGTGTCAGCACGGAATGCTGTAGCTGGTTTTCACTGTCCCTTGGAACTGCATTCGCTGCCACACAGACATTCACTTTCCCCAAAAGCTTTGCTTGGTCATGGGGCAACACTCTGTATCTGTCTCTCGCAGAGCCGGGCAGCCAAATTCGAAACGTCCAGCTATTTCTCCCACACGAAAGCTGCCAGCACGGAATGCTGTAGCTGGTTTTCACTGTCCCTTGGAACTGCATTCACTGCCACACAGACATTCGCTTTCCCCAAAACCTTTGGTTCGTAAAGGGGCAACACTGTGTATGTGTCTCTTGCAGAGCCCGGCTGCCAAATTGGAAACGTCCAGCGATTTCTCCCACACGAAAGCTGCCAGCACGGAATGCTGTAGCTGGTTTTCACTGTCCCTTGGAACTGCATTCGCTGCCACACTGACATTCGCTTTCCCCAAAAGCTTTGGTTCGTAAAGGGGCAATACTCTGTATGTGTCCCTCGCGGAGCCCGGCTGCCAAATTCGAAACGTCCAGCGATTGCGCCCACACGAAAGCTGCCAGCACGGAATGCTGTAGCTGGTTTTCACTGTCCCTTGGAACTGCATTCGCTGCCACACAGACATTCGCTTTCCCCAAAAGCTTAGCTTGGTAATGGGGCAACACTGTGTATCTCTCTCTCGCAGAGCCCGGCTGCCAAATTGGAAACGTCCAGCGATTTCTCCCACACGAAAGCTGCCAGCACGGAATGCTGTAGCTGGTTTTCACTGTCCCTTGGAACTGCATTCGCTGCCACACAGACATTCGCTTTCCCCAAAAGCTTTGCTGGGTAATGGGGAAACACTGTGTATGTGTCTCTCGCAGAGCCCGGCTGCCAAATTCGAAACGTCCAGCGATTTCTCCCACACGAAAGCTGCCAGCACGGAATGCTGTAGCTGGTTTTCACTGTCCCTTGGAACTGCATTCGCTGCCACACAGACATTCGCTTTCCCCAAAACCTTTGTTTCGTAAAGGGGCAACACTGTGTATGTGTCTCTCGCAGAGCCCGGCTGCCAAATTCGAAACGTCCAGCGATTGCGCCCACACGAAAGCTGCCAGCACGAAATGCTGTAGCTGGTTTTCACTGTCCCTTGGAACTGCATTCGCTGCCACACAGACATTCGCTTTCCCCAAAAGCTTTGGTTCGTAAAGGGGCAACACTGTGTATGTGTCTCTCGCAGAGCCCGGCTGCCAAATTCGAAACGTCCAGCGATTTCTCCCACACGAAAGCTGCCAGCACGGAATGCTGTAGCTGGTTTTCACTGTCCCTTGGAACTGCATTCGCTGCCACACAGACATTCGCTTTCCCCAAAAGCTTTGGTTCGTAAAGGGGCAACACTGTGTATGTGTCTCTCGCAGAGCCCGGCTGCCAAATTTGAAATGTCCAGCGATTTCTCCCACATGAAAGGTGTCAGCACGGAATGCTGTAGCTGGTTTTCACTGTCCCTTGGAACTGCATTCGCTGCCACACAGACATTCACTTTCCCCAAAAGCTTTGCTTGGTCATGGGGCAACACTCTGTATCTGTCTCTTGCAGAGCCGGGCAGCCAAATTCGAAACGTCCAGCTATTTCTCCCACACGAAAGCTGCCAGCACGGAATGCTGTAGCTGGTTTTCACTGTCCCTTGGAACTGCATTCACTGCCACACAGACATTCGCTTTCCCCAAAACCTTTGGTTCGTAAAGGGGCAACACTGTGTATGTGTCTCTCGCAGAGCCCGGCTGCCAAATTGGAAACGTCCAGCGATTTCTCCCACACGAAAGCTGCCAGCACGGAATGCTGTAGCTGGTTTTCACTGTCCCTTGGAACTGCATTCGCTGCCACACTGACATTCGCTTTCCCCAAAAGCTTTGGTTCGTAAAGGGGCAATACTCTGTATGTGTCCCTCGCGGAGCCCGGCTGCCAAATTCGAAACGTCCAGCGATTTCTCCCACACGAAAGCTGCCAGCACGGAATGCTGTAGCTGGTTTTCACTGTCCCTTGGAACTGCATTCGCTGCCACACAGACATTCGCTTTCCCCAAAAGCTTTGGTTCGTAAAGGGGCAACAGTGTGTATGTGTCTCTCGCAGAGCCCGGCTGCCAAATTCGAAACGTCCAGCGATTTCTCCCACACGAAAGCTGCCAGCACGGAATGCTGTAGCTGGTTTTCACTGTCCCTTGGAACTGCATTCGCTGCCACACAGACATTCGCTTTCCCCAAAACCTTTGGTTCGTAAAGGGGCAACACTGTGTATCTCTCTCTCGCAGAGCCCGGCTGCCAAATTGGAAACGTCCAGCGATTTCTCCCACACGAAAGCTGCCAGCACGGAATGCTGTAGCTGGTTTTCACTGTCCCTTGGAACTGCATTCGCTGCCACACAGACATTCGCTTTCCCCAAAAGCTTTGCTTGGGAATGGGGAAACACTGTGTATGTGTCTCTCGCAGAGCCCGGCTGCCAAATTCGAAACGTCCAGCGATTGCGCCCACACGAGAGCTGCCAGCGCGGAATGCTGTAGCTGGTTTTCACTGTCCCTTGGAACTGCATTCAGTGCCACACAGACATTCGCTTTCCCCAAAAGCCTTGGTCCGTAAAGGGGCAACACTGTGTATGTGTCTCTCGCAGAGCCCGGCTGCCAAATTCGAAACGTCCAGCGATTTCTCCCACACGAAAGCTGCCAGCACGGAATGCTGTAGCTGGTTTTCACTGTCCCTTGGAACTGCATTCGCTGCCACACAGACATTCGCTTTCCCCAAAAGCTTTGCTTGGGAATGGGGAAACACTGTGTATGTGTCTCTCGCAGAGCCCGGCTGCCAAATTCGAAACGTCCAGAGATTTCTCCCACACGAAAGCTGCCAGCACGGAATGCTGTAGCTGGTTTTCACTGTCCCTTGCAACTGCATTCGCTGCCACACAGACATTCGCTTTCCCCAAAAGCTTTGGTTCGTAAAGGGGCAACACTGTGTATGTGTCTCTCGCAGAGCCCGGCTGCCAAATTCGAAACGTCCAGCGATTGCGCCCACACGAAAGCTGCCAGCACGGAATGCTGTAGCTGGTTTTCACTGTCCCTTGGAACTGCATTCGCTGCCACACAGACATTCGCTTTCCCCAAAAGCTTTGCTTGGGAATGGGGAAACACTGTGTATGTGTCTCTCGCAGAGCCCGGCTGCCAAATTCGAAACGTCCAGCGATTTCTCCCACACGAAAGCTGCCAGCAAGGAATGCTGTAGCTGGTTTTCACTGTCCCTTGGAACTGCATTCGCTGCCACACAGACATTCACTTTCCCCAAAAGCTTTGCTTGGTCATGGGGCAACACTCTGTATCTGTCTCTCGCAGAGCCGGGCAGCCAAATTCGAAACGTCCAGCTATTTCTCCCACACGAAAGCTGCCAGCACGGAATGCTGTAGCTGGTTTTCACTGTCCCTTGGAACTGCATTCACTGCCACACAGACATTCGCTTTCCCCAAAACCTTTGGTTCGTAAAGGGGCAACACTGTGTATGTGTCTCTCGCAGAGCCCGGCTGCCAAATTCGAAACGTCCAGCGATTTCTCCCACACGAAAGCTGCCAGCACGGAATGCTGTAGCTGGTTTTCACTGTCCCTTGGAACTGCATTCGCTGCCACACTGACATTCGCTTTCCCCAAAAGCTTTGGTTCGTAAAGGGGCAATACTCTGTATGTGTCCCTCGCGGAGCCCGGCTGCCAAATTCGAAACGTCCAGCGATTGCGCCCACACGAAAGCTGCCAGCACGGAATGCTGTAGCTGGTTTTCACTGTCCCTTGGAACTGCATTCGCTGCCACACAGACATTCGCTTTCCCCAAAAGCTTTGGTTCGTAAAGGGGCAACAGTGTGTATGTGTCTCTCGCAGAGCCCGGCTGCCAAATTCGAAACGTCCAGCGATTTCTCCCACACGAAAGCTGCCAGCACGGAATGCTGTAGCTGGTTTTCACTGTCCCTTGGAACTGCATTCGCTGCCACACAGACATTCGCTTTCCCCAAAAGCTTTGCTTGGTAATGTGGAAACACTGTGTATCTCTCTCTCGCAGAGCCCGGCTGCCAAATTCGAAACGTCCAGCGATTTCTCCCACACGAAAGCTGCCAGCACGGAATGCTGTAGCTGGTTTTCACTGTCCCTTGGAACTGCATTCGCTGCCACACAGACATTCGCTTTCCCCAAAAGCTTTGGTTCGTAAAGGGGCAACACTGTGTATGTGTCTCTCGCAGAGCCCGGCTGCCGAATTCGAAACGTCCAGCGATTTCTCCCACACGAAAGCTGCCAGGACGGAATGCTGTAGCTGGTTTTCACTGTCCCTTGGAACTGCATTCGCTGCCACACAGACATTCGCTTTCCCCAAAAGCTTTGCTTGGTAATGTGGAAACACTGTGTATCTCTCTCTCGCAGAGCCCGGCTGCCAAATTCGAAACGTCCAGCGATTTCTCCCACACGAAAGCTGCCAACACGGAATGCTGTAGCTGGTTTTCACTGTCCCTTGGAACTGCATTCGCTGCCACACAGACATTCGCTTTCCCCAAAAGCTTTGGTTCGTAAAGGGGCAACAGTGTGTATGTGTCTCTCGCAGAGCCCGGCTGCCAAATTCGAAACGTCCAGCGATTTCTCCCACACGAAAGCTGCCAGCACGGAATGCTGTAGCTGGTTTTCACTGTCCCTTGGAACTGCATTCGCTGCCACACAGACATTCGCTTTCCCCAAAAGCTTTGCTTGGTAATGTGGAAACACTGTGTATCTCTCTCTCGCAGAGCCCGGCTGCCAAATTCGAAACGTCCAGCGATTTCTCCCACACGAAAGCTGCCAGCACGGAATGCTGTAGCTGGTTTTCACTGTCCCTTGGAACTGCATTCGCTGCCACACAGACATTCGCTTTCCCCAAAAGCTTTGGTTCGTAAAGGGGCAACACTGTGTATGTGTCTCTCGCAGAGCCCGGCTGCCGAATTCGAAACGTCCAGCGATTTCTCCCACACGAAAGCTGCCAGGACGGAATGCTGTAGCTGGTTTTCACTGTCCCTTGGAACTGCATTCGCTGCCACACAGACATTCGCTTTCCCCAAAAGCTTTGCTTGGTAATGTGGAAACACTGTGTATCTCTCTCTCGCAGAGCCCGGCTGCCAAATTCGAAACGTCCAGCGATTTCTCCCACACGAAAGCTGCCAACACGGAATGCTGTAGCTGGTTTTCACTGTCCCTTGGAACTGCATTCGCTGCCACACAGACATTCGCTTTCCCCAAAAGCTTTGGTTCGTAAAGGGGCAACACTGTGTATGTGTCTCTCGCAGAGCCCGGCTGCCAAATTCGAAACGTCCAGCGATTTCTCCCACACGAAAGCTGCCAGCACGGAATGCTGTAGCTGGTTTTCACTGTCCCTTGGAACTGCATTCGCTGCCACACAGACATTCGCGTTCCCCAAAAGCTTTGGTTCGTAATGGGGCAACACTGTGTATGTGTCTCTCGCAGAGCCCGGCTGCCAAATTCGAAATGTCCAGCGATTGCGCCCACACGAAAGCTGCCAGCACGGAATGCTGTAGCTGGTTTTCACTGTCCCTTGGAACTGCATTCGCTGCCACACAGACATTCACTTTCTCCAAAAGCTTTGCTTGGTCATGGGGCAACACTCTGTATCTGTCTCTCGCAGAGCCCGGCAGCCAAATTCGAAACGTCCAGCTATTTCTCCCACACGAAAGCTGCCAGCGCGGAATGCTGTAGCTGGTTTTCACTGTCCCTTGGAACTGCATTCAGTGCCACACAGACATTCGCTTTCCCCAAAAGCTTTGGTCCGTAAAGGGGCAACACTGTGTATGTGTCTCTCGCAGAGCCCGGCAGCCAAATTGGAAACGTCCAGCGATTTCTCCCACACGAAAGCTGCCAGCACGGAATGCTGTAGCTGGTTTTCACTGTCCCTTGGAACTGCATTCGCTGCCACACAGACATTCGCTTTCCCCAAAAGCTTTGGTTCGTAAAGGGGCAACAGTGTGTATGTGTCTCTCGCAGAGCCCGGCTGCCAAATTCGAAACGTCCAGCGATTTCTCCCACACGAAAGCTGCCAGGACGGAATGCTGTAGCTGGTTTTCACTGTCCCTTGGAACTGCATTCGCTGCCACACAGACATTCGCTTTCCCCAAAAGCTTTGCTTGGTAATGTGGAAACACTGTGTATCTCTCTCTCGCAGAGCCCGGCTGCCAAATTCGAAACGTCCAGCGATTTCTCCCACACGAAAGCTGCCAGCACGGAATGCTGTAGCTGGTTTTCACTGTCCCTTGGAACTGCATTCGCTGCCACACAGACATTCGCTTTCCCCAAAAGCTTTGGTTCGTAAAGGGGCAACACTGTGTATGTGTCTCTCGCAGAGCCCGGCTGCCAAATTCGAAATGTCCAGCGATTTCTCCCACACGAAAGCTGCCAGCACGGAATGCTGTAGCTGGTTTTCACTGTCCCTTGGAACTGCATTCGCTGCCACACAGACATTCACTTTCCCCAAAAGCTTTGCTTGGTCATGGGGCAACACTCTGTATCTGTCTCTCGCAGAGCCGGGCAGCCAAATTCGAAACGTCCAGCTATTTCTCCCACACGAAAGCTGCCAGCACGGAATGCTGTAGCTGGTTTTCACTGTCCCTTGGAACTGCATTCACTGCCACACAGACATTCGCTTTCCCCAAAAGCTTTGTTTCGTAAAGGGGCAACACTGTGTATGTGTCTCTCGCAGAGCCCGGCTGCCAAATTGGAAACGTCCAGCGATTTCTCCCACACGAAAGCTGCCAGCACGGAATGCTGTAGCTGGTTTTCACTGTCCCTTGGAACTGCATTCGCTGCCACACTGACATTCGCTTTCCCCAAAAGCTTTGCTTCGTAAAGGGGCAATACTCTGTATGTGTCCCTCGCGGAGCCCGGCTGCCAAATTCGAAACGTCCAGCGATTGCGCCCACACGAAAGCTGCCAGCACGAAATGCTGTAGCTGGTTTTCACTGTCCCTTGGAACTGCATTCGCTGCCACACAGACATTCGCTTTCCCCAAAAGCTTTGGTTCGTAAAGGGGCAACACTGTGTATGTGTCTCTCGCAGAGCCCGGCTGCCAAATTCGAAACGTCCAGCGATTTCTCCCACACGAAAGCTGCCAGCACGGAATGCTGTAGCTGGTTTTCACTGTCCCTTGGAACTGCATTCGCTGCCACACAGACATTCGCTTTCCCCAAAACCTTTGGTTCGTAAAGGGGCAACACTGTGTATGTGTCTCTCGCGGAGCCCGGCTGCCAAATTCGAAATGTCCAGCGATTTCTCCCACATGAAAGGTGTCAGCACGGAATGCTGTAGCTGGTTTTCACTGTCCCTTGGAACTGCATTCGCTGCCACACAGACATTCACTTTCCCCAAAAGCTTTGCTTGGTCATGGGGCAACACTCTGTATCTGTCTCTCGCAGAGCCGGGCAGCCAAATTCGAAACGTCCAGCTATTTCTCCCACACGAAAGCTGCCAGCACGGAATGCTGTAGCTGGTTTTCACTGTCCCTTGGAACTGCATTCACTGCCACACAGACATTCGCTTTCCCCAAAACCTTTGGTTCGTAAAGGGGCAACACTGTGTATGTGTCTCTTGCAGAGCCCGGCTGCCAAATTGGAAACGTCCAGCGATTTCTCCCACACGAAAGCTGCCAGCACGGAATGCTGTAGCTGGTTTTCACTGTCCCTTGGAACTGCATTCGCTGCCACACTGACATTCGCTTTCCCCAAAAGCTTTGGTTCGTAAAGGGGCAATACTCTGTATGTGTCCCTCGCGGAGCCCGGCTGCCAAATTCGAAACGTCCAGCGATTGCGCCCACACGAAAGCTGCCAGCACGGAATGCTGTAGCTGGTTTTCACTGTCCCTTGGAACTGCATTCGCTGCCACACAGACATTCGCTTTCCCCAAAAGCTTTGGTTCGTAAAGGGGCAACAGTGTGTATGTGTCTCTCGCAGAGCCCGGCTGCCAAATTCGAAACGTCCAGCGATTTCTCCCACACGAAAGCTGCCAGCACGGAATGCTGTAGCTGGTTTTCACTGTCCCTTGGAACTGCATTCGCTGCCACACAGACATTCGCTTTCCCCAAAACCTTTGGTTCGTAAAGGGCCAACACTGTGTATCTCTCTCTCGCAGAGCCCGGCTGCCAAATTGGAAACGTCCAGCGATTTCTCCCACACGAAAGCTGCCAGCACGGAATGCTGTAGCTGGTTTTCACTGTCCCTTGGAACTGCATTCGCTGCCACACAGACATTCGCTTTCCCCAAAAGCTTTGCTTGGGAATGGGGAAACACTGTGTATGTGTCTCTCGCAGAGCCCGGCTGCCAAATTCGAAACGTCCAGCGATTGCGCCCACACGAAAGCTGCCAGCGCGGAATGCTGTAGCTGGTTTTCACTGTCCCTTGGAACTGCATTCAGTGCCACACAGACATTCGCTTTCCCCAAAAGCCTTGGTCCGTAAAGGGGCAACACTGTGTATGTGTCTCTCGCAGAGCCCGGCTGCCAAATTCGAAACGTCCAGCGATTTCTCCCACACGAAAGCTGCCAGCACGGAATGCTGTAGCTGGTTTTCACTGTCCCTTGGAACTGCATTCGCTGCCACACAGACATTCGCTTTCCCCAAAAGCTTTGCTTGGGAATGGGGAAACACTGTGTATGTGTCTCTCGCAGAGCCCGGCTGCCAAATTCGAAACGTCCAGAGATTTCTCCCACACGAAAGCTGCCAGCACGGAATGCTGTAGCTGGTTTTCACTGTCCCTTGCAACTGCATTCGCTGCCACACAGACATTCGCTTTCCCCAAAAGCTTTGGTTCGTAAAGGGGCAACACTGTGTATGTGTCTCTCGCAGAGCCCGGCTGCCAAATTCGAAACGTCCAGCGATTGCGCCCACACGAAAGCTGCCAGCACGGAATGCTGTAGCTGGTTTTCACTGTCCCTTGGAACTGCATTCGCTGCCACACAGACATTCGCTTTCCCCAAAAGCTTTGCTTGGGAATGGGGAAACACTGTGTATGTGTCTCTCGCAGAGCCCGGCTGCCAAATTCGAAACGTCCAGCGATTGCGCCCACACGAAAGCTGCCAGCACGGAATGCTGTAGCTGGTTTTCACTGTCCCTTGCAACTGCATTCGCTGCCACACAGACATTCGCGTTCCCCAAAAGCTTTGGTTCGTAATGGGGCAACACTGTGTATGTGTCTCTCGCAGAGCCCGGCTGCCAAATTCGAAACGTCCAGCGATTTCTCCCACACGAAAGCTGCCAGCAAGGAATGCTGTAGCTGGTTTTCACTGTCCCTTGGAACTGCATTCGCTTCCACACAGACATTCACTTTCCCCAAAAGCTTTGCTTGGTCATGGGGCAACACTCTGTATCTGTCTCTCGCAGAGCCGGGCAGCCAAATTCGAAACGTCCAGCTATTTCTCCCACACGAAAGCTGCCAGCACGGAATGCTGTAGCTGGTTTTCACTGTCCCTTGGAACTGCATTCACTGCCACACAGACATTCGCTTTCCCCAAAACCTTTGGTTCGTAAAGGGGCAACACTGTGTATGTGTCTCTCGCAGAGCCCGGCTGCCAAATTCGAAACGTCCAGCGATTTCTCCCACACGAAAGCTGCCAGCACGGAATGCTGTAGCTGGTTTTCACTGTCCCTTGGAACTGCATTCGCTGCCACACTGACATTCGCTTTCCCCAAAAGCTTTGGTTCGTAAAGGGGCAATACTCTGTATGTGTCCCTCGCGGAGCCCGGCTGCCAAATTCGAAACGTCCAGCGATTGCGCCCACACGAAAGCTGCCAGCACGGAATGCTGTAGCTGGTTTTCACTGTCCCTTGGAACTGCATTCGCTGCCACACAGACATTCGCTTTCCCCAAAAGCTTTGGTTCGTAAAGGGGCAACAGTGTGTATGTGTCTCTCGCAGAGCCCGGCTGCCAAATTCGAAACGTCCAGCGATTTCTCCCACACGAAAGCTGCCAGCACGGAATGCTGTAGCTGGTTTTCACTGTCCCTTGGAACTGCATTCGCTGCCACACAGACATTCGCTTTCCCCAAAAGCTTTGCTTGGTAATGTGGAAACACTGTGTATCTCTCTCTCGCAGAGCCCGGCTGCCAAATTCGAAACGTCCAGCGATTTCTCCCACACGAAAGCTGCCAGCACGGAATGCTGCAGCTGGTTTTCACTGTCCCTTGCAACTGCATTCGCTGCCACACAGACATTCGCTTTCCCCAAAAGCTTTGGTTCGTAAAGGGGCAACACTGTGTATGTGTCTCTCGCAGAGCCCGGCTGCCAAATTCGAAACGTCCAGCGATTTCTCCCACACGAAAGCTGCCAGCACGGAATGCTGTAGCTGGTTTTCACTGTCCCTTGGAACTGCATTCGCTGCCACACAGACATTCGCTTTCCCCAAAAGCTTTGTTTCGTAAAGGGGCAACACTGTGTATGTGTCTCTCGCAGAGCCCGGCTGCCGAATTCGAAACGTCCAGCGATTTCTCCCACACGAAAGCTGCCAGGACGGAATGCTGTAGCTGGTTTTCACTGTCCCTTGGAACTGCATTCGCTGCCACACAGACATTCGCTTTCCCCAAAAGCTTTGCTTGGTAATGTGGAAACACTGTGTATCTCTCTCTCGCAGAGCCCGGCTGCCAAATTCGAAACGTCCAGCGATTTCTCCCACACGAAAGCTGCCAACACGGAATGCTGTAGCTGGTTTTCACTGTCCCTTGGAACTGCATTCGCTGCCACACAGACATTCGCTTTCCCCAAAAGCTTTGGTTCGTAAAGGGGCAACACTGTGTATGTGTCTCTCGCAGAGCCCGGCTGCCAAATTCGAAATGTCCAGCGATTTCTCCCACACGAAAGCTGCCAGCACGGAATGCTGTAGCTGGTTTTCACTGTCCCTTGGAACTGCATTCACTGCCACACAGACATTCGCTTTCCCCAAAACCTTTGGTTCGTAAAGGGGCAACACTGTGTATGTGTCTCTTGCAGAGCCCGGCTGCCAAATTGGAAACGTCCAGCGATTTCTCCCACACGAAAGCTGCCAGCACGGAATGCTGTAGCTGGTTTTCACTGTCCCTTGGAACTGCATTCGCTGCCACACTGACATTCGCTTTCCCCAAAAGCTTTGGTTCGTAAAGGGGCAATACTCTGTATGTGTCCCTCGCGGAGCCCGGCTGCCAAATTCGAAACGTCCAGCGATTGCGCCCACACGAAAGCTGCCAGCACGGAATGCTGTAGCTGGTTTTCACTGTCCCTTGGAACTGCATTCGCTGCCACACAGACATTCGCTTTCCCCAAAAGCTTAGCTTGGTAATGGGGCAACACTGTGTATCTCTCTCTCGCAGAGCCCGGCTGCCAAATTGGAAACGTCCAGCGATTTCTCCCACACGAAAGCTGCCAGCACGGAATGCTGTAGCTGGTTTTCACTGTCCCTTGGAACTGCATTCGCTGCCACACAGACATTCGCTTTCCCCAAAAGCTTTGCTGGGTAATGGGGAAACACTGTGTATGTGTCTCTCGCAGAGCCCGGCTGCCAAATTCGAAACGTCCAGCGATTTCTCCCACACGAAAGCTGCCAGCACGGAATGCTGCAGCTGGTTTTCACTGTCCCTTGCAACTGCATTCGCTGCCACACAGACATTCGCTTTCCCCAAAACCTTTGGTTCGTAAAGGGGCAACACTGTGTATGTGTCTCTCGCAGAGCCCGGCTGCCAAATTCGAAACGTCCAGCGATTTCTCCCACACGAAAGCTGCCAGCACGGAATGCTGTAGCTGGTTTTCACTGTCCCTTGGAACTGCATTCGCTGCCACACAGACATTCGCTTTCCCCAAAACCTTTGTTTCGTAAAGGGGCAACACTGTGTATGTGTCTCTCGCAGAGCCCGGCTGCCAAATTCGAAACGTCCAGCGATTGCGCCCACACGAAAGCTGCCAGCACGAAATGCTGTAGCTGGTTTTCACTGTCCCTTGGAACTGCATTCGCTGCCACACAGACATTCGCTTTCCCCAAAAGCTTTGGTTCGTAAAGGGGCAACACTGTGTATGTGTCTCTCGCAGAGCCCGGCTGCCAAATTCGAAACGTCCAGCGATTTCTCCCACACGAAAGCTGCCAGCACGGAATGCTGTAGCTGGTTTTCACTGTCCCTTGGAACTGCATTCGCTGCCACACAGACATTCGCTTTCCCCAAAACCTTTGGTTCGTAAAGGGGCAACACTGTGTATGTGTCTCTCGCAGAGCCCGGCTGCCAAATTTGAAATGTCCAGCGATTTCTCCCACATGAAAGGTGTCAGCACGGAATGCTGTAGCTGGTTTTCACTGTCCCTTGGAACTGCATTCGCTGCCACACAGACATTCACTTTCCCCAAAAGCTTTGCTTGGTCATGGGGCAACACTCTGTATCTGTCTCTCGCAGAGCCGGGCAGCCAAATTCGAAACGTCCAGCTATTTCTCCCACACGAAAGCTGCCAGCACGGAATGCTGTAGCTGGTTTTCACTGTCCCTTGGAACTGCATTCACTGCCACACAGACATTCGCTTTCCCCAAAACCTTTGGTTCGTAAAGGGGCAACACTGTGTATGTGTCTCTCGCAGAGCCCGGCTGCCAAATTGGAAACGTCCAGCGATTTCTCCCACACGAAAGCTGCCAGCACGGAATGCTGTAGCTGGTTTTCACTGTCCCTTGGAACTGCATTCGCTGCCACACTGACATTCGCTTTCCCCAAAAGCTTTGGTTCGTAAAGGGGCAATACTCTGTATGTGTCCCTCGCGGAGCCCGGCTGCCAAATTCGAAACGTCCAGCGATTTCTCCCACACGAAAGCTGCCAGCACGGAATGCTGTAGCTGGTTTTCACTGTCCCTTGGAACTGCATTCGCTGCCACACAGACATTCGCTTTCCCCAAAAGCTTTGGTTCGTAAAGGGGCAACAGTGTGTATGTGTCTCTCGCAGAGCCCGGCTGCCAAATTCGAAACGTCCAGCGATTTCTCCCACACGAAAGCTGCCAGCACGGAATGCTGTAGCTGGTTTTCACTGTCCCTTGGAACTGCATTCGCTGCCACACAGACATTCGCTTTCCCCAAAACCTTTGGTTCGTAAAGGGGCAACACTGTGTATCTCTCTCTCGCAGAGCCCGGCTGCCAAATTGGAAACGTCCAGCGATTTCTCCCACACGAAAGCTGCCAGCACGGAATGCTGTAGCTGGTTTTCACTGTCCCTTGGAACTGCATTCGCTGCCACACAGACATTCGCTTTCCCCAAAAGCTTTGCTTGGGAATGGGGAAACACTGTGTATGTGTCTCTCGCAGAGCCCGGCTGCCAAATTCGAAACGTCCAGCGATTGCGCCCACACGAAAGCTGCCAGCACGGAATGCTGTAGCTGGTTTTCACTGTCCCTTGCAACTGCATTCGCTGCCACACAGACATTCGCTTTCCCCAAAAGCTTTGGTTCGTAAAGGGGCAACACTGTGTATGTGTCTCTCGCAGAGCCCGGCTGCCAAATTCGAAACGTCCAGCGATTGCGCCCACACGAAAGCTGCCAGCGCGGAATGCTGTAGCTGGTTTTCACTGTCCCTTGGAACTGCATTCAGTGCCACACAGACATTCGCTTTCCCCAAAAGCCTTGGTCCGTAAAGGGGCAACACTGTGTATGTGTCTCTCGCAGAGCCCGGCTGCCAAATTCGAAACGTCCAGCGATTTCTCCCACACGAAAGCTGCCAGCACGGAATGCTGTAGCTGGTTTTCACTGTCCCTTGGAACTGCATTCGCTGCCACACAGACATTCGCTTTCCCCAAAAGCTTTGCTTGGGAATGGGGAAACACTGTGTATGTGTCTCTCGCAGAGCCCGGCTGCCAAATTGGAAACGTCCAGCGATTTCTCCCACACGAAAGCTGCCAGCACGGAATGCTGTAGCTGGTTTTCACTGTCCCTTGGAACTGCATTCGCTGCCACACTGACATTCGCTTTCCCCAAAAGCTTTGGTTCGTAAAGGGGCAATACTCTGTATGTGTCCCTCGCGGAGCCCGGCTGCCAAATTCGAAACGTCCAGCGATTGCGCCCACACGAAAGCTGCCACCACGGAATGCTGTAGCTGGTTTTCACTGTCCCTTGGAACTGCATTCGCTGCCACACAGACATTCGCTTTCCCCAAAAGCTTTGGTTCGTAAAGGGGCAACAGTGTGTATGTGTCTCTCGCAGAGCCCGGCTGCCAAATTCGAAACGTCCAGCGATTTCTCCCACACGAAAGCTGCCAGCACGGAATGCTGTAGCTGGTTTTCACTGTCCCTTGGAACTGCATTCGCTGCCACACAGACATTCGCTTTCCCCAAAACCTTTGGTTCGTAAAGGGCCAACACTGTGTATCTCTCTCTCGCAGAGCCCGGCTGCCAAATTGGAAACGTCCAGCGATTTCTCCCACACGAAAGCTGCCAGCACGGAATGCTGTAGCTGGTTTTCACTGTCCCTTGGAACTGCATTCGCTGCCACACAGACATTCGCTTTCCCCAAAAGCTTTGCTTGGGAATGGGGAAACACTGTGTATGTGTCTCTCGCAGAGCCCGGCTGCCAAATTCGAAACGTCCAGCGATTGCGCCCACACGAAAGCTGCCAGCACGGAATGCTGTAGCTGGTTTTCACTGTCCCTTGCAACTGCATTCGCTGCCACACAGACATTCGCTTTCCCCAAAAGCTTTGGTTCGTAAAGGGGCAACACTGTGTATGTGTCTCTCGCAGAGCCCGGCTGCCAAATTCGAAACGTCCAGCGATTGCGCCCACACGAAAGCTGCCAGCGCGGAATGCTGTAGCTGGTTTTCACTGTCCCTTGGAACTGCATTCAGTGCCACACAGACATTCGCTTTCCCCAAAAGCCTTGGTCCGTAAAGGGGCAACACTGTGTATGTGTCTCTCGCAGAGCCCGGCTGCCAAATTCGAAACGTCCAGCGATTTCTCCCACACGAAAGCTGCCAGCACGGAATGCTGTAGCTGGTTTTCACTGTCCCTTGGAACTGCATTCGCTGCCACACAGACATTCGCTTTCCCCAAAAGCTTTGCTTGGGAATGGGGAAACACTGTGTATGTGTCTCTCGCAGAGCCCGGCTGCCAAATTCGAAACGTCCAGAGATTTCTCCCACACGAAAGCTGCCAGCACGGAATGCTGTAGCTGGTTTTCACTGTCCCTTGCAACTGCATTCGCTGCCACACAGACATTCGCTTTCCCCAAAAGCTTTGGTTCGTAAAGGGGCAACACTGTGTATGTGTCTCTCGCAGAGCCCGGCTGCCAAATTCGAAACGTCCAGCGATTGCGCCCACACGAAAGCTGCCAGCACGGAATGCTGTAGCTGGTTTTCACTGTCCCTTGGAACTGCATTCGCTGCCACACAGACATTCGCTTTCCCCAAAAGCTTTGCTTGGGAATGGGGAAACACTGTGTATGTGTCTCTCGCAGAGCCCGGCTGCCAAATTCGAAACGTCCAGCGATTGCGCCCACACGAAAGCTGCCAGCACGGAATGCTGTAGCTGGTTTTCACTGTCCCTTGCAACTGCATTCGCTGCCACACAGACATTCGCGTTCCCCAAAAGCTTTGGTTCGTAATGGGGCAACACTGTGTATGTGTCTCTCGCAGAGCCCGGCTGCCAAATTCGAAACGTCCAGCGATTTCTCCCACACGAAAGCTGCCAGCAAGGAATGCTGTAGCTGGTTTTCACTGTCCCTTGGAACTGCATTCGCTTCCACACAGACATTCACTTTCCCCAAAAGCTTTGCTTGGTCATGGGGCAACACTCTGTATCTGTCTCTCGCAGAGCCGGGCAGCCAAATTCGAAACGTCCAGCTATTTCTCCCACACGAAAGCTGCCAGCACGGAATGCTGTAGCTGGTTTTCACTGTCCCTTGGAACTGCATTCACTGCCACACAGACATTCGCTTTCCCCAAAACCTTTGGTTCGTAAAGGGGCAACACTGTGTATGTGTCTCTCGCAGAGCCCGGCTGCCAAATTCGAAACGTCCAGCGATTTCTCCCACACGAAAGCTGCCAGCACGGAATGCTGTAGCTGGTTTTCACTGTCCCTTGGAACTGCATTCGCTGCCACACTGACATTCGCTTTCCCCAAAAGCTTTGGTTCGTAAAGGGGCAATACTCTGTATGTGTCCCTCGCGGAGCCCGGCTGCCAAATTCGAAACGTCCAGCGATTGCGCCCACACGAAAGCTGCCAGCACGGAATGCTGTAGCTGGTTTTCACTGTCCCTTGGAACTGCATTCGCTGCCACACAGACATTCGCTTTCCCCAAAAGCTTTGGTTCGTAAAGGGGCAACACTGTGTATGTGTCTCTCGCAGAGCCCGGCTGCCAAATTCGAAACGTCCAGCGATTTCTCCCACACGAAAGCTGCCAGCACGGAATGCTGTAGCTGGTTTTCACTGTCCCTTGGAACTGCATTCGCTGCCACACAGACATTCGCTTTCCCCAAAAGCTTTGCTTGGTAATGTGGAAACACTGTGTATCTCTCTCTCGCAGAGCCCGGCTGCCAAATTCGAAACGTCCAGCGATTTCTCCCACACGAAAGCTGCCAGCACGGAATGCTGCAGCTGGTTTTCACTGTCCCTTGCAACTGCATTCGCTGCCACACAGACATTCGCTTTCCCCAAAAGCTTTGGTTCGTAAAGGGGCAACACTGTGTATGTGTCTCTCGCAGAGCCCGGCTGCCAAATTCGAAACGTCCAGCGATTTCTCCCACACGAAAGCTGCCAGCACGGAATGCTGTAGCTGGTTTTCACTGTCCCTTGGAACTGCATTCGCTGCCACACAGACATTCGCTTTCCCCAAAAGCTTTGTTTCGTAAAGGGGCAACACTGTGTATGTGTCTCTCGCAGAGCCCGGCTGCCGAATTCGAAACGTCCAGCGATTTCTCCCACACGAAAGCTGCCAGGACGGAATGCTGTAGCTGGTTTTCACTGTCCCTTGGAACTGCATTCGCTGCCACACAGACATTCGCTTTCCCCAAAAGCTTTGCTTGGTAATGTGGAAACACTGTGTATCTCTCTCTCGCAGAGCCCGGCTGCCAAATTCGAAACGTCCAGCGATTTCTCCCACACGAAAGCTGCCAACACGGAATGCTGTAGCTGGTTTTCACTGTCCCTTGGAACTGCATTCGCTGCCACACAGACATTCGCTTTCCCCAAAAGCTTTGGTTCGTAAAGGGGCAACACTGTGTATGTGTCTCTCGCAGAGCCCGGCTGCCAAATTCGAAATGTCCAGCGATTTCTCCCACACGAAAGCTGCCAGCACGGAATGCTGTAGCTGGTTTTCACTGTCCCTTGGAACTGCATTCACTGCCACACAGACATTCGCTTTCCCCAAAACCTTTGGTTCGTAAAGGGGCAACACTGTGTATGTGTCTCTTGCAGAGCCCGGCTGCCAAATTGGAAACGTCCAGCGATTTCTCCCACACGAAAGCTGCCAGCACGGAATGCTGTAGCTGGTTTTCACTGTCCCTTGGAACTGCATTCGCTGCCACACTGACATTCGCTTTCCCCAAAAGCTTTGGTTCGTAAAGGGGCAATACTCTGTATGTGTCCCTCGCGGAGCCCGGCTGCCAAATTCGAAACGTCCAGCGATTGCGCCCACACGAAAGCTGCCAGCACGGAATGCTGTAGCTGGTTTTCACTGTCCCTTGGAACTGCATTCGCTGCCACACAGACATTCGCTTTCCCCAAAAGCTTAGCTTGGTAATGGGGCAACACTGTGTATCTCTCTCTCGCAGAGCCCGGCTGCCAAATTGGAAACGTCCAGCGATTTCTCCCACACGAAAGCTGCCAGCACGGAATGCTGTAGCTGGTTTTCACTGTCCCTTGGAACTGCATTCGCTGCCACACAGACATTCGCTTTCCCCAAAAGCTTTGCTGGGTAATGGGGAAACACTGTGTATGTGTCTCTCGCAGAGCCCGGCTGCCAAATTCGAAACGTCCAGCGATTTCTCCCACACGAAAGCTGCCAGCACGGAATGCTGCAGCTGGTTTTCACTGTCCCTTGCAACTGCATTCGCTGCCACACAGACATTCGCTTTCCCCAAAACCTTTGGTTCGTAAAGGGGCAACACTGTGTATGTGTCTCTCGCAGAGCCCGGCTGCCAAATTCGAAACGTCCAGCGATTTCTCCCACACGAAAGCTGCCAGCACGGAATGCTGTAGCTGGTTTTCACTGTCCCTTGGAACTGCATTCGCTGCCACACAGACATTCGCTTTCCCCAAAACCTTTGTTTCGTAAAGGGGCAACACTGTGTATGTGTCTCTCGCAGAGCCCGGCTGCCAAATTCGAAACGTCCAGCGATTGCGCCCACACGAAAGCTGCCAGCACGAAATGCTGTAGCTGGTTTTCACTGTCCCTTGGAACTGCATTCGCTGCCACACAGACATTCGCTTTCCCCAAAAGCTTTGGTTCGTAAAGGGGCAACACTGTGTATGTGTCTCTCGCAGAGCCCGGCTGCCAAATTCGAAACGTCCAGCGATTTCTCCCACACGAAAGCTGCCAGCACGGAATGCTGTAGCTGGTTTTCACTGTCCCTTGGAACTGCATTCGCTGCCACACAGACATTCGCTTTCCCCAAAACCTTTGGTTCGTAAAGGGGCAACACTGTGTATGTGTCTCTCGCAGAGCCCGGCTGCCAAATTTGAAATGTCCAGCGATTTCTCCCACATGAAAGGTGTCAGCACGGAATGCTGTAGCTGGTTTTCACTGTCCCTTGGAACTGCATTCGCTGCCACACAGACATTCACTTTCCCCAAAAGCTTTGCTTGGTCATGGGGCAACACTCTGTATCTGTCTCTCGCAGAGCCGGGCAGCCAAATTCGAAACGTCCAGCTATTTCTCCCACACGAAAGCTGCCAGCACGGAATGCTGTAGCTGGTTTTCACTGTCCCTTGGAACTGCATTCACTGCCACACAGACATTCGCTTTCCCCAAAACCTTTGGTTCGTAAAGGGGCAACACTGTGTATGTGTCTCTCGCAGAGCCCGGCTGCCAAATTGGAAACGTCCAGCGATTTCTCCCACACGAAAGCTGCCAGCACGGAATGCTGTAGCTGGTTTTCACTGTCCCTTGGAACTGCATTCGCTGCCACACTGACATTCGCTTTCCCCAAAAGCTTTGGTTCGTAAAGGGGCAATACTCTGTATGTGTCCCTCGCGGAGCCCGGCTGCCAAATTCGAAACGTCCAGCGATTTCTCCCACACGAAAGCTGCCAGCACGGAATGCTGTAGCTGGTTTTCACTGTCCCTTGGAACTGCATTCGCTGCCACACAGACATTCGCTTTCCCCAAAAGCTTTGGTTCGTAAAGGGGCAACAGTGTGTATGTGTCTCTCGCAGAGCCCGGCTGCCAAATTCGAAACGTCCAGCGATTTCTCCCACACGAAAGCTGCCAGCACGGAATGCTGTAGCTGGTTTTCACTGTCCCTTGGAACTGCATTCGCTGCCACACAGACATTCGCTTTCCCCAAAACCTTTGGTTCGTAAAGGGGCAACACTGTGTATCTCTCTCTCGCAGAGCCCGGCTGCCAAATTGGAAACGTCCAGCGATTTCTCCCACACGAAAGCTGCCAGCACGGAATGCTGTAGCTGGTTTTCACTGTCCCTTGGAACTGCATTCGCTGCCACACAGACATTCGCTTTCCCCAAAAGCTTTGCTTGGGAATGGGGAAACACTGTGTATGTGTCTCTCGCAGAGCCCGGCTGCCAAATTCGAAACGTCCAGCGATTGCGCCCACACGAAAGCTGCCAGCACGGAATGCTGTAGCTGGTTTTCACTGTCCCTTGCAACTGCATTCGCTGCCACACAGACATTCGCTTTCCCCAAAAGCTTTGGTTCGTAAAGGGGCAACACTGTGTATGTGTCTCTCGCAGAGCCCGGCTGCCAAATTCGAAACGTCCAGCGATTGCGCCCACACGAAAGCTGCCAGCGCGGAATGCTGTAGCTGGTTTTCACTGTCCCTTGGAACTGCATTCAGTGCCACACAGACATTCGCTTTCCCCAAAAGCCTTGGTCCGTAAAGGGGCAACACTGTGTATGTGTCTCTCGCAGAGCCCGGCTGCCAAATTCGAAACGTCCAGCGATTTCTCCCACACGAAAGCTGCCAGCACGGAATGCTGTAGCTGGTTTTCACTGTCCCTTGGAACTGCATTCGCTGCCACACAGACATTCGCTTTCCCCAAAAGCTTTGCTTGGGAATGGGGAAACACTGTGTATGTGTCTCTCGCAGAGCCCGGCTGCCAAATTCGAAACGTCCAGAGATTTCTCCCACACGAAAGCTGCCAGCACGGAATGCTGTAGCTGGTTTTCACTGTCCCTTGCAACTGCATTCGCTGCCACACAGACATTCGCTTTCCCCAAAAGCTTTGGTTCGTAAAGGGGCAACACTGTGTATGTGTCTCTCGCAGAGCCCGGCTGCCAAATTCGAAACGTCCAGCGATTGCGCCCACACGAAAGCTGCCAGCACGGAATGCTGTAGCTGGTTTTCACTGTCCCTTGGAACTGCATTCGCTGCCACACAGACATTCGCTTTCCCCAAAAGCTTTGCTTGGGAATGGGGAAACACTGTGTATGTGTCTCTCGCAGAGCCCGGCTGCCAAATTCGAAACGTCCAGCGATTGCGCCCACACGAAAGCTGCCAGCACGGAATGCTGTAGCTGGTTTTCACTGTCCCTTGGAACTGCATTCGCTGCCACACAGACATTCGCGTTCCCCAAAAGCTTTGGTTCGTAATGGGGCAACACTGTGTATGTGTCTCTCGCAGAGCCCGGCTGCCAAATTCGAAACGTCCAGCGATTTCTCCCACACGAAAGCTGCCAGCACGGAATGCTGTAGCTGGTTTTCACTGTCCCTTGGAACTGCATTCGCTGCCACACAGACATTCACTTTCCCCAAAAGCTTTGCTTGGTCATGGGGCAACACTCTGTATCTGTCTCTCGCAGAGCCGGGCAGCCAAATTCGAAACGTCCAGCTATTTCTCCCACACGAAAGCTGCCAGCACGGAATGCTGTAGCTGGTTTTCACTGTCCCTTGGAACTGCATTCACTGCCACACAGACATTCGCTTTCCCCAAAACCTTTGGTTCGTAAAGGGGCAACACTGTGTATGTGTCTCTCGCAGAGCCCGGCTGCCAAATTGGAAACGTCCAGCGATTTCTCCCACACGAAAGCTGCCAGCACGGAATGCTGTAGCTGGTTTTCACTGTCCCTTGGAACTGCATTCGCTGCCACACTGACATTCGCTTTCCCCAAAAGCTTTGGTTCGTAAAGGGGCAATACTCTGTATGTGTCCCTCGCGGAGCCCGGCTGCCAAATTCGAAACGTCCAGCGATTGCGCCCACACGAAAGCTGCCAGCACGGAATGCTGTAGCTGGTTTTCACTGTCCCTTGGAACTGCATTCGCTGCCACACAGACATTCGCTTTCCCCAAAAGCTTTGGTTCGTAAAGGGGCAACAGTGTGTATGTGTCTCTCGCAGAGCCCGGCTGCCAAATTCGAAACGTCCAGCGATTTCTCCCACACGAAAGCTGCCAGCACGGAATGCTGTAGCTGGTTTTCACTGTCCCTTGGAACTGCATTCGCTGCCACACAGACATTCGCTTTCCCCAAAAGCTTTGCTTGGTAATGTGGAAACACTGTGTATCTCTCTCTCGCAGAGCCCGGCTGCCAAATTCGAAACGTCCAGCGATTTCTCCCACACGAAAGCTGCCAGCACGGAATGCTGCAGCTGGTTTTCACTGTCCCTTGCAACTGCATTCGCTGCCACACAGACATTCGCTTTCCCCAAAAGCTTTGGTTCGTAAAGGGGCAACACTGTGTATGTGTCTCTCGCAGAGCCCGGCTGCCAAATTCGAAACGTCCAGCGATTTCTCCCACACGAAAGCTGCCAGCACGGAATGCTGTAGCTGGTTTTCACTGTCCCTTGCAACTGCATTCGCTGCCACACAGACATTCGCTTTCCCCAAAACCTTTGGTTCGTAAAGGGGCAACACTGTGTATCTCTCTCTCGCAGACCCCGGCTGCCAAATTGGAAACGTCCAGCGATTTCTCCCACACGAAAGCTGCCAGCACGGAATGCTGTAGCTGGTTTTCACTGTCCCTTGGAACTGCATTCGCTGCCACACAGACATTCGCTTTCCCCAAAAGCTTTGCTTGGGAATGGGGAAACACTGTGTATGTGTCTCTCGCAGAGCCCGGCTGCCAAATTCGAAACGTCCAGCGATTGCGCCCACACGAAAGCTGCCAGCACGGAATGCTGTAGCTGGTTTTCACTGTCCCTTGCAACTGCATTCGCTGCCACACAGACATTCGCTTTCCCCAAAAGCTTTGGTTCGTAAAGGGGCAACACTGTGTATGTGTCTCTCGCAGAGCCCGGCTGCCAAATTGGAAACGTCCAGCGATTTCTCCCACACGAAAGCTGCCAGCACGGAATGCTGTAGCTGGTTTTCACTGTCCCTTGGAACTGCATTCGCTGCCACACAGACATTCGCTTTCCCCAAAAGCTTTGGTTCGTAAAGGGGCAACAGTGTGTATGTGTCTCTCGCAGAGCCCGGCTGCCAAATTCGAAACGTCCAGCGATTTCTCCCACACGAAAGCTGCCAGGACGGAATGCTGTAGCTGGTTTTCACTGTCCCTTGGAACTGCATTCGCTGCCACACAGACATTCGCTTTCCCCAAAAGCTTTGCTTGGTAATGTGGAAACACTGTGTATCTCTCTCTCGCAGAGCCCGGCTGCCAAATTCGAAACGTCCAGCGATTTCTCCCACACGAAAGCTGCCAGCACGGAATGCTGTAGCTGGTTTTCACTGTCCCTTGGAACTGCATTCGCTGCCACACAGACATTCGCTTTCCCCAAAAGCTTTGGTTCGTAAAGGGGCAACACTGTGTATGTGTCTCTCGCAGAGCCCGGCTGCCAAATTCGAAATGTCCAGCGATTTCTCCCACACGAAAGCTGCCAGCACGGAATGCTGTAGCTGGTTTTCACTGTCCCTTGGAACTGCATTCGCTGCCACACAGACATTCACTTTCCCCAAAAGCTTTGCTTGGTCATGGGGCAACACTCTGTATCTGTCTCTCGCAGAGCCGGGCAGCCAAATTCGAAACGTCCAGCTATTTCTCCCACACGAAAGCTGCCAGCACGGAATGCTGTAGCTGGTTTTCACTGTCCCTTGGAACTGCATTCACTGCCACACAGACATTCGCTTTCCCCAAAACCTTTGGTTCGTAAAGGGGCAACACTGTGTATGTGTCTCTCGCAGAGCCCGGCTGCCAAATTGGAAACGTCCAGCGATTTCTCCCACACGAAAGCTGCCAGCACGGAATGCTGTAGCTGGTTTTCACTGTCCCTTGGAACTGCATTCGCTGCCACACTGACATTCGCTTTCCCCAAAAGCTTTGCTTCGTAAAGGGGCAATACTCTGTATGTGTCCCTCGCGGAGCCCGGCTGCCAAATTCGAAACGTCCAGCGATTGCGCCCACACGAAAGCTGCCAGCACGAAATGCTGTAGCTGGTTTTCACTGTCCCTTGGAACTGCATTCGCTGCCACACAGACATTCGCTTTCCCCAAAAGCTTTGGTTCGTAAAGGGGCAACACTGTGTATGTGTCTCTCGCAGAGCCCGGCTGCCAAATTCGAAACGTCCAGCGATTTCTCCCACACGAAAGCTGCCAGCACGGAATGCTGTAGCTGGTTTTCACTGTCCCTTGGAACTGCATTCGCTGCCACACAGACATTCGCTTTCCCCAAAACCTTTGGTTCGTAAAGGGGCAACACTGTGTATGTGTCTCTCGCGGAGCCCGGCTGCCAAATTCGAAATGTCCAGCGATTTCTCCCACATGAAAGGTGTCAGCACGGAATGCTGTAGCTGGTTTTCACTGTCCCTTGGAACTGCATTCGCTGCCACACAGACATTCACTTTCCCCAAAAGCTTTGCTTGGTCATGGGGCAACACTCTGTATCTGTCTCTCGCAGAGCCGGGCAGCCAAATTCGAAACGTCCAGCTATTTCTCCCACACGAAAGCTGCCAGCACGGAATGCTGTAGCTGGTTTTCACTGTCCCTTGGAACTGCATTCACTGCCACACAGACATTCGCTTTCCCCAAAACCTTTGGTTCGTAAAGGGGCAACACTGTGTATGTGTCTCTTGCAGAGCCCGGCTGCCAAATTGGAAACGTCCAGCGATTTCTCCCACACGAAAGCTGCCAGCACGGAATGCTGTAGCTGGTTTTCACTGTCCCTTGGAACTGCATTCGCTGCCACACTGACATTCGCTTTCCCCAAAAGCTTTGGTTCGTAAAGGGGCAATACTCTGTATGTGTCCCTCGCGGAGCCCGGCTGCCAAATTCGAAACGTCCAGCGATTGCGCCCACACGAAAGCTGCCAGCACGGAATGCTGTAGCTGGTTTTCACTGTCCCTTGGAACTGCATTCGCTGCCACACAGACATTCGCTTTCCCCAAAAGCTTAGCTTGGTAATGGGGCAACACTGTGTATCTCTCTCTCGCAGAGCCCGGCTGCCAAATTGGAAACGTCCAGCGATTTCTCCCACACGAAAGCTGCCAGCACGGAATGCTGTAGCTGGTTTTCACTGTCCCTTGGAACTGCATTCGCTGCCACACAGACATTCGCTTTCCCCAAAAGCTTTGCTGGGTAATGGGGAAACACTGTGTATGTGTCTCTCGCAGAGCCCGGCTGCCAAATTCGAAACGTCCAGCGATTTCTCCCACACGAAAGCTGCCAGCACGGAATGCTGCAGCTGGTTTTCACTGTCCCTTGCAACTGCATTCGCTGCCACACAGACATTCGCTTTCCCCAAAACCTTTGGTTCGTAAAGGGGCAACACTGTGTATGTGTCTCTCGCAGAGCCCGGCTGCCAAATTGGAAACGTCCAGCGATTTCTCCCACACGAAAGCTGCCAGCACGGAATGCTGTAGCTGGTTTTCACTGTCCCTTGGAACTGCATTCGCTGCCACACTGACATTCGCTTTCCCCAAAAGCTTTGGTTCGTAAAGGGGCAATACTCTGTATGTGTCCCTCGCGGAGCCCGGCTGCCAAATTCGAAACGTCCAGCGATTGCGCCCACACGAAAGCTGCCAGCACGGAATGCTGTAGCTGGTTTTCACTGTCCCTTGGAACTGCATTCGCTGCCACACAGACATTCGCTTTCCCCAAAAGCTTTGGTTCGTAAAGGGGCAACAGTGTGTATGTGTCTCTCGCAGAGCCCGGCTGCCAAATTCGAAACGTCCAGCGATTTCTCCCACACGAAAGCTGCCAGCACGGAATGCTGTAGCTGGTTTTCACTGTCCCTTGGAACTGCATTCGCTGCCACACAGACATTCGCTTTCCCCAAAACCTTTGGTTCGTAAAGGGGCAACACTGTGTATCTCTCTCTCGCAGAGCCCGGCTGCCAAATTGGAAACGTCCAGCGATTTCTCCCACACGAAAGCTGCCAGCACGGAATGCTGTAGCTGGTTTTCACTGTCCCTTGGAACTGCATTCGCTGCCACACAGACATTCGCTTTCCCCAAAAGCTTTGCTTGGGAATGGGGAAACACTGTGTATGTGTCTCTCGCAGAGCCCGGCTGCCAAATTCGAAACGTCCAGCGATTGCGCCCACACGAAAGCTGCCAGCACGGAATGCTGTAGCTGGTTTTCACTGTCCCTTGCAACTGCATTCGCTGCCACACAGACATTCGCTTTCCCCAAAAGCTTTGGTTCGTAAAGGGGCAACACTGTGTATGTGTCTCTCGCAGAGCCCGGCTGCCAAATTGGAAACGTCCAGCGATTGCGCCCACACGAAAGCTGCCAGCGCGGAATGCTGTAGCTGGTTTTCACTGTCCCTTGGAACTGCATTCAGTGCCACACAGACATTCGCTTTCCCCAAAAGCCTTGGTCCGTAAAGGGGCAACACTGTGTATGTGTCTCTCGCAGAGCCCGGCTGCCAAATTCGAAACGTCCAGCGATTTCTCCCACACGAAAGCTGCCAGCACGGAATGCTGTAGCTGGTTTTCACTGTCCCTTGGAACTGCATTCGCTGCCACACAGACATTCGCTTTCCCCAAAAGCTTTGCTTGGGAATGGGTAAACACTGTGTATGTGTCTCTCGCAGAGCCCGGCTGCCAAATTCGAAACGTCCAGAGATTTCTCCCACACGAAAGCTGCCAGCACGGAATGCTGTAGCTGGTTTTCACTGTCCCTTGCAACTGCATTCGCTGCCACACAGACATTCGCTTTCCCCAAAAGCTTTGGTTCGTAAAGGGGCAACACTGTGTATGTGTCTCTCGCAGAGCCCGGCTGCCAAATTCGAAACGTCCAGCGATTGCGCCCACACGAAAGCTGCCAGCACGGAATGCTGTAGCTGGTTTTCACTGTCCCTTGGAACTGCATTCGCTGCCACACAGACATTCGCTTTCCCCAAAAGCTTTGCTTGGGAATGGGGAAACACTGTGTATGTGTCTCTCGCAGAGCCCGGCTGCCAAATTCGAAACGTCCAGCGATTGCGCCCACACGAAAGCTGCCAGCACGGAATGCTGTAGCTGGTTTTCACTGTCCCTTGCAACTGCATTCGCTGCCACACAGACATTCGCGTTCCCCAAAAGCTTTGGTTCGTAATGGGGCAACACTGTGTATGTGTCTCTCGCAGAGCCCGGCTGCCAAATTCGAAACGTCCAGCGATTTCTCCCACACGAAAGCTGCCAGCAAGGAATGCTGTAGCTGGTTTTCACTGTCCCTTGGAACTGCATTCGCTGCCACACAGACATTCACTTTCCCCAAAAGCTTTGCTTGGTCATGGGGCAACACTCTGTATCTGTCTCTCGCAGAGCCGGGCAGCCAAATTCGAAACGTCCAGCTATTTCTCCCACACGAAAGCTGCCAGCACGGAATGCTGTAGCTGGTTTTCACTGTCCCTTGGAACTGCATTCACTGCCACACAGACATTCGCTTTCCCCAAAACCTTTGGTTCGTAAAGGGGCAACACTGTGTATGTGTCTCTCGCAGAGCCCGGCTGCCAAATTCGAAACGTCCAGCGATTTCTCCCACACGAAAGCTGCCAGCACGGAATGCTGTAGCTGGTTTTCACTGTCCCTTGGAACTGCATTCGCTGCCACACTGACATTCGCTTTCCCCAAAAGCTTTGGTTCGTAAAGGGGCAATACTCTGTATGTGTCCCTCGCGGAGCCCGGCTGCCAAATTCGAAACGTCCAGCGATTGCGCCCACACGAAAGCTGCCAGCACGGAATGCTGTAGCTGGTTTTCACTGTCCCTTGGAACTGCATTCGCTGCCACACAGACATTCGCTTTCCCCAAAAGCTTTGGTTCGTAAAGGGGCAACAGTGTGTATGTGTCTCTCGCAGAGCCCGGCTGCCAAATTCGAAACGTCCAGCGATTTCTCCCACACGAAAGCTGCCAGCACGGAATGCTGTAGCTGGTTTTCACTGTCCCTTGGAACTGCATTCGCTGCCACACAGACATTCGCTTTCCCCAAAAGCTTTGCTTGGTAATGTGGAAACACTGTGTATCTCTCTCTCGCAGAGCCCGGCTGCCAAATTCGAAACGTCCAGCGATTTCTCCCACACGAAAGCTGCCAGCACGGAATGCTGCAGCTGGTTTTCACTGTCCCTTGCAACTGCATTCGCTGCCACACAGACATTCGCTTTCCCCAAAAGCTTTGGTTCGTAAAGGGGCAACACTGTGTATGTGTCTCTCGCAGAGCCCGGCTGCCAAATTCGAAACGTCCAGCGATTTCTCCCACACGAAAGCTGCCAGCACGGAATGCTGTAGCTGGTTTTCACTGTCCCTTGGAACTGCATTCGCTGCCACACAGACATTCGCTTTCCCCAAAAGCTTTGTTTCGTAAAGGGGCAACACTGTGTATGTGTCTCTCGCAGAGCCCGGCTGCCGAATTCGAAACGTCCAGCGATTTCTCCCACACGAAAGCTGCCAGGACGGAATGCTGTAGCTGGTTTTCACTGTCCCTTGGAACTGCATTCGCTGCCACACAGACATTCGCTTTCCCCAAAAGCTTTGCTTGGTAATGTGGAAACACTGTGTATCTCTCTCTCGCAGAGCCCGGCTGCCAAATTCGAAACGTCCAGCGATTTCTCCCACACGAAAGCTGCCAACACGGAATGCTGTAGCTGGTTTTCACTGTCCCTTGGAACTGCATTCGCTGCCACACAGACATTCGCTTTCCCCAAAAGCTTTGGTTCGTAAAGGGGCAACACTGTGTATGTGTCTCTCGCAGAGCCCGGCTGCCAAATTCGAAATGTCCAGCGATTTCTCCCACACGAAAGCTGCCAGCACGGAATGCTGTAGCTGGTTTTCACTGTCCCTTGGAACTGCATTCGCTGCCACACAGACATTCACTTTCCCCAAAAGCTTTGCTTGGTCATGGGGCAACACTCTGTATCTGTCTCTCGCAGAGCCGGGCAGCCAAATTCGAAACGTCCAGCTATTTCTCCCACACGAAAGCTGCCAGCACGGAATGCTGTAGCTGGTTTTCACTGTCCCTTGGAACTGCATTCACTGCCACACAGACATTCGCTTTCCCCAAAACCTTTGGTTCGTAAAGGGGCAACACTGTGTATGTGTCTCTTGCAGAGCCCGGCTGCCAAATTGGAAACGTCCAGCGATTTCTCCCACACGAAAGCTGCCAGCACGGAATGCTGTAGCTGGTTTTCACTGTCCCTTGGAACTGCATTCGCTGCCACACTGACATTCGCTTTCCCCAAAAGCTTTGGTTCGTAAAGGGGCAATACTCTGTATGTGTCCCTCGCGGAGCCCGGCTGCCAAATTCGAAACGTCCAGCGATTGCGCCCACACGAAAGCTGCCAGCACGGAATGCTGTAGCTGGTTTTCACTGTCCCTTGGAACTGCATTCGCTGCCACACAGACATTCGCTTTCCCCAAAAGCTTAGCTTGGTAATGGGGCAACACTGTGTATCTCTCTCTCGCAGAGCCCGGCTGCCAAATTGGAAACGTCCAGCGATTTCTCCCACACGAAAGCTGCCAGCACGGAATGCTGTAGCTGGTTTTCACTGTCCCTTGGAACTGCATTCGCTGCCACACAGACATTCGCTTTCCCCAAAAGCTTTGCTGGGTAATGGGGAAACACTGTGTATGTGTCTCTCGCAGAGCCCGGCTGCCAAATTCGAAACGTCCAGCGATTTCTCCCACACGAAAGCTGCCAGCACGGAATGCTGCAGCTGGTTTTCACTGTCCCTTGCAACTGCATTCGCTGCCACACAGACATTCGCTTTCCCCAAAACCTTTGGTTCGTAAAGGGGCAACACTGTGTATGTGTCTCTCGCAGAGCCCGGCTGCCAAATTCGAAACGTCCAGCGATTTCTCCCACACGAAAGCTGCCAGCACGGAATGCTGTAGCTGGTTTTCACTGTCCCTTGGAACTGCATTCGCTGCCACACAGACATTCGCTTTCCCCAAAACCTTTGTTTCGTAAAGGGGCAACACTGTGTATGTGTCTCTCGCAGAGCCCGGCTGCCAAATTCGAAACGTCCAGCGATTGCGCCCACACGAAAGCTGCCAGCACGAAATGCTGTAGCTGGTTTTCACTGTCCCTTGGAACTGCATTCGCTGCCACACAGACATTCGCTTTCCCCAAAAGCTTTGGTTCGTAAAGGGGCAACACTGTGTATGTGTCTCTCGCAGAGCCCGGCTGCCAAATTCGAAACGTCCAGCGATTTCTCCCACACGAAAGCTGCCAGCACGGAATGCTGTAGCTGGTTTTCACTGTCCCTTGGAACTGCATTCGCTGCCACACAGACATTCGCGTTCCCCAAAAGCTTTGGTTCGTAAAGGGGCAACACTGTGTATGTGTCTCTCGCAGAGCCCGGCTGCCAAATTTGAAATGTCCAGCGATTTCTCCCACATGAAAGGTGTCAGCACGGAATGCTGTAGCTGGTTTTCACTGTCCCTTGGAACTGCATTCGCTGCCACACAGACATTCACTTTCCCCAAAAGCTTTGCTTGGTCATGGGGCAACACTCTGTATCTGTCTCTCGCAGAGCCGGGCAGCCAAATTCGAAACGTCCAGCTATTTCTCCCACACGAAAGCTGCCAGCACGGAATGCTGTAGCTGGTTTTCACTGTCCCTTGGAACTGCATTCACTGCCACACAGACATTCGCTTTCCCCAAAACCTTTGGTTCGTAAAGGGGCAACACTGTGTATGTGTCTCTCGCAGAGCCCGGCTGCCAAATTGGAAACGTCCAGCGATTTCTCCCACACGAAAGCTGCCAGCACGGAATGCTGTAGCTGGTTTTCACTGTCCCTTGGAACTGCATTCGCTGCCACACTGACATTCGCTTTCCCCAAAAGCTTTGGTTCGTAAAGGGGCAATACTCTGTATGTGTCCCTCGCGGAGCCCGGCTGCCAAATTCGAAACGTCCAGCGATTTCTCCCACACGAAAGCTGCCAGCACGGAATGCTGTAGCTGGTTTTCACTGTCCCTTGGAACTGCATTCGCTGCCACACAGACATTCGCTTTCCCCAAAAGCTTTGGTTCGTAAAGGGGCAACAGTGTGTATGTGTCTCTCGCAGAGCCCGGCTGCCAAATTCGAAACGTCCAGCGATTTCTCCCACACGAAAGCTGCCAGCACGGAATGCTGTAGCTGGTTTTCACTGTCCCTTGGAACTGCATTCGCTGCCACACAGACATTCGCTTTCCCCAAAACCTTTGGTTCGTAAAGGGGCAACACTGTGTATCTCTCTCTCGCAGAGCCCGGCTGCCAAATTGGAAACGTCCAGCGATTTCTCCCACACGAAAGCTGCCAGCACGGAATGCTGTAGCTGGTTTTCACTGTCCCTTGGAACTGCATTCGCTGCCACACAGACATTCGCTTTCCCCAAAAGCTTTGCTTGGGAATGGGGAAACACTGTGTATGTGTCTCTCGCAGAGCCCGGCTGCCAAATTCGAAACGTCCAGCGATTGCGCCCACACGAAAGCTGCCAGCACGGAATGCTGTAGCTGGTTTTCACTGTCCCTTGCAACTGCATTCGCTGCCACACAGACATTCGCTTTCCCCAAAAGCTTTGGTTCGTAAAGGGGCAACACTGTGTATGTGTCTCTCGCAGAGCCCGGCTGCCAAATTCGAAACGTCCAGCGATTGCGCCCACACGAAAGCTGCCAGCGCGGAATGCTGTAGCTGGTTTTCACTGTCCCTTGGAACTGCATTCAGTGCCACACAGACATTCGCTTTCCCCAAAAGCCTTGGTCCGTAAAGGGGCAACACTGTGTATGTGTCTCTCGCAGAGCCCGGCTGCCAAATTCGAAACGTCCAGCGATTTCTCCCACACGAAAGCTGCCAGCACGGAATGCTGTAGCTGGTTTTCACTGTCCCTTGGAACTGCATTCGCTGCCACACAGACATTCGCTTTCCCCAAAAGCTTTGCTTGGGAATGGGGAAACACTGTGTATGTGTCTCTCGCAGAGCCCGGCTGCCAAATTCGAAACGTCCAGAGATTTCTCCCACACGAAAGCTGCCAGCACGGAATGCTGTAGCTGGTTTTCACTGTCCCTTGCAACTGCATTCGCTGCCACACAGACATTCGCTTTCCCCAAAAGCTTTGGTTCGTAAAGGGGCAACACTGTGTATGTGTCTCTCGCAGAGCCCGGCTGCCAAATTCGAAACGTCCAGCGATTGCGCCCACACGAAAGCTGCCAGCACGGAATGCTGTAGCTGGTTTTCACTGTCCCTTGGAACTGCATTCGCTGCCACACAGACATTCGCTTTCCCCAAAAGCTTTGCTTGGGAATGGGGAAACACTGTGTATGTGTCTCTCGCAGAGCCCGGCTGCCAAATTCGAAACGTCCAGCGATTGCGCCCACACGAAAGCTGCCAGCACGGAATGCTGTAGCTGGTTTTCACTGTCCCTTGGAACTGCATTCGCTGCCACACAGACATTCGCGTTCCCCAAAAGCTTTGGTTCGTAATGGGGCAACACTGTGTATGTGTCTCTCGCAGAGCCCGGCTGCCAAATTCGAAACGTCCAGCGATTTCTCCCACACGAAAGCTGCCAGCACGGAATGCTGTAGCTGGTTTTCACTGTCCCTTGGAACTGCATTCGCTGCCACACAGACATTCACTTTCCCCAAAAGCTTTGCTTGGTCATGGGGCAACACTCTGTATCTGTCTCTCGCAGAGCCGGGCAGCCAAATTCGAAACGTCCAGCTATTTCTCCCACACGAAAGCTGCCAGCACGGAATGCTGTAGCTGGTTTTCACTGTCCCTTGGAACTGCATTCACTGCCACACAGACATTCGCTTTCCCCAAAACCTTTGGTTCGTAAAGGGGCAACACTGTGTATGTGTCTCTCGCAGAGCCCGGCTGCCAAATTGGAAACGTCCAGCGATTTCTCCCACACGAAAGCTGCCAGCACGGAATGCTGTAGCTGGTTTTCACTGTCCCTTGGAACTGCATTCGCTGCCACACTGACATTCGCTTTCCCCAAAAGCTTTGGTTCGTAAAGGGGCAATACTCTGTATGTGTCCCTCGCGGAGCCCGGCTGCCAAATTCGAAACGTCCAGCGATTGCGCCCACACGAAAGCTGCCAGCACGGAATGCTGTAGCTGGTTTTCACTGTCCCTTGGAACTGCATTCGCTGCCACACAGACATTCGCTTTCCCCAAAAGCTTTGGTTCGTAAAGGGGCAACAGTGTGTATGTGTCTCTCGCAGAGCCCGGCTGCCAAATTCGAAACGTCCAGCGATTTCTCCCACACGAAAGCTGCCAGCACGGAATGCTGTAGCTGGTTTTCACTGTCCCTTGGAACTGCATTCGCTGCCACACAGACATTCGCTTTCCCCAAAAGCTTTGCTTGGTAATGTGGAAACACTGTGTATCTCTCTCTCGCAGAGCCTGGCTGCCAAATTCGAAACGTCCAGCGATTTCTCCCACACGAAAGCTGCCAGCACGGAATGCTGCAGCTGGTTTTCACTGTCCCTTGCAACTGCATTCGCTGCCACACAGACATTCGCTTTCCCCAAAAGCTTTGGTTCGTAAAGGGGCAACACTGTGTATGTGTCTCTCGCAGAGCCCGGCTGCCAAATTCGAAACGTCCAGCGATTTCTCCCACACGAAAGCTGCCAGCACGGAATGCTGTAGCTGGTTTTCACTGTCCCTTGCAACTGCATTCGCTGCCACACAGACATTCGCTTTCCCCAAAACCTTTGGTTCGTAAAGGGGCAACACTGTGTATCTCTCTCTCGCAGACCCCGGCTGCCAAATTGGAAACGTCCAGCGATTTCTCCCACACGAAAGCTGCCAGCACGGAATGCTGTAGCTGGTTTTCACTGTCCCTTGGAACTGCATTCGCTGCCACACAGACATTCGCTTTCCCCAAAAGCTTTGCTTGGGAATGGGGAAACACTGTGTATGTGTCTCTCGCAGAGCCCGGCTGCCAAATTCGAAACGTCCAGCGATTGCGCCCACACGAAAGCTGCCAGCACGGAATGCTGTAGCTGGTTTTCACTGTCCCTTGCAACTGCATTCGCTGCCACACAGACATTCGCTTTCCCCAAAAGCTTTGGTTCGTAAAGGGGCAACACTGTGTATGTGTCTCTCGCAGAGCCCGGCTGCCAAATTCGAAACGTCCAGCGATTGCGCCCACACGAAAGCTGCCAGCGCGGAATGCTGTAGCTGGTTTTCACTGTCCCTTGGAACTGCATTCAGTGCCACACAGACATTCGCTTTCCCCAAAAGCTTTGGTTCGTAAAGGGGCAACACTGTGTATGTGTCTCTCGCAGAGCCCGGCTGCCAAATTCGAAACGTCCAGCGATTTCTCCCACACGAAAGCTGCCAGCACGGAATGCTGTAGCTGGTTTTCACTGTCCCTTGGAACTGCATTCGCTGCCACACAGACATTCGCTTTCCCCAAAAGCTTTGCTTGGGAATGGGGAAACACTGTGTATGTGTCTCTCGCAGAGCCCGGCTGCCAAATTCGAAACGTCCAGAGATTTCTCCCACACGAAAGCTGCCAGCACGGAATGCTGTAGCTGGTTTTCACTGTCCCTTGCAACTGCATTCGCTGCCACACAGACATTCGCTTTCCCCAAAAGCTTTGGTTCGTAAAGGGGCAACACTGTGTATGTGTCTCTCGCAGAGCCCGGCTGCCAAATTCGAAACGTCCAGCGATTGCGCCCACACGAAAGCTGCCAGCACGGAATGCTGTAGCTGGTTTTCACTGTCCCTTGGAACTGCATTCGCTGCCACACAGACATTCGCTTTCCCCAAAAGCTTTGCTTGGGAATGGGGAAACACTGTGTATGTGTCTCTCGCAGAGCCCGGCTGCCAAATTCGAAACGTCCAGCGATTGCGCCCACACGAAAGCTGCCAGCACGGAATGCTGTAGCTGGTTTTCACTGTCCCTTGCAACTGCATTCGCTGCCACACAGACATTCGCGTTCCCCAAAAGCTTTGGTTCGTAATGGGGCAACACTGTGTATGTGTCTCTCGCAGAGCCCGGCTGCCAAATTCGAAACGTCCAGCGATTTCTCCCACACGAAAGCTGCCAGCAAGGAATGCTGTAGCTGGTTTTCACTGTCCCTTGGAACTGCATTCGCTGCCACACAGACATTCACTTTCCCCAAAAGCTTTGCTTGGTCATGGGGCAACACTCTGTATCTGTCTCTCGCAGAGCCGGGCAGCCAAATTCGAAACGTCCAGCTATTTCTCCCACACGAAAGCTGCCAGCACGGAATGCTGTAGCTGGTTTTCACTGTCCCTTGGAACTGCATTCACTGCCACACAGACATTCGCTTTCCCCAAAACCTTTGGTTCGTAAAGGGGCAACACTGTGTATGTGTCTCTCGCAGAGCCCGGCTGCCAAATTCGAAACGTCCAGCGATTTCTCCCACACGAAAGCTGCCAGCACGGAATGCTGTAGCTGGTTTTCACTGTCCCTTGGAACTGCATTCGCTGCCACACAGACATTCGCGTTCCCCAAAAGCTTTGGTTCGTAATGGGGCAACACTGTGTATGTGTCTCTCGCAGAGCCCGGCTGCCAAATTCGAAATGTCCAGCGATTGCGCCCACACGAAAGCTGCCAGCACGGAATGCTGTAGCTGGTTTTCACTGTCCCTTGGAACTGCATTCGCTGCCACACAGACATTCACTTTCTCCAAAAGCTTTGCTTGGTCATGGGGCAACACTCTGTATCTGTCTCTCGCAGAGCCCGGCAGCCAAATTCGAAACGTCCAGCTATTTCTCCCACACGAAAGCTGCCAGCGCGGAATGCTGTAGCTGGTTTTCACTGTCCCTTGGAACTGCATTCAGTGCCACACAGACATTCGCTTTCCCCAAAAGCTTTGGTCCGTAAAGGGGCAACACTGTGTATGTGTCTCTCGCAGAGCCCGGCAGCCAAATTGGAAACGTCCAGCGATTTCTCCCACACGAAAGCTGCCAGCACGGAATGCTGTAGCTGGTTTTCACTGTCCCTTGGAACTGCATTCGCTGCCACACTGACATTCGCTTTCCCCAAAAGCTTTGCTTGGGAATGGGGAAACACTGTGTATGTGTCTCTCGCAGAGCCCGGCTGCCAAATTCGAAACGTCCAGAGATTTCTCCCACACGAAAGCTGCCAGCGCGGAATGCTGTAGCTGGTTTTCACTGTCCCTTGGAACTGCATTCAGTGCCACACAGACATTCGCTTTCCCCAAAAGCTTTGGTCCGTAAAGGGGCAACACTGTGTATGTGTCTCTCGCAGAGCCCGGCTGCCAAATTGGAAACGTCCAGCGATTTCTCCCACACGAAAGCTGCCAGCACGGAATGCTGTAGCTGGTTTTCACTGTCCCTTGGAACTGCATTCGCTGCCACACAGACATTCGCTTTCCCCAAAAGCTTTGCTTGGGAATGGGGAAACACTGTGTATGTGTCTCTCGCAGAGCCCGGCTGCCAAATTCGAAACGTCCAGCGATTTCTCCCACACGAAAGCTGCCAGCACGGAATGCTGTAGCTGGTTTTCACTGTCCCTTGCAACTGCATTCGCTGCCACACAGACATTCGCTTTCCCCAAAAGCTTTGGTTCGTAAAGGGGCAACACTGTGTATGTGTCTCTCGCAGAGCCCGGCTGCCAAATTCGAAACGTCCAGCGATTTCTCCCACACGAAAGCTGCCAGCACGGAATGCTGTAGCTGGTTTTCACTGTCCCTTGGAACTGCATTCGCTGCCACACAGACATTCGCTTTCCCCAAAAGCTTTGCTGGGTAATGGGGCAACACTGTGTATCTCTCTCTCACAGAGCCCGGCTGCCAAATTCGAAACGTCCAGCGATTGCGCCCACACGAAAGCTGCCAGCACGGAATGCTGTAGCTGGTTTTCACTGTCCCTTGGAACTGCATTCGCTGCCACACAGACATTCGCTTTCCCCAAAAGCTTTGGTTCGTAAAGGGGCAACACTGTGTATGTGTCTCTCGCAGAGCCCGGCTGCCAAATTCGAAACGTCCAGCGATTTCTCCCACACGAAAGCTGCCAGCACGGAATGCTGTAGCTGGTTTTCACTGTCCCTTGGAACTGCATTCGCTGCCACACAGACATTCACTTTCTCCAAAAGCTTTGCTTGGTCATGGGGCAACACTCTGTATCTGTCTCTCGCAGAGCCCGGCAGCCAAATTCGAAACGTCCAGCTATTTCTCCCACACGAAAGCTGCCAGCACGGAATGCTGTAGCTGGTTTTCACTGTCCCTTGGAACTGCATTCAGTGCCACACAGACATTCGCTTTCCCCAAAAGCTTTGGTCCGTAAAGGGGCAACACTGTGTATGTGTCTCTCGCAGAGCCCGGCAGCCAAATTGGAAACGTCCAGCGATTTCTCCCACACGAAAGCTGCCAGCACGGAATGCTGTAGCTGGTTTTCACTGTCCCTTGGAACTGCATTCGCTGCCACACTGACATTCGCTTTCCCCAAAAGCTTTGCTTGGGAATGGGGAAACACTGTGTATGTGTCTCTCGCAGAGCCCGGCTGCCAAATTCGAAACGTCCAGAGATTTCTCCCACACGAAAGCTGCCAGCACGGAATGCTGTAGCTGGTTTTCACTGTCCCTTGCAACTGCATTCGCTGCCACACAGACATTCGCTTTCCCCAAAAGCTTTGGTTCGTAAAGGGGCACCACTGTGTATGTGTCTCTCGCAGAGCCCGGCTGCCAAATTCGAAACGTCCAGCGATTGCGCCCACACGAAAGCTGCCAGCGCGGAATGCTGTAGCTGGTTTTCACTGTCCCTTGGAACTGCATTCAGTGCCACACAGACATTCGCTTTCCCCAAAAGCTTTGGTCCGTAAAGGGGCAACACTGTGTATGTGTCTCTCGCAGAGCCCGGCTGCCAAATTGGAAACGTCCAGCGATTTCTCCCACACGAAAGCTGCCAGCACGGAATGCTGTAGCTGGTTTTCACTGTCCCTTGGAACTGCATTCGCTGCCACACAGACATTCGCTTTCCCCAAAAGCTTTGCTTGGGAATGGGGAAACACTGTGTATGTGTCTCTCGCAGAGCCCGGCTGCCAAATTCGAAACGTCCAGAGATTTCTCCCACACGAAAGCTGCCAGCACGGAATGCTGTAGCTGGTTTTCACTGTCCCTTGCAACTGCATTCGCTGCCACACAGACATTCGCTTTCCCCAAAAGCTTTGGTTCGTAAAGGGGCAACACTGTGTATGTGTCTCTCGCAGAGCCCGGCTGCCAAATTCGAAACGTCCAGCGATTGCGCCCACACGAAAGCTGCCAGCACGGAATGCTGTAGCTGGTTTTCACTGTCCCTTGGAACTGCATTCGCTGCCACACAGACATTCACTTTCCCCAAAAGCTTTGCTTGGTCATGGGGCAACACTCTGTATCTGTCTCTCGCAGAGCCGGGCAGCCAAATTCGAAACGTCCAGCTATTTCTCCCACACGAAAGCTGCCAGCACGGAATGCTGTAGCTGGTTTTCACTGTCCCTTGGAACTGCATTCACTGCCACACAGACATTCGCTTTCCCCAAAACCTTTGGTTCGTAAAGGGGCAACACTGTGTATGTGTCTCTCGCAGAGCCCGGCTGCCAAATTGGAAACGTCCAGCGATTTCTCCCACACGAAAGCTGCCAGCACGGAATGCTGTAGCTGGTTTTCACTGTCCCTTGGAACTGCATTCGCTGCCACACTGACATTCGCTTTCCCCAAAAGCTTTGGTTCGTAAAGGGGCAATACTCTGTATGTGTCCCTCGCGGAGCCCGGCTGCCAAATTCGAAACGTCCAGCGATTGCGCCCACACGAAAGCTGCCAGCACGGAATGCTGTAGCTGGTTTTCACTGTCCCTTGGAACTGCATTCGCTGCCACACAGACATTCGCTTTCCCCAAAACCTTTGGTTCGTAAAGGGGCAACACTGTGTATGTGTCTCTCGCAGAGCCCGGCTGCCAAATTCGAAACGTCCAGCGATTGCGCCCACACGAAAGCTGCCAGCACGGAATGCTGTAGCTGGTTTTCACTGTCCCTTGCAACTGCATTCGCTGCCACACAGACATTCGCTTTCCCCAAAAGCTTTGGTTCGTAAAGGGGCAACACTGTGTATGTGTCTCTCGCAGAGCCCGGCTGCCAAATTCGAAACGTCCAGCGATTTCTCCCACACGAAAGCTGCCAGCGCGGAATGCTGTAGCTGGTTTTCACTGTCCCTTGGAACTGCATTCAGTGCCACACAGACATTCGCTTTCCCCAAAAGCTTTGGTCCGTAAAGGGGCAACACTGTGTATGTGTCTCTCGCAGAGCCCGGCTGCCAAATTGGAAACGTCCAGCGATTTCTCCCACACGAAAGCTGCCAGCACGGAATGCTGTAGCTGGTTTTCACTGTCCCTTGGAACTGCATTCGCTGCCACACAGACATTCGCTTTCCCCAAAAGCTTTGCTTGGGAATGGGGAAACACTGTGTATGTGTCTCTCGCAGAGCCCGGCTGCCAAATTCGAAACGTCCAGAGATTTCTCCCACACGAAAGCTGTCAGCACGGAATGCTGTAGCTGGTTTTCACTGTCCCTTGCAACTGCATTCGCTGCCACACAGACATTCGCTTTCCCCAAAAGCTTTGGTTCGTAAAGGGGCAACACTGTGTATGTGTCTCTCGCAGAGCCCGGCTGCCAAATTGGAAACGTCCAGCGATTGCGCCCACACGAAAGCTGCCAGCACGGAATGCTGTAGCTGGTTTTCACTGTCCCTTGGAACTGCATTCGCTGCCACACAGACATTCGCTTTCCCCAAAAGCTTTGCTTGGTATTGGGGAAAAACTGTGTATCTCTCTCTCGCAGAGCCCGGCTGCCAAATTCGAAACGTCCAGCGATTGCGCCCACACGAAAGCTGCCAGCACGGAATGCTGTAGCTGGTTTTCACTGTCCCTTGCAACTGCATTCGCTGCCACACAGACATTCGCGTTCCCCAAAAGCTTTGGTTCGTAATGGGGCAACACTGTGTATGTGTCTCTCGCAGAGCCCGGCTGCCAAATTCGAAACGTCCAGCGATTTCTCCCACACGAAAGCTGCCAGCAAGGAATGCTGTAGCTGGTTTTCACTGTCCCTTGGAACTGCATTCGCTGCCACACAGACATTCACTTTCCCCAAAAGCTTTGCTTGGTCATGGGGCAACACTCTGTATCTGTCTCTCGCAGAGCCGGGCAGCCAAATTCGAAACGTCCAGCTATTTCTCCCACACGAAAGCTGCCAGCACGGAATGCTGTAGCTGGTTTTCACTGTCCCTTGGAACTGCATTCACTGCCACACAGACATTCGCTTTCCCCAAAACCTTTGGTTCGTAAAGGGGCAACACTGTGTATGTGTCTCTCGCAGAGCCCGGCTGCCAAATTGGAAACGTCCAGCGATTTCTCCCACACGAAAGCTGCCAGCACGGAATGCTGTAGCTGGTTTTCACTGTCCCTTGGAACTGCATTCGCTGCCACACTGACATTCGCTTTCCCCAAAAGCTTTGGTTCGTAAAGGGGCAATACTCTGTATGTGTCCCTCGCGGAGCCCGGCTGCCAAATTCGAAACGTCCAGCGATTGCGCCCACACGAAAGCTGCCAGCACGGAATGCTGTAGCTGGTTTTCACTGTCCCTTGGAACTGCATTCGCTGCCACACAGACATTCGCTTTCCCCAAAAGCTTTGGTTCGTAAAGGGGCAACAGTGTGTATGTGTCTCTCGCAGAGCCCGGCTGCCAAATTCGAAACGTCCAGCGATTTCTCCCACACGAAAGCTGCCAGCACGGAATGCTGTAGCTGGTTTTCACTGTCCCTTGGAACTGCATTCGCTGCCACACAGACATTCGCTTTCCCCAAAAGCTTTGCTTGGTAATGTGGAAACACTGTGTATCTCTCTCTCGCAGAGCCCGGCTGCCAAATTCGAAACGTCCAGCGATTTCTCCCACACGAAAGCTGCCAGCACGGAATGCTGCAGCTGGTTTTCACTGTCCCTTGCAACTGCATTCGCTGCCACACAGACATTCGCTTTCCCCAAAAGCTTTGGTTCGTAAAGGGGCAACACTGTGTATGTGTCTCTCGCAGAGCCCGGCTGCCAAATTCGAAACGTCCAGCGATTTCTCCCACACGAAAGCTGCCAGCACGGAATGCTGTAGCTGGTTTTCACTGTCCCTTGGAACTGCATTCGCTGCCACACAGACATTCGCTTTCCCCAAAACCTTTGTTTCGTAAAGGGGCAACACTGTGTATGTGTCTCTCGCAGAGCCCGGCTGCCGAATTCGAAACGTCCAGCGATTTCTCCCACACGAAAGCAGCCAGCACGGAATGCTGTAGCTGGTTTTCACTGTCCCTTGGAACTGCATTCGCTGCCACACAGACATTCGCTTTCCCCAAAAGCTTTGCTGGGTAATGGGGCAACAATGTGTATCTCTCTCTCACAGAGCCCGGCTGCCAAATTCGAAACGTCCAGCGATTGCGCCCACACGAAAGCTGCCAGCACGGAATGCTGTAGCTGGTTTTCACTGTCCCTTGGAACTGCATTCGCTGCCACACAGACATTCGCTTTCCCCAAAACCTTTGGTTCGTAAAGGGGCAACACTGTGTATGTGTCTCTCGCAGAGCCCGGCTGCCAAATTCGAAACGTCCAGCGATTGCGCCCACACGAAAGCTGCCAGCACGGAATGCTGTAGCTGGTTTTCACTGTCCCTTGGAACTGCATTCGCTGCCACACAGACATTCGCTTTCCCCAAAAGCTTTGGTTCGTAAAGGGGCAACACTGTGTATGTGTCTCTCGCAGAGCCCGGCTGCCAAATTCGAAACGTCCAGCGATTTCTCCCACACGAAAGCTGCCAGCACGGAATGCTGTAGCTGGTTTTCACTGTCCCTTGGAACTGCATTCGCTGCCACACAGACATTCGCGTTCCCCAAAAGCTTTGGTTCGTAAAGGGGCAACACTGTGTATGTGTCTCTCGCAGAGCCCGGCTGCCAAATTCGAAACGTCCAGCGATTTCTCCCACACGAAAGCTGCCAGCACGGAATGCTGTAGCTGGTTTTCACTGTCCCTTGGAACTGCATTCGCTGCCACACAGACATTCACTTTCTCCAAAAGCTTTGCTTGGTCATGGGGCAACACTCTGTATCTGTCTCTCGCAGAGCCCGGCAGCCAAATTCGAAACGTCCAGCTATTTCTCCCACACGAAAGCTGCCAGCACGGAATGCTGTAGCTGGTTTTCACTGTCCCTTGGAACTGCATTCAGTGCCACACAGACATTCGCTTTCCCCAAAAGCTTTGGTCCGTAAAGGGGCAACACTGTGTATGTGTCTCTCGCAGAGCCCGGCAGCCAAATTGGAAACGTCCAGCGATTTCTCCCACACGAAAGCTGCCAGCACGGAATGCTGTAGCTGGTTTTCACTGTCCCTTGGAACTGCATTCGCTGCCACACTGACATTCGCTTTCCCCAAAAGCTTTGCTTGGGAATGGGGAAACACTGTGTATGTGTCTCTCGCAGAGCCCGGCTGCCAAATTCGAAACGTCCAGAGATTTCTCCCACACGAAAGCTGCCAGCACGGAATGCTGTAGCTGGTTTTCACTGTCCCTTGCAACTGCATTCGCTGCCACACAGACATTCGCTTTCCCCAAAAGCTTTGGTTCGTAAAGGGGCACCACTGTGTATGTGTCTCTCGCAGAGCCCGGCTGCCAAATTCGAAACGTCCAGCGATTGCGCCCACACGAAAGCTGCCAGCGCGGAATGCTGTAGCTGGTTTTCACTGTCCCTTGGAACTGCATTCGCTGCCACACAGACATTCGCTTTCCCCAAAAGCTTTGCTTGGTATTGGGGAAACACTGTGTATCTCTCTCTCGCAGAGCCCGGCTGCCAAATTCGAAACGTCCAGCGATTGCGCCCACACGAAAGCTGCCAGCACGGAATGCTGTAGCTGGTTTTCACTGTCCCTTGGAACTGCATTCGCTGCCACACAGACATTCGCGTTCCCCAAAAGCTTTGGTTCGTAATGGGGCAACACTGTGTATGTGTCTCTCGCAGAGCCCGGCTGCCAAATTCGAAACGTCCAGCGATTTCTCCCACACGAAAGCTGCCAGCAAGGAATGCTGTAGCTGGTTTTCACTGTCCCTTGGAACTGCATTCGCTGCCACACAGACATTCACTTTCCCCAAAAGCTTTGCTTGGTCATGGGGCAACACTCTGTATCTGTCTCTCGCAGAGCCGGGCAGCCAAATTCGAAACGTCCAGCTATTTCTCCCACACGAAAGCTGCCAGCACGGAATGCTGTAGCTGGTTTTCACTGTCCCTTGGAACTGCATTCACTGCCACACAGACATTCGCTTTCCCCAAAACCTTTGGTTCGTAAAGGGGCAACACTGTGTATGTGTCTCTCGCAGAGCCCGGCTGCCAAATTGGAAACGTCCAGCGATTTCTCCCACACGAAAGCTGCCAGCACGGAATGCTGTAGCTGGTTTTCACTGTCCCTTGGAACTGCATTCGCTGCCACACAGACATTCGCTTTCCCCAAAACCTTTGGTTCGTAAAGGGGCAATACTCTGTATGTGTCCCTCGCGGAGCCCGGCTGCCAAATTCGAAACGTCCAGCGATTGCGCCCACACGAAAGCTGCCAGCACGGAATGCTGTAGCTGGTTTTCACTGTCCCTTGGAACTGCATTCGCTGCCACACAGACATTCGCTTTCCCCAAAACCTTTGGTTCGTAAAGGGGCAACACTGTGTATGTGTCTCTCGCAGAGCCCGGCTGCCAAATTCGAAACGTCCAGCGATTGCGCCCACACGAAAGCTGCCAGCACGGAATGCTGTAGCTGGTTTTCACTGTCCCTTGCAACTGCATTCGCTGCCACACAGACATTCGCTTTCCCCAAAAGCTTTGGTTCGTAAAGGGGCAACACTGTGTATGTGTCTCTCGCAGAGCCCGGCTGCCAAATTCGAAACGTCCAGCGATTTCTCCCACACGAAAGCTGCCAGCGCGGAATGCTGTAGCTGGTTTTCACTGTCCCTTGGAACTGCATTCAGTGCCACACAGACATTCGCTTTCCCCAAAAGCTTTGGTCCGTAAAGGGGCAACACTGTGTATGTGTCTCTCGCAGAGCCCGGCTGCCAAATTGGAAACGTCCAGCGATTTCTCCCACACGAAAGCTGCCAGCACGGAATGCTGTAGCTGGTTTTCACTGTCCCTTGGAACTGCATTCGCTGCCACACAGACATTCGCTTTCCCCAAAAGCTTTGCTTGGGAATGGGGAAACACTGTGTATGTGTCTCTCGCAGAGCCCGGCTGCCAAATTCGAAACGTCCAGAGATTTCTCCCACACGAAAGCTGTCAGCACGGAATGCTGTAGCTGGTTTTCACTGTCCCTTGCAACTGCATTCGCTGCCACACAGACATTCGCTTTCCCCAAAAGCTTTGGTTCGTAAAGGGGCAACACTGTGTATGTGTCTCTCGCAGAGCCCGGCTGCCAAATTCGAAACGTCCAGCGATTGCGCCCACACGAAAGCTGCCAGCACGGAATGCTGTAGCTGGTTTTCACTGTCCCTTGGAACTGCATTCGCTGCCACACAGACATTCGCTTTCCCCAAAAGCTTTGCTTGGTATTGGGGAAAAACTGTGTATCTCTCTCTCGCAGAGCCCGGCTGCCAAATTCGAAACGTCCAGCGATTGCGCCCACACGAAAGCTGCCAGCACGGAATGCTGTAGCTGGTTTTCACTGTCCCTTGGAACTGCATTCGCTGCCACACAGACATTCGCTTTCCCCAAAAGCTTTGCTTGGGAATGGGGAAACACTGTGTATGTGTCTCTCGCAGAGCCCGGCTGCCAAATTCGAAACGTCCAGCGATTTCTCCCACACGAAAGCTGCCAGCAAGGAATGCTGTAGCTGGTTTTCACTGTCCCTTGGAACTGCATTCGCTGCCACACAGACATTCACTTTCCCCAAAAGCTTTGCTTGGTCATGGGGCAACACTCTGTATCTGTCTCTCGCAGAGCCGGGCAGCCAAATTCGAAACGTCCAGCTATTTCTCCCACACGAAAGCTGCCAGCACGGAATGCTGTAGCTGGTTTTCACTGTCCCTTGGAACTGCATTCGCTGCCACACTGACATTCGCTTTCCCCAAAAGCTTTGGTTCGTAAAGGGGCAATACTCTGTATGTGTCCCTCGCGGAGCCCGGCTGCCAAATTCGAAACGTCCAGCGATTGCGCCCACACGAAAGCTGCCAGCACGGAATGCTGTAGCTGGTTTTCACTGTCCCTTGGAACTGCATTCGCTGCCACACAGACATTCGCTTTCCCCAAAAGCTTTGGTTCGTAAAGGGGCAACAGTGTGTATGTGTCTCTCGCAGAGCCCGGCTGCCAAATTCGAAACGTCCAGCGATTTCTCCCACACGAAAGCTGCCAGCACGGAATGCTGTAGCTGGTTTTCACTGTCCCTTGGAACTGCATTCGCTGCCACACAGACATTCGCTTTCCCCAAAAGCTTTGCTTGGTAATGTGGAAACACTGTGTATCTCTCTCTCGCAGAGCCCGGCTGCCAAATTGGAAACGTCCAGCGATTTCTCCCACACGAAAGCTGCCAGCACGGAATGCTGTAGCTGGTTTTCACTGTCCCTTGGAACTGCATTCGCTGCCACACAGACATTCGCTTTCCCCAAAAGCTTTGGTTCGTAAAGGGGCAACACTGTGTATGTGTCTCTCGCAGAGCCCGGCTGCCAAATTCGAAACGTCCAGCGATTTCTCCCACACGAAAGCTGCCAGCACGGAATGCTGTAGCTGGTTTTCACTGTCCCTTGGAACTGCATTCGCTGCCACACAGACATTCGCTTTCCCCAAAAGCTTTGGTTCGTAAAGGGGCAACACTGTGTATGTGTCTCTCGCAGAGCCCGGCTGCCAAATTCGAAACGTCCAGCGATTTCTCCCACACGAAAGCTGCCAGCACGGAATGCTGTAGCTGGTTTTCACTGTCCCTTGGAACTGCATTCGCTGCCACACAGACATTCGCTTTCCCCAAAACCTTTGGTTCGTAAAGGGGCAACACTGTGTATGTGTCTCTCGCGGAGCCCGGCTGCCAAATTCGAAATGTCCAGCGATTTCTCCCACATGAAAGGTGTCAGCACGGAATGCTGTAGCTGGTTTTCACTGTCCCTTGGAACTGCATTCGCTGCCACACTGACATTCGCTTTCCCCAAAAGCTTTGCTTGGGAATGGGGAAACACTGTGTATGTGTCTCTCGCAGAGCCCGGCTGCCAAATTCGAAACGTCCAGAGATTTCTCCCACACGAAAGCTGCCAGCACGGAATGCTGTAGCTGGTTTTCACTGTCCCTTGCAACTGCATTCGCTGCCACACAGACATTCGCTTTCCCCAAAAGCTTTGGTTCGTAAAGGGGCAACACTGTGTATGTGTCTCTCGCAGAGCCCGGCTGCCAAATTCGAAACGTCCAGCGATTGCGCCCACACGAAAGCTGCCAGCGCGGAATGCTGTAGCTGGTTTTCACTGTCCCTTGGAACTGCATTCAGTGCCACACAGACATTCGCTTTCCCCAAAAGCTTTGGTCCGTAAAGGGGCAACACTGTGTATGTGTCTCTCGCAGAGCCCGGCTGCCAAATTGGAAACGTCCAGCGATTTCTCCCACACGAAAGCTGCCAGCACGGAATGCTGTAGCTGGTTTTCACTGTCCCTTGGAACTGCATTCGCTGCCACACAGACATTCGCTTTCCCCAAAAGCTTTGCTTGGGAATGGGGAAACACTGTGTATGTGTCTCTCGCAGAGCCCGGCTGCCAAATTCGAAACGTCCAGAGATTTCTCCCACACGAAAGCTGCCAGCACGGAATGCTGTAGCTGGTTTTCACTGTCCCTTGCAACTGCATTCGCTGCCACACAGACATTCGCTTTCCCCAAAAGCTTTGGTTCGTAAAGGGGCAACACTGTGTATGTGTCTCTCGCAGAGCCCGGCTGCCAAATTCGAAACGTCCAGCGATTGCGCCCACACGAAAGCTGCCAGCACGGAATGCTGTAGCTGGTTTTCACTGTCCCTTGGAACTGCATTCGCTGCCACACAGACATTCGCTTTCCCCAAAAGCTTTGCTTGGTATTGGGGAAACACTGTGTATCTCTCTCTCGCAGAGCCCGGCTGCCAAATTCGAAACGTCCAGCGATTGCGCCCACACGAAAGCTGCCAGCACGGAATGCTGTAGCTGGTTTTCACTGTCCCTTGGAACTGCATTCGCTGCCACACAGACATTCGCGTTCCCCAAAAGCTTTGGTTCGTAATGGGGCAACACTGTGTATGTGTCTCTCGCAGAGCCCGGCTGCCAAATTCGAAACGTCCAGCGATTTCTCCCACACGAAAGCTGCCAGCAAGGAATGCTGTAGCTGGTTTTCACTGTCCCTTGGAACTGCATTCGCTGCCACACAGACATTCACTTTCCCCAAAAGCTTTGCTTGGTCATGGGGCAACACTCTGTATCTGTCTCTCGCAGAGCCGGGCAGCCAAATTCGAAACGTCCAGCGATTTCTCCCACACGAAAGCTGCCAGCACGGAATGCTGTAGCTGGTTTTCACTGTCCCTTGGAACTGCATTCACTGCCACACAGACATTCGCTTTCCCCAAAACCTTTGGTTCGTAAAGGGGCAACACTGTGTATGTGTCTCTCGCAGAGCCCGGCTGCCAAATTGGAAACGTCCAGCGATTTCTCCCACACGAAAGCTGCCAGCACGGAATGCTGTAGCTGGTTTTCACTGTCCCTTGGAACTGCATTCGCTGCCACACTGACATTCGCTTTCCCCAAAAGCTTTGGTTCGTAAAGGGGCAATACTCTGTATGTGTCCCTCGCGGAGCCCGGCTGCCAAATTCGAAACGTCCAGCGATTGCGCCCACACGAAAGCTGCCAGCACGGAATGCTGTAGCTGGTTTTCACTGTCCCTTGGAACTGCATTCGCTGCCACACAGACATTCGCTTTCCCCAAAACCTTTGGTTCGTAAAGGGGCAACACTGTGTATGTGTCTCTCGCAGAGCCCGGCTGCCAAATTCGAAACGTCCAGCGATTGCGCCCACACGAAAGCTGCCAGCACGGAATGCTGTAGCTGGTTTTCACTGTCCCTTGGAACTGCATTCGCTGCCACACAGACATTCGCTTTCCCCAAAAGCTTTGCTTGGGAATGGGGAAACACTGTGTATGTGTCTCTCGCAGAGCCCGGCTGCCAAATTCGAAACGTCCAGCGATTGCGCCCACACGAAAGCTGCCAGCACGGAATGCTGTAGCTGGTTTTCACTGTCCCTTGGAACTGCATTCGCTGCCACACAGACATTCGCGTTCCCCAAAAGCTTTGGTTCGTAATGGGGCAACACTGTGTATGTGTCTCTCGCAGAGCCCGGCTGCCAAATTCGAAACGTCCAGCGATTTCTCCCACACGAAAGCTGCCAGCACGGAATGCTGTAGCTGGTTTTCACTGTCCCTTGCAACTGCATTCGCTGCCACACAGACATTCGCTTTCCCCAAAACCTTTGGTTCGTAAAGGGGCAACACTGTGTATCTCTCTCTCGCAGACCCCGGCTGCCAAATTGGAAACGTCCAGCGATTTCTCCCACACGAAAGCTGCCAGCACGGAATGCTGTAGCTGGTTTTCACTGTCCCTTGGAACTGCATTCGCTGCCACACAGACATTCGCTTTCCCCAAAAGCTTTGCTTGGGAATGGGGAAACACTGTGTATGTGTCTCTCGCAGAGCCCGGCTGCCAAATTCGAAACGTCCAGCGATTGCGCCCACACGAAAGCTGCCAGCACGGAATGCTGTAGCTGGTTTTCACTGTCCCTTGCAACTGCATTCGCTGCCACACAGACATTCGCTTTCCCCAAAAGCTTTGGTTCGTAAAGGGGCAACACTGTGTATGTGTCTCTCGCAGAGCCCGGCTGCCAAATTCGAAACGTCCAGCGATTGCGCCCACACGAAAGCTGCCAGCGCGGAATGCTGTAGCTGGTTTTCACTGTCCCTTGGAACTGCATTCAGTGCCACACAGACATTCGCTTTCCCCAAAAGCTTTGGTTCGTAAAGGGGCAACACTGTGTATGTGTCTCTCGCAGAGCCCGGCTGCCAAATTCGAAACGTCCAGCGATTTCTCCCACACGAAAGCTGCCAGCACGGAATGCTGTAGCTGGTTTTCACTGTCCCTTGGAACTGCATTCGCTGCCACACAGACATTCGCTTTCCCCAAAAGCTTTGCTTGGGAATGGGGAAACACTGTGTATGTGTCTCTCGCAGAGCCCGGCTGCCAAATTCGAAACGTCCAGAGATTTCTCCCACACGAAAGCTGCCAGCACGGAATGCTGTAGCTGGTTTTCACTGTCCCTTGCAACTGCATTCGCTGCCACACAGACATTCGCTTTCCCCAAAAGCTTTGGTTCGTAAAGGGGCAACACTGTGTATGTGTCTCTCGCAGAGCCCGGCTGCCAAATTCGAAACGTCCAGCGATTGCGCCCACACGAAAGCTGCCAGCACGGAATGCTGTAGCTGGTTTTCACTGTCCCTTGGAACTGCATTCGCTGCCACACAGACATTCGCTTTCCCCAAAAGCTTTGCTTGGGAATGGGGAAACACTGTGTATGTGTCTCTCGCAGAGCCCGGCTGCCAAATTCGAAACGTCCAGCGATTGCGCCCACACGAAAGCTGCCAGCACGGAATGCTGTAGCTGGTTTTCACTGTCCCTTGCAACTGCATTCGCTGCCACACAGACATTCGCGTTCCCCAAAAGCTTTGGTTCGTAATGGGGCAACACTGTGTATGTGTCTCTCGCAGAGCCCGGCTGCCAAATTCGAAACGTCCAGCGATTTCTCCCACACGAAAGCTGCCAGCAAGGAATGCTGTAGCTGGTTTTCACTGTCCCTTGGAACTGCATTCGCTGCCACACAGACATTCACTTTCCCCAAAAGCTTTGCTTGGTCATGGGGCAACACTCTGTATCTGTCTCTCGCAGAGCCGGGCAGCCAAATTCGAAACGTCCAGCTATTTCTCCCACACGAAAGCTGCCAGCACGGAATGCTGTAGCTGGTTTTCACTGTCCCTTGGAACTGCATTCACTGCCACACAGACATTCGCTTTCCCCAAAACCTTTGGTTCGTAAAGGGGCAACACTGTGTATGTGTCTCTCGCAGAGCCCGGCTGCCAAATTGGAAACGTCCAGCGATTTCTCCCACACGAAAGCTGCCAGCACGGAATGCTGTAGCTGGTTTTCACTGTCCCTTGGAACTGCATTCGCTGCCACACTGACATTCGCTTTCCCCAAAAGCTTTGGTTCGTAAAGGGGCAATACTCTGTATGTGTACCTCGCGGAGCCCGGCTGCCAAATTCGAAACGTCCAGCGATTGCGCCCACACGAAAGCTGCCAGCACGGAATGCTGTAGCTGGTTTTCACTGTCCCTTGGAACTGCATTCGCTGCCACACAGACATTCGCTTTCCCCAAAAGCTTTGGTTCGTAAAGGGGCAACAGTGTGTATGTGTCTCTCGCAGAGCCCGGCTGCCAAATTCGAAACGTCCAGCGATTTCTCCCACACGAAAGCTGCCAGCACGGAATGCTGTAGCTGGTTTTCACTGTCCCTTGGAACTGCATTCGCTGCCACACAGACATTCGCTTTCCCCAAAAGCTTTGCTTGGTAATGTGGAAACACTGTGTATCTCTCTCTCGCAGAGCCCGGCTGCCAAATTCGAAACGTCCAGCGATTTCTCCCACACGAAAGCTGCCAGCACGGAATGCTGCAGCTGGTTTTCACTGTCCCTTGCAACTGCATTCGCTGCCACACAGACATTCGCTTTCCCCAAAAGCTTTGGTTCGTAAAGGGGCAACACTGTGTATGTGTCTCTCGCAGAGCCCGGCTGCCAAATTCGAAACGTCCAGCGATTTCTCCCACACGAAAGCTGCCAGCACGGAATGCTGTAGCTGGTTTTCACTGTCCCTTGGAACTGCATTCGCTGCCACACAGACATTCGCTTTCCCCAAAACCTTTGGTTCGTAAAGGGGCAACACTGTGTATGTGTCTCTCGCAGAGCCCGGCTGCCGAATTCGAAACGTCCAGCGATTTCTCCCACACGAAAGCAGCCAGCACGGAATGCTGTAGCTGGTTTTCACTGTCCCTTGGAACTGCATTCGCTGCCACACAGACATTCGCTTTCCCCAAAAGCTTTGCTGGGTAATGGGGCAACACTGTGTATCTCTCTCTCACAGAGCCCGGCTGCCAAATTCGAAACGTCCAGCGATTGCGCCCACACGAAAGCTGCCAGCACGGAATGCTGTAGCTGGTTTTCACTGTCCCTTGGAACTGCATTCGCTGCCACACAGACATTCGCTTTCCCCAAAACCTTTGGTTCGTAAAGGGGCAACACTGTGTATGTGTCTCTCGCAGAGCCCGGCTGCCAAATTCGAAACGTCCAGCGATTGCGCCCACACGAAAGCTGCCAGCACGGAATGCTGTAGCTGGTTTTCACTGTCCCTTGGAACTGCATTCGCTGCCACACAGACATTCGCTTTCCCCAAAAGCTTTGGTTCGTAAAGGGGCAACACTGTGTATGTGTCTCTCGCAGAGCCCGGCTGCCAAATTCGAAACGTCCAGCGATTTCTCCCACACGAAAGCTGCCAGCACGGAATGCTGTAGCTGGTTTTCACTGTCCCTTGGAACTGCATTCGCTGCCACACAGACATTCGCGTTCCCCAAAAGCTTTGGTTCGTAATGGGGCAACACTGTGTATGTGTCTCTCGCAGAGCCCGGCTGCCAAATTCGAAATGTCCAGCGATTGCGCCCACACGAAAGCTGCCAGCACGGAATGCTGTAGCTGGTTTTCACTGTCCCTTGGAACTGCATTCGCTGCCACACAGACATTCACTTTCTCCAAAAGCTTTGCTTGGTCATGGGGCAACACTCTGTATCTGTCTCTCGCAGAGCCCGGCAGCCAAATTCGAAACGTCCAGCTATTTCTCCCACACGAAAGCTGCCAGCGCGGAATGCTGTAGCTGGTTTTCACTGTCCCTTGGAACTGCATTCAGTGCCACACAGACATTCGCTTTCCCCAAAAGCTTTGGTCCGTAAAGGGGCAACACTGTGTATGTGTCTCTCGCAGAGCCCGGCAGCCAAATTGGAAACGTCCAGCGATTTCTCCCACACGAAAGCTGCCAGCACGGAATGCTGTAGCTGGTTTTCACTGTCCCTTGGAACTGCATTCGCTGCCACACTGACATTCGCTTTCCCCAAAAGCTTTGCTTGGGAATGGGGAAACACTGTGTATGTGTCTCTCGCAGAGCCCGGCTGCCAAATTCGAAACGTCCAGAGATTTCTCCCACACGAAAGCTGCCAGCGCGGAATGCTGTAGCTGGTTTTCACTGTCCCTTGGAACTGCATTCAGTGCCACACAGACATTCGCTTTCCCCAAAAGCTTTGGTCCGTAAAGGGGCAACACTGTGTATGTGTCTCTCGCAGAGCCCGGCTGCCAAATTCGAAACGTCCAGCGATTGCGCCCACACGAAAGCTGCCAGCACGGAATGCTGTAGCTGGTTTTCACTGTCCCTTGGAACTGCATTCGCTGCCACACAGACATTCGCTTTCCCCAAAAGCTTTGCTTGGGAATGGGGAAACACTGTGTATGTGTCTCTCGCAGAGCCCGGCTGCCAAATTCGAAACGTCCAGCGATTTCTCCCACACGAAAGCTGCCAGCACGGAATGCTGTAGCTGGTTTTCACTGTCCCTTGCAACTGCATTCGCTGCCACACAGACATTCGCTTTCCCCAAAAGCTTTGGTTCGTAAAGGGGCAACACTGTGTATGTGTCTCTCGCAGAGCCCGGCTGCCAAATTCGAAACGTCCAGCGATTTCTCCCACACGAAAGCTGCCAGCACGGAATGCTGTAGCTGGTTTTCACTGTCCCTTGGAACTGCATTCGCTGCCACACAGACATTCGCTTTCCCCAAAAGCTTTGCTGGGTAATGGGGCAACACTGTGTATCTCTCTCTCACAGAGCCCGGCTGCCAAATTCGAAACGTCCAGCGATTGCGCCCACACGAAAGCTGCCAGCACGGAATGCTGTAGCTGGTTTTCACTGTCCCTTGGAACTGCATTCGCTGCCACACAGACATTCGCTTTCCCCAAAAGCTTTGGTTCGTAAAGGGGCAACACTGTGTATGTGTCTCTCGCAGAGCCCGGCTGCCAAATTCGAAACGTCCAGCGATTTCTCCCACACGAAAGCTGCCAGCACGGAATGCTGTAGCTGGTTTTCACTGTCCCTTGGAACTGCATTCGCTGCCACACAGACATTCACTTTCTCCAAAAGCTTTGCTTGGTCATGGGGCAACACTCTGTATCTGTCTCTCGCAGAGCCCGGCAGCCAAATTCGAAACGTCCAGCTATTTCTCCCACACGAAAGCTGCCAGCACGGAATGCTGTAGCTGGTTTTCACTGTCCCTTGGAACTGCATTCAGTGCCACACAGACATTCGCTTTCCCCAAAAGCTTTGGTCCGTAAAGGGGCAACACTGTGTATGTGTCTCTCGCAGAGCCCGGCAGCCAAATTGGAAACGTCCAGCGATTTCTCCCACACGAAAGCTGCCAGCACGGAATGCTGTAGCTGGTTTTCACTGTCCCTTGGAACTGCATTCGCTGCCACACTGACATTCGCTTTCCCCAAAAGCTTTGCTTGGGAATGGGGAAACACTGTGTATGTGTCTCTCGCAGAGCCCGGCTGCCAAATTGGAAACGTCCAGCGATTTCTCCCACACGAAAGCTGCCAGCACGGAATGCTGTAGCTGGTTTTCACTGTCCCTTGGAACTGCATTCGCTGCCACACTGACATTCGCTTTCCCCAAAAGCTTTGGTTCGTAAAGGGGCAATACTCTGTATGTGTCCCTCGCGGAGCCCGGCTGCCAAATTCGAAACGTCCAGCGATTGCGCCCACACGAAAGCTGCCAGCACGGAATGCTGTAGCTGGTTTTCACTGTCCCTTGGAACTGCATTCGCTGCCACACAGACATTCGCTTTCCCCAAAAGCTTTGGTTCGTAAAGGGGCAACAGTGTGTATGTGTCTCTCGCAGAGCCCGGCTGCCAAATTCGAAACGTCCAGCGATTTCTCCCACACGAAAGCTGCCAGCACGGAATGCTGTAGCTGGTTTTCACTGTCCCTTGGAACTGCATTCGCTGCCACACAGACATTCGCTTTCCCCAAAAGCTTTGCTTGGTAATGTGGAAACACTGTGTATCTCTCTCTCGCAGAGCCCGGCTGCCAAATTCGAAACGTCCAGCGATTTCTCCCACACGAAAGCTGCCAGCACGGAATGCTGCAGCTGGTTTTCACTGTCCCTTGCAACTGCATTCGCTGCCACACAGACATTCGCTTTCCCCAAAAGCTTTGGTTCGTAAAGGGGCAACACTGTGTATGTGTCTCTCGCAGAGCCCGGCTGCCAAATTCGAAACGTCCAGCGATTTCTCCCACACGAAAGCTGCCAGCACGGAATGCTGTAGCTGGTTTTCACTGTCCCTTGGAACTGCATTCGCTGCCACACAGACATTCGCTTTCCCCAAAACCTTTGTTTCGTAAAGGGGCAACACTGTGTATGTGTCTCTCGCAGAGCCCGGCTGCCGAATTCGAAACGTCCAGCGATTTCTCCCACACGAAAGCAGCCAGCACGGAATGCTGTAGCTGGTTTTCACTGTCCCTTGGAACTGCATTCGCTGCCACACAGACATTCGCTTTCCCCAAAAGCTTTGCTGGGTAATGGGGCAACACTGTGTATCTCTCTCTCACAGAGCCCGGCTGCCAAATTCGAAACGTCCAGCGATTGCGCCCACACGAAAGCTGCCAGCACGGAATGCTGTAGCTGGTTTTCACTGTCCCTTGGAACTGCATTCGCTGCCACACAGACATTCGCTTTCCCCAAAACCTTTGGTTCGTAAAGGGGCAACACTGTGTATGTGTCTCTCGCAGAGCCCGGCTGCCAAATTCGAAACGTCCAGCGATTGCGCCCACACGAAAGCTGCCAGCACGGAATGCTGTAGCTGGTTTTCACTGTCCCTTGGAACTGCATTCGCTGCCACACAGACATTCGCTTTCCCCAAAAGCTTTGGTTCGTAAAGGGGCAACACTGTGTATGTGTCTCTCGCAGAGCCCGGCTGCCAAATTCGAAACGTCCAGCGATTTCTCCCACACGAAAGCTGCCAGCACGGAATGCTGTAGCTGGTTTTCACTGTCCCTTGGAACTGCATTCGCTGCCACACAGACATTCGCGTTCCCCAAAAGCTTTGGTTCGTAATGGGGCAACACTGTGTATGTGTCTCTCGCAGAGCCCGGCTGCCAAATTCGAAATGTCCAGCGATTGCGCCCACACGAAAGCTGCAAGCACGGAATGCTGTAGCTGGTTTTCACTGTCCCTTGGAACTGCATTCGCTGCCACACAGACATTCACTTTCTCCAAAAGCTTTGCTTGGTCATGGGGCAACACTCTGTATCTGTCTCTCGCAGAGCCCGGCAGCCAAATTCGAAACGTCCAGCTATTTCTCCCACACGAAAGCTGCCAGCGCGGAATGCTGTAGCTGGTTTTCACTGTCCCTTGGAACTGCATTCAGTGCCACACAGACATTCGCTTTCCCCAAAAGCTTTGGTCCGTAAAGGGGCAACACTGTGTATGTGTCTCTCGCAGAGCCCGGCAGCCAAATTGGAAACGTCCAGCGATTTCTCCCACACGAAAGCTGCCAGCACGGAATGCTGTAGCTGGTTTTCACTGTCCCTTGGAACTGCATTCGCTGCCACACTGACATTCGCTTTCCCCAAAAGCTTTGCTTGGGAATGGGGAAACACTGTGTATGTGTCTCTCGCAGAGCCCGGCTGCCAAATTCGAAACGTCCAGAGATTTCTCCCACACGAAAGCTGCCAGCGCGGAATGCTGTAGCTGGTTTTCACTGTCCCTTGGAACTGCATTCAGTGCCACACAGACATTCGCTTTCCCCAAAAGCTTTGGTCCGTAAAGGGGCAACACTGTGTATGTGTCTCTCGCAGAGCCCGGCTGCCAAATTGGAAACGTCCAGCGATTTCTCCCACACGAAAGCTGCCAGCACGGAATGCTGTAGCTGGTTTTCACTGTCCCTTGGAACTGCATTCGCTGCCACACAGACATTCGCTTTCCCCAAAAGCTTTGCTTGGGAATGGGGAAACACTGTGTATGTGTCTCTCGCAGAGCCCGGCTGCCAAATTCGAAACGTCCAGCGATTTCTCCCACACGAAAGCTGCCAGCACGGAATGCTGTAGCTGGTTTTCACTGTCCCTTGCAACTGCATTCGCTGCCACACAGACATTCGCTTTCCCCAAAAGCTTTGGTTCGTAAAGGGGCAACACTGTGTATGTGTCTCTCGCAGAGCCCGGCTGCCAAATTCGAAACGTCCAGCGATTTCTCCCACACGAAAGCTGCCAGCACGGAATGCTGTAGCTGGTTTTCACTGTCCCTTGGAACTGCATTCGCTGCCACACAGACATTCGCTTTCCCCAAAAGCTTTGCTGGGTAATGGGGCAACACTGTGTATCTCTCTCTCACAGAGCCCGGCTGCCAAATTCGAAACGTCCAGCGATTGCGCCCACACGAAAGCTGCCAGCACGGAATGCTGTAGCTGGTTTTCACTGTCCCTTGGAACTGCATTCGCTGCCACACAGACATTCGCTTTCCCCAAAAGCTTTGGTTCGTAAAGGGGCAACACTGTGTATGTGTCTCTCGCAGAGCCCGGCTGCCAAATTCGAAACGTCCAGCGATTTCTCCCACACGAAAGCTGCCAGCACGGAATGCTGTAGCTGGTTTTCACTGTCCCTTGGAACTGCATTCGCTGCCACACAGACATTCACTTTCTCCAAAAGCTTTGCTTGGTCATGGGGCAACACTCTGTATCTGTCTCTCGCAGAGCCCGGCAGCCAAATTCGAAACGTCCAGCTATTTCTCCCACACGAAAGCTGCCAGCACGGAATGCTGTAGCTGGTTTTCACTGTCCCTTGGAACTGCATTCAGTGCCACACAGACATTCGCTTTCCCCAAAAGCTTTGGTCCGTAAAGGGGCAACACTGTGTATGTGTCTCTCGCAGAGCCCGGCAGCCAAATTGGAAACGTCCAGCGATTTCTCCCACACGAAAGCTGCCAGCACGGAATGCTGTAGCTGGTTTTCACTGTCCCTTGGAACTGCATTCGCTGCCACACTGACATTCGCTTTCCCCAAAAGCTTTGCTTGGGAATGGGGAAACACTGTGTATGTGTCTCTCGCAGAGCCCGGCTGCCAAATTCGAAACGTCCAGAGATTTCTCCCACACGAAAGCTGCCAGCACGGAATGCTGTAGCTGGTTTTCACTGTCCCTTGCAACTGCATTCGCTGCCACACAGACATTCGCTTTCCCCAAAAGCTTTGGTTCGTAAAGGGGCACCACTCTGAATGTGTCTCTCGCAGAGCCCGGCTGCCAAATTCGAAACGTCCAGCGATTGCGCCCACACGAAAGCTGCCAGCGCGGAATGCTGTAGCTGGTTTTCACTGTCCCTTGGAACTGCATTCAGTGCCACACAGACATTCGCTTTCCCCAAAAGCTTTGGTCCGTAAAGGGGCAACACTGTGTATGTGTCTCTCGCAGAGCCCGGCTGCCAAATTGGAAACGTCCAGCGATTTCTCCCACACGAAAGCTGCCAGCACGGAATGCTGTAGCTGGTTTTCACTGTCCCTTGGAACTGCATTCGCTGCCACACAGACATTCGCTTTCCCCAAAAGCTTTGCTTGGGAATGGGGAAACACTGTGTATGTGTCTCTCGCAGAGCCCGGCTGCCAAATTCGAAACGTCCAGAGATTTCTCCCACACGAAAGCTGCCAGCACGGAATGCTGTAGCTGGTTTTCACTGTCCCTTGCAACTGCATTCGCTGCCACACAGACATTCGCTTTCCCCAAAAGCTTTGGTTCGTAAAGGGGCAACACTGTGTATGTGTCTCTCGCAGAGCCCGGCTGCCAAATTCGAAACGTCCAGCGATTGCGCCCACACGAAAGCTGCCAGCACGGAATGCTGTAGCTGGTTTTCACTGTCCCTTGGAACTGCATTCGCTGCCACACAGACATTCGCTTTCCCCAAAAGCTTTGCTTGGTATTGGGGAAACACTGTGTATCTCTCTCTCGCAGAGCCCGGCTGCCAAATTCGAAACGTCCAGCGATTGCGCCCACACGAAAGCTGCCAGCACGGAATGCTGTAGCTGGTTTTCACTGTCCCTTGGAACTGCATTCGCTGCCACACAGACATTCGCGTTCCCCAAAAGCTTTGGTTCGTAATGGGGCAACACTGTGTATGTGTCTCTCGCAGAGCCCGGCTGCCAAATTCGAAACGTCCAGCGATTTCTCCCACACGAAAGCTGCCAGCAAGGAATGCTGTAGCTGGTTTTCACTGTCCCTTGGAACTGCATTCGCTGCCACACAGACATTCACTTTCCCCAAAAGCTTTGCTTGGTCATGGGGCAACACTCTGTATCTGTCTCTCGCAGAGCCGGGCAGCCAAATTCGAAACGTCCAGCTATTTCTCCCACACGAAAGCTGCCAGCACGGAATGCTGTAGCTGGTTTTCACTGTCCCTTGGAACTGCATTCACTGCCACACAGACATTCGCTTTCCCCAAAACCTTTGGTTCGTAAAGGGGCAACACTGTGTATGTGTCTCTCGCAGAGCCCGGCTGCCAAATTGGAAACGTCCAGCGATTTCTCCCACACGAAAGCTGCCAGCACGGAATGCTGTAGCTGGTTTTCACTGTCCCTTGGAACTGCATTCGCTGCCACACTGACATTCGCTTTCCCCAAAAGCTTTGGTTCGTAAAGGGGCAATACTCTGTATGTGTCCCTCGCGGAGCCCGGCTGCCAAATTCGAAACGTCCAGCGATTGCGCCCACACGAAAGCTGCCAGCACGGAATGCTGTAGCTGGTTTTCACTGTCCCTTGGAACTGCATTCGCTGCCACACAGACATTCGCTTTCCCCAAAACCTTTGGTTCGTAAAGGGGCAACACTGTGTATGTGTCTCTCGCAGAGCCCGGCTGCCAAATTCGAAACGTCCAGCGATTGCGCCCACACGAAAGCTGCCAGCACGGAATGCTGTAGCTGGTTTTCACTGTCCCTTGCAACTGCATTCGCTGCCACACAGACATTCGCTTTCCCCAAAAGCTTTGGTTCGTAAAGGGGCAACACTGTGTATGTGTCTCTCGCAGAGCCCGGCTGCCAAATTCGAAACGTCCAGCGATTTCTCCCACACGAAAGCTGCCAGCGCGGAATGCTGTAGCTGGTTTTCACTGTCCCTTGGAACTGCATTCAGTGCCACACAGACATTCGCTTTCCCCAAAAGCTTTGGTCCGTAAAGGGGCAACACTGTGTATGTGTCTCTCGCAGAGCCCGGCTGCCAAATTGGAAACGTCCAGCGATTTCTCCCACACGAAAGCTGCCAGCACGGAATGCTGTAGCTGGTTTTCACTGTCCCTTGGAACTGCATTCGCTGCCACACAGACATTCGCTTTCCCCAAAAGCTTTGCTTGGGAATGGGGAAACACTGTGTATGTGTCTCTCGCAGAGCCCGGCTGCCAAATTCGAAACGTCCAGAGATTTCTCCCACACGAAAGCTGTCAGCACGGAATGCTGTAGCTGGTTTTCACTGTCCCTTGCAACTGCATTCGCTGCCACACAGACATTCGCTTTCCCCAAAAGCTTTGGTTCGTAAAGGGGCAACACTGTGTATGTGTCTCTCGCAGAGCCCGGCTGCCAAATTCGAAACGTCCAGCGATTGCGCCCACATGAAAGCTGCCAGCACGGAATGCTGTAGCTGGTTTTCACTGTCCCTTGGAACTGCATTCGCTGCCACACAGACATTCGCTTTCCCCAAAAGCTTTGCTTGGTATTGGGGAAAAACTGTGTATCTCTCTCTCGCAGAGCCCGGCTGCCAAATTCGAAACGTCCAGCGATTGCGCCCACACGAAAGCTGCCAGCACGGAATGCTGTAGCTGGTTTTCACTGTCCCTTGGAACTGCATTCGCTGCCACACAGACATTCGCGTTCCCCAAAAGCTTTGGTTCGTAATGGGGCAACACTGTGTATGTGTCTCTCGCAGAGCCCGGCTGCCAAATTCGAAACGTCCAGCGATTTCTCCCACACGAAAGCTGCCAGCAAGGAATGCTGTAGCTGGTTTTCACTGTCCCTTGGAACTGCATTCGCTGCCACACAGACATTCACTTTCCCCAAAAGCTTTGCTTGGTCATGGGGCAACACTCTGTATCTGTCTCTCGCAGAGCCGGGCAGCCAAATTCGAAACGTCCAGCTATTTCTCCCACACGAAAGCTGCCAGCACGGAATGCTGTAGCTGGTTTTCACTGTCCCTTGGAACTGCATTCGCTGCCACACTGACATTCGCTTTCCCCAAAAGCTTTGGTTCGTAAAGGGGCAATACTCTGTATGTGTCCCTCGCGGAGCCCGGCTGCCAAATTCGAAACGTCCAGCGATTGCGCCCACACGAAAGCTGCCAGCACGGAATGCTGTAGCTGGTTTTCACTGTCCCTTGGAACTGCATTCGCTGCCACACAGACATTCGCTTTCCCCAAAACCTTTGGTTCGTAAAGGGGCAACAGTGTGTATGTGTCTCTCGCAGAGCCCGGCTGCCAAATTCGAAACGTCCAGCGATTTCTCCCACACGAAAGCTGCCAGCACGGAATGCTGTAGCTGGTTTTCACTGTCCCTTGGAACTGCATTCGCTGCCACACAGACATTCGCTTTCCCCAAAAGCTTTGCTTGGTAATGTGGAAACACTGTGTATCTCTCTCTCGCAGAGCCCGGCTGCCAAATTGGAAACGTCCAGCGATTTCTCCCACACGAAAGCTGCCAGCACGGAATGCTGTAGCTGGTTTTCACTGTCCCTTGGAACTGCATTCGCTGCCACACAGACATTCGCTTTCCCCAAAAGCTTTGGTTCGTAAAGGGGCAACACTGTGTATGTGTCTCTCGCAGAGCCCGGCTGCCAAATTCGAAACGTCCAGCGATTTCTCCCACACGAAAGCTGCCAGCACGGAATGCTGTAGCTGGTTTTCACTGTCCCTTGGAACTGCATTCGCTGCCACACAGACATTCGCTTTCCCCAAAAGCTTTGGTTCGTAAAGGGGCAACACTGTGTATGTGTCTCTCGCAGAGCCCGGCTGCCAAATTCGAAACGTCCAGCGATTTCTCCCACACGAAAGCTGCCAGCACGGAATGCTGTAGCTGGTTTTCACTGTCCCTTGGAACTGCATTCGCTGCCACACAGACATTCGCTTTCCCCAAAACCTTTGGTTCGTAAAGGGGCAACACTGTGTATGTGTCTCTCGCGGAGCCCGGCTGCCAAATTCGAAATGTCCAGCGATTTCTCCCACATGAAAGGTGTCAGCACGGAATGCTGTAGCTGGTTTTCACTGTCCCTTGGAACTGCATTCGCTGCCACACTGACATTCGCTTTCCCCAAAAGCTTTGCTTGGGAATGGGGAAACACTGTGTATGTGTCTCTCGCAGAGCCCGGCTGCCAAATTCGAAACGTCCAGAGATTTCTCCCACACGAAAGCTGCCAGCACGGAATGCTGTAGCTGGTTTTCACTGTCCCTTGCAACTGCATTCGCTGCCACACAGACATTCGCTTTCCCCAAAAGCTTTGGTTCGTAAAGGGGCAACACTGTGTATGTGTCTCTCGCAGAGCCCGGCTGCCAAATTCGAAACGTCCAGCGATTGCGCCCACACGAAAGCTGCCAGCGCGGAATGCTGTAGCTGGTTTTCACTGTCCCTTGGAACTGCATTCAGTGCCACACAGACATTCGCTTTCCCCAAAAGCTTTGGTCCGTAAAGGGGCAACACTGTGTATGTGTCTCTCGCAGAGCCCGGCTGCCAAATTGGAAACGTCCAGCGATTTCTCCCACACGAAAGCTGCCAGCACGGAATGCTGTAGCTGGTTTTCACTGTCCCTTGGAACTGCATTCGCTGCCACACAGACATTCGCTTTCCCCAAAAGCTTTGCTTGGGAATGGGGAAACACTGTGTATGTGTCTCTCGCAGAGCCCGGCTGCCAAATTCGAAACGTCCAGAGATTTCTCCCACACGAAAGCTGCCAGCACGGAATGCTGTAGCTGGTTTTCACTGTCCCTTGCAACTGCATTCGCTGCCACACAGACATTCGCTTTCCCCAAAAGCTTTGGTTCGTAAAGGGGCAACACTGTGTATGTGTCTCTCGCAGAGCCCGGCTGCCAAATTCGAAACGTCCAGCGATTGCGCCCACACGAAAGCTGCCAGCACGGAATGCTGTAGCTGGTTTTCACTGTCCCTTGGAACTGCATTCGCTGCCACACAGACATTCGCTTTCCCCAAAAGCTTTGCTTGGTATTGGGGAAACACTGTGTATCTCTCTCTCGCAGAGCCCGGCTGCCAAATTCGAAACGTCCAGCGATTGCGCCCACACGAAAGCTGCCAGCACGGAATGCTGTAGCTGGTTTTCACTGTCCCTTGGAACTGCATTCGCTGCCACACAGACATTCGCGTTCCCCAAAAGCTTTGGTTCGTAATGGGGCAACACTGTGTATGTGTCTCTCGCAGAGCCCGGCTGCCAAATTCGAAACGTCCAGCGATTTCTCCCACACGAAAGCTGCCAGCAAGGAATGCTGTAGCTGGTTTTCACTGTCCCTTGGAACTGCATTCGCTGCCACACAGACATTCACTTTCCCCAAAAGCTTTGCTTGGTCATGGGGCAACACTCTGTATCTGTCTCTCGCAGAGCCGGGCAGCCAAATTCGAAACGTCCAGCTATTTCTCCCACACGAAAGCTGCCAGCACGGAATGCTGTAGCTGGTTTTCACTGTCCCTTGGAACTGCATTCACTGCCACACAGACATTCGCTTTCCCCAAAACCTTTGGTTCGTAAAGGGGCAACACTGTGTATGTGTCTCTCGCAGAGCCCGGCTGCCAAATTGGAAACGTCCAGCGATTTCTCCCACACGAAAGCTGCCAGCACGGAATGCTGTAGCTGGTTTTCACTGTCCCTTGGAACTGCATTCGCTGCCACACTGACATTCGCTTTCCCCAAAAGCTTTGGTTCGTAAAGGGGCAATACTCTGTATGTGTCCCTCGCGGAGCCCGGCTGCCAAATTCGAAACGTCCAGCGATTGCGCCCACACGAAAGCTGCCAGCACGGAATGCTGTAGCTGGTTTTCACTGTCCCTTGGAACTGCATTCGCTGCCACACAGACATTCGCTTTCCCCAAAACCTTTGGTTCGTAAAGGGGCAACACTGTGTATGTGTCTCTCGCAGAGCCCGGCTGCCAAATTCGAAACGTCCAGCGATTGCGCCCACACGAAAGCTGCCAGCACGGAATGCTGTAGCTGGTTTTCACTGTCCCTTGGAACTGCATTCGCTGCCACACAGACATTCGCTTTCCCCAAAAGCTTTGCTTGGGAATGGGGAAACACTGTGTATGTGTCTCTCGCAGAGCCCGGCTGCCAAATTCGAAACGTCCAGCGATTGCGCCCACACGAAAGCTGCCAGCACGGAATGCTGTAGCTGGTTTTCACTGTCCCTTGGAACTGCATTCGCTGCCACACAGACATTCGCGTTCCCCAAAAGCTTTGGTTCGTAATGGGGCAACACTGTGTATGTGTCTCTCGCAGAGCCCGGCTGCCAAATTCGAAACGTCCAGCGATTTCTCCCACACGAAAGCTGCCAGCACGGAATGCTGTAGCTGGTTTTCACTGTCCCTTGGAACTGCATTCGCTGCCACACAGACATTCACTTTCCCCAAAAGCTTTGCTTGGTCATGGGGCAACACTCTGTATCTGTCTCTCGCAGAGCCGGGCAGCCAAATTCGAAACGTCCAGCTATTTCTCCCACACGAAAGCTGCCAGCACGGAATGCTGTAGCTGGTTTTCACTGTCCCTTGGAACTGCATTCACTGCCACACAGACATTCGCTTTCCCCAAAACCTTTGGTTCGTAAAGGGGCAACACTGTGTATGTGTCTCTCGCAGAGCCCGGCTGCCAAATTGGAAACGTCCAGCGATTTCTCCCACACGAAAGCTGCCAGCACGGAATGCTGTAGCTGGTTTTCACTGTCCCTTGGAACTGCATTCGCTGCCACACTGACATTCGCTTTCCCCAAAAGCTTTGGTTCGTAAAGGGGCAATACTCTGTATGTGTCCCTCGCGGAGCCCGGCTGCCAAATTCGAAACGTCCAGCGATTGCGCCCACACGAAAGCTGCCAGCACGGAATGCTGTAGCTGGTTTTCACTGTCCCTTGGAACTGCATTCGCTGCCACACAGACATTCGCTTTCCCCAAAAGCTTTGGTTCGTAAAGGGGCAACAGTGTGTATGTGTCTCTCGCAGAGCCCGGCTGCCAAATTCGAAACGTCCAGCGATTTCTCCCACACGAAAGCTGCCAGCACGGAATGCTGTAGCTGGTTTTCACTGTCCCTTGGAACTGCATTCGCTGCCACACAGACATTCGCTTTCCCCAAAAGCTTTGCTTGGTAATGTGGAAACACTGTGTATCTCTCTCTCGCAGAGCCCGGCTGCCAAATTCGAAACGTCCAGCGATTTCTCCCACACGAAAGCTGCCAGCACGGAATGCTGCAGCTGGTTTTCACTGTCCCTTGCAACTGCATTCGCTGCCACACAGACATTCGCTTTCCCCAAAAGCTTTGGTTCGTAAAGGGGCAACACTGTGTATGTGTCTCTCGCAGAGCCCGGCTGCCAAATTCGAAACGTCCAGCGATTTCTCCCACACGAAAGCTGCCAGCACGGAATGCTGTAGCTGGTTTTCACTGTCCCTTGCAACTGCATTCGCTGCCACACAGACATTCGCTTTCCCCAAAACCTTTGGTTCGTAAAGGGGCAACACTGTGTATCTCTCTCTCGCAGACCCCGGCTGCCAAATTGGAAACGTCCAGCGATTTCTCCCACACGAAAGCTGCCAGCACGGAATGCTGTAGCTGGTTTTCACTGTCCCTTGGAACTGCATTCGCTGCCACACAGACATTCGCTTTCCCCAAAAGCTTTGCTTGGGAATGGGGAAACACTGTGTATGTGTCTCTCGCAGAGCCCGGCTGCCAAATTCGAAACGTCCAGCGATTGCGCCCACACGAAAGCTGCCAGCACGGAATGCTGTAGCTGGTTTTCACTGTCCCTTGCAACTGCATTCGCTGCCACACAGACATTCGCTTTCCCCAAAAGCTTTGGTTCGTAAAGGGGCAACACTGTGTATGTGTCTCTCGCAGAGCCCGGCTGCCAAATTCGAAACGTCCAGCGATTGCGCCCACACGAAAGCTGCCAGCGCGGAATGCTGTAGCTGGTTTTCACTGTCCCTTGGAACTGCATTCAGTGCCACACAGACATTCGCTTTCCCCAAAAGCTTTGGTTCGTAAAGGGGCAACACTGTGTATGTGTCTCTCGCAGAGCCCGGCTGCCAAATTCGAAACGTCCAGCGATTTCTCCCACACGAAAGCTGCCAGCACGGAATGCTGTAGCTGGTTTTCACTGTCCCTTGGAACTGCATTCGCTGCCACACAGACATTCGCTTTCCCCAAAAGCTTTGCTTGGGAATGGGGAAACACTGTGTATGTGTCTCTCGCAGAGCCCGGCTGCCAAATTCGAAACGTCCAGAGATTTCTCCCACACGAAAGCTGCCAGCACGGAATGCTGTAGCTGGTTTTCACTGTCCCTTGCAACTGCATTCGCTGCCACACAGACATTCGCTTTCCCCAAAAGCTTTGGTTCGTAAAGGGGCAACACTGTGTATGTGTCTCTCGCAGAGCCCGGCTGCCAAATTCGAAACGTCCAGCGATTGCGCCCACACGAAAGCTGCCAGCACGGAATGCTGTAGCTGGTTTTCACTGTCCCTTGGAACTGCATTCGCTGCCACACAGACATTCGCTTTCCCCAAAAGCTTTGCTTGGGAATGGGGAAACACTGTGTATGTGTCTCTCGCAGAGCCCGGCTGCCAAATTCGAAACGTCCAGCGATTGCGCCCACACGAAAGCTGCCAGCACGGAATGCTGTAGCTGGTTTTCACTGTCCCTTGCAACTGCATTCGCTGCCACACAGACATTCGCGTTCCCCAAAAGCTTTGGTTCGTAATGGGGCAACACTGTGTATGTGTCTCTCGCAGAGCCCGGCTGCCAAATTCGAAACGTCCAGCGATTTCTCCCACACGAAAGCTGCCAGCAAGGAATGCTGTAGCTGGTTTTCACTGTCCCTTGGAACTGCATTCGCTGCCACACAGACATTCACTTTCCCCAAAAGCTTTGCTTGGTCATGGGGCAACACTCTGTATCTGTCTCTCGCAGAGCCGGGCAGCCAAATTCGAAACGTCCAGCTATTTCTCCCACACGAAAGCTGCCAGCACGGAATGCTGTAGCTGGTTTTCACTGTCCCTTGGAACTGCATTCACTGCCACACAGACATTCGCTTTCCCCAAAACCTTTGGTTCGTAAAGGGGCAACACTGTGTATGTGTCTCTCGCAGAGCCCGGCTGCCAAATTGGAAACGTCCAGCGATTTCTCCCACACGAAAGCTGCCAGCACGGAATGCTGTAGCTGGTTTTCACTGTCCCTTGGAACTGCATTCGCTGCCACACTGACATTCGCTTTCCCCAAAAGCTTTGGTTCGTAAAGGGGCAATACTCTGTATGTGTCCCTCGCGGAGCCCGGCTGCCAAATTCGAAACGTCCAGCGATTGCGCCCACACGAAAGCTGCCAGCACGGAATGCTGTAGCTGGTTTTCACTGTCCCTTGGAACTGCATTCGCTGCCACACAGACATTCGCTTTCCCCAAAAGCTTTGGTTCGTAAAGGGGCAACAGTGTGTATGTGTCTCTCGCAGAGCCCGGCTGCCAAATTCGAAACGTCCAGCGATTTCTCCCACACGAAAGCTGCCAGCACGGAATGCTGTAGCTGGTTTTCACTGTCCCTTGGAACTGCATTCGCTGCCACACAGACATTCGCTTTCCCCAAAAGCTTTGCTTGGTAATGTGGAAACACTGTGTATCTCTCTCTCGCAGAGCCCGGCTGCCAAATTCGAAACGTCCAGCGATTTCTCCCACACGAAAGCTGCCAGCACGGAATGCTGCAGCTGGTTTTCACTGTCCCTTGCAACTGCATTCGCTGCCACACAGACATTCGCTTTCCCCAAAAGCTTTGGTTCGTAAAGGGGCAACACTGTGTATGTGTCTCTCGCAGAGCCCGGCTGCCAAATTCGAAACGTCCAGCGATTTCTCCCACACGAAAGCTGCCAGCACGGAATGCTGTAGCTGGTTTTCACTGTCCCTTGGAACTGCATTCGCTGCCACACAGACATTCGCTTTCCCCAAAACCTTTGTTTCGTAAAGGGGCAACACTGTGTATGTGTCTCTCGCAGAGCCCGGCTGCCGAATTCGAAACGTCCAGCGATTTCTCCCACACGAAAGCAGCCAGCACGGAATGCTGTAGCTGGTTTTCACTGTCCCTTGGAACTGCATTCGCTGCCACACAGACATTCGCTTTCCCCAAAAGCTTTGCTGGGTAATGGGGCAACACTGTGTATCTCTCTCTCACAGAGCCCGGCTGCCAAATTCGAAACGTCCAGCGATTGCGCCCACACGAAAGCTGCCAGCACGGAATGCTGTAGCTGGTTTTCACTGTCCCTTGGAACTGCATTCGCTGCCACACAGACATTCGCTTTCCCCAAAACCTTTGGTTCGTAAAGGGGCAACACTGTGTATGTGTCTCTCGCAGAGCCCGGCTGCCAAATTCGAAACGTCCAGCGATTGCGCCCACACGAAAGCTGCCAGCACGGAATGCTGTAGCTGGTTTTCACTGTCCCTTGGAACTGCATTCGCTGCCACACAGACATTCGCTTTCCCCAAAAGCTTTGGTTCGTAATGGGGCAACACTGTGTATGTGTCTCTCGCAGAGCCCGGCTGCCAAATTCGAAACGTCCAGCGATTTCTCCCACACGAAAGCTGCCAGCACGGAATGCTGTAGCTGGTTTTCACTGTCCCTTGGAACTGCATTCGCTGCCACACAGACATTCGCGTTCCCCAAAAGCTTTGGTTCGTAATGGGGCAACACTGTGTATGTGTCTCTCGCAGAGCCCGGCTGCCAAATTCGAAATGTCCAGCGATTGCGCCCACACGAAAGCTGCCAGCACGGAATGCTGTAGCTGGTTTTCACTGTCCCTTGGAACTGCATTCGCTGCCACACAGACATTCACTTTCTCCAAAAGCTTTGCTTGGTCATGGGGCAACACTCTGTATCTGTCTCTCGCAGAGCCCGGCAGCCAAATTCGAAACGTCCAGCTATTTCTCCCACACGAAAGCTGCCAGCGCGGAATGCTGTAGCTGGTTTTCACTGTCCCTTGGAACTGCATTCAGTGCCACACAGACATTCGCTTTCCCCAAAAGCTTTGGTCCGTAAAGGGGCAACACTGTGTATGTGTCTCTCGCAGAGCCCGGCAGCCAAATTGGAAACGTCCAGCGATTTCTCCCACACGAAAGCTGCCAGCACGGAATGCTGTAGCTGGTTTTCACTGTCCCTTGGAACTGCATTCGCTGCCACACTGACATTCGCTTTCCCCAAAAGCTTTGCTTGGGAATGGGGAAACACTGTGTATGTGTCTCTCGCAGAGCCCGGCTGCCAAATTCGAAACGTCCAGAGATTTCTCCCACACGAAAGCTGCCAGCGCGGAATGCTGTAGCTGGTTTTCACTGTCCCTTGGAACTGCATTCAGTGCCACACAGACATTCGCTTTCCCCAAAAGCTTTGGTCCGTAAAGGGGCAACACTGTGTATGTGTCTCTCGCAGAGCCCGGCTGCCAAATTGGAAACGTCCAGCGATTTCTCCCACACGAAAGCTGCCAGCACGGAATGCTGTAGCTGGTTTTCACTGTCCCTTGGAACTGCATTCGCTGCCACACAGACATTCGCTTTCCCCAAAAGCTTTGCTTGGGAATGGGGAAACACTGTGTATGTGTCTCTCGCAGAGCCCGGCTGCCAAATTCGAAACGTCCAGCGATTTCTCCCACACGAAAGCTGCCAGCACGGAATGCTGTAGCTGGTTTTCACTGTCCCTTGCAACTGCATTCGCTGCCACACAGACATTCGCTTTCCCCAAAAGCTTTGGTTCGTAAAGGGGCAACACTGTGTATGTGTCTCTCGCAGAGCCCGGCTGCCAAATTCGAAACGTCCAGCGATTTCTCCCACACGAAAGCTGCCAGCACGGAATGCTGTAGCTGGTTTTCACTGTCCCTTGGAACTGCATTCGCTGCCACACAGACATTCGCTTTCCCCAAAAGCTTTGCTGGGTAATGGGGCAACACTGTGTATCTCTCTCTCACAGAGCCCGGCTGCCAAATTCGAAACGTCCAGCGATTGCGCCCACACGAAAGCTGCCAGCACGGAATGCTGTAGCTGGTTTTCACTGTCCCTTGGAACTGCATTCGCTGCCACACAGACATTCGCTTTCCCCAAAAGCTTTGGTTCGTAAAGGGGCAACACTGTGTATGTGTCTCTCGCAGAGCCCGGCTGCCAAATTCGAAACGTCCAGCGATTTCTCCCACACGAAAGCTGCCAGCACGGAATGCTGTAGCTGGTTTTCACTGTCCCTTGGAACTGCATTCGCTGCCACACAGACATTCACTTTCTCCAAAAGCTTTGCTTGGTCATGGGGCAACACTCTGTATCTGTCTCTCGCAGAGCCCGGCAGCCAAATTCGAAACGTCCAGCTATTTCTCCCACACGAAAGCTGCCAGCACGGAATGCTGTAGCTGGTTTTCACTGTCCCTTGGAACTGCATTCAGTGCCACACAGACATTCGCTTTCCCCAAAAGCTTTGGTCCGTAAAGGGGCAACACTGTGTATGTGTCTCTCGCAGAGCCCGGCAGCCAAATTGGAAACGTCCAGCGATTTCTCCCACACGAAAGCTGCCAGCACGGAATGCTGTAGCTGGTTTTCACTGTCCCTTGGAACTGCATTCGCTGCCACACTGACATTCGCTTTCCCCAAAAGCTTTGCTTGGGAATGGGGAAACACTGTGTATGTGTCTCTCGCAGAGCCCGGCTGCCAAATTCGAAACGTCCAGAGATTTCTCCCACACGAAAGCTGCCAGCACGGAATGCTGTAGCTGGTTTTCACTGTCCCTTGCAACTGCATTCGCTGCCACACAGACATTCGCTTTCCCCAAAAGCTTTGGTTCGTAAAGGGGCAACACTGTGTATGTGTCTCTCGCAGAGCCCGGCTGCCAAATTCGAAACGTCCAGCGATTGCGCCCACACGAAAGCTGCCAGCGCGGAATGCTGTAGCTGGTTTTCACTGTCCCTTGGAACTGCATTCAGTGCCACACAGACATTCGCTTTCCCCAAAAGCTTTGGTCCGTAAAGGGGCAACACTGTGTATGTGTCTCTCGCAGAGCCCGGCTGCCAAATTGGAAACGTCCAGCGATTTCTCCCACACGAAAGCTGCCAGCACGGAATGCTGTAGCTGGTTTTCACTGTCCCTTGGAACTGCATTCGCTGCCACACAGACATTCGCTTTCCCCAAAAGCTTTGCTTGGGAATGGGGAAACACTGTGTATGTGTCTCTCGCAGAGCCCGGCTGCCAAATTCGAAACGTCCAGAGATTTCTCCCACACGAAAGCTGCCAGCACGGAATGCTGTAGCTGGTTTTCACTGTCCCTTGCAACTGCATTCGCTGCCACACAGACATTCGCTTTCCCCAAAAGCTTTGGTTCGTAAAGGGGCAACACTGTGTATGTGTCTCTCGCAGAGCCCGGCTGCCAAATTCGAAACGTCCAGCGATTGCGCCCACACGAAAGCTGCCAGCACGGAATGCTGTAGCTGGTTTTCACTGTCCCTTGGAACTGCATTCGCTGCCACACAGACATTCGCTTTCCCCAAAAGCTTTGCTTGGTATTGGGGAAACACTGTGTATCTCTCTCTCGCAGAGCCCGGCTGCCAAATTCGAAACGTCCAGCGATTGCGCCCACACGAAAGCTGCCAGCACGGAATGCTGTAGCTGGTTTTCACTGTCCCTTGGAACTGCATTCGCTGCCACACAGACATTCGCGTTCCCCAAAAGCTTTGGTTCGTAATGGGGCAACACTGTGGATGTGTCTCTCGCAGAGCCCGGCTGCCAAATTCGAAACGTCCAGCGATTTCTCCCACACGAAAGCTGCCAGCAAGGAATGCTGTAGCTGGTTTTCACTGTCCCTTGGAACTGCATTCGCTGCCACACAGACATTCACTTTCCCCAAAAGCTTTGCTTGGTCATGGGGCAACACTCTGTATCTGTCTCTCGCAGAGCCGGGCAGCCAAATTCGAAACGTCCAGCTATTTCTCCCACACGAAAGCTGCCAGCACGGAATGCTGTAGCTGGTTTTCACTGTCCCTTGGAACTGCATTCACTGCCACACAGACATTCGCTTTCCCCAAAACCTTTGGTTCGTAAAGGGGCAACACTGTGTATGTGTCTCTCGCAGAGCCCGGCTGCCAAATTGGAAACGTCCAGCGATTTCTCCCACACGAAAGCTGCCAGCACGGAATGCTGTAGCTGGTTTTCACTGTCCCTTGGAACTGCATTCGCTGCCACACTGACATTCGCTTTCCCCAAAAGCTTTGGTTCGTAAAGGGGCAATACTCTGTATGTGTCCCTCGCGGAGCCCGGCTGCCAAATTCGAAACGTCCAGCGATTGCGCCCACACGAAAGCTGCCAGCACGGAATGCTGTAGCTGGTTTTCACTGTCCCTTGGAACTGCATTCGCTGCCACACAGACATTCGCTTTCCCCAAAACCTTTGGTTCGTAAAGGGGCAACACTGTGTATGTGTCTCTCGCAGAGCCCGGCTGCCAAATTCGAAACGTCCAGCGATTGCGCCCACACGAAAGCTGCCAGCACGGAATGCTGTAGCTGGTTTTCACTGTCCCTTGCAACTGCATTCGCTGCCACACAGACATTCGCTTTCCCCAAAAGCTTTGGTTCGTAAAGGGGCAACACTGTGTATGTGTCTCTCGCAGAGCCCGGCTGCCAAATTCGAAACGTCCAGCGATTTCTCCCACACGAAAGCTGCCAGCGCGGAATGCTGTAGCTGGTTTTCACTGTCCCTTGGAACTGCATTCAGTGCCACACAGACATTCGCTTTCCCCAAAAGCTTTGGTCCGTAAAGGGGCAACACTGTGTATGTGTCTCTCGCAGAGCCCGGCTGCCAAATTGGAAACGTCCAGCGATTTCTCCCACACGAAAGCTGCCAGCACGGAATGCTGTAGCTGGTTTTCACTGTCCCTTGGAACTGCATTCGCTGCCACACAGACATTCGCTTTCCCCAAAAGCTTTGCTTGGGAATGGGGAAACACTGTGTATGTGTCTCTCGCAGAGCCCGGCTGCCAAATTCGAAACGTCCAGAGATTTCTCCCACACGAAAGCTGTCAGCACGGAATGCTGTAGCTGGTTTTCACTGTCCCTTGCAACTGCATTCGCTGCCACACAGACATTCGCTTTCCCCAAAAGCTTTGGTTCGTAAAGGGGCAACACTGTGTATGTGTCTCTCGCAGAGCCCGGCTGCCAAATTCGAAACGTCCAGCGATTGCGCCCACACGAAAGCTGCCAGCACGGAATGCTGTAGCTGGTTTTCACTGTCCCTTGGAACTGCATTCGCTGCCACACAGACATTCACTTTCCCCAAAAGCTTTGCTTGGTCATGGGGCAACACTCTGTATCTGTCTCTCGCAGAGCCGGGCAGCCAAATTCGAAACGTCCAGCTATTTCTCCCACACGAAAGCTGCCAGCACGGAATGCTGTAGCTGGTTTTCACTGTCCCTTGGAACTGCATTCGCTGCCACACTGACATTCGCTTTCCCCAAAAGCTTTGGTTCGTAAAGGGGCAATACTCTGTATGTGTCCCTCGCGGAGCCCGGCTGCCAAATTCGAAACGTCCAGCGATTGCGCCCACACGAAAGCTGCCAGCACGGAATGCTGTAGCTGGTTTTCACTGTCCCTTGGAACTGCATTCGCTGCCACACAGACATTCGCTTTCCCCAAAAGCTTTGGTTCGTAAAGGGGCAACAGTGTGTATGTGTCTCTCGCAGAGCCCGGCTGCCAAATTCGAAACGTCCAGCGATTTCTCCCACACGAAAGCTGCCAGCACGGAATGCTGTAGCTGGTTTTCACTGTCCCTTGGAACTGCATTCGCTGCCACACAGACATTCGCTTTCCCCAAAAGCTTTGCTTGGTAATGTGGAAACACTGTGTATCTCTCTCTCGCAGAGCCCGGCTGCCAAATTGGAAACGTCCAGCGATTTCTCCCACACGAAAGCTGCCAGCACGGAATGCTGTAGCTGGTTTTCACTGTCCCTTGGAACTGCATTCGCTGCCACACAGACATTCGCTTTCCCCAAAACCTTTGGTTCGTAAAGGGGCAACACTGTGTATGTGTCTCTCGCAGAGCCCGGCTGCCAAATTCGAAACGTCCAGCGATTTCTCCCACACGAAAGCTGCCAGCACGGAATGCTGTAGCTGGTTTTCACTGTCCCTTGGAACTGCATTCGCTGCCACACAGACATTCGCTTTCCCCAAAAGCTTTGGTTCGTAAAGGGGCAACACTGTGTATGTGTCTCTCGCAGAGCCCGGCTGCCAAATTCGAAACGTCCAGCGATTTCTCCCACACGAAAGCTGCCAGCACGGAATGCTGTAGCTGGTTTTCACTGTCCCTTGGAACTGCATTCGCTGCCACACAGACATTCGCTTTCCCCAAAACCTTTGGTTCGTAAAGGGGCAACACTGTGTATGTGTCTCTCGCGGAGCCCGGCTGCCAAATTCGAAATGTCCAGCGATTTCTCCCACATGAAAGGTGTCAGCACGGAATGCTGTAGCTGGTTTTCACTGTCCCTTGGAACTGCATTCGCTGCCACACTGACATTCGCTTTCCCCAAAAGCTTTGCTTGGGAATGGGGAAACACTGTGTATGTGTCTCTCGCAGAGCCCGGCTGCCAAATTCGAAACGTCCAGAGATTTCTCCCACACGAAAGCTGCCAGCACGGAATGCTGTAGCTGGTTTTCACTGTCCCTTGCAACTGCATTCGCTGCCACACAGACATTCGCTTTCCCCAAAAGCTTTGGTTCGTAAAGGGGCAACACTGTGTATGTGTCTCTCGCAGAGCCCGGCTGCCAAATTCGAAACGTCCAGCGATTGCGCCCACACGAAAGCTGCCAGCGCGGAATGCTGTAGCTGGTTTTCACTGTCCCTTGGAACTGCATTCAGTGCCACACAGACATTCGCTTTCCCCAAAAGCTTTGGTCCGTAAAGGGGCAACACTGTGTATGTGTCTCTCGCAGAGCCCGGCTGCCAAATTGGAAACGTCCAGCGATTTCTCCCACACGAAAGCTGCCAGCACGGAATGCTGTAGCTGGTTTTCACTGTCCCTTGGAACTGCATTCGCTGCCACACAGACATTCGCTTTCCCCAAAAGCTTTGCTTGGGAATGGGGAAACACTGTGTATGTGTCTCTCGCAGAGCCCGGCTGCCAAATTCGAAACGTCCAGAGATTTCTCCCACACGAAAGCTGCCAGCACGGAATGCTGTAGCTGGTTTTCACTGTCCCTTGCAACTGCATTCGCTGCCACACAGACATTCGCTTTCCCCAAAAGCTTTGGTTCGTAAAGGGGCAACACTGTGTATGTGTCTCTCGCAGAGCCCGGCTGCCAAATTCGAAACGTCCAGCGATTGCGCCCACACGAAAGCTGCCAGCACGGAATGCTGTAGCTGGTTTTCACTGTCCCTTGGAACTGCATTCGCTGCCACACAGACATTCGCTTTCCCCAAAAGCTTTGCTTGGTATTGGGGAAACACTGTGTATCTCTCTCTCGCAGAGCCCGGCTGCCAAATTCGAAACGTCCAGCGATTGCGCCCACACGAAAGCTGCCAGCACGGAATGCTGTAGCTGGTTTTCACTGTCCCTTGGAACTGCATTCGCTGCCACACAGACATTCGCGTTCCCCAAAAGCTTTGGTTCGTAATGGGGCAACACTGTGTATGTGTCTCTCGCAGAGCCCGGCTGCCAAATTCGAAACGTCCAGCGATTTCTCCCACACGAAAGCTGCCAGCAAGGAATGCTGTAGCTGGTTTTCACTGTCCCTTGGAACTGCATTCGCTGCCACACAGACATTCACTTTCCCCAAAAGCTTTGCTTGGTCATGGGGCAACACTCTGTATCTGTCTCTCGCAGAGCCGGGCAGCCAAATTCGAAACATCCAGCTATTTCTCCCACACGAAAGCTGCCAGCACGGAATGCTGTAGCTGGTTTTCACTGTCCCTTGGAACTGCATTCACTGCCACACAGACATTCGCTTTCCCCAAAACCTTTGGTTCGTAAAGGGGCAACACTGTGTATGTGTCTCTCGCAGAGCCCGGCTGCCAAATTGGAAACGTCCAGCGATTTCTCCCACACGAAAGCTGCCAGCACGGAATGCTGTAGCTGGTTTTCACTGTCCCTTGGAACTGCATTCGCTGCCACACTGACATTCGCTTTCCCCAAAAGCTTTGGTTCGTAAAGGGGCAATACTCTGTATGTGTCCCTCGCGGAGCCCGGCTGCCAAATTCGAAACGTCCAGCGATTGCGCCCACACGAAAGCTGCCAGCACGGAATGCTGTAGCTGGTTTTCACTGTCCCTTGGAACTGCATTCGCTGCCACACAGACATTCGCTTTCCCCAAAACCTTTGGTTCGTAAAGGGGCAACACTGTGTATGTGTCTCTCGCAGAGCCCGGCTGCCAAATTCGAAACGTCCAGCGATTGCGCCCACACGAAAGCTGCCAGCACGGAATGCTGTAGCTGGTTTTCACTGTCCCTTGCAACTGCATTCGCTGCCACACAGACATTCGCTTTCCCCAAAAGCTTTGGTTCGTTAAGGGGCAACACTGTGTATGTGTCTCTCGCAGAGCCCGGCTGCCAAATTCGAAACGTCCAGCGATTTCTCCCACACGAAAGCTGCCAGCGCGGAATGCTGTAGCTGGTTTTCACTGTCCCTTGGAACTGCATTCAGTGCCACACAGACATTCGCTTTCCCCAAAAGCTTTGGTCCGTAAAGGGGCAACACTGTGTATGTGTCTCTCGCAGAGCCCGGCTGCCAAATTGGAAACGTCCAGCGATTTCTCCCACACGAAAGCTGCCAGCACGGAATGCTGTAGCTGGTTTTCACTGTCCCTTGGAACTGCATTCGCTGCCACACAGACATTCGCTTTCCCCAAAAGCTTTGCTTGGGAATGGGGAAACACTGTGTATGTGTCTCTCGCAGAGCCCGGCTGCCAAATTCGAAACGTCCAGAGATTTCTCCCACACGAAAGCTGTCAGCACGGAATGCTGTAGCTGGTTTTCACTGTCCCTTGCAACTGCATTCGCTGCCACACAGACATTCGCTTTCCCCAAAAGCTTTGGTTCGTAAAGGGGCAACACTGTGTATGTGTCTCTCGCAGAGCCCGGCTGCCAAATTCGAAACGTCCAGCGATTGCGCCCACACGAAAGCTGCCAGCACGGAATGCTGTAGCTGGTTTTCACTGTCCCTTGGAACTGCATTCGCTGCCACACAGACATTCGCTTTCCCCAAAAGCTTTGCTTGGTATTGGGGAAAAACTGTGTATCTCTCTCTCGCAGAGCCCGGCTGCCAAATTCGAAACGTCCAGCGATTGCGCCCACACGAAAGCTGCCAGCACGGAATGCTGTAGCTGGTTTTCACTGTCCCTTGGAACTGCATTCGCTGCCACACAGACATTCGCGTTCCCCAAAAGCTTTGGTTCGTAATGGGGCAACACTGTGTATGTGTCTCTCGCAGAGCCCGGCTGCCAAATTCGAAACGTCCAGCGATTTCTCCCACACGAAAGCTGCCAGCAAGGAATGCTGTAGCTGGTTTTCACTGTCCCTTGGAACTGCATTCGCTGCCACACAGACATTCACTTTCCCCAAAAGCTTTGCTTGGTCATGGGGCAACACTCTGTATCTGTCTCTCGCAGAGCCGGGCAGCCAAATTCGAAACGTCCAGCTATTTCTCCCACACGAAAGCTGCCAGCACGGAATGCTGTAGCTGGTTTTCACTGTCCCTTGGAACTGCATTCACTGCCACACAGACATTCGCTTTCCCCAAAACCTTTGGTTCGTAAAGGGGCAACACTGTGTATGTGTCTCTCGCAGAGCCCGGCTGCCAAATTGGAAACGTCCAGCGATTTCTCCCACACGAAAGCTGCCAGCACGGAATGCTGTAGCTGGTTTTCACTGTCCCTTGGAACTGCATTCGCTGCCACACTGACATTCGCTTTCCCCAAAAGCTTTGGTTCGTAAAGGGGCAATACTCTGTATGTGTCCCTCGCGGAGCCCGGCTGCCAAATTCGAAACGTCCAGCGATTGCGCCCACACGAAAGCTGCCAGCACGGAATGCTGTAGCTGGTTTTCACTGTCCCTTGGAACTGCATTCGCTGCCACACAGACATTCGCTTTCCCCAAAAGCTTTGGTTCGTAAAGGGGCAACAGTGTGTATGTGTCTCTCGCAGAGCCCGGCTGCCAAATTCGAAACGTCCAGCGATTTCTCCCACACGAAAGCTGCCAGCACGGAATGCTGTAGCTGGTTTTCACTGTCCCTTGGAACTGCATTCGCTGCCACACAGACATTCGCTTTCCCCAAAAGCTTTGCTTGGTAATGTGGAAACACTGTGTATCTCTCTCTCGCAGAGCCCGGCTGCCAAATTGGAAACGTCCAGCGATTTCTCCCACACGAAAGCTGCCAGCACGGAATGCTGTAGCTGGTTTTCACTGTCCCTTGGAACTGCATTCGCTGCCACACAGACATTCGCTTTCCCCAAAAGCTTTGGTTCGTAAAGGGGCAACACTGTGTATGTGTCTCTCGCAGAGCCCGGCTGCCAAATTCGAAACGTCCAGCGATTTCTCCCACACGAAAGCTGCCAGCACGGAATGCTGTAGCTGGTTTTCACTGTCCCTTGGAACTGCATTCGCTGCCACACAGACATTCGCTTTCCCCAAAAGCTTTGGTTCGTAAAGGGGCAACACTGTGTATGTGTCTCTCGCAGAGCCCGGCTGCCAAATTCGAAACGTCCAGCGATTTCTCCCACACGAAAGCTGCCAGCACGGAATGCTGTAGCTGGTTTTCACTGTCCCTTGGAACTGCATTCGCTGCCACACAGACATTCGCTTTCCCCAAAACCTTTGGTTCGTAAAGGGGCAACACTGTGTATGTGTCTCTCGCGGAGCCCGGCTGCCAAATTCGAAATGTCCAGCGATTTCTCCCACATGAAAGGTGTCAGCACGGAATGCTGTAGCTGGTTTTCACTGTCCCTTGGAACTGCATTCGCTGCCACACAGACATTCACTTTCCCCAAAAGCTTTGCTTGGTCATGGGGCAACACTCTGTATCTGTCTCTCGCAGAGCCGGCAGCCAAATTCGAAACGTCCAGCTATTTCTCCCACACGAAAGCTGCCAGCACGGAATGCTGTAGCTGGTTTTCACTGTCCCTTGCAACTGCATTCACTGCCACACAGACATTCGCTTTCCCCAAAACCTTTGGTTCGTAAAGGGGCAACACTGTGTATGTGTCTCTCGCAGAGCCCGGCTGCCAAATTGGAAACGTCCAGCGATTGCGCCCACACGAAAGCTGCCAGCACGGAATGCTGTAGCTGGTTTTCACTGTCCCTTGGAACTGCATTCGCTGCCACACAGACATTCGCGTTCCCCAAAAGCTTTGGTTCGTAAAGGGGCAACACTGTGTATGTGTCTCTCGCAGAGCCCGGCTGCCAAATTCGAAACGTCCAGCGATTGCGCCCACACGAAAGCTGCCAGCACGGAATGCTGTAGCTGGTTTTCACTGTCCCTTGGAACTGCATTCGCTGCCACACAGACATTCGCTTTCCCCAAAAGCTTTGCTTGGTATTGGGGAAACACTGTGTATCTCTCTCTCGCAGAGCCCGGCTGCCAAATTCGAAACGTCCAGCGATTGCGCCCACATGAAAGCTGCCAGCACGGAATGCTGTAGCTGGTTTTCACTGTCCCTTGGAACTGCATTCGCTGCCACACAGACATTCGCGTTCCCCAAAAGCTTTGGTTCGTAATGGGGCAACACTGTGGATGTGTCTCTCGCAGAGCCCGGCTGCCAAATTCGAAACGTCCAGCGATTTCTCCCACACGAAAGCTGCCAGCAAGGAATGCTGTAGCTGGTTTTCACTGTCCTTTGGAACTGCATTCGCTGCCACACAGACATTCACTTTCCCCTAAAGCTTTGGTTCGTAAAGGGGCAACACTGTGTATGTGTCTCTCGCAGAGCCCGGCTGCCAAATTGGAAACGTCCAGCGATTTCTCCCACACGAAAGCTGCCAGCATGGAATGCTGTAGCTGGTTTTCACTGTCCCTTGGAACTGCATTCGCTGCCACACAGACATTCGCTTTCCCCAAAAGCTTTGCTTGGTAATGGGGAAACACTGTGTATGTGTCTCTCGCAGAGCCCGTCTGCCAAATTGGAAACGTCCAGCGATTTCTCCCACACGAAAGCTGCCAGCACGGAATGCTGTAGCTGGTTTTCACTGTCCCTTGGAACTGCATTCGCTGCCACACAGACATTCGCTTTCCCCAAAAGCTTTGCTTGGTAATGGGGCAACACTCTGTATCTGTCTCTCGCAGAGCCCGGCTGCCAAATTGGAAACGTCCAGCGATTTCTCCCACACGAAAGCTGCCAGCACGGAATGGTGTAGCTGGTTTTCACTGTCCCTTGGAACTGCATTCGCTGCCACACAGACATTCGCTTTCCCCAAAACCTTTGGTTCGTAAAGGGGCAACACTGTGTATGTGTCTCTCGCAGAGCCCTGCTGCCAAATTCGAAATGTCCAGCGATTTCTCCCACACGAAAGCTGCCAGCACGGAATGCTGTAGCTGGTTTTCACTGTCCCTTGGAACTGCATTCGCTGCCACACAGACATTCACTTTCCCCAAAACCTTTGCTTGGTCATGTGGCAACACTCTGTATCTGTCCCTCGCGGAGCCCGGCTGCCAAATTCGAAACGTCCAGCGATTGCGCCCACACGAAAGCTGCCAGCACGGAATGCTATAGCTGGTTTTCACTGTCCCTTGGAACTGCATTCGCTGACACACAGACATTCGCTTTCCCCAAAAGCTTTGGTTCGTAAAGGGGCAACACAGTGTATGTGTCTCTCGCAGAGCCCGGCTGCCAAATTCGAAATGTCCAGCGATTTCTCCCACACGAAAGCTGCCAGCACGGAATGCTGTAGCTGGTTTTCACTGTCCCTTGGAACTGCATTCGCTGCCACACAGACATTCGCTTTCCCCAAAAGCTTTGCTTGGTAATGGGACAACACTCTGTATCTGTCTCTAGCAGAGCCCGGCTGCCAAATTGGAAACGTCCAGCGATTTCTCCCACACGAAAGCTGCCAGCACGGAATGCTGTAGCTGGTTTTCACTGTCCCTTGGAACTGCATTCGCTGCCACACAGACATTCGCTTTCCCCAAAAGCTTTGCTGGGTAATGGGGCAACACTGTGTATGTGTCTCTCGCAGAGCCCGTCTGCCAAATTGGAAATGTCCAGCGATTTCTCCCACACGAAAGCTGCCAGCACGGAATGCTGTAGCTGGTTTTCACTGTCCCTTGGAACTGCATTCGCTGCCACACAGACATTCGCTTTCCCCAAAACCTTTGGTTCGTAAAGGGGCAACACTGTGTATGTGTCTCTCGCAGAGCCCGGCTGCCAAATTCGAAACGTCCAGCGATTTCTCCCACACGAAAGCTGCCAGCACGGAATGCTGTAGCTGGTTTTCACTGTCCCTTGGAACTGCATTCGCTGCCACACAGACATTCGCTTTCCCCAAAAGCTTTGGTTCGTAAAGGGGCAACACTGTGTATGTGTCTCTCGCAGAGCCCGGCTGCCAAATTGGAAACGTCCAGCGATTGCGCCCACACGAAAGCTGCCAGCACGGAATGCTGTAGCTGGTTTTCACTGTCCCTTGGAACTGCATTCGCTGCCACACAGACATTCGCTTTCCCCAAAAGCTTTGCTTGGTAATGGGACAACACTCTGTATCTGTCTCTCGCAGAGCCCGGCTGCCAAATTGGAAACGTCCAGCGATTTCTCCCACACGAAAGCTGCCAGCACGGAATGCTGTAGCTGGTTCTCACTGTCCCTTGGAACTGCATTCGCTGCCACACAGACATTCGCTTTCCCCAAAAGCTTAGCTTGGTAATGGGGCAACACTGTGTATCTCTCTCTCGCAGAGCCCGGCTGCCAAATTGGAAACGTCCAGCGATTGCGCCCACACGAAAGCTGCCAGCACGGAATGCTGTAGCTGGTTTTCACTGTCCCTTGGAACTGCATTCGCTGCCACACAGACATTCGCTTTCCCCAAAAGCTTTGCTGGGTAATGGGGAAACACTGTGTATGTGTCTCTCGCAGAGCCCGGCTGCCAAATTCGAAACGTCCAGCGATTTCTCCCACACGAAAGCTGCCAGCACAGAATGCTGTAGCTGGTTTTCACTGTCCCTTGCAACTGCATTCGCTGCCACACAGACATTCGCTTTCCCCAAAAGCTTTGGTTCGTAAAGGGGCAACACTGTGTATGTGTCTCTCGCAGAGTCCGGCTGCCAAATTCGAAACGTCCAGCGATTTCTCCCACACGAAAGCTGCCAGCACGGAATGCTGTAGCTGGTTTTCACTGTCCCTTGGAACTGTATTCGCTGCCACACAGACATTCGCTTTCCCCAAAAGCTTTGCTGGGTAATGGGGAAACACTGTGTATCTCTCTCTCACAGAGCCCGGCTGCCAAATTCGAAACGTCCAGCGATTTCTCCCACACGAAAGCTGCCAGCACGGAATGCTGTAGCTGGTTTTCACTGTCCCTTGGAACTGCATTCGCTGCCACACAGACATTCGCTTTCCCCAAAACCTTTGGTTCGTAAAGGGGCAACACTGTGTATGTGTCTCTCGCAGAGCCCGGCTGCCAAATTCGAAACGTCCAGCGATTTCTCCCACACGAAAGCTGCCAGCACGGAATGCTGTAGCTGGTTTTCACTGTCCCTTGGAACTGCATTCGCTGCCACACAGACATTCGCTTTCCCCAAAAGCTTTGGTTCGTAAAGGGGCAACACTGTGTATGTGTCTCTCGCAGAGCCCGGCTGCCAAATTGGAAACGTCCAGCGATTGCGCCCACACGAAAGCTGCCAGCACGGAATGCTGTAGCTGGTTTTCACTGTCCCTTGGAACTGCATTCGCTGCCACACAGACATTCGCGTTCCCCAAAAGCTTTGGTTCGTAAAGGGGCAACACTGTGTATGTGTCTCTCGCAGAGCCCGGCTGCCAAATTCGAAACGTCCAGCGATTTCTCCCACACGAAAGCTGCCAGCACGGAATGCTGTAGCTGGTTTTCACTGTCCCTTGGAACTGCATTCGCTGCCACACAGACATTCGCTTTCCCCAAAAGCTTTGCTTGGTATTGGGGAAACACTGTGTATCTCTCTCTCGCAGAGCCCGGCTGCCAAATTCGAAACGTCCAGCGATTGCGCCCACACGAAAGCTGCCAGCACGGAATGCTGTAGCTGGTTTTCACTGTCCCTTGGAACTGCATTCGCTGCCACACAGACATTCGCGTTCCCCAAAAGCTTTGGTTCGTAATGGGGCAACACTGTGGATGTGTCTCTCGCAGAGCCCGGCTGCCAAATTCGAAACGTCCAGCGATTTCTCCCACACGAAAGCTGCCAGCAAGGAATGCTGTAGCTGGTTTTCACTGTCCTTTGGAACTGCATTCGCTGCCACACAGACATTCACTTTCCCCAAAAGCTTTGGTTCGTAAAGGGGCAACACTGTGTATGTGTCTCTCGCAGAGCCCGGCTGCCAAATTGGAAACGTCCAGCGATTTCTCCCACACGAAAGCTGCCAGCATGGAATGCTGTAGCTGGTTTTCACTGTCCCTTGGAACTGCATTCGCTGCCACACAGACATTCGCTTTCCCCAAAAGCTTTGCTTGGTAATGGGGAAACACTGTGTATGTGTCTCTCGCAGAGCCCGTCTGCCAAATTGGAAACGTCCAGCGATTTCTCCCACACGAAAGCTGCCAGCACGGAATGCTGTAGCTGGTTTTCACTGTCCCTTGGAACTGCATTCGCTGCCACACAGACATTTGCTTTCCCCAAAAGCTTTGCTTGGTAATGGGGCAACACTCTGTATCTGTCTCTCGCAGAGCCCGGCTGCCAAATTGGAAACGTCCAGCGATTTCTCCCACACGAAAGCTGCCAGCACGGAATGGTGTAGCTGGTTTTCACTGTCCCTTGGAACTGCATTCGCTGCCACACAGACATTCGCTTTCCCCAAAACCTTTGGTTCGTAAAGGGGCAACACTGTGTATGTGTCTCTCGCAGAGCCCTGCTGCCAAATTCGAAATGTCCAGCGATTTCTCCCACACGAAAGCTGCCAGCACGGAATGCTGTAGCTGGTTTTCACTGTCCCTTGGAACTGCATTCGCTGCCACACAGACATTCACTTTCCCCAAAACCTTTGCTTGGTCATGTGGCAACACTCTGTATCTGTCCCTCGCGGAGCCCGGCTGCCAAATTCGAAACGTCCAGCGATTGCGCCCACACGAAAGCTGCCAGCACGGAATGCTATAGCTGGTTTTCACTGTCCCTTGGAACTGCATTCGCTGACACACAGACATTCGCTTTCCCCAAAAGCTTTGGTTCGTAAAGGGGCAACACAGTGTATGTGTCTCTCGCAGAGCCCGGCTGCCAAATTCGAAATGTCCAGCGATTTCTCCCACACGAAAGCTGCCAGCACGGAATGCTGTAGCTGGTTTTCACTGTCCCTTGGAACTGCATTCGCTGCCACACAGACATTCGCTTTCCCCAAAAGCTTTGCTTGGTAATGGGACAACACTCTGTATCTGTCTCTCGCAGAGCCCGGCTGCCAAATTGGAAACGTCCAGCGATTTCTCCCACACGAAAGCTGCCAGCACGGAATGCTGTAGCTGGTTTTCACTGTCCCTTGGAACTGCATTCGCTGCCACACAGACATTCGCGTTCCCCAAAACCTTTGGTTCGTAATGGGGCAACACTGTGTATGTGTCTCTCGCAGAGCCCGTCTGCCAAATTGGAAATGTCCAGCGATTTCTCCCACACGAAAGCTGCCAGCACGGAATGCTGTAGCTGGTTTTCACTGTCCCTTGGAACTGCATTCGCTGCCACACAGACATTCGCTTTCCCCAAAACCTTTGGTTCGTAAAGGGGCAACACTGTGTATGTGTCTCTCGCAGAGCCCGGCTGCCAAATTCGAAACGTCCAGCGATTTCTCCCACACGAAAGCTGCCAGCACAGAATGCTGTAGCTGGTTTTCACTGTCCCTTGGAACTGCATTCGCTGCCACACAGACATTCGCTTTCCCCAAAAGCTTTGGTTCGTAAAGGGGCAACACTGTGTATGTGTCTCTCGCAGAGCCCGGCTGCCAAATTGGAAACGTCCAGCGATTGCGCCCACACGAAAGCTGCCAGCACGGAATGCTGTAGCTGGTTTTCACTGTCCCTTGGAACTGCATTTGCTGCCACACAGACATTCGCTTTCCCCAAAAGCTTTGCTTGGGAATGGGGCAACACTGTGTATGTGTCTCTCGCAGAGCCCGGCTGCCAAATTCGAAACGTCCAGCGATTGCGCCCACACGAAAGCTGCCAGCACGGAATGCTGTAGCTGGTTTTCACTGTCCCTTGGAACTGCATTCGCTGCCACACAGACATTCGCTTTCCCCAAAAGCTTTGGTTCGTAAAGGGGCAACACTGTGTATGTGTCTCTCGCAGAGCCCGGCTGCCAAATTCGAAACGTCCAGCGATTTCTCCCACACGAAAGCTGCCAGCACGGAATGCTGTAGCTGGTTTTCACTGTCCCTTGGAACTGCATTCGCTGCCACACAGACATTCACTTTCCCCAAAAGCTTTGCTTGGTCATGGGGCAACACTCTGTATCTGTCTCTCGCAGAGCCGGGCAGCCAAATTCGAAACGTCCAGCTATTTCTCCCACACGAAAGCTGCCAGCACGGAATGCTGTAGCTGGTTTTCACTGTCCCTTGGAACTGCATTCACTGCCACACAGACATTCGCTTTCCGCAAAACCTTTGGTTCGTAAAGGGGCAACACTGTGTATGTGTCTCTTGCAGAGCCCGGCTGCCAAATTGGAAACGTCCAGCGATTTCTCCCACACGAAAGCTGCCAGCACGGAATGCTGTAGCTGGTTTTCACTGTCCCTTGGAACTGCATTCGCTGCCACACTGACATTCGCTTTCCCCAAAAGCTTTGGTTCGTAAAGGGGCAATACTCTGTATGTGTCCCTCGCGGAGCCCGGCTGCCAAATTCGAAACGTCCAGCGATTGCGCCCACACGAAAGCTGCCAGCACGGAATGCTGTAGCTGGTTTTCACTGTCCCTTGGAACTGCATTCGCTGCCACACAGACATTCGCTTTCCCCAAAAGCTTTGCTGGGTAATGGGGAAACACTGTGTATGTGTCTCTCGCAGAGCCCGGCTGCCAAATTCGAAACGTCCAGCGATTTCTCCCACACGAAAGCTGCCAGCACGGAATGCTGTAGCTGGTTTTCACTGTCCCTTGGAACTGCATTCGCTGCCACACAGACATTCGCTTTCCCCAAAAGCTTAGCTTGGTAATGGGGCAACACTGTGTATCTCTCTCTCGCAGAGCCCGGCTGCCAAATTGGAAACGTCCAGCGATTTCTCCCACACGAAAGCTGCCAGCACGGAATGCTGTAGCTGGTTTTCACTGTCCCTTGGAACTGCATTCGCTGCCACACAGACATTCGCTTTCCCCAAAAGCTTTGCTGGGTAATGGGGAAACACTGTGTATGTGTCTCTCGCAGAGCCCGGCTGCCAAATTCGAAACGTCCAGCGATTTCTCCCACACGAAAGCTGCCAGCACGGAATGCTGTAGCTGGTTTTCACTGTCCCTTGCAACTGCATTCGCTGCCACACAGACATTCGCTTTCCCCAAAAGCTTTGGTTCGTAAAGGGGCAACACTGTGTATGTGTCTCTCGCAGAGCCCGGCTGCCAAATTCGAAACGTCCAGCGATTTCTCCCACACGAAAGCTGCCAGCACGGAATGCTGTAGCTGGTTTTCACTGTCCCTTGGAACTGCATTCGCTGCCACACAGACATTCGCTTTCCCCAAAAGCTTAGCTTGGTAATGGGGCAACACTGTGTATCTCTCTCTCGCAGAGCCCGGCTGCCAAATTGGAAACGTCCAGCGATTTCTCCCACACGAAAGCTGCCAGCACGGAATGCTGTAGCTGGTTTTCACTGTCCCTTGGAACTGCATTCGCTGCCACACAGACATTCGCTTTCCCCAAAAGCTTTGCTGGGTAATGGGGAAACACTGTGTATGTGTCTCTCGCAGAGCCCGGCTGCCAAATTCGAAACGTCCAGCGATTTCTCCCACACGAAAGCTGCCAGCACAGAATGCTGTAGCTGGTTTTCACTGTCCCTTGCAACTGCATTCGCTGCCACACAGACATTCGCTTTCCCCAAAAGCTTTGGTTCGTAAAGGGGCAACACTGTGTATGTGTCTCTCGCAGAGCCCGGCTGCCAAATTCGAAACGTCCAGCGATTTCTCCCACACGAAAGCTGCCAGCACGGAATGCTGTAGCTGGTTTTCACTGTCCCTTGGAACTGCATTCGCTGCCACACAGACATTCGCTTTCCCCAAAAGCTTAGCTTGGTAATGGGGCAACACTGTGTATCTCTCTCTCGCAGAGCCCGGCTGCCAAATTGGAAACGTCCAGCGATTTCTCCCACACGAAAGCTGCCAGCACGGAATGCTGTAGCTGGTTTTCACTGTCCCTTGGAACTGCATTCGCTGCCACACAGACATTCGCTTTCCCCAAAAGCTTTGCTGGGTAATGGGGAAACACTGTGTATGTGTCTCTCGCAGAGCCCGGCTGCCAAATTGGAAACGTCCAGCGATTTCTCCCACACGAAAGCTGCCAGCACGGAATGCTGTAGCTGGTTTTCACTGTCCCTTGGAACTGCATTCACTGCCACACAGACATTCGCTTTCGCCAAAACCTTTGGTTCGTAAAGGGGCAACACTGTGTATGTGTCTCTCGCAGAGCCCGGCTGCCAAATTCGAAACGTCCAGCGATTTCTCCCACACGAAAGCTGCCAGCACGGAATGCTGTAGCTGGTTTTCACTGTCCCTTGGAACTGCATTCGCTGCCACACAGACATTCGCTTTCCCCAAAACCTTTGCTTGGTCATGGGGCAACACTCTGTATCTGTCTCTCGCAGAGCCGGGCAGCCAAATTCGAAACGTCCAGCTATTTCTCCCACACGAAAGCTGCCAGCACGGAATGCTGTAGCTGGTTTTCACTGTCCCTTGGAACTGCATTCGCTGCCACACAGACATTCACTTTCCCCAAAACCTTTGCTTGGTCATGGGGCAACACTCTGTATCTGTCTCTCGCAGAGCCGGGCAGCCAAATTCGAAACGTCCAGCTATTTCTCCCACACGAAAGCTGCCAGCACGGAATGCTGTAGCTGGTTTTCACTGTCCCTTGGAACTGCATTCACTGCCACACAGACATTCGCTTTCGCCAAAACCTTTGGTTCGTAAAGGGGCAACACTGTGTATGTGTCTCTCGCAGAGCCCGGCTGCCAAATTCGAAACGTCCAGCGATTTCTCCCACACGAAAGCTGCCAGCACGGAATGCTGTAGCTGGTTTTCACTGTCCCTTGGAACTGCATTCGCTGCCACACAGACATTCGCTTTCCCCAAAAGCTTAGCTTGGTAATGGGGCAACACTGTGTATCTCTCTCTCGCAGAGCCCGGCTGCCAAATTGGAAACGTCCAGCGATTTCTCCCACACGAAAGCTGCCAGCACGGAATGCTGTAGCTGGTTTTCACTGTCCCTTGGAACTGCATTCGCTGCCACACAGACATTCGCTTTCCCCAAAAGCTTTGCTGGGTAATGGGGAAACACTGTGTATGTGTCTCTCGCAGAGCCCGGCTGCCAAATTCGAAACGTCCAGCGATTTCTCCCACACGAAAGCTGCCAGCACGGAATGCTGTAGCTGGTTTTCACTGTCCCTTGCAACTGCATTCGCTGCCACACAGACATTCGCTTTCCCCAAAAGCTTTGGTTCGTAAAGGGGCAACACTGTGTATGTGTCTCTCGCAGAGCCCGGCTGCCAAATTCGAAACGTCCAGCGATTTCTCCCACACGAAAGCTGCCAGCACGGAATGCTGTAGCTGGTTTTCACTGTCCCTTGGAACTGCATTCGCTGCCACACAGACATTCGCTTTCCCCAAAAGCTTTGCTTGGTATTGGGGAAACACTGTGTATCTCTCTCTCGCAGAGCCCGGCTGCCAAATTCGAAACGTCCAGCGATTGCGCCCACACGAAAGCTGCCAGCACGGAATGCTGTAGCTGGTTTTCACTGTCCCTTGGAACTGCATTCGCTGCCACACAGACATTCGCGTTCCCCAAAAGCTTTGGTTCGTAATGGGGCAACACTGTGGATGTGTCTCTCGCAGAGCCCGGCTGCCAAATTCGAAACGTCCAGCGATTTCTCCCACACGAAAGCTGCCAGCAAGGAATGCTGTAGCTGGTTTTCACTGTCCTTTGGAACTGCATTCGCTGCCACACAGACATTCACTTTCCCCAAAAGCTTTGGTTCGTAAAGGGGCAACACTGTGTATGTGTCTCTCGCAGAGCCGGCTGCCAAATTCGAAATGTCCAGCGATTTCTCCCACACGAAAGGTGCCAGCACGGAATGCTGTAGCTGGTTTTCACTGTCCCTTGGAACTGCATTCGCTGCCACACAGACATTCACTTTCCCCAAAAGCTTTGCTTGGTCATGGGGCAACACTCTGTATCTGTCTCTCGCAGAGCCGGGCAGCCAAATTCGAAACGTCCAGCTATTTCTCCCACACGAAAGCTGCCAGCACGGAATGCTGTAGCTGGTTTTCACTGTCCCTTGGAACTGCATTCACTGCCACACAGACATTCGCTTTCCCCAAAACCTTTGGTTCGTAAAGGGGCAACACTGTGTATGTGTCTCTCGCAGAGCCCGGCTGCCAAATTCGAAACGTCCAGCGATTTCTCCCACACGAAAGCTGCCAGCACGGAATGCTGTAGCTGGTTTTCACTGTCCCTTGGAACTGCATTCGCTGCCACACAGACATTCGCTTTCCCCAAAAGCTTAGCTTGGTAATGGGGCAACACTGTGTATCTCTCTCTCGCAGAGCCCGGCTGCCAAATTCGAAACGTCCAGCGATTTCTCCCACACGAAAGCTGCCAGCACGGAGTGCTGTAGCTGGTTTTCACTGTCCCTTGGAACTGCATTCGCTGCCACACAGACATTCGCTTTCCCCAAAAGCTTTGCTGGGTAATGGGGAAACACTGTGTATGTGTCTCTCGCAGAGCCCGGCTGCCAAATTCGAAACGTCCAGCGATTTCTCCCACACGAAAGCTGCCAGCACGGAATGCTGTAGCTGGTTTTCACTGTCCCTTGGAACTGCATTCACTGCCACACAGACATTCGCTTTCCCCAAAAGCTTTGGTTCGTAAAGGGGCAACACTGTGTATGTGTCTCTCGCAGAGTCCGGCTGCCAAATTCGAAACGTCCAGCGATTTCTCCCACACGAAAGGTGCCAGCACGGAATGCTGTAGCTGGTTTTCACTGTCCCTTGGAACTGCATTCGCTGCCACACAGACATTCACTTTCCCCAAAAGCTTTGCTTGGTCATGGGGCAACACTCTGTATCTGTCTCTCGCAGAGCCGGGCAGCCAAATTCGAAACGTCCAGCTATTTCTCCCACACGAAAGCTGCCAGCACGGAATGCTGTAGCTGGTTTTCACTGTCCCTTGGAACTGCATTCACTGCCACACAGACATTCGCTTTCCCCAAAACCTTTGGTTCGTAAAGGGGCAACACTGTGTATGTGTCTCTCGCAGAGCCCGGCTGCCAAATTCGAAACGTCCAGCGATTTCTCCCACACGAAAGCTGCCAGCACGGAATGCTGTAGCTGGTTTTCACTGTCCCTTGGAACTGCATTCGCTGCCACACAGACATTCGCTTTCCCCAAAAGCTTAGCTTGGTAATGGGGCAACACTGTGTATCTCTCTCTCGCAGAGCCCGGCTGCCAAATTGGAAACGTCCAGCGATTTCTCCCACACGAAAGCTGCCAGCACGGAATGCTGTAGCTGGTTTTCACTGTCCCTTGGAACTGCATTCGCTGCCACACAGACATTCGCTTTCCCCAAAAGCTTTGCTGGGTAATGGGGAAACACTGTGTATCTCTCTCTCACAGAGCCCGGCTGCCAAATTGGAAACGTCCAGCGATTTCTCCCACACGAAAGCTGCCAGCACGGAATGCTGTAGCTGGTTTTCACTGTCCCTTGGAACTGCATTCGCTGCCACACAGACATTCGCTTTCCCCAAAACCTTTGGTTCGTAAAGGGGCAACACTGTGTATGTGTCTCTCGCAGAGCCCGGCTGCCAAATTCGAAACGTCCAGCGATTGCGCCCACACGAAAGCTGCCAGCACGGAATGCTGTAGCTGGTTTTCACTGTCCCTTGGAACTGCATTCGCTGCCACACAGACATTCGCTTTCCCCAAAAGCTTTGGTTCGTAAAGGGGCAACACTGTGTATGTGTCTCTCGCAGAGCCCGGCTGCCAAATTGGAAACGTCCAGCGATTGCGCCCACACGAAAGCTGCCAGCACGGAATGCTGTAGCTGGTTTTCACTGTCCCTTGGAACTGCATTCGCTGCCACACAGACATTCGCGTTCCCCAAAAGCTTTGGTTCGTAAAGGGGCAACACTGTGTATGTGTCTCTCGCAGAGCCCGGCTGCCAAATTCGAAACGTCCAGCGATTGCGCCCACACGAAAGCTGCCAGCACGGAATGCTGTAGCTGGTTTTCACTGTCCCTTGGAACTGCATTCGCTGCCACACAGACATTCGTTTTCCCCAAAAGCTTTGCTTGGTAATGGGGCAACAGTCTGTATCTGTCTCTCGCAGAGCCCGGCTGCCAAATTGGAAACGTCCAGCGATTTCTCCCACACGAAAGCTGCCAGCACGGAATGCTGTAGCTGGTTTTCACTGTCCCTTGGAACTGCATTCGCTGCCACACAGACATTCGCTTTCCCCAAAAGCTTTGCTGGGTAATGGGGAAACACTGTGTATGTGTCTCTCGCAGAGCCCGGCTGCCAAATTCGAAACGTCCAGCGATTTCTCCCACACGAAAGCTGCCAGCACAGAATGCTGTAGCTGGTTTTCACTGTCCCTTGCAACTGCATTCGCTGCCACACAGACATTCGCTTTCCCCAAAAGCTTTGGTTCGTAAAGGGGCAACACTGTGTATGTGTCTCTCGCAGAGCCCGGCTGCCAAATTCGAAACGTCCAGCGATTTCTCCCACACGAAAGCTGCCAGCACGGAATGCTGTAGCTGGTTTTCACTGTCCCTTGGAACTGCATTCGCTGCCACACAGACATTCGCTTTCCCCAAAAGCTTAGCTTGGTAATGGGGCAACACTGTGTATCTCTCTCTCGCAGAGCCCGGCTGCCAAATTGGAAACGTCCAGCGATTTCTCCCACACGAAAGCTGCCAGCACGGAATGCTGTAGCTGGTTTTCACTGTCCCTTGGAACTGCATTCGCTGCCACACAGACATTCGCTTTCCCCAAAAGCTTTGCTGGGTAATGGGGAAACACTGTGTATGTGTCTCTCGCAGAGCCCGGCTGCCAAATTGGAAACGTCCAGCGATTTCTCCCACACGAAAGCTGCCAGCACGGAATGCTGTAGCTGGTTTTCACTGTCCCTTGGAACTGCATTCACTGCCACACAGACATTCGCTTTCGCCAAAACCTTTGGTTCGTAAAGGGGCAACACTGTGTATGTGTCTCTCGCAGAGCCCGGCTGCCAAATTCGAAACGTCCAGCGATTTCTCCCACACGAAAGCTGCCAGCACGGAATGCTGTAGCTGGTTTTCACTGTCCCTTGGAACTGCATTCGCTGCCACACAGACATTCGCTTTCCCCAAAACCTTTGCTTGGTCATGGGGCAACACTCTGTATCTGTCTCTCGCAGAGCCGGGCAGCCAAATTCGAAACGTCCAGCTATTTCTCCCACACGAAAGCTGCCAGCACGGAATGCTGTAGCTGGTTTTCACTGTCCCTTGGAACTGCATTCGCTGCCACACAGACATTCACTTTCCCCAAAACCTTTGCTTGGTCATGGGGCAACACTCTGTATCTGTCTCTCGCAGAGCCGGGCAGCCAAATTCGAAACGTCCAGCTATTTCTCCCACACGAAAGCTGCCAGCACGGAATGCTGTAGCTGGTTTTCACTGTCCCTTGGAACTGCATTCACTGCCACACAGACATTCGCTTTCGCCAAAACCTTTGGTTCGTAAAGGGGCAACACTGTGTATGTGTCTCTCGCAGAGCCCGGCTGCCAAATTCGAAACGTCCAGCGATTTCTCCCACACGAAAGCTGCCAGCACGGAATGCTGTAGCTGGTTTTCACTGTCCCTTGGAACTGCATTCGCTGCCACACAGACATTCGCTTTCCCCAAAAGCTTAGCTTGGTAATGGGGCAACACTGTGTATCTCTCTCTCGCAGAGCCCGGCTGCCAAATTGGAAACGTCCAGCGATTTCTCCCACACGAAAGCTGCCAGCACGGAATGCTGTAGCTGGTTTTCACTGTCCCTTGGAACTGCATTCGCTGCCACACAGACATTCGCTTTCCCCAAAAGCTTTGCTGGGTAATGGGGAAACACTGTGTATGTGTCTCTCGCAGAGCCCGGCTGCCAAATTCGAAACGTCCAGCGATTTCTCCCACACGAAAGCTGCCAGCACGGAATGCTGTAGCTGGTTTTCACTGTCCCTTGCAACTGCATTCGCTGCCACACAGACATTCGCTTTCCCCAAAAGCTTTGGTTCGTAAAGGGGCAACACTGTGTATGTGTCTCTCGCAGAGCCCGGCTGCCAAATTCGAAACGTCCAGCGATTTCTCCCACACGAAAGCTGCCAGCACGGAATGCTGTAGCTGGTTTTCACTGTCCCTTGGAACTGCATTCGCTGCCACACAGACATTCGCTTTCCCCAAAAGCTTTGCTTGGTATTGGGGAAACACTGTGTATCTCTCTCTCGCAGAGCCCGGCTGCCAAATTCGAAACGTCCAGCGATTGCGCCCACACGAAAGCTGCCAGCACGGAATGCTGTAGCTGGTTTTCACTGTCCCTTGGAACTGCATTCGCTGCCACACAGACATTCGCGTTCCCCAAAAGCTTTGGTTCGTAATGGGGCAACACTGTGGATGTGTCTCTCGCAGAGCCCGGCTGCCAAATTCGAAACGTCCAGCGATTTCTCCCACACGAAAGCTGCCAGCAAGGAATGCTGTAGCTGGTTTTCACTGTCCTTTGGAACTGCATTCGCTGCCACACAGACATTCACTTTCCCCAAAAGCTTTGGTTCGTAAAGGGGCAACACTGTGTATGTGTCTCTCGCAGAGCCGGCTGCCAAATTCGAAATGTCCAGCGATTTCTCCCACACGAAAGGTGCCAGCACGGAATGCTGTAGCTGGTTTTCACTGTCCCTTGGAACTGCATTCGCTGCCACACAGACATTCACTTTCCCCAAAAGCTTTGCTTGGTCATGGGGCAACACTCTGTATCTGTCTCTCGCAGAGCCGGGCAGCCAAATTCGAAACGTCCAGCTATTTCTCCCACACGAAAGCTGCCAGCACGGAATGCTGTAGCTGGTTTTCACTGTCCCTTGGAACTGCATTCACTGCCACACAGACATTCGCTTTCCCCAAAACCTTTGGTTCGTAAAGGGGCAACACTGTGTATGTGTCTCTCGCAGAGCCCGGCTGCCAAATTCGAAACGTCCAGCGATTTCTCCCACACGAAAGCTGCCAGCACGGAATGCTGTAGCTGGTTTTCACTGTCCCTTGGAACTGCATTCGCTGCCACACAGACATTCGCTTTCCCCAAAAGCTTTGCTGGGTAATGGGGAAACACTGTGTATGTGTCTCTCGCAGAGCCCGGCTGCCAAATTCGAAACGTCCAGCGATTTCTCCCACACGAAAGCTGCCAGCACGGAATGCTGTAGCTGGTTTTCACTGTCCCTTGGAACTGCATTCACTGCCACACAGACATTCGCTTTCCCCAAAAGCTTTGGTTCGTAAAGGGGCAACACTGTGTATGTGTCTCTCGCAGAGTCCGGCTGCCAAATTCGAAACGTCCAGCGATTTCTCCCACACGAAAGGTGCCAGCACGGAATGCTGTAGCTGGTTTTCACTGTCCCTTGGAACTGCATTCGCTGCCACACAGACATTCACTTTCCCCAAAAGCTTTGCTTGGTCATGGGGCAACACTCTGTATCTGTCTCTCGCAGAGCCGGGCAGCCAAATTCGAAACGTCCAGCTATTTCTCCCACACGAAAGCTGCCAGCACGGAATGCTGTAGCTGGTTTTCACTGTCCCTTGGAACTGCATTCACTGCCACACAGACATTCGCTTTCCCCAAAACCTTTGGTTCGTAAAGGGGCAACACTGTGTATGTGTCTCTCGCAGAGCCCGGCTGCCAAATTCGAAACGTCCAGCGATTTCTCCCACACGAAAGCTGCCAGCACGGAATGCTGTAGCTGGTTTTCACTGTCCCTTGGAACTGCATTCGCTGCCACACAGACATTCGCTTTCCCCAAAAGCTTAGCTTGGTAATGGGGCAACACTGTGTATCTCTCTCTCGCAGAGCCCGGCTGCCAAATTGGAAACGTCCAGCGATTTCTCCCACACGAAAGCTGCCAGCACGGAATGCTGTAGCTGGTTTTCACTGTCCCTTGGAACTGCATTCGCTGCCACACAGACATTCGCTTTCCCCAAAAGCTTTGCTGGGTAATGGGGAAACACTGTGTATCTCTCTCTCACAGAGCCCGGCTGCCAAATTGGAAACGTCCAGCGATTTCTCCCACACGAAAGCTGCCAGCACGGAATGCTGTAGCTGGTTTTCACTGTCCCTTGGAACTGCATTCGCTGCCACACAGACATTCGCTTTCCCCAAAACCTTTGGTTCGTAAAGGGGCAACACTGTGTATGTGTCTCTCGCAGAGCCCGGCTGCCAAATTCGAAACGTCCAGCGATTGCGCCCACACGAAAGCTGCCAGCACGGAATGCTGTAGCTGGTTTTCACTGTCCCTTGGAACTGCATTCGCTGCCACACAGACATTCGCTTTCCCCAAAAGCTTTGGTTCGTAAAGGGGCAACACTGTGTATGTGTCTCTCGCAGAGCCCGGCTGCCAAATTGGAAACGTCCAGCGATTGCGCCCACACGAAAGCTGCCAGCACGGAATGCTGTAGCTGGTTTTCACTGTCCCTTGGAACTGCATTCGCTGCCACACAGACATTCGCGTTCCCCAAAAGCTTTGGTTCGTAAAGGGGCAACACTGTGTATGTGTCTCTCGCAGAGCCCGGCTGCCAAATTCGAAACGTCCAGCGATTGCGCCCACACGAAAGCTGCCAGCACGGAATGCTGTAGCTGGTTTTCACTGTCCCTTGGAACTGCATTCGCTGCCACACAGACATTCGTTTTCCCCAAAAGCTTTGCTTGGTAATGGGGCAACAGTCTGTATCTGTCTCTCGCAGAGCCCGGCTGCCAAATTGGAAACGTCCAGCGATTTCTCCCACACGAAAGCTGCCAGCACGGAATGCTGTAGCTGGTTTTCACTGTCCCTTGGAACTGCATTCACTGCCACACAGACATTCGCTTTCCCCAAAACCTTTGGTTCGTAAAGGGGCAACACTGTGTATGTGTCTCTCGCAGAGCCCGGCTGCCAAATTGGAAACGTCCAGCGATTTCTCCCACACGAAAGCTGCCAGCACGGAATGCTGTAGCTGGTTTTCACTGTCCCTTGGAACTGCATTCGCTGCCACACAGACATTCGCTTTCCCCAAAAGCTTTGCTGGGTAATGGGGAAACACTGTGTATGTGTCTCTCGCAGAGCCCGGCTGCCAAATTCGAAACGTCCAGCGATTTCTCCCACACGAAAGCTGCCAGCACAGAATGCTGTAGCTGGTTTTCACTGTCCCTTGGAACTGCATTCGCTGCCACACAGACATTCGCTTTCCCCAAAAGCTTTGGTTCGTAAAGGGGCAACACTGTGTATGTGTCTCTCGCAGAGCCCGGCTGCCAAATTGGAAACGTCCAGCGATTTCTCCCACACGAAAGCTGCCAGCACGGAATGCTGTAGCTGGTTTTCACTGTCCCTTGGAACTGCATTCGCTGCCACACAGACATTCACTTTCCCCAAAAGCTTTGCTTGGTCATGGGGCAACACTCTGTATCTGTCTCTCGCAGAGCCGGGCAGCCAAATTCGAAACGTCCAGCTATTTCTCCCACACGAAAGCTGCCAGCACGGAATGCTGTAGCTGGTTTTCACTGTCCCTTGGAACTGCATTCACTGCCACACAGACATTCGCTTTCCCCAAAACCTTTGGTTCGTAAAGGGGCAACACTGTGTATGTGTCTCTCGCAGAGCCCGGCTGCCAAATTCGAAACGTCCAGCGATTTCTCCCACACGAAAGCTGCCAGCACGGAATGCTGTAGCTGGTTTTCACTGTCCCTTGGAACTGCATTCGCTGCCACACAGACATTCGCTTTCCCCAAAAGCTTAGCTTGGTAATGGGGCAACACTGTGTATCTCTCTCTCGCAGAGCCCGGCTGCCAAATTGGAAACGTCCAGCGATTTCTCCCACACGAAAGCTGCCAGCACGGAATGCTGTAGCTGGTTTTCACTGTCCCTTGGAACTGCATTCGCTGCCACACAGACATTCGCTTTCCCCAAAAGCTTTGCTGGGTAATGGGGAAACACTGTGTATCTCTCTCTCACAGAGCCCGGCTGCCAAATTCGAAACGTCCAGCGATTTCTCCCACACGAAAGCTGCCAGCACGGAATGCTGTAGCTGGTTTTCACTGTCCCTTGGAACTGCATTCGCTGCCACACAGACATTCGCTTTCCCCAAAAGCTTAGCTTGGTAATGGGGCAACACTGTGTATCTCTCTCTCGCAGAGCCCGGCTGCCAAATTGGAAACGTCCAGCGATTTCTCCCACACGAAAGCTGCCAGCACGGAATGCTGTAGCTGGTTTTCACTGTCCCTTGGAACTGCATTCGCTGCCACACAGACATTCGCTTTCCCCAAAAGCTTTGGTTCGTAAAGGGGCAACACTGTGTATGTGTCTCTCGCAGAGTCCGGCTGCCAAATTCGAAACGTCCAGCGATTTCTCCCACACGAAAGGTGCCAGCACGGAATGCTGTAGCTGGTTTTCACTGTCCCTTGGAACTGCATTCGCTGCCACACAGACATTCACTTTCCCCAAAAGCTTTGCTTGGTCATGGGGCAACACTCTGTATCTGTCTCTCGCAGAGCCGGGCAGCCAAATTCGAAACGTCCAGCTATTTCTCCCACACGAAAGCTGCCAGCACGGAATGCTGTAGCTGGTTTTCACTGTCCCTTGGAACTGCATTCACTGCCACACAGACATTCGCTTTCCCCAAAACCTTTGGTTCGTAAAGGGGCAACACTGTGTATGTGTCTCTCGCAGAGCCCGGCTGCCAAATTCGAAACGTCCAGCGATTTCTCCCACACGAAAGCTGCCAGCACGGAATGCTGTAGCTGGTTTTCACTGTCCCTTGGAACTGCATTCGCTGCCACACAGACATTCGCTTTCCCCAAAAGCTTAGCTTGGTAATGGGGCAACACTGTGTATCTCTCTCTCGCAGAGCCCGGCTGCCAAATTGGAAACGTCCAGCGATTTCTCCCACACGAAAGCTGCCAGCACGGAATGCTGTAGCTGGTTTTCACTGTCCCTTGGAACTGCATTCGCTGCCACACAGACATTCGCTTTCCCCAAAAGCTTTGCTGGGTAATGGGGAAACACTGTGTATCTCTCTCTCACAGAGCCCGGCTGCCAAATTCGAAACGTCCAGCGATTTCTCCCACACGAAAGCTGCCAGCACGGAATGCTGTAGCTGGTTTTCACTGTCCCTTGGAACTGCATTCGCTGCCACACAGACATTCGCTTTCCCCAAAACCTTTGGTTCGTAAAGGGGCAACACTGTGTATGTGTCTCTCGCAGAGCCCGGCTGCCAAATTCGAAACGTCCAGCGATTGCGCCCACACGAAAGCTGCCAGCACGGAATGCTGTAGCTGGTTTTCACTGTCCCTTGGAACTGCATTCGCTGCCACACAGACATTCGCTTTCCCCAAAAGCTTTGGTTCGTAAAGGGGCAACACTCTGTATGTGTCTCTCGCAGAGCCCGGCTGCCAAATTCGAAACGTCCAGCGATTTCTCCCACACGAAAGCTGCCAGCACGGAATGCTGTAGCTGGTTTTCACTGTCCCTTGGAACTGCATTCGCTGCCACACAGACATTCGCTTTCCCCAAAAGCTTTGGTTCGTAAAGGGGCAACACTGTGTATGTGTCTCTCGCAGAGCCCGGCTGCCAAATTGGAAACGTCCAGCGATTGCGCCCACACGAAAGCTGCCAGCACGGAATGCTGTAGCTGGTTTTCACTGTCCCTTGGAACTGCATTCGCTGCCACACAGACATTCGCGTTCCCCAAAAGCTTTGGTTCGTAAAGGGGCAACACTGTGTATGTGTCTCTCGCAGAGCCCGGCTGCCAAATTCGAAACGTCCAGCGATTGCGCCCACACGAAAGCTGCCAGCACGGAATGCTGTAGCTGGTTTTCACTGTCCCTTGGAACTGCATTCGCTGCCACACAGACATTCGCGTTCCCCAAAAGCTTTGGTTCGTAATGGGGCAACACTGTGGATGTGTCTCTCGCAGAGCCCGGCTGCCAAATTCGAAACGTCCAGCGATTTCTCCCACACGAAAGCTGCCAGCACGGAATGCTGTAGCTGGTTTTCACTGTCCCTTGGAACTGCATTCACTGCCACACAGACATTCGCTTTCCCCAAAACCTTTGGTTCGTAAAGGGGCAACACTGTGTATGTGTCTCTCGCAGAGCCCGGCTGCCAAATTCGAAACGTCCAGCGATTTCTCCCACACGAAAGCTGCCAGCACGGAATGCTGTAGCTGGTTTTCACTGTCCCTTGGAACTGCATTCGCTGCCACACAGACATTCGCTTTCCCCAAAAGCTTAGCTTGGTAATGGGGCAACACTGTGTATCTCTCTCTCGCAGAGCCCGGCTGCCAAATTGGAAACGTCCAGCGATTTCTCCCACACGAAAGCTGCCAGCACGGAATGCTGTAGCTGGTTTTCACTGTCCCTTGGAACTGCATTCGCTGCCACACAGACATTCGCTTTCCCCAAAAGCTTTGCTGGGTAATGGGGAAACACTGTGTATGTGTCTCTCGCAGAGCCCGGCTGCCAAATTCGAAACGTCCAGCGATTTCTCCCACACGAAAGCTGCCAGCACAGAATGCTGTAGCTGGTTTTCACTGTCCCTTGGAACTGCATTCGCTGCCACACAGACATTCGCTTTCCCCAAAAGCTTTGGTTCGTAAAGGGGCAACACTGTGTATGTGTCTCTCGCAGAGCCCGGCTGCCAAATTGGAAACGTCCAGCGATTTCTCCCACACGAAAGCTGCCAGCACGGAATGCTGTAGCTGGTTTTCACTGTCCCTTGGAACTGTATTCGCTGCCACACAGACATTCGCTTTCCCCAAAAGCTTTGCTGGGTAATGGGGCAACACTCTGTATCTCTCTCTCACAGAGCCCGGCTGCCAAATTCGAAACGTCCAGCGATTTCTCCCACACGAAAGCTGCCAGCACGGAATGCTGTAGCTGGTTTTCACTGTCCCTTGGAACTGCATTCGCTGCCACACAGACATTCGCTTTCCCCAAAACCTTTGGTTCGTAAAGGGGCAACACTGTGTATGTGTCTCTCGCAGAGCCCGGCTGCCAAATTCGAAACGTCCAGCGATTGCGCCCACACGAAAGCTGCCAGCACGGAATGCTGTACCTGGTTTTCACTGTCCCTTGGAACTGCATTCGCTGCCACACAGACATTCGCTTTCCCCAAAAGCTTTGGTTCGTAAAGGGGCAACACTCTGTATGTGTCTCTCGCAGAGCCCGGCTGCCAAATTCGAAACGTCCAGCGATTTCTCCCACACGAAAGCTGCCAGCACGGAATGCTGTAGCTGGTTTTCACTGTCCCTTGGAACTGCATTCGCTGCCACACAGACATTCGCTTTCCCCAAAAGCTTTGCTGGGTAATGGGGAAACACTGTGTATGTGTCTCTCGCAGAGCCCGGCTGCCAAATTCGAAACGTCCAGCGATTTCTCCCACACGAAAGCTGCCAGCACGGAATGCTGTAGCTGGTTTTCACTGTCCCTTGGAACTGCATTCACTGCCACACAGACATTCGCTTTCCCCAAAAGCTTTGGTTCGTAAAGGGGCAACACTGTGTATGTGTCTCTCGCAGAGTCCGGCTGCCAAATTCGAAACGTCCAGCGATTTCTCCCACACGAAAGGTGCCAGCACGGAATGCTGTAGCTGGTTTTCACTGTCCCTTGGAACTGCATTCGCTGCCACACAGACATTCACTTTCCCCAAAAGCTTTGCTTGGTCATGGGGCAACACTCTGTATCTGTCTCTCGCAGAGCCGGGCAGCCAAATTCGAAACGTCCAGCTATTTCTCCCACACGAAAGCTGCCAGCACGGAATGCTGTAGCTGGTTTTCACTGTCCCTTGGAACTGCATTCACTGCCACACAGACATTCGCTTTCCCCAAAACCTTTGGTTCGTAAAGGGGCAACACTGTGTATGTGTCTCTCGCAGAGCCCGGCTGCCAAATTCGAAACGTCCAGCGATTTCTCCCACACGAAAGCTGCCAGCACGGAATGCTGTAGCTGGTTTTCACTGTCCCTTGGAACTGCATTCGCTGCCACACAGACATTCGCTTTCCCCAAAAGCTTAGCTTGGTAATGGGGCAACACTGTGTATCTCTCTCTCGCAGAGCCCGGCTGCCAAATTGGAAACGTCCAGCGATTTCTCCCACACGAAAGCTGCCAGCACGGAATGCTGTAGCTGGTTTTCACTGTCCCTTGGAACTGCATTCGCTGCCACACAGACATTCGCTTTCCCCAAAAGCTTTGCTGGGTAATGGGGAAACACTGTGTATCTCTCTCTCACAGAGCCCGGCTGCCAAATTCGAAACGTCCAGCGATTTCTCCCACACGAAAGCTGCCAGCACGGAATGCTGTAGCTGGTTTTCACTGTCCCTTGGAACTGCATTCGCTGCCACACAGACATTCGCTTTCCCCAAAACCTTTGGTTCGTAAAGGGGCAACACTGTGTATGTGTCTCTCGCAGAGCCCGGCTGCCAAATTCGAAACGTCCAGCGATTGCGCCCACACGAAAGCTGCCAGCACGGAATGCTGTAGCTGGTTTTCACTGTCCCTTGGAACTGCATTCGCTGCCACACAGACATTCGCTTTCCCCAAAAGCTTTGGTTCGTAAAGGGGCAACACTCTGTATGTGTCTCTCGCAGAGCCCGGCTGCCAAATTCGAAACGTCCAGCGATTTCTCCCACACGAAAGCTGCCAGCACGGAATGCTGTAGCTGGTTTTCACTGTCCCTTGGAACTGCATTCGCTGCCACACAGACATTCGCTTTCCCCAAAAGCTTTGGTTCGTAAAGGGGCAACACTGTGTATGTGTCTCTCGCAGAGCCCGGCTGCCAAGTTGGAAACGTCCAGCGATTGCGCCCACACGAAAGCTGCCAGCACGGAATGCTGTAGCTGGTTTTCACTGTCCCTTGGAACTGCATTCGCTGCCACACAGACATTCGCGTTCCCCAAAAGCTTTGGTTCGTAAAGGGGCAACACTGTGTATGTGTCTCTCGCAGAGCCCGGCTGCCAAATTCGAAACGTCCAGCGATTGCGCCCACACGAAAGCTGCCAGCACGGAATGCTGTAGCTGGTTTTCACTGTCCCTTGGAACTGCATTCGCTGCCACACAGACATTCGCGTTCCCCAAAAGCTTTGGTTCGTAATGGGGCAACACTGTGGATGTGTCTCTCGCAGAGCCCGGCTGCCAAATTCGAAACGTCCAGCGATTTCTCCCACACGAAAGCTGCCAGCACGGAATGCTGTAGCTGGTTTTCACTGTCCCTTGGAACTGCATTCACTGCCACACAGACATTCGCTTTCCCCAAAACCTTTGGTTCGTAAAGGGGCAACACTGTGTATGTGTCTCTCGCAGAGCCCGGCTGCCAAATTCGAAACGTCCAGCGATTTCTCCCACACGAAAGCTGCCAGCACGGAATGCTGTAGCTGGTTTTCACTGTCCCTTGGAACTGCATTCGCTGCCACACAGACATTCGCTTTCCCCAAAAGCTTAGCTTGGTAATGGGGCAACACTGTGTATCTCTCTCTCGCAGAGCCCGGCTGCCAAACTGGAAACGTCCAGCGATTTCTCCCACACGAAAGCTGCCAGCACGGAATGCTGTAGCTGGTTTTCACTGTCCCTTGGAACTGCATTCGCTGCCACACAGACATTCGCTTTCCCCAAAAGCTTTGCTGGGTAATGGGGAAACACTGTGTATGTGTCTCTCGCAGAGCCCGGCTGCCAAATTCGAAACGTCCAGCGATTTCTCCCACACGAAAGCTGCCAGCACAGAATGCTGTAGCTGGTTTTCACTGTCCCTTGGAACTGCATTCGCTGCCACACAGACATTCGCTTTCCCCAAAAGCTTTGGTTCGTAAAGGGGCAACACTGTGTATGTGTCTCTCGCAGAGCCCGGCTGCCAAATTGGAAACGTCCAGCGATTTCTCCCACACGAAAGCTGCCAGCACGGAATGCTGTAGCTGGTTTTCACTGTCCCTTGGAACTGTATTCGCTGCCACACAGACATTCGCTTTCCCCAAAAGCTTTGCTGGGTAATGGGGCAACACTCTGTATCTCTCTCTCACAGAGCCCGGCTGCCAAATTCGAAACGTCCAGCGATTTCTCCCACACGAAAGCTGCCAGCACGGAATGCTGTAGCTGGTTTTCACTGTCCCTTGGAACTGCATTCGCTGCCACACAGACATTCGCTTTCCCCAAAACCTTTGGTTCGTAAAGGGGCAACACTGTGTATGTGTCTCTCGCAGAGCCCGGCTGCCAAATTCGAAACGTCCAGCGATTGCGCCCACACGAAAGCTGCCAGCACGGAATGCTGTACCTGGTTTTCACTGTCCCTTGGAACTGCATTCGCTGCCACACAGACATTCGCTTTCCCCAAAAGCTTTGGTTCGTAAAGGGGCAACACTCTGTATGTGTCTCTCGCAGAGCCCGGCTGCCAAATTCGAAACGTCCAGCGATTTCTCCCACACGAAAGCTGCCAGCACGGAATGCTGTAGCTGGTTTTCACTGTCCCTTGGAACTGCATTCGCTGCCACACAGACATTCGCTTTCCCCAAAAGCTTTGGTTCGTAAAGGGGCAACACTGTGTATGTGTCTCTCGCAGAGCCCGGCTGCCAAATTGGAAACGTCCAGCGATTGCGCCCACACGAAAGCTGCCAGCACGGAATGCTGTAGCTGGTTTTCACTGTCCCTTGGAACTGCATTCGCTGCCACACAGACATTCGCGTTCCCCAAAAGCTTTGGTTCGTAAAGGGGCAACACTGTGTATGTGTCTCTCGCAGAGCCCGGCTGCCAAATTCGAAACGTCCAGCGATTTCTCCCACACGAAAGCTGCCAGCACGGAATGCTGTAGCTGGTTTTCACTGTCCCTTGGAACTGCATTCGCTGCCACACAGACATTCGCTTTCCCCAAAAGCTTAGCTTGGTAATGGGGCAACACTGTGTATGTGTCTCTCGCAGAGCCCGGCTGCCAAATTGGAAACGTCCAGCGATTTCTCCCACACGAAAGCTGCCAGCACGGAATGCTGTAGCTGGTTTTCACTGTCCCTTGGAACTGCATTCGCTGCCACACAGACATTCGCTTTCCCCAAAAGCTTTGCTGGGTAATGGGGAAACACTGTGTATGTGTCTCTCGCAGAGCCCGGCTGCCAAATTCGAAACGTCCAGCGATTTCTCCCACACGAAAGCTGCCAGCACAGAATGCTGTAGCTGGTTTTCACTGTCCCTTGGAACTGCATTCGCTGCCACACAGACATTCGCTTTCCCCAAAAGCTTTGGTTCGTAAAGGGGCAACACTGTGTATGTGTCTCTCGCAGAGCCCGGCTGCCAAATTGGAAACGTCCAGCGATTTCTCCCACACGAAAGCTGCCAGCACGGAATGCTGTAGCTGGTTTTCACTGTCCCTTGGAACTGTATTCGCTGCCACACAGACATTCGCTTTCCCCAAAAGCTTTGCTGGGTAATGGGGAAACACTGTGTATCTCTCTCTCACAGAGCCCGGCTGCCAAATTCGAAACGTCCAGCGACTTCTCCCACACGAAAGCTGCCAGCACGGAATGCTGTAGCTGGTTTTCACTGTCCCTTGGAACTGCATTCGCTGCCACACAGACATTCGCTTTCCCCAAAACCTTTGGTTCGTAAAGGGGCAACACTGTGTATGTGTCTCTCGCAGAGCCCGGCTGCCAAATTCGAAACGTCCAGCGATTGCGCCCACACGAAAGCTGCCAGCACGGAATGCTGTACCTGGTTTTCACTGTCCCTTGGAACTGCATTCGCTGCCACACAGACATTCGCTTTCCCCAAAAGCTTTGGTTCGTAAAGGGGCAACACTCTGTATGTGTCTCTCGCAGAGCCCGGCTGCCAAATTCGAAACGTCCAGCGATTTCTCCCACACGAAAGCTGCCAGCACGGAATGCTGTAGCTGGTTTTCACTGTCCCTTGGAACTGCATTCGCTGCCACACAGACATTCGCTTTCCCCAAAAGCTTTGGTTCGTAAAGGGGCAACACTGTGTATGTGTCTCTCGCAGAGCCCGGCTGCCAAATTGGAAACGTCCAGCGATTGCGCCCACACGAAAGCTGCCAGCACGGAATGCTGTAGCTGGTTTTCACTGTCCCTTGGAACTGCATTCGCTGCCACACAGACATTCGCGTTCCCCAAAAGCTTTGGTTCGTAAAGGGGCAACACTGTGTATGTGTCTCTCGCAGAGCCCGGCTGCCAAATTCGAAACGTCCAGCGATTGCGCCCACACGAAAGCTGCCAGCACGGAATGCTGTAGCTGGTTTTCACTGTCCCTTGGAACTGCATTCGCTGCCACACAGACATTCGCTTTCCCCTAAAGCTTTGCTTGGTATTGGGGAAACACTGTGTATCTCTCTCTCGCAGAGCCCGGCTGCCAAATTCGAAACGTCCAGCGATTGCGCCCACACGAAAGCTGCCAGCACGGAATGCTGTAGCTGGTTTTCACTGTCCCTTGGAACTGCATTCGCTGCCACACAGACATTCGCGTTCCCCAAAAGCTTTGGTTCGTAATGGGGCAACACTGTGGATGTGTCTCTCGCAGAGCCCGGCTGCCAAATTCGAAACGTCCAGCGATTTCTCCCACACGAAAGCTGCCAGCAAGGAATGCTGTAGCTGGTTTTCACTGTCCTTTGGAACTGCATTCGCTGCCACACAGACATTCACTTTCCCCAAAAGCTTTGGTTCGTAAAGGGGCAACACTGTGTATGTGTCTCTCGCAGAGCCCGGCTGCCAAATTGGAAACGTCCAGCGATTTCTCCCACACGAAAGCTGCCAGCATGGAATGCTGTAGCTGGTTTTCACTGTCCCTTGGAACTGCATTCGCTGCCACACAGACATTCGCTTTCCCCAAAAGCTTTGCTTGGTAATGGGGAAACACTGTGTATGTGTCTCTCGCAGAGCCCGTCTGCCAAATTGGAAACGTCCAGCGATTTCTCCCACACGAAAGCTGCCAGCACGGAATGCTGTAGCTGGTTTTCACTGTCCCTTGGAACTGCATTCGCTGCCACACAGACATTCGTTTTCCCCAAAAGCTTTGCTTGGTAATGGGGCAACACTCTGTATCTGTCTCTCGCAGAGCCCGGCTGCCAAATTGGAAACGTCCAGCGATTTCTCCCACACGAAAGCTGCCAGCACGGAATGGTGTAGCTGGTTTTCACTGTCCCTTGGAACTGCATTCGCTGCCACACAGACATTCGCTTTCCCTAAAAGCTTTGCTTGGGAATGGGGCAACACTGTGTATGTGTCTCTCGCAGAGCCCGGCTGCCAAATTCGAAACGTCCAGCGATTTCTCCCACACGAAAGCTGCCAGCACGGAATGCTGTAGCTGGTTTTCACTGTCCCTTGGAACTGCATTCGCTGCCACACAGACATTCGCTTTCCCCAAAACCTTTGGTTCGTAAAGGGGCAACACTGTGTATGTGTCTCTCGCAGAGCTCTGCTGCCAAATTCGAAATGTCCAGCGATTTCTCCCACACGAAAGCTGCCAGCACGGAATGCTGTAGCTGGTTTTCACTGTCCCTTGGAACTGCATTCGCTGCCACACAGACATTCACTTTCCCCAAAAGCTTTGCTTGGTCATGTGGCAACACTCTGTATCTGTCCCTCGCGGAGCCCGGCTGCCAAATTCGAAACGTCCAGCGATTGCGCCCACACGAAAGCTGCCAGCACGGAATGCTATAGCTGGTTTTCACTGTCCCTTGGAACTGCATTCGCTGACACACAGACATTCGCTTTCCCCAAAAGCTTTGGTTCGTAAAGGGGCAACACAGTGTATGTGTCTCTCGCAGAGCCCGGCTGCCAAATTCGAAATGTCCAGCGATTTCTCCCACACGAAAGCTGCCAGCACGAAATGCTGTAGCTGGTTTTCACTGTCCCTTGGAACTGCATTTGCTGACACACAGACATTCGCTTTCCCCAAAAGCTTTGCTTGGTAATGGGACAACACTCTGTATCTGTCTCTCGCAGAGCCCAGCTGCCAAATTGGAAACGTCCAGCGATTTCTCCCACACGAAAGCTGCCAGCACGGAATGCTGTAGCTGGTTTTCACTGTCCCTTGGAACTGCATTCGCTGCCACACAGACATTCGCGTTCCCCAAAACCTTTGGTTCGTAATGGGGCAACACTGTGTATGTGTCTCTCGCAGAGCCCGGCTGCCAAATTCGAAATGTCCAGCGATTTCTCCCACACGAAAGCTGCCAGCACGGAATGCTGTAGCTGGTTTTCACTGTCCCTTGGAACTGCATTCGCTGCCACACAGACATTCACTTTCCCCAAAAGCTTTGCTTGGTCATGGGGCAACACTCTGTATCTGTCTCTCGCAGAGCCGGGCAGCCAAATTCGAAACGTCCAGCTATTTCTCCCACACGAAAGCTGCCAGCACGGAATGCTGTAGCTGGTTTTCACTGTCCCTTGGAACTGCATTCGCTGCCACACAGACATTCGCTTTCCCCAAAACCTTTGGTTCGTAAAGGGGCAACACTGTGTATGTGTCTCTCGCAGAGCCCGGCTGCCAAATTCGAAACCTCCAGCGATTGCGCCCACACGAAAGCTGCCAGCACAGAATGCTGTAGCTGGTTTTCACTGTCCCTTGGAACTGCATTCGCTGCCACACAGACATTCGCTTTCCCCAAAAGCTTTGGTTCGTAAAGGGGCAATACTCTGTATGTGTCCCTCGCGGAGCCCGGCTGCCAAATTCGAAACGTCCAGCGATTGCGCCCACACGAAAGCTGCCAGCACGGAATGCTGTAGCTGGTTTTCACTGTCCCTTGGAACTGCATTCGCTGCCACACAGACATTCGCTTTCCCCAAAAGCTTAGCTTGGTAATGGGGCAACACTGTGTATCTCTCTCTCGCAGAGCCCGGCTGCCAAATTCGAAACGTCCAGCGATTTCTCCCACACGAAAGCTGCCAGCACGGAATTCTGTAGCTGGTTTTCACTGTCCCTTGGAACTGCATTCGCTGCCACACAGACATTCGCTTTCCCTTAAAGCTTTGCTTGGGAATGGGGCAACACTGTGTATGTGTCTCTCGCAGAGCCCGGCTGCCAAATTCGAAACGTCCAGCGATTTCTCCCACACGAAAGCTGCCAGCACGGAATGCTGTAGCTGGTTTTCACTGTCCCTTGCAACTGCATTCGCTGCCACACAGACATTCGCTTTCCCCAAAAGCTTTGGTTCGTAAAGGGGCAACACTGTGTATGTGTCTCTCGCAGAGCCCGGCTGCCAAATTCGAAACGTCCAGCGATTTCTCCCACACGAAAGCTGCCAGCACGGAATGCTGTAGCTGGTTTTCACTGTCCCTTGGAACTGCATTCGCTGCCACACAGACATTCGCTTTCCCCAAAACCTTTGGTTCGTAAAGGGGCAACACTGTGTATGTGTCTCTCGCAGAGCTCTGCTGCCAAATTCGAAATGTCCAGCGATTTCTCCCACACGAAAGCTGCCAGCACGGAATGCTGTAGCTGGTTTTCACTGTCCCTTGGAACTGCATTCGCTGCCACACAGACATTCGCGTTCCCCAAAAGCTTTGGTTCGTAATGGGGCAACACTGTGTATGTGTCTCTCGCAGAGCCCGGCTGCCAAATTGGAAACGTCCAGCGATTTCTCCCACACGAAAGCTGCCAGCACGGAATGCTGTAGCTGGTTTTCACTGTCCTTTGGAACTGCATTCGCTGCCACACAGACATTCGCTTTCCCCAAAACCTTTGGTTCGTAAAGGGGCAACACTGTGTATGTGTCTCTCGCGGAGCCCGGCTGCCAAATTTGAAATGTCCAGCGATTTCTCCCACATGAAAGGTGTCAGCACGGAATGCTGTAGCTGGTTTTCACTGTCCCTTGGAACTGCATTCGCTGCCACACAGACATTCACTTTCCCCAAAAGCTTTGCTGGGTAATGGGGAAACACTGTGTATCTCTCTCTCACAGAGCCCGGCTGCCAAATTCGAAACGTCCAGCGATTTCTCCCACACGAAAGCTGCCAGCACGGAATGCTGTAGCTGGTTTTCACTGTCCCTTGGAACTGCATTCGCTGCCACACAGACATTCGCTTTCCCCAAAACCTTTGGTTCGTAAAGGGGCAACACTGTGTATGTGTCTCTCGCAGAGCCTGGCTGCCAAATTCGAAACGTCCAGCGATTGCGCCCACACGAAAGCTGCCAGCACGGAATGCTGTAGCTGGTTTTCACTGTCCCTTGGAACTGCATTCGCTGCCACACAGACATTCGCTTTCCCCAAAAGCTTTGGTTCGTAAAGGGGCAACACTGTGTATGTGTCTCTCGCAGAGCCCGGCTGCCAAATTCGAAACGTCCAGCGATTGCGCCCACACGAAAGCTGCCAGCACGGAATGCTGTACCTGGTTTTCACTGTCCCTTGGAACTGCATTCGCTGCCACACAGACATTCGCTTTCCCCAAAAGCTTTGGTTCGTAAAGGGGCAACACTGTGTATGTGTCTCTCGCAGAGCCCGGCTGCCAAATTGGAAACGTCCAGCGATTGCGCCCACACGAAAGCTGCCAGCATGGAATGCTGTAGCTGGTTTTCACTGTCCCTTGGAACTGCATTCGCTGCCACACAGACATTCGCGTTCCCCAAAAGCTTTGGTTCGTAAAGGGGCAACACTGTGTATGTGTCTCTCGCAGAGCCCGGCTGCCAAATTCGAAACGTCCAGCGATTTCTCCCACACGAAAGCTGCCAGCAAGGAATGCTGTAGCTGGTTTTCACTGTCCTTTGGAACTGCATTCGCTGCCACACAGACATTCACTTTCCCCAAAAGCTTTGGTTCGTAAAGGGGCAACACTTTGTATGTGTCTCTCGCAGAGCCCGGCTGCCAAATTGGAAACGTCCAGCGATTTCTCCCACACGAAAGCTGCCAGCATGGAATGCTGTAGCTGGTTTTCACTGTCCCTTGGAACTGCATTCGCTGCCACACAGACATTCGCTTTCCCCAAAACCTTTGGTTCGTAAAGGGGAAACACTGTGTATGTGTCTCTCGCAGAGCCCGTCTGCCAAATTGGAAACGTCCAGCGATTTCTCCCACACGAAAGCTGCCAGCACGGAATGCTGTAGCTGGTTTTCACTGTCCCTTGGAACTGCATTCGCTGCCACACAGACATTCGCTTTCCCCAAAACCTTTGGTTCGTAAAGGGGCAACACAGTGTATGTGTCTCTCGCAGAGCCCGGCTGCCAAATTCGAAATGTCCAGCGATTTCTCCCACACGAAAGCTGCCAGCACGGAATGCTGTAGCTGGTTTTCACTGTCCCTTGGAACTGCATTTGCTGACACACAGACATTCGCTTTCCCCAAAAGCTTTGCTTGGTAATGGGGCAACACTCTGTATCTGTCTCTCGCAGAGCCCGGCTGCCAAATTGGAAACGTCCAGCGATTTCTCCCACACGAAAGCTGCCAGCACGGAATGCTGTAGCTGGTTTTCACTGTCCCTTGGAACTGCATTCGCTGCCACACAGACATTCGCTTTCCCCAAAACCTTTGGTTCGTAATGGGGCAACACTGTGTATGTGTCTCTCGCAGAGCCCGTCTGCCAAATTGGAAACGTCCAGCGATTTCTCCCACACGAAAGCTGCCAGCACGGAATGCTGTAGCTGGTTTTCACTGTCCCTTGGAACTGCATTCGCTGCCACACAGACATTCGCTTTCCCCAAAACCTTTGGTTCGTAAAGGGGCAACACTGTGTATGTGTCTCTCGCAGAGCTCTGCTGCCAAATTCGAAATGTCCAGCGATTTCTCCCACACGAAAGCTGCCAGCACGGAATGCTGTAGCTGGTTTTCACTGTCCCTTGGAACTGCATTCGCTGCCACACAGACATTCACTTTCCCCAAAAGCTTTGCTTGGTCATGTGGCAACACTCTGTATCTGTCCCTCGCGGAGCCCGGCTGCCAAATTCGAAACGTCCAGCGATTGCGCCCACACGAAAGCTGCCAGCACGGAATGCTATAGCTGGTTTTCACTGTCCCTTGGAACTGCATTCGCTGACACACAGACATTCGCTTTCCCCAAAAGCTTTGGTTCGTAAAGGGGCAACACAGTGTATGTGTCTCTCGCAGAGCCCGGCTGCCAAATTCGAAATGTCCAGCGATTTCTCCCACACGAAAGCTGCCAGCACGGAATGCTGTAGCTGGTTTTCACTGTCCCTTGGAACTGCATTTGCTGACACACAGACATTCGCTTTCCCCAAAAGCTTTGCTTGGTAATGGGGCAACACTCTGTATCTGTCTCTCGCAGAGCCCGGCTGCCAAATTGGAAACGTCCAGCGATTTCTCCCACACGAAAGCTGCCAGCACGGAATGCTGTAGCTGGTTTTCACTGTCCCTTGGAACTGCATTCGCTGCCACACAGACATTCGCTTTCCCCAAAAACTTTGGTTCGTAATGGGGCAACACTGTGTATGTGTCTCTCGCAGAGCCCGGCTGCCAAATTCGAAATGTCCAGCGATTTCTCCCACATGAAAGGTGTCAGCACGGAATGCTGTAGCTGGTTTTCACTGTCCCTTGGAACTGTATTCGCTGCCACACAGACATTCGCTTTCCCCAAAAGCTTTGGTTCGTAAAGGGGCAACACTGTGTATGTGTCTCTCGCAGAGCCCGGCTGCCAAATTGGAAACGTCCAGCGATTGCGCCCACACGAAAGCTGCCAGCACGGAATGCTGTAGCTGGTTTTCACTGTCCCTTGGAACTGCATTCGCTGCCACACAGACATTCGCTTTCCCCAAAAGCTTTGCTTGGGAATGGGGCAACACTGTGTATGTGTCTCTCGCAGAGCCCGGCTGCCAAATTCGAAACGTCCAGCGATTGCGCCCACATGAAAGGTGCCAGCACGGAATGCTGTAGCTGGTTTTCACTGTCCCTTGGAACTGCATTCGCTGCCACACAGACATTCGCGTTCCCCAAAAGCTTTGGTTCGTAATGGGGCAACACTGTGTATGTGTCTCTCGCAGAGCCCGGCTGCCAAATTGGAAACGTCCAGCGATTTCTCCCACACGAAAGCTGCCAGCACGGAATGCTGTAGCTGGTTTTCACTGTCCCTTGGAACTGCATTCGCTGCCACACAGACATTCGCTTTCCCCAAAACCTTTGGTTCGTAAAGGGGCAACACTGTGTATGTGTCTCTCGCGGAGCCCGGCTGCCAAATTTGAAATGTCCAGCGATTTCTCCCACATGAAAGGTGTCAGCACGGAATGCTGTAGCTGGTTTTCACTGTCCCTTGGAACTGCATTCGCTGCCACACAGACATTCACTTTCCCCAAAAGCTTTGCTTGGGAATGGGGCAACACTGTGTATGTGTCTCTCGCAGAGCCCGGCTGCCAAATTCGAAACGTCCAGCGATTTCTCCCACACGAAAGCTGCCAGCACGGAATGCTGTAGCTGGTTTTCACTGTCCCTTGGAACTGCATTCGCTGCCACACAGACATTCGCTTTCCCCAAAACCTTTGGTTCGTAAAAGGGCAACACTGTGTATGTGTCTCTCGCAGAGCTCTGCTGCCAAATTCGAAATGTCCAGCGATTTCTCCCACACGAAAGCTGCCAGCACGGAATGCTGTAGCTGGTTTTCACTGTCCCTTGGAACTGCATTCGCTGCCACACAGACATTCACTTTCCCCAAAAGCTTTGCTTGGTCATGTGGCAACACTCTGTATCTGTCCCTCGCGGAGCCCGGCTGCCAAATTCGAAACGTCCAGCGATTGCGCCCACACGAAAGCTGCCAGCACGGAATGCTATAGCTGGTTTTCACTGTCCCTTGGAACTGCATTCGCTGACACACAGACATTCGCTTTCCCCAAAAGCTTTGGTTCGTAAAGGGGCAACACAGTGTATGTGTCTCTCGCAGAGCCCGGCTGCCAAATTCGAAATGTCCAGCGATTTCTCCCACACGAAAGCTGCCAGCACGGAATGCTGTAGCTGGTTTTCACTGTCCCTTGGAACTGCATTTGCTGACACACAGACATTCGCTTTCCCCAAAAGCTTTGCTTGGTAATGGGGCAACACTCTGTATCTGTCTCTCGCAGAGCCCGGCTGCCAAATTGGAAACGTCCAGCGATTTCTCCCACACGAAAGCTGCCAGCACGGAATGCTGTAGCTGGTTTTCACTGTCCCTTGGAACTGCATTCGCGGCCACACAGACATTCGCTTTCCCCAAAACCTTTGGTTCGTAATGGGGCAACACTGTGTATGTGTCTCTCTCGCAGAGCCCGGCTGCCAAATTCGAAATGTCCAGCGATTTCTCCCACATGAAAGGTGTCAGCACGGAATGCTGTAGCTGGTTTTCACTGTCCCTTGGAACTGCATTCGCTGCCACACAGACATTCGCTTTCCCCAAAACCTTTGGTTCGTAAAGGGGCAACACTGTGTATGTGTCTCTCGCAGAGCCCGGCTGCCAAATTCGAAACCTCCAGCGATTGCGCCCACACGAAAGCTGCCAGCACAGAATGCTGTAGCTGGTTTTCACTGTCCCTTGGAACTGCATTCGCTGCCACACAGACATTCGCTTTCCCCAAAAGCTTTGGTTCGTAAAGGGGCAATACTCTGTATGTGTCCCTCGCGGAGCCCGGCTGCCAAATTCGAAACGTCCAGCGATTGCGCCCACACGAAAGCTGCCAGCACGGAATGCTGTAGCTGGTTTTCACTGTCCCTTGGAACTGCATTCGCTGCCACACAGACATTCGCTTTCCCCAAAAGCTTAGCTTGGTAATGGGGCAACACTGTGTATCTCTCTCTCGCAGAGCCCGGCTGCCAAATTCGAAACGTCCAGCGATTTCTCCCACACGAAAGCTGCCAGCACGGAATTCTGTAGCTGGTTTTCACTGTCCCTTGGAACTGCATTCGCTGCCACACAGACATTCGCTTTCCCTTAAAGCTTTGCTTGGGAATGGGGCAACACTGTGTATGTGTCTCTCGCAGAGCCCGGCTGCCAAATTCGAAACGTCCAGCGATTTCTCCCACACGAAAGCTGCCAGCACGGAATGCTGTAGCTGGTTTTCACTGTCCCTTGCAACTGCATTCGCTGCCACACAGACATTCGCTTTCCCCAAAAGCTTTGGTTCGTAAAGGGGCAACACTGTGTATGTGTCTCTCGCAGAGCCCGGCTGCCAAATTCGAAACGTCCAGCGATTTCTCCCACACGAAAGCTGCCAGCACGGAATGCTGTAGCTGGTTTTCACTGTCCCTTGGAACTGCATTCGCTGCCACACAGACATTCGCTTTCCCCAAAACCTTTGGTTCGTAAAGGGGCAACACTGTGTATGTGTCTCTCGCAGAGCTCTGCTGCCAAATTCGAAATGTCCAGCGATTTCTCCCACACGAAAGCTGCCAGCACGGAATGCTGTAGCTGGTTTTCACTGTCCCTTGGAACTGCATTCGCTGCCACACAGACATTCGCGTTCCCCAAAAGCTTTGGTTCGTAATGGGGCAACACTGTGTATGTGTCTCTCGCAGAGCCCGGCTGCCAAATTGGAAACGTCCAGCGATTTCTCCCACACGAAAGCTGCCAGCACGGAATGCTGTAGCTGGTTTTCACTGTCCTTTGGAACTGCATTCGCTGCCACACAGACATTCGCTTTCCCCAAAACCTTTGGTTCGTAAAGGGGCAACACTGTGTATGTGTCTCTCGCGGAGCCCGGCTGCCAAATTTGAAATGTCCAGCGATTTCTCCCACATGAAAGGTGTCAGCACGGAATGCTGTAGCTGGTTTTCACTGTCCCTTGGAACTGCATTCGCTGCCACACAGACATTCACTTTCCCCAAAAGCTTTGCTGGGTAATGGGGAAACACTGTGTATCTCTCTCTCACAGAGCCCGGCTGCCAAATTCGAAACGTCCAGCGATTTCTCCCACACGAAAGCTGCCAGCACGGAATGCTGTAGCTGGTTTTCACTGTCCCTTGGAACTGCATTCGCTGCCACACAGACATTCGCTTTCCCCAAAACCTTTGGTTCGTAAAGGGGCAACACTGTGTATGTGTCTCTCGCAGAGCCTGGCTGCCAAATTCGAAACGTCCAGCGATTGCGCCCACACGAAAGCTGCCAGCACGGAATGCTGTAGCTGGTTTTCACTGTCCCTTGGAACTGCATTCGCTGCCACACAGACATTCGCTTTCCCCAAAAGCTTTGGTTCGTAAAGGGGCAACACTGTGTATGTGTCTCTCGCAGAGCCCGGCTGCCAAATTCGAAACGTCCAGCGATTGCGCCCACACGAAAGCTGCCAGCACGGAATGCTGTACCTGGTTTTCACTGTCCCTTGGAACTGCATTCGCTGCCACACAGACATTCGCTTTCCCCAAAAGCTTTGGTTCGTAAAGGGGCAACACTGTGTATGTGTCTCTCGCAGAGCCCGGCTGCCAAATTGGAAACGTCCAGCGATTGCGCCCACACGAAAGCTGCCAGCATGGAATGCTGTAGCTGGTTTTCACTGTCCCTTGGAACTGCATTCGCTGCCACACAGACATTCGCGTTCCCCAAAAGCTTTGGTTCGTAAAGGGGCAACACTGTGTATGTGTCTCTCGCAGAGCCCGGCTGCCAAATTCGAAACGTCCAGCGATTTCTCCCACACGAAAGCTGCCAGCAAGGAATGCTGTAGCTGGTTTTCACTGTCCTTTGGAACTGCATTCGCTGCCACACAGACATTCACTTTCCCCAAAAGCTTTGGTTCGTAAAGGGGCAACACTTTGTATGTGTCTCTCGCAGAGCCCGGCTGCCAAATTGGAAACGTCCAGCGATTTCTCCCACACGAAAGCTGCCAGCATGGAATGCTGTAGCTGGTTTTCACTGTCCCTTGGAACTGCATTCGCTGCCACACAGACATTCGCTTTCCCCAAAACCTTTGGTTCGTAAAGGGGAAACACTGTGTATGTGTCTCTCGCAGAGCCCGTCTGCCAAATTGGAAACGTCCAGCGATTTCTCCCACACGAAAGCTGCCAGCACGGAATGCTGTAGCTGGTTTTCACTGTCCCTTGGAACTGCATTCGCTGCCACACAGACATTCGCTTTCCCCAAAACCTTTGGTTCGTAAAGGGGCAACACAGTGTATGTGTCTCTCGCAGAGCCCGGCTGCCAAATTCGAAATGTCCAGCGATTTCTCCCACACGAAAGCTGCCAGCACGGAATGCTGTAGCTGGTTTTCACTGTCCCTTGGAACTGCATTTGCTGACACACAGACATTCGCTTTCCCCAAAAGCTTTGCTTGGTAATGGGGCAACACTCTGTATCTGTCTCTCGCAGAGCCCGGCTGCCAAATTGGAAACGTCCAGCGATTTCTCCCACACGAAAGCTGCCAGCACGGAATGCTGTAGCTGGTTTTCACTGTCCCTTGGAACTGCATTCGCTGCCACACAGACATTCGCTTTCCCCAAAACCTTTGGTTCGTAATGGGGCAACACTGTGTATGTGTCTCTCGCAGAGCCCGTCTGCCAAATTGGAAACGTCCAGCGATTTCTCCCACACGAAAGCTGCCAGCACGGAATGCTGTAGCTGGTTTTCACTGTCCCTTGGAACTGCATTCGCTGCCACACAGACATTCGCTTTCCCCAAAACCTTTGGTTCGTAAAGGGGCAACACTGTGTATGTGTCTCTCGCAGAGCTCTGCTGCCAAATTCGAAATGTCCAGCGATTTCTCCCACACGAAAGCTGCCAGCACGGAATGCTGTAGCTGGTTTTCACTGTCCCTTGGAACTGCATTCGCTGCCACACAGACATTCACTTTCCCCAAAAGCTTTGCTTGGTCATGTGGCAACACTCTGTATCTGTCCCTCGCGGAGCCCGGCTGCCAAATTTGAAACGTCCAGCGATTGCGCCCACACGAAAGCTGCCAGCACGGAATGCTATAGCTGGTTTTCACTGTCCCTTGGAACTGCATTCGCTGACACACAGACATTCGCTTTCCCCAAAAGCTTTGGTTCGTAAAGGGGCAACACAGTGTATGTGTCTCTCGCAGAGCCCGGCTGCCAAATTCGAAATGTCCAGCGATTTCTCCCACACGAAAGCTGCCAGCACGGAATGCTGTAGCTGGTTTTCACTGTCCCTTGGAACTGCATTTGCTGACACACAGACATTCGCTT